>NC_062281.1:124907038-125514069 GCF_902655055.1 Lutra lutra | reverse complement strand
GAGCCCTGGTGTCACATCCACCAGCTGCGTGACTTTGTCCAGTGACTAAGTCTCTCAGAGCCTCGGTTTTGCCATCTGCCTTATAAGGCAGTCATGATAAGGAACATAGCACTTCTTGGCACCACGTCAGGTACACAGAGCTTTACAAAAAAGCTCTTATCATTAGATACTATTTGCAAAATGTAAAAAGGAGATCAAGAGGGCATCGGCAGCTTGCAAGCCAGATGAAACGTGGCTGGGGTCCAAGGCTGCATAATTGGATGAAAAAGCTCAGGTTATTTAGACTGCAGGATTGGCCAGGTCAGCCAAGTAAAGAAAATGCCACCAGAAAGGGTCACTTGATTTCTCCCTCCTTCTGTCTGAAAATGGTACGCAGCTGCTGCATTCATAGGCTCACCTGGCCAAGAACCAGATGCTTTCAATATTGTTCTCACCCTCACCACTTTGAGCAAATGTCTTTCTCGTCTCCTTTTGCCTATTCAGACTGCTGCTCACTGCGGCTCTGGAGAGCATAGCGATGGCCAGGCTATAATGAGGGGTTTGGGAACTTGAGAGGAAAGGAATGATTACCAGTTAGCACAGTATTATACACACCATGTGGACTTCATGGTTGATGCAGCGAGGAACTTGGTATGTGTGGTAATTATGCAACACTTGAGCTGAATTTTAGGAAAACATATAAAAGAAATGTTATTTCCTCTTTTAAAAAGGCTGTGATGGTAAGAAGCATTGCACAAGCAACTATTATGCAGAGCTATTTCAAGGGTGAAATGGATGAATTTGTCAATGAGGGAAGAAAAGGAAATCTAATTGGAGGCTAAGGTACTTTTAGAAATAGCAGCCTATGAGTTCTGCACTGACAGGTGCAGGTGGAAAAGCTGATTGGTCCCATTCAGGAACATAATGGGCTGCATTTGTATAAAACAGCATAGGGTACCAAGTATTTTCACATAAACTCTCTCATTTGAAGTTCGCAACCACCCTTTGAGATACGAAGAGGACAAAGTACTATTACCATTATTTTAAAAAAAGTTTTATTAAGATGAGATTCATATACCAAACAATTCACCCCTTTAAGATGTACAAGTCAGGGGTTTTAAGCATATTCACAGATATATGCAGCCACTGCCACAATTGCTTTTAGAACATTTTCGTTCTGTGAAAAAGAAACCTCCTATTCCTAAGCTGTCACTCCCTTTATTCCTCCCTCCCCTGAGCAACCGGTAATTTCCTGTCTCTACTGATATGCCTATTATGGAATTTCACATACATGGAATCAAACAATATGGGGTCTTTGGTGACCAGCTTCTTTACCTCTGCATAATGTTTTCAACATTCCTTCATGTTGTAGCATGTATCAATACTCCATTCTTTTTTATGACTCAGTAATACTCCACGGGGTGGTGCTAACCCATTTTGTTTATCTACTCATCATTTGGTGTATGTTGGGGCTGTTCCTACCGTCTGGTTATTTTGGATAATGCTGCAGCAAGCGTTCACATACCAGTTTTTGTGTGGACATAGGCAATCGCTTCTCGAGTATATAGAGAGGAGGGGAACCGCTGGGTCATGTGGTAACTGAATGTGGACATGTTAAGGAACTGCGGGGTTGTTTCCCAAAGTGGCTGCATTTTACATTCCCAAGAGCAGTGTATAGGGTTCTGATTCTCCACATCCTTGCCAATACTTTTATTATCTGACTTTTTGATTCTTCTCGTTCTACTGGGTATGAAGTGGTATCTCCTTGTGATGTTGATTTGCATCAGAGATGTTGATCTCTGATACTTAATGGTGTTTCATAGGTTTATTGGTCATCAGTGTAGTTTCTCTAGAGAAATGCCTCTTCAGATCCTCTCACCATGTTAAAATTGGGTTGTCTTTATTATTATTATTATTGAGTTATAAGAGTTCTTTATTCAAAATGTAATACTTTATCAGATACATGATTTGCATATATTTACTCCCATTTGGTGAATTATCTTTTAACTTTTTTTTTTTAAGATTTTATTTATTTATTTGACAGACAGACATCACAAGCAGGCTGAGAGGCAGGCAGAGAGAGACAGGAGGAAGCAGGCTCTCTGCTGAGCAGAGAGCCCGACACGGGGCTCGATCCCAGGATCCTGGGATCATGACCTGAGCTGAAGGCAGAGGCTTTAACCCACTGAGCCACCCAGGCACCACTATCTTTTAATTTTCTTGATGGTATCCTTTGAAACACAAAGTTTTCAGTTCTGAGGAAGTCCAATTTGTCTCTCTTTTGTTTTTCTTTTATTGCTTATGCTTTTGGGGCCATATCTAAGAATCTATTGCTTAATTCAAGGCCATGAAGATTTGCTCGTATGTTTTCTTCTAAGACTTTTATGTTTTTTTGCTTACATTTAGATATCTGACCTGTTTTGAGTTCACTTTTTAAATTAATTAATTTATTTTTTAAAGGATTTTATTTATTTATTTGAAAGAGAGAGAGAGTGAGCAGGAGGGAGAGGGAGAAAGAATCTGAAGCAGACTCCAAGCTGAGCTCAGAGCTGGATGCAGAGTTCAGTCCCAGGACTGTGAGATCATGAGCAGAGCTGAAACCAAGAATCATTGGATGCTTAACTAACTGAGCCACCCAGGCACCCCGATGAGTTAATTTTTTAAAAGAGATTTTATTTATTTATTTGAGAGAGAGAGAGGGCATGATTGAGGGAGGGGCAAAGGGAGATGGACAAGCAGACTCCCCACTGGGCAGGAACCCAGATGTGGGGCTCAATCCCAAGATCCTGGGATCATGACCTGAGCCAAAGGCAGACACTTAACCGACTGAGCCACCCAGGCACCCCTTAAGTTAATTTTTGTATATGGTGTGAGGGAAGAGTCTGACTTCATTCTTTTAAGGTGGGTGTCCAGTTTTCCCAGCATTGTTGAGGAAACTATCCTTTCTCTCCCTTGAATATTCTTTCACACCTTAGCTAAAAATCAGCTGACTATAAAAACATAGACTTATTTCTAGACTCTCAATTCTATTGACCTATATGTCTATCCTTATGCCAGTACCACACTATTTTAATTATTGTTGTTTTTAAATTTCACCATTGGGAAGTGTGAGTCCTCCAACTTTCTCTTTTTCAGTATTTTGGTTATTGGGGGCTCCTTGTAATTCCATATGAATTTTAGAATCAGTTCATCAATTTCTACAAAGAAGTCAGCTGGGATTCTAATAAGTTTTGCCTTGAATCTGTAGGTCAATTTGGGAAGTATCACTATTTTAATACTGTTATGTTTTCTAATCAATGAACATGAGAGATTTTTCCATTTATTTAGTTCTTCTCTAATTTCTTTCAACAATGTTTTGTCATTTTCAGAGCATAAGTTTTGTACTTCTATTAAATTTATTCCTAAGTATTTAATTCTTTCTGATGTTATGATAAGTGGAATTGTTTTTCTTAATTTCACTTTCAGATTGTTCATTGCAAGTATATAGAAATGCAGTTATTTTTTTTTTATATTGGTCTTATATCCTAAAATCTTGCCGAACTCTTTTTATTAGGTCTAATCATTTTTTAGTGGGTTCCTCAGGATTTTGTATATATAAGATCATGTTATCTGTTAACACGGCAAGTTTTACTTCTTCCTTTTCCAAGCTGGCTGCCTGAAGTTTAGCCCAATTGACCAGTCTTCTCCCAGTTGCTTTTCATTACAAGCTTCACGGTTTTTGAGAGTACCTTTAGACTTGAACTTCTTTACACTGTGTTGCAAATGAAGTCAGTACTTTGGTGAGGAATTTGAAGCTCTTGGTTCTGTAGCCTGCTTCTTCCCCTGGGCAAAATCTCTGAGGCTTGGCTCTGTAGCTGGCCGCGGCAGAAATTGTGAGCTCCTCTCTAAAGTGACGTCTTTGCTTTAGCTGGTGAGTGTTAGTTGAAGGGGAGGCCGTAGCCTCAGGTCCTTTTGGCTTGCCTCTCCTGGCTAGCTAGGGGAAAGGTGTTCAGGGCTTCAAAGTCTTCTTGGTGCAGAGCTCAAGGTGTCTCAAAGAGCCTCTGCCCATACAACTGGGGCTGGGTGAAAGAATGGAACCCCACTTGAACCCCACTTCCTAGACACACTTGCCAGAATTTAGTCACAAAAGCAAGTGGCTGGGGGCAGGATGAACAATGGAGGTCTCTCCTCTTACCTGTGGGGAGAAAGGGCTCTGTGTTCTTAGCTCTCTGTCTGGAGTGGAGGTCTCTCTCACTGAGCTGGGAAGGGAGGAAGACGGGTGCAAATACTGCAGATTCTCACTGATCTTAACAAGTTTAAAAGATTTTCTTGACTCTTTCTTCACTTGATACATGCACATACAACCGTTTCCAGGGGCTGTGTTTCTTTAAAAAAAAAAAAAAATCTTCTGTGTCAACTATACTTAAAAAAAATATCGAGTATACAGATTGGGAACTGTAGTTAAAAATATTGTATACTTGATACTTGCTAAAAGAGTTGACGTTGAGTAGTTCACTAAAAAATATTATCTATATAAAGGTAATTGATGTGTCAATTAACTTGACTGTGGGAATCATTTCATAATGTATGTATGTATATCTAGTTACCATGCTGTACAGTGTAAATGTGTTAAAATTTTGGCACTTATACCTGAATAAACCTGGAAAAAAATGACTCATAAAAAAAAAAGTTAATCAGTGTTGCTGGGGAGTCAATCCATAGATCTCTTCCTGTGATCATGCGAGAAGTGGAGCTCCTATTGTTATTTACTAGATGAGAACCACATTCATATAGAGCCTGGCAGGGGTTGGGAGTAGCAGAGTGGGAAGGAAATCCCCTGGGATCAGAACACCACAAACACCTAACCATAGAATTGCAGGGTGGTGAAGGACATTAGATGTTATCTAGGTCAGATTTTACTGCCCAGATCAATCTCTCCACAGCCACTCTTGCTTTTGGTCCTTGAGTCTCTGCTTGTACACCTCCAGGAATGGAGAACCAACTGGATGAGTGTAGACTGAATATTATTCCTATGAACAACATAACCATGTAAAACCAAACACAGCTTGTGCCTAGCGGGACTGGCTATGTGCACAAACAAAAGGGGAAACAGAGGAAGTAGGTTCTGTGGAATCCTAAACAACTTTCTGTCACCAGTAGGTCATAAGCATGCTGTAAAAAAGCACCTAGCTGTTTCTGAACACCAGGTGCCTAAGAGATTGTTCTAATTTTGGAATTAACATAGTGCTTACTACAGAGGTCCAGGACTCATGGGTCTGGAACGCGATGTTCACCCTCCGGCAGCGCCGGCTCATGTCCTACTGCTGATTCTGCTCCAATCATTTTCTGAAATTCAGAGAGGGAGAACCAGACCATGGAACTGGCATGTGTCTAAAGAATTTGCCAAGAAATATGATTTACATGCCAACCTGGAGGGACAGATTTGGTGATGGCCGCTCCCTGAAGGGCCAAAAGCTCCTTTTCATAGTGGCATTGTGCTGATTACCTTCCTCCTTCTCCAGCTCCCTTCTCTGCCCTTCTCTGGCAGCTCTGTGGCTCAGGAAGCTCACCTCTGAAGAAGGCATTGCTGGCCCCCCAACTAGCCATCCGGCCATTGTGGTCAGTCAATGGGGAGCTCCAGCAGATCTAAGAGTGGGAAGAGAGAGGCTGAGCTATGTTTCCCTGCTCTGGAACATGGTCTCTGGCTGGAGCTGTGGTCCTTCTTTTTCTGTCTCAGAGCATGATTTCCTATCCTTGTCCTGTTCAGCCTAGGGGTGTTGCTGACAGCAGGTTTATGGGTGTCACCACCCCTTGTTTGCACCCTCAACATGCATATCTTTGACACATACCATCATTAAAATCTCTTTATTTGATCTAAGGGGGGGTGAATTCTATTTCCTATCAAATAAACTCCTTGTTACCATCCTTTCAGGATCACAATGTTCCTTCGGTCTCCCCCAATTATAAGCAAGCCTAGAAAGGAAGTAAGCCCCATGTTGCTGTCCTAGCATTAACTCTAGGGGCCCCCATATGCTCACATGGGTCCCACATAAACAGAACAGATTATTTCGTTCATATCCTGCCCTGGAATTTTAAGCCTCTTCTGGATCCATGAATCTGTTTATTCCGTAAGCTCTTTCCAGAGGTAGAAGAGGTAACATTTCTCATAGCTTGGCTGTTGCTGAGAATCAGAATTTGTTTGGTCCCTGAACTTTTTCTGCCTCAATGTGAAATATCTAGTCTTTGTACCCTTGAGGGATAGTGGGAAATTTCAACACATAGCACATGGTTTCCTAATTTAATTTGGAGCTGTTGTCCTCTGAGTTCTGTCCCAGAGTCCTTCCTACCTAATCAATAAGTTCCTTGTCCATGGACAGGAACTTAAAAAAAAATTATTTTAAAAGTTTAACTGGAGGAAAAAGCAAGCTACCTTCTTAGGTCTGTGTTAATTCACTCAAAGCCTTTCATTGTATTTATAGCCAAATGACTAAACTTTCTATTTATAAACAGAGGGGGGCTTCCCAAGACCTAGAGACCCATCATTACTTGTAGGCATTCATGTCACAAGCCAGCCCAAGCTATATTTTACCAAGAGGTTAGCTGGCATACTGGTTTGAATCTTTTACTTATTTATAGTGACAGTAACATATTTGGCTCTTACACGTTCTCCTAAAAGCCTGATAACCCCAGTTATCTTGTACTATAAGTGACCAGCTTTCACTGAGTTAGAAATGAGTGTTTGGAGGGGGAAGGGAGATGGGGAGAATTCCAACTTACCAACAGTTCCCTAATGCAAGTATGTCTTCGGAACAGCCGTGTCGGCTACCAAGGAAACCTGTGCATTTGTCATGGAGGCTGTCAGGCTAGCTTAGAAGCATCAATGATGAAAATCTTGAGTTATTTCTGGAGTGGTGATTGATGTTGCAAATAGAAGATGACATTTTGATGGGATCCTGACTTGCTGTGATAGGAGTTAATGAGGATAATGATGATGATAATGATGTTTACATTATACCTTTCTTCCAAAGAACCCTTCAGTCCTTTTATCTCGTCTGTGTTGAAAATGTCCCTTTGGAGTTGGGAGGGAAAGGTGTTATTAATTTGTTTTTCAGGAGAGAAAAAAATATATATAGAGAGATAGATAATTGCCCAGATTTCAGGCTCCATTTTGGAGATGAGATCTTTAAATGACAAATTAAACTAGGGGAAATTAAACTTAGAGAAATGCCAGTCTCAGTTCCCATCATCGTATACAATGCTGCCATGTCAAGCTCCAGTGATATCACTCCCTGACCCCGAAGTCTTCAGGAGATGCTCGCAGACTGGCGGATTCAGTCCTAATATACTGTCTTAGCAGGCAAGACTGTTGACACCCCTACCTACATGGTCTCGCTGTGCTCTTATATTTCCCCATGTTTCAGCAAAACAGATCCACTTGCTTGCCCCTGTCATCTGCTCTGAGCACCCCATTCTCCTTCCACAGTGTTCACCACACATGCCATCGCTTGTTTAACGTCTGTCTTCTCTGTGGATGTAAATTCCAGGAAAGCAGATCCTGTCACCATGGTACCCTCAGGGTCCAACAGCATTAATTGGTCCATGACAGACCCTTCTGAAGTGTAGGCTAGGCTCTCCCACCTTCATGCCTGTACTCCCACTGTCTTCCTCCACCTCAAAGGCCTGCCTCCTATCTTGACCTGAAGCCAGGGCTGTTCTTCCAAGCCTTGATCAACCCCCAGTTCCTTCATCAGGTCTCCTCTTCTTGAGAACCACCACAGCGCTGTTCTTTTTAGTTCCTATATCGTAATCATGTGTGATCTTGTGTAGTCTTCCTTCCTTGCCCCTCCCAGACTGCCAGCTCTGAAAAGACAGGAGCAGTACCCCAAAGCCTGTTAAACATGTGCCCACCTGCCTAAAACCATTGTTGACCAGCATTATTCATTCAGCAAAAGTCCCATTTCAGAATCTGCAGCTTGTCACGAGAGGGGATTTTTCTCCTTCTTACCTTCCGTCATCCTTCTGGAAGGCTGGGAGAAAGATCCGGCAGGGAAACTCCGCCAACTCTTCCTTTAAAAAGCATCTCCATTCTCTTCTGTGAGGAGTAAGTATTTTGACACTTAGGTGAAGGGTTCCATTGCCTACGTGGGCCCAGGGCAGGTATGCAGGGGTGGTGGTTGGCTTTTTTTTTTTAAAGCTTCTGTGCCCATTTCAATGATGGCCTGAATACAGGAGAACTAATCAATGCAACATCAGCTGAGAGGGAATTTTAATACTAGTGTGTGCTTCTAGTGAACAATTTTTACACGTTCAGTTTCCATAAGAAGACCCCAGACTGAACTAATTCTGGATATATGTGTAACCTCATAAGCAGCACATTTTTGACAGCTTGAAGACCCCAGGCTACCAGCAACATGGGCATACTGAACATCTGTGATATAACACTCCATATAAATTAGAAAGAGCTGCTTCGACAACGGTATCATAGAATATTCAGGGCTGTTAAAACTGATGATGTAGATCTCCATTTATTGACATGGAGAGAGGCCTGCAATCTACTGCTAAAGGGAAGGAAGCAAGCTATCGAACATCATGACAATGTGAAACTATTCCACATTTATATCTCTACCTATTCATAGATGGGTGGGTAGTCTTCAAAATGTTAACAACGGCATCTCTTTGTGATGAAATTTTGGGTAATTTTTCTCTTCTGCTTTTATAGTTTCTCCTGTATTATTTGAATTTTATTTTTACAGAGAGCGATCATTTTTTACAATCAGAAAAGGAAAATAATAAAGCTGCTTTTGGCTCAAAAAAATTGCTGGAAATAAAAAAAGACTCATTAACAAATCTTCAAATGTCCTAACAGACACTTATTGTAAAACAAACAAACAAAAACCACAACCAAACTCTTGCACACACAAGGGAAAACCTGTTCCACTGTTTTTGTGACTGAACCGTATCACAGTCGGAGTGAAAGGGAACAAAGGAAGCCTCCCAGGAGGAACACAGGTGAGATCAAGACCTCTTGACCTCACACGGGTGTCAGGCCTGCTTTTTAAGTGCTTGGAGTATGAACTATCATTTCAGATACCATTTTAATCCAAGCTTTTGGTGGCAGATTTATTTACAGGCACAGTGTTTCTAATTATGGGACAACAGAAAAAACTTCCCCGCTGACAACAAAGCGATGGTGACTGCAATTACTACAGCAGTTTCTGTTGCAAAAAAGAGACAGGTGCTGTTGGTCACAGTACAATTCACACTTTATTCCATCGTGATTGGTATACTTGTAGCATCAGGACAGCAAGAGACTAAAACCGGGTGCAGAACTTCTCTGGACTAGAGGGCGGTGAAAGGCATGACTGGTTTTGGCACACAGAGTGGATAACCATACATTGGCTGGAATGTGATAGTCAGTAAAACAAAATGCACAAGTCTAACACCATGTTGAGGCCATGTCTGAGTTCTGTAGAATGTTAAAGGTTAAATAATTACAAAGACTAACATGCAACTCTATATAAGTCACATTATTCACCTACAGACTATTTCCCCCGTAGAGATGAAGAGATAGCCTTAATCAGCTGTTCACAGTAGCTTAAAGAGCAATCAATACACCTTAGAGATCTGCCTGCTGATTTCTATAGCAATCCATTACAGTTGAAGAGATAATGCTAAATAATGTACTTTCTCTATATTGCCCCTGTTAGATTGAGTCTTACTAACTAACTAAATCGGAATTAACTTTTCCTTACTTTAATACAATTCCTAATGTCTTTACAATGTCAAAGAGCAGCTTCTGTTAGTTTATTTATCTTTATAAATCACAACAGACTAGAGGGGAACCTAGGTAACGGGTCATCGTTCCTCTGCAAAGATAATGTTATGCTGATGAGAACATCAAAAATTGCTACCACTACGCTGCAGTTATTTTGGGTTTTTGCATCATTGTATCACACAAGGAGTCCAAAGAAGACGATCTTATCAGTGACATAGCAGAGAATACAGTTCTGTGAAGAGGCACATAGACTCTAAGTGATTTCTTGAGACAGAGGAGCAAAGAGGGGAAAAATGCAAAGGAAAGGAAAAGTGAAAAACAGCCTTCTGTAGAACAAATTGTTCAAAAGAAAAACCTGTTCACTTGCAATTGACTAAATACAGTTTCTCAATTTGGTATGACAGAAGTACAGATACTGAAAATTATATGCCACTTAGCTTTAATAGTAAGCCTAACGTGGCTGGCTGGGTTAACTTTCCCGAAGTTGTTTTTGAGATGCCAGACTACCCCAGGAAGAAGTTCTGCTTTTGCCAGCACAGGGCCAGATTTAACCCAAAAGGGCAACCATAATTGTGGAGGACAATTTTTCCTTATGAAGTAGACCATGTGGGTAACATTCATTTTCTCTCTGGTAACAACACATTATTCACCCTTTGAAACAAAACAGTGACCAAGATATAGTTCATTCATACCATGCCTTAACTAAGACACCTGCACGGGAATGAATTAAAAGTTCAACAAAAAGGAGGAGAAGGGATTTCTTCAAATTTTGGCATAAAATCATTAAATAAATGAAAAGGATATAGGTAGAGGTTAAGGATGTCTTCGTTTTGTTGGAAGCTTGTCACTTCCATTTGCTCAGGGGAGATACGAATGGAGGGAATTCTGTCTTGGTTACCAAACATAAGAAATGTTTGGTTAGAGATACATATGCAAGGGGCATCTGGGTGGCTCAGTCGGTTAAGCGTCCGATTCTTGGTTTTGGCTCAGGGTCCTGAGATCCAGCCTAGGGTCAGGCTCCAAGCTCAGCGGGGAGTTTGCTTAAGACTCTTTCTCTACCCCTCCCCCACCCTCACGCATGCACTCTCTCTCTCTCTCTCAGATAAGTAAATAAATCTTAAAAAAAAAAATCACATAGGTAAGCAGAGCAAGCCTTGAAGTCATATTTCTTAATCTCCCTGATTGTTAATCTTAAACAACAAGCTACAGGCAATACAGGAAAGGTGGAGACGACTAGGAAGTTTGATAACATGCCTGGATCAGTCATCATTCCTTGGAAAGTACCATCTCCCTGGCCTGTTAAAAGGCTGATTCTTTCAGGTTTAAGTAAAAGACAATGATCTCTCCCTTCACTGCGCCATTGTTCTTTGTAAGAGACCAGCATCTGTTTCAGGTTGTGTAATTTAAAAGCTAGGGAGGAAAGAAATTTTAATTGAATTCCACAGTATATATTCATAGATATTTCAAAGTGGAATTGTCCATTGTCTGTGGTTTCAAGCACCAAGCCAATCACTTCCTGAACATGCTGCATCTGGCTCTCACTAGACCATCAATAATCATTTGTAGATGCAATGTCTCTTTGGAAAGAACTAACTTTGCTAGACCAGGATAATTGCAGGGGGTAGAAGGCTGGAAGTAAGGTGAGTCATGATGAGAGGAGGTGGGAAGAGAAAGGAGCTGAAGGAAAAAATAAGACCGTTCCCCCAGGTCTATAAATGGTCAGTAATGAAGCAAAAATGCATGGAATGTGACTTAAAGATTTCTGAGATGTGCCCATGGGGTGTTTCCAGGCTTCTCGATCTACGATCTCTAGCAACCCTCTGGAGCCGAATTTACCTTCCTAGGTGTGGTGCCCTACTTCTTCTGGAATTCAGATGTCCGGGACAAACCCCATCAGGATATGTCTATGCCTGGTTAACTGTTCCCCAAACAGTCACTGTGATTTTGGTCACAGTTCTGCTGAGGGACCTGTCTGTCCTTCCTGGGGACAGTGAGGGTGGTGGCTGAAGATGGAGCCATGGGTCAGAGGAGGCTAATGTAGCAGACAGGAGGGACCTGCAGGAAGGTACCCAGAAGGCAAGACCCTGGATTTTACCCAAGGCAACAGAAGTGAGAAAGGCAAAAGAAAGCAACTGGCAATGGAATATCCAGAGTTCAGATGAAAAAAAGGAAGGAAAGGGGGAGAAGCCAGGAACCAGGGAATTTCACAGGAACCAAAGATGATGAACAATACAAACAGGAAGAAAGAACCCCTGGCCTATCTGACTGATCAAGAAGACATTCTTCAGCCAATACTGGCAACTCAACAGCATATATATATATATATACTCACATTGATAACACAAACACGAAAATGAGTATTTCTTTGCTACCATTAATCACAGTTCAATAATTCAATGAGCTCTATATTTTCTAGATTGCTTAATTCATTTAGCAAAACCCACAGTTTAGGTACCACCGCAAGGGGAGGGTGGGGAGGGTGCAGAACGGAGCAAACTCAGAAGGAGACTTTTGTAAACCAGAGTTAGTAGCACAGTGGCAAGTAGATTGTCAATGAACACGACAGGAGCGTACAGTCATCGGCCTTGTGAGTGCGATATTGCCGGCTACGGGGGGTGGGTGGGACTTTGACTCAGGAGTCTACCTTCTTGTTAATTAAAATCGAGCTGCATGTGAGCAGCCCGTCCACCTTTTCCAGTTCAGAATGGCTCACGGGGATCAGCATATGGTCCTTCAGCTTCTCATAAACCTGCAGCAGAAATCAAGGAAAGGTAAAGCAGAAGGGTTATGTTTCCACCTCTGTCTTACCCCTGTCCTCCCCACCCCCCCACCTCCTCGCCTAGTGTGAGGATCACTTGGCTCAATAGTTTAGGCCATTGAACCTCAAGAGGCGTATGCAGTCCAGACCACACTGGCCCCCAGTGGAGTGAGAGGCCCTGGTGAATCACGAGCTCCATACTTTAACCTCAAAGCCGAAGATGTGTCAAAAATGTGGTTTTACCAGAGACGCCTTCACTCTGCCGCTGTCCCTGGGAGACTGAGTGGTGCGTGAAGGCCAGTGGCAGTGTCTTCAGTCTGAATATTACCCTTCCTCGCCACACTTTAAAACCCTCTCTACTAAACTTTAAGGTTTCTCTCCTTACCACCACCACTGGAAAAACTCGACAAGACAGACTCCGAGTGAAGTGTTTCAGGTTACACTGCTTTTCAATGACAGGTGTGAATCTTATAGCATCTTTTGACGCAATAGAAAGCATGTGTTGAAACTTTGAATTAAAGGTCCACAGATTTTTTCTCTGATGATCAAACAAAGCACTTTTTTTTTTTAAGTACAAAATCACCTGGAACACACTATCTAAAAAAACGATCTACCGTGCTTCTTTAGGAAGAATTGTTCCTTAAATTTCACTATGGCGGCTAATTAAGAGTGCTGGAGCCAGAGTGGGGCTCCAGACCCAGTTCTGTCAACCCACCACCTAATGTGTGACTTCAGCCAAGTGTCAGATTCCCTTCTAGCCTTGGGTTACTGTTCGGTAAAAGCAGAGTAACAAGAGTGCCCTCACAGGGCTGCTGCGAGGTATAAATCAGATAATGCCCAGAGTGGGCTGGGCCCCATGCCTGGCACAGGGGAAGCCTCAGTAAACATGGACGTTATCATCATTACTGTGGATAGACACAGGGCTGAATCCAAAGCCGTTAATCATCCGGTTATCAGATGATCCATGTGGCTGGAGAAGCATGAACGGTCCAGAGCCTTGTTTCTCTAAGTGGGTTCTCTGACCCGGGTGCTTGCTGAAATTGCAGATTCTAGGATGGGGGGGGGGTCTAGAAACCTGTATTTTTAAACAATCCTGATGCACAATAAAGTATGAGACCCTCTATTCATCTGAGACCTGGTTAAGCCCCATTCTGGGCTCAAGGGTCCTCTGTTCTCCTCAGGTTCACACTTCCAGCCATGGAAACAGAGAAATCATCTATGTATCTCCCCATTTTCTTTTTATCTGCTGAGAAGGTGACTGATTCAGAAGATAAACCTGGTGATTACACAATATCACGTATCTGAAAGGTGGCCAAAATATTTTCTAAAATCTTTAAAGATATAAATTTTAAGATGCATAAACAAAAAACCAGTGGCTATTAAGGGCTCTTCTGTCATGCTGTCAGCATCTGATTCCTCTGGGCAGAGAGCAAGATGCTGAAATGCCTAAAACAGATATGGACACTTGTAGGGTCTACGGGTGAGCACTCCTGTGACTGCGTGTGCAGAAGAGACTGGCAGAATGCCCTGAAGGACAAGGAACATCTTCTTAGACCAGGAAAGAATTCCATGTCTAGGGACAATTCCCGTTTTGGCGGACAAACACAGAAGCTCTTAGAGGGACAGGTGCCTGATGGCAAGTGTGTCATCTTTTTGATCCATTGCTACCCGGGATGCACAGCCCAAAGCCCCTTTTTTGCAGCCCTGACAATGAGCACCCACTTCTTTGGGTCACTCACACTTCTCTGTCATAAAAAAACAAATGACCTTCTGGTGAAGGGCAGCTCAGATTTGCCAGAAAACAACGACACAGTTGACTGCCCAACTGTTAAGTCTCTATGCTGAGTGAGTGTCTCAGTGCGGGGAGATATGTGTCATCAGAGCTGCTGCAAAAACGTGCGAAATCCAAGTACTTATTGAAAAGTTTTGAATACCAGGCATGATCACCTCAATTACTGTGCATGTGTTCATCATCAGAAACAAGAATGAGAAGAATGAGTTAAATGAACTTTCCTTGTACCCTAAAACTATATTATCCTCTCTGCTTTCTTAACGATTTGACGTGTATAGAGGAAAAGGAAGCCCCTGTTACTTGTCACTCCATCATGAAAAAAATCCCCAGGCAAGAAGACTGTCACAGGGAGGCCTACTCAGCTGCAGTGGCCACGAAGGCTGGTTTTGACTGTTTGTTTGTTTTACCTTTGCACTTTCTGGATATTCTTCTGGGGTGCGGTGTAGCAAGACGTGACCTTTGCTGGGGATATTTAGGTAAATACAGTTTGCGGCTGTGTCATCAGGCATAGTGAGCTTGTCATAGCGGTGATCACTCATCTGCTGCATGATCTATAAGGAGAAACACAGCAGGCTTGAGCAGAGCACTTCCCCACACTTCCAAACAGAAGGAAGGCAGCGCATGGGCATAAGCTTGTGACGGATGCCGGAGAATGTTCCTGAGAAGTGTTTGCCTATTTCCTCGAGTCATTTAGATCCCAGAGGAAAACCCCATGAGGTCAGGATTCTCTGGAAGAACGGCAAGGGTTCTTCTTCTTCTTCTTCTTTTTTTTTTGTTGTTTGTAATTTTAAAAAGGTTTTAAAACTGGCCATAATTTTTCCAGTTTTTGTTCATAAGATCTATCAGTGAGACATGAAATGGACACATATGCAAAAGGCCCAGCTGGGGTTTCGATGACATCCTTGGCTGAGTAAGCAGGGCTGTCCTAGTCTATAGGAAAAAGGGACCAGAGTGGTAATCATTCTGGTCAATAATCTGATTTAGCAATAAATACACACACACACAAACACACACACACACTTTCCTCTTGTAGATATACTTAAATTGAATTAACCTATCTGATGGCAGGGGATGCCTTTAATACAATAAGCATAAAAGTCACTTGAGGAGAATGTTAAACTCATATTCTTAGGGCTCACCGCCAGGGATTCTAATCTGGCAGATCTGAAGTGAGGTGCAGAGATTTGCATTCTAAAGCTCTCCAGGTAATTCTGAGGCAGATTGTCCCAGATCACACTTGATTAAAAAAAAAAAACAAACAAAAAACAAAAAAAAAATCCCACCTGATTTAGCAGGCCTATTAATCAAACGATGGGTTTATAAATGCCTTCATATATAATAACTTAAATCACAGGAGTGAACTCTATAAAATTTTTAGAAATTGACACCTTATCCTCATCTCAATACAATCAAAACTGAAACCCAAAAATCAACCACCCCTCCTTCACTACAAAAATATCCAAACACCAAAAACAGATAAACAAACAAAAGCCAAATATATTTTCTGCTTCATCATGTAGATTCTTTTCATTCTTGATCAATATCCATATATTTTAAGGAATTTGCTGAAATGTCATGCCATAAGGGTATAACAAGATCTCTTCCATAATCTGGTTTGATTTTACCTTTCCAAACAGGTCTCCCTGTACCTTTCAATATCTATATGGAAATGTGCTTCATATTACTAGACCTCAGAAGCAGGTAGGCTTGCCCACTCAGTGGTGGCAGCAATGGACAGTAAGAATCACAGTGTGGAAGAGAGCATAAGACTGCATGCTCCTTGTAGAAAGTTCATTCCAAAGAGAACATGGAGAGTGGCATAGAATAAGCTCTCCCTGACGCGCCAGTCAAGTAAACTACTCACTTCTCCTCGTGTGGAATATGTCAAAATCCGGGAGAGGGCACAAGTAATCTGAAATGGAATATCCTTTGCACAGAAAGAAACATCAGGTATGGGCATAAGCTTAAGCCCTGTACCAAAGGCTGAGAGACACAAAGATGAGTGGGACACAGATCGAGTTTTGTTTTGTTTTGTTTTGTTTTTAATTTATATGACAGAGAGAGAGAGATCATGAGGAGGCAGAGAGGCAGTGAGGGGGTGGGGGAAGCAGGCTCCTGATGAGCAGAGAGCCCAATGCGGGGCTTGATCCCAGGACCCTGAGATCATGACCTGAGCAGAAGGCAGAGGCTTAACCCACTGAGCCACCCAGGCGCCCCCAGATCCAGTTTTTGAGAGGTTACAGCCTAATGGAGGAGACTGGCAGACAGTTATACAGAAGAAGAAGCAGGGCACCACGGGAAACATTTAAAATGTATTATCTGATCACAGAACTCCCATCTTACAGATGAACAAAACAGACTGAGAGAGATCAAATAACTTGCTCAGAGTCACATGGGTAGATTCAAACCCACATCTGGACAACTCAAACCCTTCTCTATTAATTGTCTTTCTTTGCCCTCTTTCTTGACCTCCAGGGCTGTGGCAGTTCTTCCTCTCCTAGTAACTGCTGTAACATCGACCTTTTTGCCCTCATTTGGCACTTATAATTTATTCTTTTGTGGCATCATTAACTCTTCTTTCATACATAAGCCTGTTACAACATGCTACAGTTTGGGGTAGCCACAGGACTGGGCTGGATGTCTGTCTTGTGCTTCTTAAATTGTCCCCTAAAGGGACAGGCCCGTAGAGGGCATCTCCTGCCGTGGTGGTTCTTTATAGCCCTGATGGAGTAACCTTAGATCTACTTGAACAGTAGATGTGTGTGGACACTTAAGAAGTTAAAGACATTCCTCAAGAGTAGCTATTCTTTTTTTTTTTTTTTTAGATTTTATTTATTTGTCAGAGAGAGAGGGAGAGAGAGCGAGCACAGGCAGACAGAATGGCAGGCAGAGGCAGAGGGAGAAGCAGGCTCCCCGCCAAGCAAGGAGCCCGATGTGGGACTCGATCCCAGGACACTGGGATCATGACCTGAGCCGAAGGCAGCCGCTTAACCAACTGAGCCACCCAGGCATCCCAAGAGTAGCTATTCTAAGAAAATTAAAAACATATTCAACCTAGCCCTCCTTATAAAATGGATATGCCCAGAAATACTAGGGAGAGGCTTATAAGAAAAAAAAAATCCATATCCATGTAGCTCTCTTCTATTATGAATTGCTACATAAATACATCTTATGCAGACTTTCTTTTTGGCTGCTTTTAAAACATATTAATAATACCTTCCATTGTGTGGAAAGAGACACATTAGACCATCAACTGGAGTAAGACCTGGGTTTGAGTCACAGTTCTAGCCTTTATTAGCTATGCAAATTTAAACTTTTTTTGGTTTTTTGACCTCTTGGTTTTCTCACTATAAAACTGGGATAATAATAGTCTTTCATATACTTATTGTGAAAGTTAAATGAAGATAATGTGTATAATAAGGCACAGTAATAAGCCCATAATAAGCTTCTAGTATTTTATGGCAGCATGACCAGACAAATAAGGGTCAAGTTGCTAGCTGCAATCAGAAAGAGCTAGGTCTGAATCCTGGCCCTGCTATACACTGTGTGACCTTGAGCAAGCTCCTCAAGCCTCAATTTCTTCAGCTATAAAATGGGATGACAGTGTCATACCTATTTCTCATAGAGTAACTCTGAACATTTTATTTATTTTATTTTGCTTTATTTTATTTTAGTTTTTTAAAGTAGGCTCCCAAAGTGGGGCTTGAGCTCAAAAACCTGAGATCAAGACCTGAGCTGAATTCAAGAGTCAGACATTTAACTAACTGAGCCACCAGATGCCCCTGAAGGTTATTTTTAAAAACAAAGCAAAACAGATTATGTCTATGAAGTGCTTAGCACAAGTTCCTAGTACATATTTAAATGTGTAATAAATATGCATACTTCCCTCTGTTTCTTGCAAGTCATTTGGCATCTAGCAGGTGACCAAAATATGCTTGCAACTAATTGATTTATTTTTCCCTCCTTTTCCTCCTCTTCCTCAACCCCCTCTCCCCTTCTTCCTTAAAGATTTTATATATTTGAGAGAGAGAGAGAGAGCATGAGCAGGGGGAGGGACAAGGGGAGAGGGAGGAGCAGACTCTGCTGAGCAGGGAGGGAGCCCAATGCGGGGCTCCATCCCAGGACCCCAGGATCATGACGCAAGCCAAAAGAAGACACTTAACTGACTGAGCACCCAGGCAGCCCTTCCTCACTCCTTTCAAAGGCTATAGCAGACCTCAAGAGTACACTGAGGGAGCTCCTGGGTGGCTCAGTGGGTTAAGCCTCTGCCTTCGGCTCAGGTCATGATCTTAGGGTCCTGGGACCGGGCCCCACATTGGGCTCTCTGCTTGTCGGGGAGCCTGCTTCCCCCTCTCTCTTTGCTTGCCTCTCTGCCTCCTTGTGATCTCTCTCTCTCTGTCAAACAAATAAATAAAAAAAAAATCTTAAAAAAAAAACGAGTACACTGAGATGTTCACAATTTATATATGTGAACAACTGCATATATAAAACCAAAATATGGTCTTCATCCAGAAAAAGAAATATAATTCATTAATTAATGTTTAATTAATTAATTAAAAAGATTAAAAAATTAAAAATTCAAAAGATTAAAAAATTAATTAAAAATATAATTCATTAATTAATGTGAGCTAAAGCCAATGTTTGGCTTTTTCCTAATGCTGTACAGTAGGACACTACAGTCTATGGTCCTACCCAAATGATTCTGGAAGTAACATGACAGGGAGTGGTGGATCTGGGGCAAACTAAACAGTCTGTAGCACCTGAAAGCATTAAAACAAAGAAAGAAAAGAACAAAACTTTGTGTGTATTGAAATGAACATACATATGTCTCTGTCAATTTGCGACCCATGATTTAATAAAATGGTCCAGAAGCCCAGTGAACAGACGGATTCTTCAAGTTATTAAGTGGAACTGTCTCTAAATCAACACACAAATTAGAATTTATGTAACTTTTCAGCCCACTCTTGGTCAGCCTGGCCAGCATGTTTCTTTCTCGGTACAGGGTCTAGGATTGTAATATGTCTGAATCTCTACTTATTATGTGTTATTGAAGGTGGGCCAAGATGGCTAGTCTGCTCATTTACAGCTAGAACTGACTGTCTTTCATGTGGATTAGATTGAGTTTACCCGAGAAATTCAGGATTTCTTCCAGGCCACCAGGAGACAGTTCCTTGGACCAGAGGCTTACTAAATAGGACCTTAGTGGGCTTACTAAGTAGGAAAAAGATCCTTAAAACATGATATGTACAGCCCTTGTTACCTTGTCAAGCTCAGACACAAAGAAAACAAAATCCAGAAAATTGAGTATTTCCATTGACCTAATTTTCTAAGCCACTGGGAGAACCATGGGCAGCATATTTTGGTCCATCACATTCAGACTCATTGCTCCCACCATTCATAAGCACTAGAGAGTGGCCAGTTGGTTTTCCAGTTTAATTCATGGTCTACAGATAATTCACTACATTCTTTATCCAAAGGTTACACTATTAATCCTAGTGTAAGAAGAGCTGAAAGAGAAAGGAACACAGCAAGATCATACCTATGGGCCTGACTATACCTTCAATGGTCCCACAAGCAGCCTGGCAACTTCCCTACCTCTCAGTCTGACTCATGAGTGTCGGGTAGTGACTAAGGAGCAGAAACATGGAATGTTGTACATTCCAGAGGAAGCATTATCAAGGAGTGTTATCAGTGCTGACTTCTTGTTTATTAGTGAGGGAACAGATTAAAATCTCCAAGGTCGTGCCTACTTGAAAAAGTTCCCAGTTTCTTTTGGGTAATAAAGACTATATTTCCGCTCCTGGGGTGTTTTATTTACTTGGGTTCCATCTCTTTCCACCCTCCCTCCCATCCCCCACCTTCAGCTCCTTGAGGGAACAATCACACTCCTTTGGTTCCTCTATGTTTGCTTTGTTCTTCAGTTAACAACATTTATTTGAAATTGTAATTACTGGTTTTCCATACTCATTAGTACTTCTCTTCTTTCCAGACCTTATATTTATAATTTATAGCTTCTGGTGGGAGTATTCTTAAAAATTACTGACATCAGAGCTAGTACCAACCTCCCATTGTTTGAGGATAGTTACATTTTTTTCATTGTTGTCAGGAAAGGAATTATACCCTGGGTGGGGAAATAATTTAACACTGGGACTAGATACAGTAATTCACTGATAAATGCTACTCTTAAAATAAATGTCCTAACAAAGCCACCTTAGGAGAAGACTCTCAATCAATTTATCAAGGCCCCATGGTTATCATTTTAAGACAGGTTAAAAAATGTGCCTAGAGGGCGCCTGGGTGGCTCAGTGGGTTAGGCCACTGCCTTCGGCTCAGGTCATGATCTCAAGGTCCTGGGATCGAGTCCCACATCTGGCTCTCTGTTCAGCAGGGAGCCTGCTTCCCTCTCTCTCTCTCTCTCTCTGCCTGCCTCTCTGCCTACTTGTGATCTCTCTCTCTGTCAAATAAATAAATAAATAAATAAATCTTTAAAAAGAAAAATGTGCCTAGAGAAATGACTTTTAATAACAGAACAGGCCCCATTTGGAGTAGTGAGGGGTTCTGTTCAACGGGGGAAAGGAGGCAACAACATCAGGCATCATCTTTCTAAATGAAAAGGATTTAGGAAACGGTAACTATAAGTAGTAAACAAAAAATACATTGTTTTTTTTTTTCTTGAAAAAGTCAAGGTACTTATTCTAAACACAAAGGGTTTCTGTTTCTGGAACAAAGAACAGGTTTCTCTTTTCCTGTGAGAGTGATTGTTTTCCTCTTTCCTATATGTTGCTATTGTCTGAATAAGACAACCTGACATTTATTTATAGCTGGGACCAGGAAATATGGGGATATACACAAGGCAGGGCGCTAACCATTCAGGGAGGAACAGACAGAAAAAGATTCAGAAGACCGTATCTCTAACATCTTTCCTCTGTTGTTGGAGCTCGTGCTGTGAGGCTCTGCTCCCGGGCACACGGGGCAGGGCAGGGCCCCTAAGAGCTCGGGCTCCCAAGGACGAAGATGCAGCCACAGTGAGGGGAGGAGCAGGTTTTGTTTGCTCTTTGTGGCTGCACAGAAGCCTTTGTTATAAGATGAGCATCATTTCAAGTATCTTGAGAATGTAGCTGTTGGCTGTGCAGTTCTATGTGCCAGCATTTTTTCCTAAAAAAGGGTGGAGGTGGTGTATTGCTCCAGAGCTCAGTGTACAGTGTTCTTTTAACCCCAGGGGATCGACTTCCTGCTTCTCACAGTGTCCCAAGCCAGAATGGAAAGGAGGAAGCACCGAAACCCTCCACGGACACGCTAAATTCCAGAGAGGCCCTGGACTCCGGATAATATGCGTGAGTTTGACCCGGCTCTAGAGGAAGAACTGAGGCGTCAAGTCCTTGCTGTAAATGCCATTTCGGACTTGTGCCATTTCCCAGAGGAATTATTCCACTTTGTGTAAAACAGAGGATTACTGGCATTGGACACAACCAGTGTTTGGTTCAACCCAATAGTTCTCGATAGAAGGGCCCCCGGGGGCTAGACAGGACAGCGAGAGGTGGGAAAGAGAAAGACATCCAAAGATAACTGAGTTGCAGGCTCTTCCTTCAGGTGATGACAATCTATGATTTAAGGCAGGACAAGCACACGAAGGGGATGCTAGCAGTGAATAGAAAGTAAAGCTCACTTCCATTACAGGCACCCCCTTAATGAAGAAGGCACGCAGCAGAGCGGAAATGGCTCTGAAAACCACCTAATCATTGTGGCTGAATCCTCGTTGTCTGTTACACAGCAGCTGATCTGGAGGAATCAGCCTTGCTCCCCAGAGTGGAGCTGTCACAAAACAGAGTGGGAAACGTCTGGCTTTCAGCCCAAGAGAATTTGCATGGCTAGTTGTATTAACAACCAGGCATTTCCGGCAGTTCCCAGCATTTCTGGGAATTTTCTCATTCAAAGGGCTGGAAGGCGGCTACATTCTCCCACTTGTTACTCATGGTTTCTTTGTATTACATCAATTATTAAAAAAAAAAAAATTCTTGGGCTACTGTTGTTTCACAGAACACTTTAGGACTTTTACGGGTCAGATACTGAAAGGGGTATAGAAGGTATTTAGAGATGGCTAGGGAATATTCAGAGCATGTTTGGCTCACTCATAATTGGTCATTTATGAAATACACATATGTACCCTCGCCAACATTTCAAAACAGTCAATATTAAGGACAGATTATAGATTCTATTGAGATACATAGTATGTGATTCTCAAGCACACTATTTGTTGCTACTGTATATCTAAAATCATTCATTCATTTATTTATCTGCCCATCAAGAGTTTATTGAGAGCTGACAATTTACCAGACATTAAGCCCAGACAGTCCTTTTAAGGCTGAGTCAATATAACTACAGACAATATTCTAGAGCTATTATGTTTTCATATTTAATGGATCTTTCCATGGATCAGCTCAAAATGACCAGAACCTGAGAAAGGCTGTCTGTTAAATATCCTCTCTGAATAGATGGGCTATACAGATCCTAAGAGGGAAGCAACATGGTTCCTTTTAGTTAAATCTGGGCCAACCTTCAAGGCCAAATATTTCCTTTGAAGCTAGTGCCATTTCCTCCACACATTCTCTCATATATTTGGAGTTGCTGTTTTTGTTCAGATCATAATGCCCACCTGAACATGGGGACAAAAGACTTCTCTCCTTCAAACTACAACAACAAAGCACATGAACCGTTTCTGGAAGGGATTCTCAAAAACAATGGTTTCTGTGGAAGGCTGGGAAAAACTCTCACCATCTTATTAGAGGACCAATCTGAGCTCTATGGAGGGCTGGGGGGCAAAGCACAGGCAGGTGGAACAAGGGAGATTCTCTGGGTGAGTCACAATCCTCATTTTCTAATTTCAGGGGTATAGAGGAAAGAGATCCAGACCAAAACACCACTTCCAAAATGCAAAATCTGGGATCCTACCTCCTTTCTAACCCCTGTCATGTATTCTCTAAGACTAGCTCCGTGGCAGAAACAGATCTCCTATAGTCTTGTTCATAAAGATATATCTTGTTGCCTACTTAGATATTGAAGTCAGGCCCTGCTATGCTTTCCCAGATACCTGCACCCTAATTCCACCTTCAAAAATTAATTCCTTTGGGTCCTGGGGGCTTGGGGATCTCCTAGGCTCCTTGTGTCATTTGATAGCAAGAAACAACTGGACCATTTATTGAGCTATCTTCTATTCACTGGTGGTTCATCTATTCTTCACTCATTTCTCACAATTATCCATTTTTGCAAATGAGAAAACCAAGGTTGGGAGAAATTCAGTAATTTGTCTAAGGCCACATGTTAAGACAGTAAACCCAGGATTTAAGTCCAGGTATATCAACCTCCAAATCCCTATCTTTTTCCTGTCACACCAAACTACCACCTCTCCAATATCCCTTGAAAGACTAGACTCTGAGCTCACTAACTTGCAGCCTTTGGGCTGATTTTTCTTGTAGATACAACTTGTTCGACATGCATATTTTTATTTTTTTATTTCTTAAATATTTTATTTATTTGAGAGAGAGAGAGAGAGAGAGAGATAGCATGAATGGGGGGAGGGGAGGCATAGAGGGAGATGGAGAAGCAGACTCCCCGTTGAGCAGGTAGCCAAATGTGGGACACAATCCCTGGATCTGAGCCAAAGGCAGATGCTTAACTGACTGAGCACCCAGGTGCCCGACATGCATGTGTTTTTACAAGTTTACATTTAAATGCTTTTAGATGGAGAAGGTCTGGCTCCTGAAGCCATCTAAGTTCTCTACTGAACTACAGGGATTGGTTTTCTTTTTCTTTTTTTTTTTCAGAGATTTTATTTATTTATTTGACAGTCAGAGATCACAAGCAGGCAGAGAAGCAGGCAGAGAGAGAGAGGAGGAAGCAGGCTCCCTGCTGAGCAGAGAGCCGGATGCGGGGCTAGATCCCAGGACCCTGGGATCATGACCTGAGCTGAAGGCAGAGGCCTTAACCCACTGAGCCACCCAGGCGCCTCGGGGATTGGTTTTCTTAAAGCTAGCTGTTATATTCTTTAAGGAGATGATAGAAGAGCAAAGCCTTTGGGAATGGAAAAAGCGGGTTAAGAGGAATTATCACTTCTACATAGGTAGGCTCCAGAGTGAAAGAGAAGAAATGACCAAACACACGCACTTTGCAATGATGCCCCCAATCAATCCTGACCCTACCACTGGTGGATTAGTGCTTATTTTCTATATGAGCAAATATTCCTTGGCTATCTCATCAGAAGGGCATGAATTTAAATTTTTTTGACAATAATTGTTATTGCTTTGATTTAGAGTCATTCAAAATCCTCTGCCCTGTCTACTTGGTTCTTGCGAAAAGCTTGCCTTAGGGTTAGAGAAGAATCTGTCCTCATGAAAGAGCGCTTTTTTTTTTTTTTTTCCTGGAACGAGATGAAGAAAATCATCACTGGGGCCTCCAATTATATCTTAGCCTAGATGGTTAAAAAAAAAAAAATCTTTAATGTATGTCTGTACTCTGAGATTTTTAGCTCCAGGAAGTAGTGTGCTGGTAAATGTAGGGGAAAATACATGCATAATATACCCACATAAATTTATTATAAATTTTACTGATATGAAGGATGGGTAACACACAATTTATAAATAATAATAAAATAGTCAATACTCTCACATGTAAATTTCATATTGCCAACTGATTCTCACAAGAGAATGCTTCTGTTGATTTTTCCTGATCAGGGAGCCTGACATGTGGCTCGATCCCAGGACCTGGGGATCATGACCTGAGCCAAAGGCAGTTGCTAAACCAACTGAGCCACCCAGGTGCCTCAAAATACCTGAAAATTTAACAATCAGCCTCATAAGCTGGTAGGAGCTGACTCCCGGAATCCGCCGCCCTACACAGGAAATTTCATGGTTTTATAAGACTTGGTTCGTGGATAAGTTGGCTGTTCATAGAAAGTTACTTCTCTGGTAATGCCATGGGTAAGTTTAACTTTAAAATCTGGCTCATAGAACTTTTGTGTCCTCTTGGGCAAGCAATGATTGGGGATTAACTTTCAACGGATTTATGAAACTCATGAACTCTTGGAAGGAAGGGTGGCAAACTGAGTTTGTTAAATAGGAGCTTGAATTCATCAAAGCTCTCAAACAGGCAAAATAAGGTGAAAAGGGTTTCCCTTTTCACACTGACTAATTGGAAGCTTAAAGTCTGATTGTCCTATGTGTAAGGAATGAAATGAGAATCAATGGTCTGTATTCTTAAACTTGGCTCCAATTTAATCTTTTTTTTTTTTTTTTTAAACATAGGCTCCAGGTCCAGCATGGAGCCTAATGTGGGGCTTGAACTCCTGATTCTGAGATCAAGACCTGAGATAAGATTAAGAATCGGATGTTTAACTGAGCTACCCAGGGACCCCTTGGCTTCAAGTTAAATCATTGTTTTCCTTTCAAGTTATATTACCCTTTTATTTCTGGTTATTTTGCTATCCTTCATGCATCTTTGTAAGCCGCTTTTTCAAAATGAGGTGAGGTAGGAGTGTGTAATTTCAGACATTTCTTCTTAAAACGTGTTTTTAATTATAAACAAAAAACTAATTATGAACAAAATTACAACACATAAGCTTCTTGTAAAAGATTCAACTATGAAAAGTTGAAGTTCTATTGGACTTAAAACAACTGTATACTTTTGTCAAAACTCATTGAATTGTACATTCGAAGTGTGAAGTGTGAATTTGTAATGAAATAAAGTACTATTACATGGAAATTTTATTTCAATAAAGCTGATTTTTAAAAATTGAAGTCTTTTTTCTCCCTTCTCTGCCCCATCTTACTCTTCTGTCTTCCCCCTTTCTCTACAGTAACCACTATTAAAAGTTTGAAGTGAGGGCGCCTGGGTGGCTCAGTGGGTTAAGCTGCTGCCTTCGGCTCAGGTCATGATCTCAGGGTCCTGGGATCGAGTCCCACATCGGGCTCTCTGCTCAGCAAGAAGCCTGCTTCCCTCTCTCTCTCTCTCTCTGCCTTCCTCTCCGTCTACTTATGATCTCTCTCTGTCAAATAAATAAATAAAATCTTAAAAAAAAAAAAAAAAAAAAAAAAAAAAAAAAAAAAGTTTGAAGTGAGTTCTTCAGATCTTTTTTTAAAACATACACACTCCAAAAAAAATCCATTTACGTCCACTGAATTTGTCAGGAAAAGAGGCTGAACATCACAGTTCAGAGGCCCCAGCTCTACTTCCCTCAAAGGCTGGTAATGCAAATCTCAGAGGCAATTACACGTGGCCTTGTTACTCAATTTCTGCGATCATCTCACATTTATTTCCTTCTTGTCCATGTATAGTAAGTAGTTCCAATATCTGAAAATAATGTTATACGAAACATCTACCAAACACTGGACTGTATACAGCTATTTAATTCCCGGCTCCTGAAATCTCTCTTGCTGGCATGGGCTACTTGACGTTCAGGAGTCACTGCTGTCTCTAATCAGGAAGAAGCACCTTAATTGTGATAAGCTCAGAAATGACAATTCTTGCGAAACAGGGCTGACAAATCCCATTCATATTTTAGGACTGAGTTTCTTCACCTCAGCACTCTTGATATTTTGGGCTAGATCGTTCTTTGTTACAGGGCCCATCCTGTGCATTGTAGGATGTTTAGTTGCGTCTCTGGGCTCTATGGACTACATGCCAGAAGCATCCACTCTCCCACTCACCATGTTGTAACAAAAATATCTCCAGACACTACCAAATGTCCCCTGGGGGGCAAAGCTGCCTCTGGTTGAAAAAACCACTGTTTTTAGGAGAAACTCATCAAATTTATATTTTAGGAGAAGAGCAGATATTTATGGGAAGGAGAAGGGAAAACAACCATAAAAATTAAGAAATCAAATTTCCATGTAAGTATACTATTTACTCTTCTATTCTTCCTCTGAATAAACAAGACCCCTGGAAAGAAAGCTATAAGTGTTTAAGAAAAAAGCTGTTGTCCCCATATATCTTTTCCCAGAAACCGAAATACCCTGTAAATGATCAAAACCAAACCATGGCTAATGAAGAAAACAGCCATCCCCACTTTGTTCTTGTGTGGAGAGTTACCTTGGGTTGGGAAGAAAGATTGGTTTCCTTCTGGATGTGGTCTTTGTTGTTGTCAGAGAGGGAATGTTGATAAAGTACTCTGAGCTGCTGAGGAAGTGAGGTTATTTTATAGAATACTAAGAATCGTAAGTTTGAGAACTGAGCACGAATTTGGAAATTATCAAGTCCACTTCTCTTTTACAGAGATTCAGAGATGAAAAATTAATTGACTTAACTAAAAGCATATAAAGCCAGTGAATTGCAAGGTAAGGACTAGATCTTAGCTCTCCTGACTCAGTCCAGACTTTCCCTTAGGTCTTAGTTCGGTGGAGACAATTTAAGTGGGACAAGAAGGAACCATGTCAACTCCTCCCTTCTCCCTCCTCCACCTCCACTTTAAGGGGTCTCTCTTCTCTTCAAGATCTAAGTAAGAATGTCTTGTACCTCTATTCCTTGATTTATATAATGGATATTACATTGGCTAGTGGTTCTCAACCATGGCTACAGACTAAAATCATCTGGGGAGCTTTTTAAAAAATACAGATTTCTGGGTCCCAACCATAGAGATTTTTTATTTACTTGGTCTGGAGTTAGACAAAATATCAGTATTTCCTTTTAAACATTCATTTTAAACAGGTGACTCTAATACGTAGACAGGATCAAGAACCCTATTCTGTGCCCTCTCCATAATTTCTACCTATCTTGGGGGTTAAGGGTGGGAGGTGGAAAGAGGGGAGCTTATATTCTCATATCATCTCTGGCCCCAGCTTCCAGAGAATTAGATCCACTCAGAGATAGTTATTTTACAGGCGCTATTCTTCTTTTCAACCATGTCATCATAGGCAGGGACTTCAGTCTTTTTTTGATTGCCTCAAAAAACCTATTCACATAGAGTCACAAATTTTCCCCAGGTTTGGGAGGTTGGAGTATTGCAGTAATATGAACACTTAAAATTGAATACTGAATGCTAGTGTTCTTCAAAGACTTGACAACTCTGTCTTGTGGCTGAAGCCTCTTTTCATTCCCTTTTCTCTTCTCTTGTCCTGTCTCCCCGTACCTAGTGCTTCTAAGAAAGGACATTTTTGCTTTCTCTTTTGTTGTATTGTCTACTGACCCCAAACCTTCAAGGGTAGCACCTTTCACCCCAAAGGACCCACTGTGTTTTCCTAAAAAAAGATAATTCCCTCCCAAGAGCAAGCCAGGGTTTAGCTCTTCTGAGGGTCTGGTGAACATTCTGGTTGCTTTCCCCACACCTTTTCTCTGCTTTCTTAGTAACTACCCCGCTTTTCATTATATCTACACTGCCCTGTGTAGCCCACATAATTGGGGGATGTTAATTCTACCCAATTCTGGTCCAGCAGTTCCTTTCTTGGTTCACAGAGCCTCAGTAATATTTTTATGGTGCTTTGAGGTCAACCAAACCATACCAAAACCAAAATAAAGAAACAAAATACAACCACCCTTCTGGGTTCCCAAAAAAGGTTTCCCCCCAAACCCTAACACTTTGGTTTATTAAGAATTTAGATCCAAGCGATCCAACAGTAGAATTGTGTGTGTTATCTGACAGGTACATCTGTGCTATTTTTGAAATGTTAAAAGAGGCCTTGGTGCCCCTGAGAGTTTGCTGTGGTGCCCGGCACGTCTCCATGTAGTCAGGAAATGGCAGCTCGGGTGTAAGTCAGCGTTTGCTCACAGTCAGTGGTTCAAAGATGGGCAGATGACCAATTCAGACTCATAAGAATAGACAAGATCTGAAAGAAGCCTCCTTACTTTTCTGAGAGGATGAATGTTCCCCTCCCTGAATACAGGTGTGCTAGCCTGTCATCAGAAGCTGCTGGCAGTCACAGTGCTGCCCTGAAAGGGAGGCAGCTTTCTCATGAAGTGAATGTGTTAGGTGGGGAAGAGACCCAAAAGATTCTGGTTCTTGGATGGCAACATCGAGCAGATCAATCAACCCCACTGTAGAGTCTGCATTACTTTAGAACTACATGGACCAATAAATCTCCCTTGTTTAGGCAGCTTGAATTGAATTTTCTCCCCAAGGCAAACAAAAGCCTTTATCTCCTTTTGGCTGTAACAGACTAAATTTGGCTATTATAGAAATGACCTGCCCCCCTTTAAAAAAAAACTTTCTCACATGAGAAGAGTTTTGAGGTCATAATGCTGTGTCGTCACTTGACAGTCATCACGAATTCAGGGTCTTCTAGCTTTTTGCTCTTCCAGACCTAGGAAGGGCTGGGCATGCTCCTGTCCTCCTGGTGTAAAAGAGCTGTGGTGCTCCAGCCATCACATCCTTTGTTTCAAGCAGCGAAATTCAGAAAAGGGAAAAAGGCACAACTCCTCCCTTTCAGTCCATGGCCTGAATTTCATACCCAGCACTTCTACTTTTCTCTCATTGGCAATACTTAGTCTCATTGTTATGCCTAGCCCAAAGGAAGCCGAGAAATGCAGACTTTCTTCCACTTTTTTCAAGTGGCAATGTGCTCACTTAAAACTCAAGGTTCAATTAATAAAAAGGAAGGGTGGTATAAGAAGTTGGGAAAGGCAACTAGCTAGCATCATCAATGGACTCAGAAAGTAATATATTTTTACATCACCATTATATATATTTTGATCGCTTTGGCGATTGAAATACTGTTTGAATGCAATCAAGTCAAGGTATGCAAGTCATCCCAGAAAGACAGATTATTTAAAAGCTTCCAGGGAGGCAGTTACACCACTGGCCCCTTGAGCAGTGCTTTGCAGCGGTGCTTGGCGTGTGGTAGACACTCAGTACGCATTTGTTGAATGCTGAGTGACTGAATCATTTTTAGCACTGCATTTAGCATTTCAATAACTCTTAAAATCCTCCTAAAATCTCCTAATGCAATTTTGTGTAAGACACAATTAGAGCTCAACCTTTACTTAACAGCAAGGAGGAGCTGCCCATCAACACCTGTGCCAAACCCTTCTGTGTAATCAACACTGGTCACTGAATCCCAGAATTTAACTCGCTCTGGTTGCTCTCTAGGGGCCCTTCTCAAATTCTCCCTATCAAGCTCAGGGATGGGACCAGACAAACTTCTTACCCAGACAGACACCTGGGTTTCCCTCCTCCTTCCTCTATTCCTACTTGAAGAATTCATTCATTCATTCATTCATAAGATTTTATTTATTTATTTGAAAGAGTGTGCACACACAAATGGGTAGAGGAGGGAAAAGGGGTGGAGGAGGGTGAAGGAGAAGCAGACTCTCTGCTTCAACGTGGGGCTTGATCCTAAGACCCCGAGATCATGATCTGAGCTGAAGGCAGATGTTTAACTGACGGAGCTACTAAGGTGCCCTGCCTTACTTGATGAATTTAGTATCATGTTTATTTTCAAGCCACAGGACTTCAGAGCTCAGAAGAAATGAAGACTTTTCTATTCAAGTCTGATGGCCTATGTGCCCAATGAGAATTAGAACAATAACTCACTTCAGATACATTGTTTTTAACATGCAAGTGTTACCAATAGAGAGAGATGGAACACACGATATGTATCTTCTACTCTATAAGCATTTCCCCTGAAAAAGACATAGCATTTTAGAGAAGAGTTCTTCGTAAGCAGTTGTATTTCAATAATTTAGTGGAATTCTGCATTTTTGTTCACATGAGAGCTCTTTCTCTGAAGTGCCAGTTATTTTACTCAGTATGATATTATTCTGAATGATAGTTTGTGACATTTTCTGTTCAAGGACATAACAATTTACTTTTAGAATGAATTTTCTCCCCCTGCCTTCATATCCCAGCATAGGAACTGCTATCTGGTGAATTCCAGACAGACCCAGTGTTGCTCACAGGGGAATCTATGGGTTACCTACATCCAAATCATGACGTGGGTTCCTTCCCAGCCTTGTAGAATCAGAATTTGTCCTGGTGAATCTGAGGAATTCAAATGTGCACTTTATGTGATTCTTGGGTACACTAAAATTTGAAAGTCACTAACTTAGACTTCTCAAATTAAATTAACCTGATTTTTACACCTAAAAGGTATTATTACTGCTACTGATATTACAAACTACTACTAGTTGTATATTGAAAAATATTGAGCTCTTATCCCTTGCCAGAGTGTGGATGGAAAAACAAATGAGTGATGAGGAAATGTGCATCAAATGCAATGCATCAACACCTTTCATTTGGCTTCCAATTGTTTTGTTTTGTTTTTTGGTTGAAACTATATCCAGAGTCACCTCTGGATATGTGGTCACAGCTTTGAACTTAATCCCACTTCAGAAAGAGGTTAAAAGGGAATGGCTGTTGTAACATCTGCAAAGCTTCCCTTTTTTAAAATATATATATATATATTTATATATTTAACTTCATTTAATAAAGATAGTGTTTGAGCAACAGCGGACCCCAACCACAGCATCCAGTGACCATCAATGAAAAGTAGATTTAGAAATACTCTTACATATTTCTGGACTAATATAACACTTTGAAAGATAAAAATAAAGATAGTGATTATTTTTTTAAAAAGACTTCTTAGTAGGGAAGGAAGGAAAAAATGAAACAAGACAGGATGGGGAGGGAGACAAACCATAAGAGACTCTTAATCTCACAAAACAAATTGAGGGTTGCTCGGGGGTTGGGGGGTATGGATAGGGTGGTTGGGTTATGGACATCAGGGAGGGTATGTGCTATGGTGAGTGCTGTGAAGTGTGTAAGCCTGATGATTTACAGGCCTGTATCCCTGGGACAAATAATACATTATATGTTAATAAAAATAATTTAAAAAGATATATTTATTTATTTGAGAGAGAGAGAGCTAATGAGTAAGTGGGGAAAGGAGCAGAGAGAGAGAATATCCAAGCAGACTTCTACTGAGCATGGAGCCTGACGTGAGGCTCTATCTCACATGCCACGAGATCAGGACCTGAGCTAAATCCAAGAGTCAGATGCTTAACCAACCGAGCCACCCAGGCGCCCCAGCAAGTGATTATTAATAGCAGGGTAATAATACTAGTGGAATGATTTTGCAGGAAGGTGGTGGCAAACTGAATTTGTTTCTCTTTCATATCATTATTTCTAAGAATGGCCCAAATCCTGGTGTTCTGTGAGTAGTACAGATGCTTTCCCTAGAGGCTGGAGTGTAATTCAGGGTTAAAATGTCACTTCTAATTTAGTGTCTATGTTTTACCATATGCTTTATTAACCTTCAGCCAAGCAATAGGATACTCATTAACACCTAAGGCATTTAATACATGTGATTTCCACGGAGAAACAGTAACCCAAAACTCAACCATCCTCCCTCTAGCTCAACTGATACATTTCCTAATCCTTTCAACATCAAGGGTACTGGCATTGGCATGGCCAAGAGTGTCACGCAGGTCATGCTGTGATGCAAATTTCAGCCCACGACACACATCCTTTTTGGGGTGGGGGCAGTCTTTTGCCACCTCAATTCAGCCAAAAAACAATAGGACACCACTAGAGATGGAGAGCATGTAATGTGTTTAAGTGATTTTTTGTTATGCCTTTAGGGTGAGTAGATAAAGATAAAAAATAAACAGAAAAGAGTAAAGGACAGAGACTCCAAATTTGGATGAGCCACTGACTGCTGCCAATGGAAACTGAAATGGGAGCCAACCCCGTTAGTGTGTTACAAGCTTAGACATGGGATGTCTACCCAAGCCACTGTCAGTTGAATATGTCTGAGTACAGCTCAGTTTCCAAAATGTGAATCTAGGTCAGTGAAATCCCGCAACATATTTTTGCCCAAAGATTTTCTGTGGTTTGTTCCTGTGTAGATGGGGAGGACTGAGTTCATGGTGACAGAGAGAGTTGGAACTCTTTTCCAAAAATTGCACCCAAGTCACCCCATCTGGTAGTCATTTCTGAAGTCATTTTGTTCCTCACTGTCCCCCTAGGACCTAGTACAAGGCCTGGTACAGCACGGGAGTTCTATAAATATCTGTCAAAGTGCTGATCTGCTCCTTTTTTCTCCTGTGCCCCTCAAATCCCTCAGTCACAGTGTTCTGTTACTTCTCTAAATGGAACTCAGCTTCTGCACAGCCCTTTCTATTTTCACGGCTACTTCTCTAGTCCAGACTCTCCTCTTTATTTCTGGACAGTGTGATGGCACCTCACTAATTTTATTACTTCTAATCTCTATGCTTCTTAAATCATTACAGGCATATGGCCAGACAGAATTTTTCTAAAATACCACCTTCAGCTTTTACACCTCTGCTAAAAAATTCTGAGTGCCTCCCCACGGCCTGAAGAGAAGAAAACCCTCATTCCTTGACCTCTGGATCAGCCCCAACTTATCTCTGGAAGCTTAACTTTATTCTCCCCCCTGCACCCAGCCCTTGCTCCAGCCATTGTCTATTGATTATAAAACAGATATTCTCCCAGCTGTCCTGTTTGTCATCACCACTCCTCCTCTATGACAGGACAGGCTTGCTGTATATTCTGGTCCACTTGCACTCTGACTCCCACCTCCTGTGACCACTTCCTCCTTAGAACTCCTACCCCTTCCAGGGAACCCCACACCTACTAGTCATGGATCTTGTGTCACACTGTGACAGTATTTATCTTCTAATGTCCTGTCCTGTTTCTTCAATTAAGCCAGAGGGGCCTTGAGGGCAGAGACTGTTCCTTACTCATCTCAGTGTCCCCTGTGTTTGGGATAGAATCTTTCATAGAGTTGCTGTTCAATAAAGAGCACTGCTGGATGGGGGTCAGGGAGCTCAAGTTTCAAGCTCATCTATGACTCTTTCCAATTGCCCGCTGTTTTATTTTTTCCTATTGCCTTTTAAAAAGTCTTTCTGCAAAAGGAATAGTAATGAAAGGTTCTGGAAGCGTCACTTTTTTTTTTCTTTTTTTTTTTTTTTTTTTAGTGGCGAGAGAGAGAGAGACAGAGAGAGAGCAAGCATGTGGGAGGAGGAGGGGCAGCAGGAGAGGGAGAGAGAATCTTAAGCTGGGTGCAAAGCCCTACGCAGGTCTCAATCTTACCACCCTGAGATCATGACCCAAGCTGAAATCAAGAGTCAGGTGCTTAACTGACTGAGCCAACCAGGTGCCCCTAAGTGCCACCTTTTTTTCCTATTAGATTTTTATGTATAAATTAGAAAGTGATGCTGTTTGTTAGATATCCAATCTGATAGTTTTTCAATTGATGCCTCCTCAAAGAAAAATGGAATTAGGTTGGAGTCTTCTGTGGTTTTCTATCCTCAAACACACATGAAGATATTCAGCTATGCACATGTCTCCCATCTCCCATAGCCATTGAAAGAACAGTGTCGCTGTGGCCAAGAGTCTACAGTCAATCCACTTTGGAACTTTCCTTATGGCTGGTGCTCTAAAATTAAATGGTTGCTATTTTTTGCCAGGTGTTTGCACATCCATATGTTCAAGACACAGTCCTTCACCTTAATTGCCCATCCTGAAGCTTCCGATGGGAAGGAATGAAGCTCTCATTTCCTAGTGAGGCTGATTCAACTCCGTTTGCTCAGGATGAGACTGAGTACAGGAGACAGGGTCACACAGGGAGAGCTGGTGGCAGAGCCAGAAGGACAACCCACGAACTGGGATTCTAAGTTACCAGCTTAGCACTTATTGCCATTTTGGCTCTTTAGATAACAATGCTTCTTTACTAGCATCAACATGATTATTTTTAAACCTAAGTTCTTGTTTAACATCGGTAATGGTGTGAAGTTTAGCCTTTTTGTCTCTTTGGCACAAATCTTCACACCCAGAGATCAGGTCCTATTAGATTTTTCTGTGTGTGTGTGTGTGTGTGTGTGTGTGTGTGTGTGTGTGTGTGTTAGGGGAGGGGGTATGGAAACATAAGTCAAAGGCAAATATCCTGTCCTCAGAAAATAATAGGAGCAATCTTTGGTCATTTGAAATATTTTAATAAGAATTTCAGCATGCCAAATGGAGTAGATGATGGCATTTGAGTTATTATCCAGTTAGGTATTATATTTTAAGTCACACAATGTTGAACTCTAGGCAGGAAAAAGGTAAGGAGTTTCTAGCTTTTGATGGCTTTAATCATGATACTTGCTCTACTTTTATTGAAACTTGGAATACATACCCTTGTACCTATGATATATAATTGTTGGCTTCTTCAGGTGTGCATTATTCAGGATTCTAAGTAGATGCTTTTTGGAATTTGCAGAAATCCTCTAAGGCCATGGCTCTCAACTGGTCTGTGCTTCAGAATCACCTGTAGAGCTTTTCAGAAATGGAGATGCGATCCAGACCCAGAACATTAGGATTTTCTGAGGCAGGTCCAGGTCAGTGTGTTTTCAGAAAGTTCCTCAGGTGGTTTTTAAGCCACACCTTTCATTAAAAACCACTAATTTAAGGTCACTTAGGCCTTTTCTCTTGAAAGTAAGAGTCTTGGATTCAAAGGCCATCCAACAGATGCTTGAATTCCCCCTCTAACATCCCACAAAGCCTGCTGAATATTTATCAATGTCCCATCGTATAATGGACAGAGTGAACAGCACTGTAAATGTAATTTCTTCCTCTTTTTTCTCTGAAAATTTCTTGAAAGCTCAAGAGAATAAAAACACTATTATTATTCCCTTTCTCCTACTTGGCCAATCTTGCCTTTTTCCTGCTTTGGAACTGGTGCCGAAATTCAGCATGGCTGTTTTGATCTCATAGCTTCAGATTATTTATGGCCCTATTATGCCAAGTATTTTATTTTGGCCACACCAGCCTTGTTGGCATACAGCTCTGGGAATATCGTCAGATAAGACAACTGTTGCCAGGAAAAGCAGCATCAACAGTTGTTACAAACTCAGAGGCTATTTGGTTTTCTGTTAATTTCTTAATTCAGGCATGGTAGTTTTTTTCTTTTTTTAATCATTATTTTGTGGATCTGGTGAATACAACTGGAACAGACAACCAAATAATAAGACTAAATTAAACCCACAATGGGACTGTCAGCATGTGTTTCACAGTAAAGACCCAAAGTGGGAAATTCTGTGGCTACACACTGTAATTCCCTGTGACAACAACAACTTGAAATGCAGTCTTTATTTTTCCATTTCAATCACACTGTTGATACTAGTTACCTCTCATTCTGTCTTTTGGTTTTTGCTATTTGTTGTTCCAGTTGTCATCCAAGGAAATTCCAGGCAATAAAAAAACATAGAAAATCCAAACACATTAAGGGTTTTTCCATCTTCTTTCTTTATATGACCATCTATAAAGTAACATGGACATTTTTGGACATAAAAATCAATGCTGAAGCTGAGTCAAAAAATGAGAGGAAATACTGTCTGAGTGACCTCTATTATATAGTTAGTCATTCAAAAGAGAAAAACATGCTTTGTGCTATGCAATTTAAATTAGCTGCAAAGCAGCCCATGTGCTCATTCAAGGAATCTTACAAATGCAGCTAGTTATTTCAGGAAGTAGATAAGAAACCAAAAGACATTTCCCTCAAGATACATTATGAGCGTCAATTTAAAATTACAAGTCTACTCGAATTCCACTTACTAGATTTCAGCTACATTTACATGACAAAGACACAAAAAAGGAGCGGTGATCTCATAATTCTTTTCTTACCACATCCTTTCAGTACTTCTATCAAAAGCATTTTAAAATTTTAAAATAATAAGTCATCGTGATACAAAAGAATGGACTTATTAAGCTAAAAAAAAAAAAAAAGGGCCAACAAAAAAACTGCAGATGCCAAAAGGGGAAAAGAATTGGTTTCCACAAGGGGTTAGGAAGGCAAGGGTGAGCTCCTTGCTGCCTGGCCAGCAGATGGCAGAACCCCCCCAGCTTGGAGAGAAAGTTCCCCCCCAGCTGGGGAGAGTTTTAGCTAAATGTCACTCCTCCACCTCTTCCCATCTTCTCTGCCTTCCTCCCTTTGTTCACCTTTCTTCCCTTCTTTTTTTTCCCCCTGACTGGATGACTGAATGCTACCAAGGAGATTGAGTTAAAAATCAATACAGTGAGTCCCCCCAGAGGGCAGGAATTACAGTCTATCCTCTTATGACAGAGAGCATGTAATTAATCCAGGTTCCTGGAAAGGAAGTCGATTTTGGAATGGATTTAGGAAAAATTGGATGGGATGTGGTGCAAATCTACTCTTTGCCATGCCTCTGCCTCCCCAGTTGTACTGAGGTAAACTGACAATTAAAACCTGTATATATGTAAGGTATAAGGGCTAGGGGGAGGGAAAATGGGGAGTTGTTGCTCAAGGAGTACGACCTTTGTCTTTTTTTTTTTTTCTTAATTAATACAATAAAAAGAGGTTAGTCTGCAGTAAAGACAGGAATCATGTAGAAGGTAATCCAGAGGCTTAAGAGTTAGATCCCACTATTGGAAAATTATTTATGTAAGTTAATCTCAGCCCACTTCCAATAATACATTACATATGTATTTTTGTACACTTTAAAAATTAAACATACAGGGGCGCCTGGGTGGCTCAGTGGGTTAAGCCGCTGCCTTCGGCTCAGTCATGATCTCAGAGTCCTGGGATCGAGCCCCGCATCGGGCTTTCTGCTCGGCAGGGAGCCTGCTTCCTCCTCTCTCTCTGCCTGCCTCTCTGCCTGCTTGTGATCTCTGTCAAATAAATAAATAAAATCTTAAAAAAAAAAATTAAACATACAAAGTAGCCCCCTTAGCTACTCGACTCCCTCACTCCTGAAATTACCACTATTCTGACTGTTGATAGCATAGTTTTGTCTCTTGTTTAAATGGAGGACATGATAGAATTTGTGTATTTTTTTACTTTTAAATTTTGTTTTAAAATATTTTATTTATTTATTTGAGAGAGAGAAAGCCAGAGACAGCATGAGCAGAGGGGGCAGGACAGAGGGAAAGGGAGAAGCAGACTCCCTGCTGAGCCGGGAACACTATGCAATGTGGGACTGAGATGGGGCTTGATCCCAAGACTCTGAGATCATGACCTGAACTGAAGGCAGATGCTTAACTGACTGAGCCACCCAGGCTCCCCAAGAATATGTATTTCTTGGTGACTGACTTCTTTTGCTCAAATTATGTTTGTGTATGGACATTGGGGAGGGTATGTGCTATGGTGAGTGCTGTGAAGTGTGTAAACCTGGCGATTCACAGACCTGTACCCCTGGGGATAAAAATATATTATATGTTTATAAAAAATAAAATTAAAAAAAAAAGTGGAAATTCTGGACTTAAAAAATAGTTTTTCTGAACTTAAGAACTTAGAGGGGTTTAACAGCAGATTGGGCACCAGTGAAAAGAGAATAAGAAAAAAAAAATTATGTTTGTGACCAGCAGTTGCAGATGTGCAGCAACTAGAGTTCTCATCATCTCTGAGAAGGTAAACATTCCTTCTGCAAGAGTACTAATAGGTCTATTGCCTGTGCAAGAATTAATTAATCTTACACTATTTTCTTGTATAGCTAGAAGGGCAGGATGAAGGTATGCCCAGAGGCACATGCAGAATAATAGAAAGTATTGGGGGGGAAAACCATAGAATAGACAGGTTGCTCTGAAGATGGATTTTGCTGAGATAATAGTATTTCTAGGATAAGACTTGATGTTAAATGTCTGGGTATTTGCTCAAATCAACCTCCAGTAGCTTGGCTGTATAGCAGTAAAATGCAGTAATAACATGTCCTCCTTTTTTCCTTCCCTTCATTAAATATACTCTTTATTAAATGTGTATTAAATGTGCCCTGTGTTAAACGTGTTCTGGATTTTTCAGCAGAGAGTCACTAAAGTCTTCCTAGGTTGAATGATTTCATTTAAATATACAATGCACACACTATTAAATCTACTACAACTTAGACAGGTATGAGACTATGTCTATAAGATTCTACTTCATTAACCAAGAATCGACTGCAACACGTTGCAAAGTGTTTCAAATGCAATAAGACTATCTAAAAACCCTTGGGCTCTCTGCTTTGCATGAATATATAAGTAGTTTTCTAGCTCTGAAAGAAGCAAGCACTCAGCAACCAGTGACAGATGTGGGAAGTACTCAAGCTCTCAGTATACAGCACAGGAAGGCACAGTTTACCTCTGTTTAAGTGCTACACCCTTCAAAGAGATGCCCAAGTGGCCACGAGCTTCTCTATAGAGACATCAAGATCAGTAAGGGAAAAACAGACATCTGGGACTAAACTCACACCTTTCATCATAAGTCAGATCCTGGACACCACAGCAGACATGTGAAGAGGTAGTGGGTAGTTGGAGAGAGGGGAGGAGAGAGAAGAAACGCAGCTGAAACAAATTTATGGCAAAATAATTGGAAAATGAAGAATGAGTATGGAGTGGGGTGGACAATTGGGGAGAGGAAAATTAAGGCCTGGGAAATCTGATTCCAGAGGACTGTATGCAAAATGTTTTATTTCATCAGGTCTCAGTATTTTTACCTATAAAATGGAAAAAAATAAAACTGATACATTTCACTATGTGCAAATGGTCTGTCTCTATCCACTTGTCTTTCTGCCTACTTATATTAGTATTATTATCTCCAAATTAGTAGGACTTACCTCACTATCAATTTTATTGACTTTTCTAATACAAGAGCCAAAACTGTTCTCAAATACATAAACAATTCAGCTCACTAAATGGGAATTTCAGCAAACCACCTAGTTCCGACCTGAGAACATGCCTGCATGGAGATCTCACTATTCTTCCATTCAATTTATTCCTTGGCTTTCACTACAAGGAGAGCCTTTCTGATGCTAGAAACATGGCAGGTGGATATTTGCCAACTCTACAGGCCCATAGTTTAGGAAGCACATTTGCTGATGGAAAATATGATCTCCGAAAAGTGAATACCATTCCACTAAGTGAGGATTATTTATAGCTTCTGACACAGAAGGTTTCAAGTATAGAGTGAACATCATTATTAACACTAACTCAAATAAACTCTACAAGAACGAGGACTATAAAGTCCACACCAGATGCCCTTAAAAGAAGTGATCTTAGAGGACTTGACTTGATGATGAGATGGGAAAGATGAGTGGAGAAATGGTAGTGAATCCAAGGCATACAATGGGCCTTGGGGCTTGGCTTTCTTTTTCTAAGTTATCAGTGGTCCTCTTTTCTGATTGTAGCATCTTCTCCTTCCCTCTCTCCGCCCCCCCAACTTTTTTTTTTTTTTTTCGAAAGGAATGGTGGTCCAACATCTCTAAAGCAATATAGACCCTTCTGTTCAGAAGCCCAGACTCCATGGAGTCTTCATGGAGATAAACTTCATGGAGATAAACTCATCTTCTTCCTCACTTTTAAGTTGCTACCTCTTCAGACTTCACCTGCTCCATCCAACCATATCTCCAGAAGCCCATAGGAAAACTCTTTATCAGTTGGACTAGTTTGCTCAGATCTCATGTATGTACCCGGCTCAGTCTTTGTCTATACTGCGTCCCCACCTAGAACACTGTCTCACTGAATCCTGCCTTGGCAAACCCTTCTAGCCCCATTTTTGTCCATGAGGTTGTCTCTGAACATCCGGCCCCCAGGGAGCTCCATCCTCTCCTGTGAATAGCAGTTAGGACTACTTCACACAGTGTTTTGCTAGTTAACCATATTGTACTATCTCTTAGTTCATTATGTGTTAGTTTCTCCAGACTATTTAAGTTAGGGTCCTACCTGAATTAGGAATCAAGCTCTTTGAGTTAAGGATCTAGTCTACCCAGAATTGCAGATGGAGCTACTTTTTGTAACCTGTCTACCCAGAGGATGTTCCGTCTGCTAATTAACAAGAGCACAGGATAGGCCAGCTTCAGCCCTCTCCTTCCCTTATACTCAATCTCAGACATGCGCTGACCAACCCAGCTGCCACAGATAGACACCACAGTTAGTCCCTGAGGAGAAAAATAATCTTTCTAGATCCTTTGAGTGATACCATCTATCAAATATTTATTACCATCTATCAAATATTTTCTTTCAAGACACCACCTTTCCTATATGTGGAAAGTTGACACAGCCTTCCAGATGAACAAACAAGAGACATTCTCTAAAGGAAACACAGAAAAAAATACCTAATTCAAATTCTAAAGCAGGCTGTTTAGCAATGATTGTTAAAAGCCCTAGGAATGCAATCAAAGATACAGTATGAGTAAAGGAAGATGGGAAGGCCAGGAGAGCAGGCTGAGGAAGCTATAGGAAGTCCGGGCGGGAGGGGGAAACTCAGCAATTGGAAGGCCAGGATTTTTTCTGAGATAAAATGCACCAAGGCTAGTACTGAGATAGACAAGTAAAGACCTAAAAAGAAAAAAAAAATTAACTGTGCACCTTGGGACACACAGATTTCCTCTCTTTGTCTGAAAGAAGCTTCTGTCTTTGGTCCTTTCGTAAGTCGTGAGGAAGAGATGGTAATCCCAGCCCACCATGTAGTGTTAGCCTTGTGGCTTGGGGTGAGTAATTTGATCTAGTTCTCATGTGCAAAATGGAAATAATACCACCTCTCTCATTTACATATTCGTCCATTCATCTGATATTTATTAAGAGTCCACCATGGGCCAAGCATGAAAGGGAACAATGGTGAGCAAAACAGACATGGTCCAGATCATCTTGCGGGGCTATAACAGAGAAGGAAAAGCACGTCGCAGTGGAAGGTTTCAAAGACTTCCACTCTTGACCTAGCTCTGTGATCTGGGCAAATCGTAATTTTTTCTGGGCTTTCCTATTCTCACCTGTGAAACGAGACAAATTCTTGTCCTAAAATTTTAGTATTCCAGATGCAAGCAGTTAAATTTCTTATGTATTTCTGAATCATGTTTTCCTAAAAGATTATTATGAAATATTTCAGACACACAAAAGGATAAGAATAATATAAGATCCCCTTGTGTATTATCTTACTTAAGGAAAGTGCTACTGGTGGCATGCCTTCCTTTTCCCCAGAGAAAGTAACTGTGATGTTCTTGGTTTTTCTTATTCTAAGTCATGGCCTTTCGAGGATCCCTGGTGTATGAACAGTTCAGCAGTGAAGAGTTCTTACATCCGTTCTTACAACTGGTGTTCCTGATTCCCAATGAATGAGAGGTCACGACAGTGTTGATATGAGAAAGCTTGAGTACCAGCCTGTTCTCAGCCCGCCACTCCTGCTTGCCGCCCACCCAGTAGTCAGAATGAGGAAAACCATGCAGCAGGCATTGCCGGCTGCATTTTGAAGGAGCATAGTTTTGTATCTACCTTTAGGGCCTTCTGCGCAGATTCACTGGATCCAATTGCGATCAGGTTAGGCCCAGCCATGCTGCAGAAACTCTTCAAATGCAAAGCATCAACCACTGGGACTGTGGAGACGGCATAGTCCTATGTGTGTAATAGAAACAAGCAGTTTGGCATTGCAGAATAGTTCTAAAACTGACTTAACCCTGCCCAAAACATGGCTGTTTCTAGGGAGGCTACCAGGGGCCCTGAATATCAGAAGAAAAACTGGGATCTGTAGGTTTTGGTGTTGCCAGTTAAATAAAGACTACTTAGAATACTTCCCCCCCACCCCAGAAGAGAGTGAGCACATGCATGGAGGTAGGGAGGAGCAGAGGTGGAAGGGGAGAGAATCTTATGTGGGCTCCATACCCAGCATGGAGCCAGGCGCTGAGCCCCATCTCAGGACCCTGAGATCAGTCATGACCTGAGCCAAAATCAAGAGTTGGACACTTAACTGACTTCCACCCAGGCACCCCAATAGAGACTACTTTTAAGAAGAAAGTGCAGAGCCTCCTTCCAGATGTGTGATTATGTCAACATAATCACACATCTAGTGTGGCTAGATTTGCTGGTTGATCCATGCAGTGGGTTACTCTGGAAAGTTATGTCGGAATATCCTGTGCAAACTAAAGCCTCATGTCCTCAAGGGGAAAAGAGCTTCCTACACAGTCTGGTGAGCCAAGCCAATCTATTAATAATAAATGGAGTAAAGGGACCTTGAGAAGACGTGTAATATCTAGCCCAGTTTCCAGCACATAGTGGGTACTAAGTACAAGTGATCCTTGATTCCATTGTGAAAAATCCATGTTTCATGTTTGAGTCAGCGGGGTCTCCAGACTTTCTGGGAAGTCATTTATTGTGCAGGAAATCTGTCAGGTAGCTGCATGATTTTACAGTGGGGGAAAAAAACAGAAGATGTCCAAAACTTTGTCTTTTATGGCTATGGTAGCTCAATGCAACCTATTTATTGAGAAATTTGAATTTGACAGCTCTTAAAACTTCTAACACATGTACTAATATTAGGAATTATTTTGCAGAGCTGGTGACATATAGATACCATTATTCACGACATGCTGATTCAATGTGTCTATGAATGCTTATTAATTATTGTATGCCAGGCATCAATGGTCTAACTTTACCTACCTTAAAAGTATCAGCCAAGATTTCAGCACCTCGTTGATTTGTTCTTTTGGAAAGGCCCACAAAAAATTCTCTGCCTATAATAAATGTCATGGAACACAATGAGTACATGGCACCAGTGATGGCATACTGTTTCTTTATCTGTAAATAATGAACTTAAAGCATCACACAGTTCTTTCCTACCACAGAAGGCAGCTCTGCTTATACTCTGACCTCTGCTCTCTTTATACAGATCTGATTTCAAACTACCATCCTTAGAAAGAAACTTTTTCAAATTCACAGAGGTGGAAAGTAGAATAGTGGCTGCCATGGTCTCAGGGGAGGAGGAACTGGGAAGTCAGTGTGGTAGGTATGAAGTTTCAGTGTGTGAAGGTGAAAATGTGCTGGACATGGATGGTGGTGATGGTTACACACTGAACTATACACTTAAAAATAATTAAATGATAGGTTTTATGTTTTATAATTTTAGCACAATAAAAGAATCAATGTTCCACTTAGGAAATAACAAAATTAAACACCTTCATGTGTAATAAAAAATTAAGTAATTGCAATGACAAAATTAAGTAACTTGCAATGACAAGTTAGTAATGTTTCCCCTTTTTTCCCTAAAAGAATAATATCAGACATTCATGATGAAGTCAGATTCCTTTTTTTATAACGATGATGTAAAGGTTGAAGAAACTATATGCATAAAGGGAGTTTAGGGCTGACTGGTCTTCAGGCCTGACCTCTAAAGAGATGCCCTTAAAACTCTTATTTGTTGTTTCAAGTCAAAATGTTAGAGATACCTATTTGCAAAGGAGGATGGAACTTTCTAGTCATTTGGCTTTTCTGAAATTTCATAAATTTTCTTCTCAGAAGGCAAAACATCAAGAAAAAATGGTCCCCTGGTGAGAGGCAAGCAAACAATTATAGTAGATAATATTAGGCAATATATAACTGTGAGGATTCTTAACTTTTTCATTTTTTGAAAAAGAATTCTACATGAAATGTAAAAACATATTCAAAGAGAAATCAGTATATTTTGATCCAGAACATTAGGGTAAAGTATAAAAAGTGAAACCATGTAGAAAGAATTGCTTGATAGACTTTACAAATGTTATAACGTTAATCCTCATGATGTCCTTAAAAAAGAAGTAAATGACCCAGGTCAAATGATGTTATGATAACTTCCAATGGCTTATGCTTTTGGCAGACAGAGGACCCTTTGGTGGCACACTGACGGGCTTTTTGTTTTTGTTTTGTTTGTTAATGGTGTGTCTGTATTGTCCCTTGAGAAAACTCGACTACCTACAAATCTAAGGGAAAGATATTTTATCTGAGAAAAGTATTACTTTATTTAAAAATCAGCTGGGTGGCTCAGTGGGATAAAGCCTCTGCCTTCAGCTCAGTTCATGATCCTAGGGTGCTAGGATTGAGCCCCACATTGGGCTCTCTGCTTAGCAGGGAGCCTGCTTCCTCCTCTCTCTCTCTCTCTGCCTGCCTCTCTGCCTACTTGAGATCTCTGTCTGTCAAATAAATAAAATCTCTTAAAAAAATCAGCTGAAATTTTTTAAATTTCCTTAATTATTCTAGATAAAAATAGATTTATAAATTAGATTTACATATAATTTTTAGGAAAAAATTTAGTGGATTAATCAAATTTAAACAAATTCATAATGGGGCATGTGTACTATTTCTATTTTAAAAGACTAAGGTAGCAAAGCATAAAGAAAAGCAAACTGCCCATCACTTTAAAAAGTCAATTGGACTTCTGTTTCTGGCAGTATGGTGGACTATATCCCTCTAAATGGCCTTTCTTTTTTTATTTTAAGATTGTATTTATTTGACAGAGAGAGAGAGAGCACAAGAGAAGAGGGAAAGGGAGAAGCAGGCTCTCTGCTGAGCAGGGAGCCCACGTGGGGCTCAATCCCAGGACCTTGGGATCATGACCCAAGCCGAAGGCAGATGCTTAACCGAATGAGACAACCAGGCACCCCAAAATTCCTAAATAGTCTTTCTGATGGAAATAACAGAACTTCTGGAACTGAAATATTAAAAAACATTTTTGTTGTTGTTTTGTCTGTTATGTCAACTTTTTCTGTTATCAATTCCCCCTTTCCCATGTCATTTGTCCTATTGATGATCCTACTTTCTGAATCTGATTGGTTGTTTCCCTGTGTATCATCTAACATGAAATTGTTCCTTTGTCCTTTGTATGTTCAGTAAGCTTATAGTTTCATGTAGATGTTTAACTAAATTCTTGTTAAAAAATTTTTCTTTGCTAGGACTACTTCAGAGGTGGGGCTGTACTATTGTATCACATCATGAAGCACATGACTGACAGCCACATTGTTGGTGATACCAGAATAATCTGTGTGTTCAAGGGGTATCAGTCTGATCCATCCATTGTAAAGCTCCCCATCAAGCTTTCATATAAAGGTTTTAACAGGCTTGGATGATCATTACACAGATCCATTATTTTATTAGGGATCTACATTTACTGGCTAGAATTCTTAAAAACAAAAATAAAAAACACTTTCTCAATCAAAAGGAAAGATAGCTAAATGCCTGAATCTTTCCTTCACTTATTAACTATCAGAGTAGTAAGGTGGCATCCCCAGCAACTTATAATAATGACTGATATGTTTTTTAAATAACACCATTACCCATAAATGAGTCAGAGAATAAATCATAATGGAAACTGGAAGACATTTAAAACTAATGATAACAAATATATATCAAAACACAAAGGATTCAGTTAAAGCAGTACTTGAAGGGAAAGTTATACAGCTTTAACTGCTTGCTTTAAGATGAGAAAAGGTTCAACATTAAAGAGACAAACTTCTAAATTCAAATTTAAGAAAAAAGGAGCAGAATAAAAACAAAGAAATTTGAGGGAAAGAATTAAGGACAGAAACAGGAAGAGGAAAGGAAATATATAAGACAGAGAGAATTCAACAAAGCCCAAAATTGGTTCTTTGAAAAGATGAATACAAATGAAAGATCTCTGACACAAAAGAAAAAAAGAGAAGGCATAAATAAACATTAAGAATGAAAAGAGGAGGGATGCCTGGGTGGCTCAGTTGATTAAGCAGCTGCCTTCAGCTCAGGTCAAGATCCCAGCGTCCTGGGATCGAGTCCCACATCGGGCTCCTTGCTCTTCAGGGAGCCTGCTTCTCCCTCTGCCTCTGCCTGCCATTCTGTCTGCCTGTGCTCGCTCTCTCTCTCTCTCTGACAAATAAATAAATAAAATCTTTAAAAAAAAATGAAAAGAGGACATAGCTATAATGCTGTGAAGTTTAAACAGATATCAAGAAGATATGAAGAAGTTTATACCCAACATTTTGAAAACTTAGATAAAATATGAGAAAACGGAACTCACAAAAACTGACTCAGAAAACCCTCAATAGACATGGAACCATTAAAGGAATGGAGACCGTTTAAAATCTCCCCACAAAGAAAGTACCTGGCCAACAGGGTCTATTTATAGGTAAGTTCTCCCAAAGTTCAAGGAACGCACAATTCAAATAGTACTGATTCTAGAGAACAGAAACATAGGAAATATTCCCTAATACATGTTATGAGGTTAAGATAATTCTTTTATCAAAGCCAGAGAAGGAAAGCAAGCAAGAAAAATTACAGGCCACAAAAACAAAACTCTCAAGAAAAAACTTAACAAACTAAATCCAGCACTGTAGTAGAAAGAGAGTATATCAAAGCAGAGTTTGACTTCATCCCAGGGATGAAAGACTGATTCAATATCAGCAAGATCAATTAGTGCAATTAACCACATCAATAGATTCAAGGAGAAAATCATATACATTTCACTGGAACAAAAAGAGTTTATCACCTGAAACTCCATTTCTAGCTGTTTACTTTAAGAAATTCTTATACACATTCCCAGGACACACACACAAGAGCATCCATAGCATCACTGAAAATAATTGAAAAAAAAACTGGAAAACACTCAAATATCCATCAGCAATAGAATGAATAAATGTATTGTGGTAATTCTTAACCATGGAATACCACATAGCAGTGAAGACAAAGAGCTATAGCTAGAAGCATCTAGTTAGATCAAAAGCAGAAAAATCAGACTAGTTCCTATAGTATGATCTTAATCATATAAAGTTATAAGACAAGCAAAATTAAACAACATATAATTTAGATTGAGGCAAAAGTCGAAGGTACTGATTAATACAAAATGCAGGACAGGCTGAGAGGAAAGAGAGGTTGGGAGTGGGGCTCCTATGGTCGTGGCAATATTCTATTTCTTAAAGCCAGGTGGCAGACAACAGGTGCTCATCTTATCACTGGTCTTTAAAGTGTGCATAGACATTTACAACTCTTTTTTTTTATTTGCTCCATATTTCACAAAAATAAAAAAAATGAAAATAGAGATAAGCTGATGTCCATTTCAGAGGAATAGGATTGCAATAATTTCTGACAGTAGCTGCTGGCCTGACTCATAAGATTCCTGGTGGAGCTGGAGTTGGATAGCTGCTTTCCTTCTGTCCACTTCTTGATCGACTGTTAATGAAGCTCTGAGTTACAAAAGGAAGAGGATCCAGAACACATGGAAAGTGCTACAGATTTTGTTCCTTACCCAACTCTTCTGAATCAAAAAATTGAATGGTGAGTGTTGCCCAATATGGTAAATGTGATTAGTGCCACTTGAACTGTATACTTAAAAATGGTTAAGGTGACAAATTTCATGTTTTATGTATTTTACCACAATTAAGAAAGGAAAAAGAAAAAATTGAGAAGTAGGAAACAGAAGGCAGGACCAGGCAGGCATCAGGCATGAATCAAGTGCCAACCAGATATCCCAACATGATCTCAGTTTTGAATAAAAGAACTTTCAAGACATTAACTTAAGGATTGAATATTACCAAAATAAGCTTACAGATAGTGTCAAAGACAAGCCTCACTCATTAGGTACCTCATGAGAAGTTGAGGCAAAAACATCAGGATTGAAATGTTATGGAAAGATCTCTGACCAAAGGAAGAGGTTCCTGTAAAATAGGCTGAGCCAAAACATGAGAAGATTTTAGGGAATCTGTTCAGCTCGGCTGTTAAGATAGCTAAATGGCTGTGAACACAGCTTGTTTTAAAACATACTTCAAATATTATCAATACCTGCTTACAAGAAGTTATTTATTATATGGCTATGTTCTGGTTAAAAAAAAAAAAGAGTTTTATTGTAAGGAAGCATGATTTACATCTAGCTTTTCACAAAAGCCTATTTTCTAAGAGAAACAGGCTGTTGTTCAGTGCTGCCAAAAAGAATGAAAAGTGCCATCAATGGGAGACACAAAGAATATTCCAAGGGAAACTTACTAGGCAGATTCGAAAGAATGCCTGAGTCTGCTTGGACATGGCCAGAGTTGAGAATGCAGCATAGGCCTCCCTGATCCCTTGTTCTGTGTTCTTATGGCTCAAAGGGTGTGCACTCCATGCCCCAGAGGAAGGGCCATTGCCTGTGACAACAGTAGCCCAAGTTGCGCACTGCACTACTATTCATAAACCTGTGATAAGAATGGTGCCACCCGGAGCTCAGCAACACAGTGGTGCCACCCATAGGTGTGACACTGGGCAAGGGACTACGCAAATATCACAGAATAAATACCTCTCCTCCTCCTAGAACATTAATTATATCAAAATGTAAGTAATACAAAATATTACGTTTAGATTAAAATGAAGAAGGCTATATTTTCTCTCTATATAAGGGATCCAATATAAAATTCACATCAGCCAAAATATTAGACTTCTAAGAAGCTTCATATTTTCAGTGGGGCCACCTGGGCTACATTCCCAAATCCCTGGGAACCAGACCTTGCTGGCAGGGTTACATCTGTGAAACAGGTATTGATTCTCTGACATTCGGGGTAAAATAAACTCTCACTATAAATTAAAAATTATTATTGATTGTCTTGCTTATCAGTTAACTAGGATGAATCTGGGGATCCAAATTTTAGGATGTGACTTTTGCAAAACAGTAATATGACCATAAATAGCTGGAAAGGTTAAATGCTACAATTACTCTTTCTTTTTCTTTCTTTCTTTTAAAAAATATTTTATTTATTTATTTGACAGAGAGAGATCACAAGTAGGCAGAGAGGCAGGCAGAGAGAGAGGAGGAAGCAGGCTCCCCACTGAGCAGAGAGCCCAACGTGGGACTCGATCCCAGAACCCTGGGATCATGACCTGAGCTGAAGGCAGAGGCTTTAACCCACTGAGCCACCCAGGCGCCCCTAATTACTGCTTCTTTAACAGCAATAATATGGCCACTATAAAAACTGATTCTAGTTAGATACAAAATAATATTAGCTGTTTGTATTGGTTGAGTTCTGCTATTATTCATCTGGCATAGAAGCCAAATCAATTTGCACTGAAAATTATTTAAATTCATCTTGCTGTCTGGGCAGGAAAATTATTTATAAATGACACATCTTGAATTAAGAAACTTTTAAATACAAACCAGATATAATAGCACACAATGCAAAACTATGCAACCCACAAGCTCAAAGTATAAAATATAGTAGATACAACCTACAAAATGATAGGTACACACTGGTAACAATTTTGTAAAAAATACGAAAGATGGCATGCATATAAAAGTACTAAAAGGACGTGCACCCAAATGTTGAAATGATTATCTTTCAATGAAAGGTCATTTTCACTTCATTCTCTTTTGTGCTTTCCAGTATTTTCCAAATTCCTTCAGTATTTTCCAAATTCCCTGCAGTTAGCATTTTTCCTTTGGTAATTAAAACAAAACAAAAACCCCTACAGTTAAATAACACAAGCCAGGTATTAGAAACAGTTTTGGATAAGAGAAAGTGAGGATGAAGATACCTGTGAATAAGACGTCTCCACCATCTAAGGTTGCATTTTCGTCTTTCATCTCTACTAGATTAAGCTGAAGTTTTTCTAATGCTTCTTTCATCATGTCAACCTGTTGAAAATAAAATGATTCAGATTGATATCCTACAATTTTCTAACAATAAAACTAATCATCTAAAACTTCTGAACACTGAATCATGTTCTTACATACATAAGTGCACACACACACACACACCCTGTGAATATATGAATATATGTAGTGTAGTTTGGACTTGCAATGACCATTTGCAAGACAATAAATTATGTATTAGAAATTGTCCATTTTGTCTTTGTCCAGTCCATGCTAAATTTAAAGTCAGTATTATCTTCCCTTTTTCTGTTGGAGGCTGACTAAGTAGGGCACTGTTGGAGGCTGACTGGTTAGGACACTGTTGGAAGGCTGGCTAGTTACAGCATATGAGTCAAGGATGGTGGAAGGCAGAACACATCCCCTTATTCTTGCCAGAAATTACAAGATTTAATTTTAAACCTTAAGTCAGTCAGTCAGTCAGTCTTTCAGTGTCTTACGTACACTGAGGAATACATGGAAGAAATATCAATGATAATAATTAGCAACTTGAAATCTCAGCTCAAAGGACAGTCATTGTTCTGTTCAAATATTTTTTAAAATGTCAGAACATTTAAGGATTCTCTGTTAAGTCTGAACTGTTAATTAAATTTAATCTAGGGGTGCTTAACAGATATAATAATTGCAATCAAACCAAAGAATACTTGAAAAATGAATTTCAGGGACTTTGTAGGATTGCAGGGTATAGTCTAAAGCACAGATATTCTGGGCTGAATTAGGGAATACTTCCAGTGAGGTTTATTTTTAACGCGAGAAAAAAATTTAAGGCATAACAAATGCCCTTTGGAATTCACAGTTTAATTCAGGTCCTTCCAGCAGCTCAACAATTTAAATATTTCTGTAGGTCTGAATAACCTTTGACATGGTGAAGACATTCATCGAGAAAACATGAATAGGGGCGGAAGGGAAAACAAGAGATCACATGATACTGAGAAAAGGAGGTAGTTCTGCCAAAATACAGCATGCCCAGGACACATACTGAATTGTCAATGAAGAGTTAGGAGACAAAACTACAGTAGAGTAACTTCTAAAGTAATAAAAATACAGAACTATTCTGACAACAAGGGTGACATTCACACAGTCAAGAAGAAAAGAGGATACAAATTAAAATAAATATATCATCTCATCCTTGTCCTGGAACTCATGTAAAAATTCCACAAACCAGAGTGACTCAGAACAATAAAAAAATTATTTCCATGGACAAAATGGTCTTCATGTTGTAATAAATATATCTAGTGTTCTCTTAGCGGAATAGGTTTTTCTATATAACAGGAAGGGGAATCATTACTGTAGCATAAAATAGAAACAAAACAACCTTTACCATGGCTTGCAGGGCTATGGTGAACGCAAGAAAACACACAACTGTTTCCTTCTAGCATCTGCCTCTGGGACTGCGGAAAAGTCTCTGAGCTTGGAGAGAGATCTTTAGAATGCAGCCACTGTATCTTTGGTCTCTCTTGTGATGCTATTGTTTCTACTGTAACTTAATATTTCAAAAATTACTAGGAATACAGCAATAACATGTATTTTGGTCTGAAAAATGCACATGTAACTTTGTTCGATTCTTAAGAGTTTTAAGAGGAACTTTATTCAATTCTTAGGAGTTTAAAGAGAACTGAAGTAGGGAGGCTGATATATGTTTCAGAAACACCGTATTTCTTTAAAAGTCCTGTGTCTTTCAAATTAAAATTTTAGAGGATAAAATGCTTGTGATTTCTTAAAAGTTAAAACAGCTGCACCAGTATGAATGGATTTTGGATTATGGATTTTGCACAAGGCCTGTACTTTTTTTTCTCCTTAAATATTCAGTCACATCTATATAAACAAAATCTTCAGGATAGGTCCACAACACAAACATTGATGATACCATATTGCTTTCAGAGTTAAGGGTATGGACAAGTTAAAAAATTTGTTAAATGTCAAGTAAATAGTTCTGAGGACTGTAGAACCATATGGCATCAAATCGGCAATGCTAACTCCAGGGAAATTTCTGAAGAAACAAGAGAGGCTGAACCTGGAGGCTGTGCATGGAGAACCGCAAACTCTTGGCACAGTGGTTCTGCGAAGCACACCAACTCAGCTGCAAACAAGGCCTGGTATTGCCCTGATACACAGACCTGGAGCGAGTCAGTTATCCAGGCAGTTAGAATAATAAATGTAACTATATTAGTGGCAATTTTTGCAGGAAAAGATCCAAACCATGAGCCTTCAAAGAAACTGCCCGTTCTACGGTTACATAGCTATGGTTAATGTTGACTTAATTAACTTTCAAGGGGGAAAAAAATGTCTAAACAACACACCCACCTTTCACTGAGACACTAACCTTGCAGAGTGGAATTTAGCATTACTCATGGTGGAGAGACACTGTCAGACAAACAGCATTAGCTTTAAAGGTTGAGTTGAATAGTTCACTTTACCCCCATGAAATGAGAAATAAAAGGGTAAATTAGAGAAACAGCCTTAATTAATTTAAGGCCTACCAATATTATTTTCATACTCTAAAGATTGGCCAGGCCTTTCTTCCTCCTCTCTTCACTCTGCATGCACTTTGTTTCATTCTTTTACTCTGGACTCCCATTTCTTTTTGCCCCCTCTTTGCTACTCCCAAACTTTGCTAAAGATTCCTTCCCTGACCACAGTGGGTTCAGACCACCTCTGTGGCTTCTGACCATCCAACCCGCATGTCTTTCTCAAGAGCTGGTACTAGTATTGAGGTCATTATTGTTTCCTTTTCTTCTTCCTTCCCTCCCCACCTTTTTTTCTTCCTTCTTTCTTTTTTATCCCTGGAGTACTATTGTCAAAAACTGTGGAGCTCTTGGGGATACACAGAATGCCCTGGGAATGTCTGCATAGTGTAATGTTATTCCCTAGGACCTGGGATTCAAATCCTGCTCAGCTACTTATTAGCCAGAGACAGCTTGTTTAACTTTCTGGGCCTCAGTTTTCTCATCTTTAAAACCAGTGGTTAGTTATAATAGTATCAACTTTCTCGGCTCCTCCCGATGTTGAAATAGATGCAAAGCACTTAGCACATTGTTATTGCTCAATAAATATTAGATAGGACTTCTATCATTTTGATGAATATCAGCTTATGTGGGCCCAAGGATACTTGTACTATGAAACTGACTGACAAAAGAATCCTGTTACTTCTTCTTACATTTGGACACATTTCTTATGTTTTACCCATGTGACAGGTCCCATCTGCTTTCCAGTGAATTCAAATTACAGTCTTTCTACAAAGCCAATGTAAAGTTAGAGCACATACCCTGAAGACACTGAAATTTAAATCACAGTTTGATTTCCTCCCAGCTCCTGGAATCTGTCAGGCTATGTGGCAGATTTCTTGTATAATCTCTGCTTTAAAACAGCCCCCTGGACGTACTACATAAGGTGGGAAGTGGGTCTGTCTGGTAAGATGTCCCACAGGACTCAAAGGATCGTCAGCCAAGATGATACAGAATGATTTGGTTCCTGAAGATAGGACCATTCTAAAAGAATTCCCTCTCTTTGTCAATGCCCAGTCCCTTTCCCTACATTTTCTATCCTACTCTCTTCTCATTTTCTTTCACGGCCCTCATTTCTGTTCCCTCATTTGTCCTTCATCTTTACGTCATCACCCTGTCTTCTCATTTCACTCCTTTTGTGTTCTCATGGTGAGTGGAAAGAATTGGGGATTAGGTATGTTACTTGGGATGAGTTATACTTTCTGAGCCTCAGTTTCCTAAGCTGCAAATGGGATAGTGTTTTCTAACAGGGCTTATGTAAGAAATAAGCTAATACACAGTGCCTGCCACATTACATTCAAAACCAGTGGCTGCTGATGTTATTGTTTTGCCTTAAATTTGTGCTTGGTTTGGATTCTGGCTACCTTTCAAAAAAAAAAAAAAAAGACAAAAATAAACCATTTGACCCCAACTCTTCTTTGCTTCTTGCAAAATTTCTCCCAGATACAAAGTACTAAAATAAATATAAAACCTTATACCTTTTTATTGGGAGGTTATATTCACAATAGCTTGCAAGAGCACTGTCATTAGTTCAATATTCTTTACTTAGATGGTGGCATTTTCTAGTTGGCCCTGTCCAAAGTTATCTTCGCTGCCTATTTTCAACTATGTCCACTTCGAATGTTCCACATCTTCACTTTGGATGTCGTGAATGTGCTCACAGGGGCTGATGAACAGTTTTGTGCTGTGATTCCATCAAGAGTCTGCACCAACTTGTTTGCCAAACTGCTTTCCTTTAGCTGCTTCTGCTCGATGGGGTTCCAGATGTTATGACTACAAATGAGGACCTTGGCATTGGCTTGTCTGTGGCCAATATGTCTCTGTCCCTCACAGACCTGCCATGTGTTGGGAGCTATGTTATCAACACTATTACCACTAGATTTTCAATGCCCATTTCTATGTTTCAAGTCCCTTTATTACTCATCATATTCTAAGAGCTTTAAAATTATACTGTCATCTTAATCATACTCTATCTAGCTCTTAAAAGCTGAATAGCAGCAGCATGGTTTTGTTGGTAGTAAATAGTTTCATTTTCTCAATTTGTTGCTGATTTTGTTTTGCCTTTAAATGTTAAGTGTGACATGTAGATAATGCTGAGGGAGCATTATTTGTGGAGACTTAATGTCTTTATCATGCATTTATGTATCTTTTCTCATTTAATCAACAATTCAGTTCAACAAACATTTAGTGGATGCCAACTTTTTTTTACAATGAATCTTGGAACACTGAAAAATAAAATTAAATTAAATAAAGACAAATAAACTTTAATGTAAAAAAGAAAATCAAGCTACAAATATTTAGAAAAACACAAAAGCAGTCTCTGTTCCTGGGAAGATAACAGGCCAGTGGGGGTGGATATACCTTATGGATATTGGTGATAATGAAATACTTGTTGGTGAGGGTAGTAAGGATAGACATTAGTATACTCATTTTACATATGAGTAAACTAGGCTAAAGGAGGTTGATTTGCTAAGTCAAGCCTCCTGAGTCCATGCTCATTCTTATGTTCAAATTCACTGCACTGTGTGATTATGTTTTTCCTGAAGTCTCATCACAAAGCAAAGCCCACATCAGAATTGCAGCTCATGCCTTCTGTTTTCCAGCTCTGTATATTTAAGTCCACTTGGTATTACAAGATCGTATTTCAGGTGACTCCAGATTCCATGATCTCTTCATTTCAGAGATGAGTGACATTTCTGTATACTAGGGCCTTAGGATGCTAAGGTACAGTATAATTAAAATGCTAAGTAATAGGAACAGAATGTATGAACCACATCGAGAATGCTCACCAATGACAGCTTACACATGAATCACCCCCCTGCCCCCAACTTTGGGATGCCTGACGTTTGTTCAGTGGTTTACTCCTTAACTTTTCCACATGTGCTTATTAAATTACTAAAACTAACCAGACCCCCCCCCAAAAAAAAAAAGATCAAGGGGAGGCTTAACATACTAAATGACTCGGTCTTAAAAATTCCTAAATAGAAATATATTGGAATCCTTTGCTGTTAGAAGGACAAAACTCTAAGGAGAAATTTAATTAGCAATGATAACAGCAAACATTTATGTAGTCTTCCTATGTGCCAGACACTCTCTTAAGAAATCATATTTAACTAATCGAACCCTCATAATCTAATGAAACAAGTATAAGCATTACTTCTGATTTAGAGATGAGGAAGCAGAGACACAGTAGGTGACTCGTCCAAGGTCTTCTAGCAGCAGAGCTGAGATCTGATCTCAAAGAACTTTACTCTGAAGTTTGGGATCTTTCCTATACATCCTGTCACTAACAACAAGATCATTTATGTATCTATTATGTAGTCAAATGAAAATAAATATTAGAAAAGATTGTGAGCATCTATAATACCCTTAAAAACAGATTATGTTCATTTTATTTATTTGAACAAAAATGTGTACTCAGACATTCTGGAGAAATGGGAGTTGGTGGGGTGGGGGGAGGCCACATACTGTGGTAACGTGAACTTACGTCTGGTTTCTAAAGATCCTAAATTTCGTTTTCCTAAGCAAATACAAACTAATGAGTTTTGGGAGCCATACTTCATCCTCCTAATTTCTAGATCAGATTATGAGAAAGAGTTATTTGCAGAGGAATCTTTAGACAGTCAACAAATGTATCTTAATTACAGTAAGATTACAAAAACACACAGGCATGAAGATAAACACCAAACCATGTCACCATACCCATTCCAAACCAATTCAATCAACTGGGAAAGATTCTGAGAATCTACCACATTGCGAAGCATGGAGGAAGAACTCTAAGATGCCCAAGACTGCCACCACCTGATGTATACGCCATGCACAAATCTCTCCCTTTGGGTGTTGAAAGAACATATAAATATGATGATGAGATATCACTCCTGTGATTAGGCATGTTTTATGTCACAGGTAAGGATATTTTGCAGATGCAATTAAGTCTCCAGTCAGCTGACCTGGATTAATCAAAAGGAATATTATCTTAGGTGGCCCTGACCAAATAAGTGAGCCCTTAAAAGGGAGTTTACAGGTCAAAGAAGTCAGAGAGATGTTGTCCTATTAGTCTGGAAAAAAGCAAACAGCCATTTTGAGAACTGCCTACAGAGCAGCCTCTAGGAACTAAGAGCAACTCCTAGTCAACAGCCAGCAAAAAAACAAGGACCCTTGATCCTACAACCACAAGGGACTGAATTTAGCCTATAACCTGAAAGGGCTTGGAAGAAGATCTAAACTTCAGATGAGACCAGAGCCCCACCAACAACCAGGCATGCCATGCCCAGACTGCCAATCTGTGAAATCTGTGAGATAATAAGTAGGTATTCTTTTAAGTGCTATGTTTATGGTAAGCATTTACACATCAATAGAAAATGAATACAGAAAGCTCCAAATTTAAATATATTTTATTTTAAAAATTTATTTATAATGGCCTTTGGTCAGAAGCAAAATGTTGAGCTGCTTATTTCCAAGTTGTTTGTCCAGAATATGGTGCAACTTTCTTGAGATGTTCCTAAGAAATTCCAAAGAAAACAAAGTTATAAATGAGCCCCAGATCCCCAACTAACTTCCTTAATCCATTATTTACTGAAATGTTATACAGTTATATTTTAAAATACGGAAAACAAGTTGCAATACTGTTTTTTAAAGTTACAAATCTAATACACTGCTCATAGAAGTGAAAATCATAAAAGTATATATGTAAGTAGTAATACTAAGTAAAAATGTGCCTTGAGCCACCTCAATCTTATTCTTAGTTTTGTTCCTTCAGTAAATAAGAATTGTCTGTTCTAAGCTAGATAACATGATAGACGGTGATCGGTGGTCACCAAAAAATAAACATGACCCCTGCTATATAGTGCCTTTAGGGTAATAGATGTTAAAGATTCACCAAAATCAACATATAGTTATACATTATACATTATGATAAGAGCTATGCAGAAAAACAACAGTGTTCTTTGAGAACTAAGGGTACATAATTCAGGGAGTCAAGGAAGGTCACTTTGAGGAAGTAACATTTAAACTGAGAAATAAAGATGTTGATAATGGTTATCTATTCCTGCTAGCAGGTCATCTGGAAATCTTCCTTAGAAATAAAACGGTTTCTGGATGATTCTCAGATCATAAACAGCTTCCCATAATATATGAAAAATCAATTAAGGGCTTATTGTGCAAGGAAAATGGTCAATAGAACTGGAAATTTTTTATTACATTAAAATCTTCAAAAGTTATCAGAGTCAAGTAAATATCATTAATCCTGTGATTATTCTGGGAAATCATGATATTCATGATGGCGAACACGTATGAAAGTTTTATAACTACCTCATTCATTTTTCTTTTATTGAGCTTTAATAAATGTTTCAAGAATGAGATTTCTGAATCATTTCCCACACACAATTAAATATCCATTGCATTTTCCCTATTGATTTCACGGATTTCTAAACTTATTAGTTTATCTCTAATGATATGGATTTCTAAATGTATTGGCTTAGCTCTAGTGACAAGTTCTAAAAATTAAGAAGGCCATTTAGCATTTTGGTTTCCATATTTGTAAAATGAGGGGGTAGAGCTTAAAAATGAAGTCATTTCCAGCTCTAGATTTCAAAGAGTTGTAGTCTCAAAATGGTTTTTGGCATTCATAACTGCGACTCTAACTGTAATTCTATTTCCCTCCAAGAGAGTTTACTGAAAACATCCCAGATGGTTATTCATTAATAAAGTATTCTGATGTTTAACAAAATTTCAGTCAGAAGCAAGAAGCTGAGTATACGGGTAGGGGGAGGAGATGGCAAACTCAAAAGCAGATTTACAAATCCGAGTAAGGGGGTGATTCGTTGGCTCAGTTGGTTAAGTGGCTGCCCTCAGCTTGGGTCATGATCCCAGGGTCTTGGGATCGAGCCCCGCATATGGCTCCCTGCTCAGCAGGGGAGTCTGCTTCTTCCTCTCCCTCTGCCTCGGCTTGTGTGCTCTCTCACTCTCGTTCACTCTCTCTCTCATAGAAATAAATAAACTCCTAAAAAAAACTAAGTAGAATAAAACCCCTCAGAAACTAACAGAAGGATTCTGTTGTAGTGGGAAAAACTATATCTAGAAAACAAGGTGTGTGTCAACTTAATACGAACTTAAGATACTTTGTGGGTTTATCTTTTTGTTTTTTAGTGCTGCTAATTACTTGCTAACAGTGATAATAATTACACTATGTAAAGCATCCATAATTTTCTTATGAGAAAACAGCTGTCATGCCCTGCTTAGCTGTTACCCTCTGCATACTTTCTCACATTCACATGTAGTAGAGGAGACTTCAGCTTTGGATTTATCCCTCCCCAGTTCCCAAGATCAGTCACCATCTGAAAAAGGAGGATCTAATAAGCTCCAGGCCAATCCTCCCGAGACTGACCATTTAGTCATTCTTTATGTTTTGTTCCATTTTCAACCATATACCTAGCTGCTACTTTGGATCATTTTCCTGGGAGCCCTGTTCCAGTAGCTTATTCCAATCTCTTCTTATGAGTAGGGACATTTTCTGTACTCTCTCTAAAGATCTAAGCCTTCATCCCACAACCCTGCACTGTAGATGGGCTTTCCAGGTGCACCTACTCAATGCAAGTGGGGCCTGTCATCTCCCTCCATCTCCTCAATGTAGAATCAGTATTCTCAAGGGCTGAGGAAGCTACCTTTAAACTACTCATAACTCTGGCCCTCTCTTACAATATTAATGCCGCAGACTTAACTTACCATCATTATAATATTTAAAATTTATTAAGCTCTTTCTAAGTGCTCAGCACTGTGCTAAGTGATTTTACATGGGTTACCTTATTTAACAATACCATATTGCTTCAGGTACCTCCTACTCTGAATCAGTCATGGCGGTTCCATCCCTTTTGCCAGGGACTGGCACAAATAACCTAATTTTAGCCACCAAGGGGAAGTCCGTTGAGAGGCTCCTGGAGGTATAGGAAGAAACGTAATCCCACCTTTTCTTTTGCACGTTGCCTTGCTTGGATATGGAAGCTGGCACTGGTGCTGGTCTAAAAACCCATCTATCATTAAAGATGAGAGGGCAGAAAGATGTAAAGAACTAAGTCCTTGGTGACATTGCTGAACTGATGAATCAATCAATTCTGGCATTCCGAATTTCTTGGCATACGATAGCTTTCATTTCCTTAACCAGTTTGAATTGAGTTTGTTAGCTGCAGCTAAAAGCAACTCATTTACTTATATAACGAAACTGACAAGCAGTATCCAAAGAGTCCATAACAGCAGACCACATCACTAAAACTCATTATGTTCTGATGTAGAAACAACTATTACATGGAGCATTTTTCTTTCTCTAGAAATGTACCGTGACTTGCCATTCAACAAATGACATACAATGTAAGGTGTTATTTTAACTGATAATACTTAGTATCAGGGCTGTTAAGATTGTTGATCAAAGGCCACTGGTGACACTAAGACCATACTGTCTATAGAAAACAGCAAAATAATAATTTATAAAGCCAAAAGGAAGTATTATACTGCCTCGGTTCTGTAGATAAAGCACAGTTGTTACAGCTTTGTATGTCAGAGTTGGAAGTAAATGTCCAACACTCTCATCCCTGAACTAGTACTCAGATCTGGAGGACATGTGAATAGAAAGATTTGACAGAAATTCAGAAGGAAAACTAATGGGGCCCCAGTGCCCAGGAGAGATTAAAAACAGCTCTGAAGAAAACTGGGAAAGATCCCTCTCATTATCTAGAAATTTCTAGATATTCAAAGGCCCTTTCCAGGAAACTGGATAGCTGAATGAACGAATGAACCTGGACTACTTTCTAAAACCGAACACAAGAATGAATTCAAAATGTATTAAAGACATAAACATGAGATCTGAAACCATAAAAATCCTTGAAGAGAACATAGCCAGTAAAAGTAATTCTTTCGGGGAGGAGTCAAGATGGCGGAGAAGTAGCAGGCTGAGACTACTTCAGGTAGTGGGAGATCAGCTAAATAGCTTATCTAAAGATTGCAAACACCTACAAATCCAACCGGAGATAGAAGAGAAGAAGAACAGCAATTCCAGAAACAGAAAATCAACCACTATCTGAAAGGTAGGACTGGCGGAGAAGTGAATCCAAAGCGACGGGAAGATAGATCGCGGGGGGAGGGGCCGGCTCCTGGCGAGCGGCGGAGCAACGGAGCACAAAATCAGGACTTTTAAAAGTCTGTTCCGCTGAGGGACATCGCTCCAGAGGCTTAACTGGGGTGAAGCCCACGCGGGGTCAGCGCGGCCTCAGGTCCCACAGGGTCACAGAAGGATCGGGGGTGTCTGAGTGTCGCAGAGCTTACCGGTATTAGAACGGGGAAGCCGGCTACAGAGACAGAGCCGAGGAGTGAGCTCTAAGCTCAGGGTTACCTTGGACTGGTCGCAGGCTCGGTCAGCTCGGAGCGCGGCCGGAGGCCAGAGTGATGGGAGTCATTGGGCGCTGTACTCTGAGGGTGCACTGAGGAGAGGGGCCCCGGGCTCTCGGCTCCTCCAGGCCGGAGACTGGGAGGCTGCCATCTTCATTCCCGTCTTCCAGAACTCTACAGAAAGCGCTCAGGGAACAAAAGCTCCCGAAAGCAAACCCAGCAAACCCGAGCGGATTACTGAGCCCGGCCCCAGGTAAGGGCGTGCAACTCCGCCTGGGGCAAAGACGCTTGAGAATCACTACAACAGGCCCCTCCCCCAGAAGATCAACGAGAAACCCAGCCAGGACCAAGTTCACCTACCAAGGAGCGCAGTTTCAATACCAAGGAGAGCAGCGGAATTCCAGAGGAGAAGAAAGCAAAGCACGGAACTCATGGCTTTAGCCTTGAGTTAATTTAATTTTTTTTTCTTTTTCAATTTTTTTTCTCTTCTTCTGCTAATTTTTTTAACTTTTACCGTTTCCCTTTTTAACGTTTTTAAAATAGTTTATCTAATATATATATATATTTTTAAACTTTTTATATTTTTTCTTTATCGGCTTTCTTTTTTTAATAGTTTCTTTTTTTTTTTCTTTCTGAACCCCTTTTTATCCCCTTTCTCCCCCCTCACGATTTGGGATCTCTTCTGATTTGGCTAAAGCATATTTTCCTGGGGTTGTTGCCACCCTTTTAGTATTTTACTTGCTCCTTCATATACTCTTATCTGGACAAAATGACAAGGCGGAAAAATTCACAACAAAAAAAAGAACAAGAAGCAGTACCAAAGGCTAGGGACCTAATCAATACAGACATTGGTAACATGTCTGATATAGAGTTCAGAATGATGATTCTCAAGGTTCTAGCCGGGCTTGAAAAAGGCATGGAAGATATTAAAGCAACCCTCTCGGGAGATATAAAAGCCCTTTCTGGAGAAATAAAAGAACTAAAATCTAACCAAGTTGAAATCAAAAAAGCTATTAATGCGGTGCAATCAAAAATGGAGGCTTTCACTGCTAGGATAAATGAGGCAGAAGAAAGAATTAGCGATATAGAAGACCAAATGACAGAGAATAAAGAAACTGAGCAAAAGAGGGACAAACAGCAATGGGACCACGAGGGGAGAATTCGAGAGATAAGTGACACCATAAGACAAAACAACATTAGAATAATTGGGATTCCAGAAGAAGAAGAAAGAGAGAGGGGAGCAGAAGGTATATTGGAGAGAATTATTGGAGAGAATTTCCCCAATATGGCAAAGGGAACAAGCATCAAAATTCAAGAGGTTCAGAGAACCCCCTCAAAATCAATAAGAATAGGTCCACACCCCGTCACCTAATAGTAAAATTTACAAGTCTTAGTGACAAAGAAAAGATCCTGAAAGCAGCCCGGGAAAAGAAGTCTGTAACGTACAATGGTAAAAATATTAGATTGGCAGCAGACTTATCCACAGAGACCTGGCAGGCCAGAAAGAGCTGGCATGATATATTCAGAGTACTAAATGAGAAAAACATGCAGCCAAGAATACTATATCCAGCTAGGCTATCATTGAAAATAGAAGGAGAGATTAAAAGCTTCCAGGACAAACAAAAACTGGAAGAATTTGCAAATACCAAACCAGCTCTACAGGAAATATTGAAAGGAGTCCTCTAAGCCAAGAGAGATCCTAAAAGTAGTAGATCAGAAAGAAACAGAAACAATATACAATAACAGTCACCTTACAGGCAATACAATGGCACTAAATTCATATCTCTCAATACTTACCCTGAATGTTAATGGGCTAAATGCCCCAATCAAAAGACACAGGGTATCAGAATGGATCAAAAAACAAAACCCATCTATATGTTGCCTACAAGAAACTCATCTTAAATCCGAAGACACCTCCAGGTTTAAAGTGAGGGGGTGGAAAAGAATTTACCATGCTAATGGACATCAGAAAAGCAGGAGTGGCAATCCTTGTATCAGATCAATTAGATTTTAAGACAAAGACTATAATAAGAGATGAGGAAGGACACTATATCATACTCAAAGGAACTGTCCAACAAGAAGATCTAACAATTTTAAATATCTATGCCCCTAACGTGGGAGCAGCCAACTATATAAACCAATTAATAACAAAATCAAAGAAACACATCGACAAGAATACAATAATAGTAGGGGATTTTAACACTCCCCTCACTGAAATGGACAGATCATCCAAGCAAAAGATCAACAAGGAAATCAAGGCCTTAAATAACACACTGGACCAGATGGACATCACAGATATATTCAGAACATTTCATCCCAAAGCAACAGAATACACATTCTGCTCTAGTGCACGTGGAACATTCTCCAGAATAGATCACATCCTCGGTCCTAAATCAGGTCTCAACCGGTATCAAAAGATTGGGATCATTCCCTGCATATTTTCAGACCACAATGCTCTAAAGCTAGAACTCAATAACAACAGGAAATTTGGAAAGAACCCAAATCCATGGAGACTAAACAGCATCCTTCTAAAGAATGAATGGGTCAACCAGGAAATTAAAGAAGAATTGAAAAAATTTATGGAAACAAATGATAATGAAAACACAACGGTTCAGAATCTGTGGGACACAACAAAGGCAGTCCTGAGAGGAAAATATATAGCGGTACAAGCCTTTCTCAAGAAACAAGAAAGGTCTCAGGTACACAACCTAACCCTACACCTAAAGGAGCTGGAGAAAGAACAAGAAAGAAACCCTAAACCCAGCAGGAGAAGAGAAATCATAAAGATCAGAGCAGAAATCAATGAAATAGAAACCAAAAAAACAATAGAACAAATCAACGAAACTAGGAGCTGGTTCTTTGAAAGAATTAATAAGATTGATAAACCCCTGGCCAGACTGATCAAAAAGAAAAGAGAAAGGACCCAAATAAATAAAATCATGAATGAAAGAGGAGAGATCACAACGAACACCAAAGAAATACAGACAATTATAAGAACATACTATGAGCAACTCTATGCCAACAAATTTGACAATCTGGAAGAAATGGATGCATTCCTAGAGACATATAAACTACCACAACTGAACCAGGAAGAAATAGAAAGCCTGAACAGACCCATAACCAGTAAGGAGATTGAAACAGTCATCAAAAATCTCCAAACAAACACAAGCCCAGGGCCAGACGGCTTCCCGGGGGAATTCTACCAAACATTTAAAGAAGAACTAATTCCTATTCTCCTGAAACTGTTCCAAAAAATAGAAATAGAAGGAAAACTTCCAAACTCATTTTATGAGGCCAGCATCACCTTGATCCCAAAACCAGACAAGGATCCCAACAAAAAAGAGAACTACAGACCAATATCCTTGATGAACACAGATGCAAAAATTCTCGCCAAAATACTAGCCAATAGGATTCAACAGTACATTAAAAGGATTATTCACCACGACCAAGTGGGATTTATTCCAGGGCTTCAAGGTTGGTTCAACATCCGCAAATCAATCAATGTGATACAACACATTAATAAAAGAAAGAACAAGAACCATATGATACTCTCCATAGATGCTGAAAAAGCATTTGACAAAGTACAGCATCCCTTCCTGATCAAAACTCTTCAAAGTGTAGGGATAGACGGCACATACCTCAATATTATCAAAGGCATTTATGAAAAACCCACCGCAAATATCATTCTCAATGGAGAAAAACTGAAAGCTTTTCCGCTAAGGTCAGGAACACGGCAGGGATGTCCGTTATCACCACTGCTATTCAACATAGTACTAGAAGTCCTAGCCTCAGCAATCAGACAACAAAAGGAAATTAAAGGCATCTAAATCGGCAAAGAAGAAGTCAAACTATCACTCTTTGCAGATGATATGATACTATATGTGGAAAACCCAAAAGACTCCACTCCAAAACTGCTAGAACTTGTACAGGAATTCAGTAAAGTGTCAGGATATAAAATCAATGCACAGAAATCAGTTGCATTTCTCTACACCAACAACAAGACAGAAGAAAGAGAAATTAAGGAGTCCATCCCATTTACAATTGCACCCAAAACTATAAGAGACCTAGGAATAAACCTAACCAAAGAGACTAAGAATCTATACTCAGAAAACTATAAAGTACTCATGAAAGAAATTGAGGAAGACACAAAGAAATGGAAAAATATTCCATGCTCCTGGATTGGAAGAATCAATATTGTGAAAATGTCTATGCTACCTAAAGCAATCTATACATTTAATGCAATTCCTATCAAAGTACCATCCATTTTTTTCAAAGAAATGGAACAAATAATCCTAAAATTTATATGGAACCAGAAAAGACCTCGAATAGCCAAAGCAATATTGAAAAAGAAAGCCATCACAATTCCGGACTTCAAGCTCTATTACAAAGCTGTCATCATCAAGACAGCATGGTACTGGCACAAAAACAGACACATAGATCAATGGAACAGAATAGAGAGCCCAGAAATGGACCCTCAACTCTATGGTCAACTCATCTTCGACAAAGCAGGAAAGAATGTCCAATGGAAAAAAGACAGCCTCTTCAATAAATGGTGTTGGGAAAATTGGACAGCCACATGCAGAAAAATGAAATTGGATCATTTCCTTACACCACACATGAAAATAGACTCAAAATGGATGAAGGATCTCAATGTGAGAAAGGAATCCATCAAAATCCTCGAGGAGAACACAGGCAGCAACCTCTTCGACCTCAGCCGCAGCAACATCTTCCTAGGAACATCACCAAAGGCAAGGGAAGCAAGGGCAAAAATGAACTATTGGGATTTTATCAAGATCAAAAACTTTTGCACAGCAAAGGAAACAGTGAACAAAACGAAAAGACAACTGACAGAATGGGAGAAGATATTTGCAAATGACATATCAGATAAAGGGCTAGTGTCCAAAATCTATAAAGAACTTAGCAAACTCAACACCCAAAGAACAAATAATCCAATCAAGAAATGGGCAGAGGACATGAACAGACATTTCTGCAAAGAAGACATCCAGATGGCCAACAGACACATGAAAAAGTGCTCCATATCACTCGGCATCAGGGAAATACAAATCAAAACCACCATGAGATATCACCTCACACCAGTCAGAATGGCTAAAATTAACAAGTCAGGAAATGACAGATGCTGGCGAGGATGTGGAGAAAGGGGAAACCCTCCTACACTGTTGGTGGGAATGCAAGCTGGTGCAACCACTCTGGAAAACAGCATGGAGGTTCCTCAAAATGTTGAAAATAGAACTACCCTATGACCCTGCAATTGCACTGCTGGGTATTTACCCTAAAGATACAAACGTAGTGATCTGAAGGGGCATGTGCACCCGAATGTTTATAGCAGCAATGTCTACAATAGCCAAACTATGGAAAGAACCTAGATGTCCATCTACAGATGAATGGATAAAGAAGATGTGGTATATATACACAATGGAATACTATGCAGCCATCAAAAGAAATGAAATCTTGCCATTTGCGACGACGTGGATGGAACTAGAGGGTATCATGCTTAGCGAAATAAGTCAATCGGAGAAAGACAACTATCATATGATCTCCCTGATATGAGGGAGAGGAGATGCAACATGGGGGGTTGAGGGGGTAGGAGAAGAATAAATGTAACAAGATGGGATTGGGAGGGAGACAAACCATAAGTGACTCTTAATCTCACAAAACAAACTGAGGGTTGGTGGGGGGAGGGCGTTTGGGAGAGGGGGGGTGGGGTTATGGATATTGGGGAGGGTATGTGCTATGGTGAGTGCTGTGAAGTGTGTAAACCTGGCGATTCACAGACCTGTACCCCTGGGGATAAAAATATATGTTTATAAAAAATAAAATTAAAAAAAAAAAGTAATTCTTTCACATCAGCCATAGCAACATTTTTCTAGATATGTCTCCTAAGCAAGGGAAACAAAAGCAAAAATAAACTATTGGGACTACACCAAAATAAAAAGTTTTTGCACATCAAAGGAAACCATCAATTGAACAAAAAGACAACCTACTGAATGGGAGAAGATATCTGCAAATGATATATCTCATAAGGGGTTAATATCCAAAATATGTAAGTAACTTATACAACTTAACAGCAGAAAAACCAAATGATTCTATTAAAAATGGGCAGAAGAAACTGGTGCAGCCACTCTGGAAAACAGTACGGAGGTTCCTCAAAAAGTTAAAAATAGAACTACTCTATGATCCAGCAATTGCACTACTAGGTATTTACCCAAAGAATGCAAAAATACTAATTCAAAGGGATCCATACAGCATTATCTGCAACAGCCAAATTATGGAAACAGCCCAAGCATCCACTGACTGATGAATGAATAAGAAAAAAAATATATACACAACATTTTATTTATTCTACTGCTATTTTATTCTATTCAATGCTATGCTATTCTATTATCTAGAAGAGAATATTACTCAGCCATAAAAATGAATGAAATCTTGCCATTTACAACGACATGATGGAGGTAGAGAATATAATGATAAGCAAAATAAGTCAGAGAAAAACAAATACCATATAATTTCACTCATATGTGGAATTTAAGAAACAAAACAAATGTAACAAAGGGGAAAGGGAGGGCAAACCAAGAAACAGACTCTTAACTATAGAGAACAAACTGATGGATACCAAATGGAAGGTGGGTTACATAGGTGATGGGGATTAGAGTGTACTTGTGAGGGGCACTGGGTGATGTTATTTCTAGAGCCTACGATAGTGCCAGGTGTGTTGTTAAGGTGTTGAATCACTATATAGTACACTTGAAACTAATATTACACTGTAGGTTAACTAACTGGAATTTAAGTAAAAACTTAATTTAAAAAAATTAACAAAAAATGGGCAGAGGACCTGAATAGACATTTTTCCAAAGATGACATACAGATGGCTAACAGATGCATGAAAAGATGCTCAACATCACTCATCATCAGGGAAATGCAAGTCAAAACCATAACGATATATCTCCTCACACTTGTCAGAACAGCTAAAATCAAGAAGACAAGAAATAACAAGTGTTGGTGAGGATGTGGAGAAAAAGGAACCTTGTGCACTGTTGGTGGGAATGTAAACTGGTATAGTCACTATGGAAAACAGGATAGAGGTTCCTAAAAAATTTAAAAATAGAAATATCATATGATCTAATAATTCCACCATTGAGTATTTGCCCAGGGAAAATTGAAACTCTAACTCAAAAAGTTATATGCACCCCTACGTTTATTACAGGGTTATTAACAATAGCCAAGACATGGAAGAAGCCTAGGCATCCATCAATAGACGAATGGATAAGGAAAATGTGGTACACACACCCCCCCCACACACTAAAATACTACACACCATAAAAAAGGATGAGATTGTGCCATATGAGTCAACATGGATGGACACAGAATTATGCTAAGTGAAATAAGTCAGACTAAAAAAGACAAATACCTATGATTCCACTCATAAATGGAAACTAAAAATATGAACCGAAAAAAAGCAAAATCAGAACTATAAATACAGAGAATAAAACTGATGGCTATCAGAGTGGAAGGCGTGGGGAACCGAGAAAAATGGGTGAAAGGAAGAGGGAAATACAGGCCTCCAGTTATGGAACGAGTAAATCATGGGAATAAAAAGCAAAGCATAAGGGATATAGTCAACATTATAACACTGTAACAGTGATATAGTGGGACAGATGGTAACTATACTAGTGGTGAATACAATATAATGTATAAACTTGTCAAATCATTATGTATGCATGAAACCAATGCAACATTGTGTGTCAACTATACTAAAATTCAAAACAAAACAAAACAAAAAAACTAAACCAAGAACAACAAACCAAAACACAAAACAAAAAAACAAACAAAATACAGACAAAAACCCAGAGGCCCCTCCATATGTCACAAAAGACCGTTTCCCAGAAGACGACTGAAAGTAACATTTAGCTTTTTAAATGAAAAACAAGGCAGGAGCTCTGCTGGTCTTGTCACTCTCCTGACATATAATGTACTAATTCAAGTGGCCCATTTCCTTGTTGACAATAATGACACAATACATGTACTGAGTGTCTAAGAACCACTGACATTCTGTCTGCTGAAAACAAACAGAAATAGGATTTGTCACCAAATACCAAATAAAAATAACTGTCAGCGGCTAAAAGGTTTGCAAAATTTAGTATGTTAAAACTAGGGAAATGACAAGGTTCTAAAACTTTAAAGTTATTTTCCCAAAAGTTGAGAAGCATAAAAATTTGGGGTACACACCATCCAAAATAAACACCAGACATAGAACTTGAAGTGCCCATAATGTTCAATCAATTCAGAGAAGCTGTATGCTGCCATTTATAAAGGCAAACAGGTGTAAAGTATGACAAATATTTTGTATGTCCAGTACACAATTAATACTTTGTAGGCATTTAGCTGCCTTAAAAGCCTTCCAAGAGAGCCCTGGGCCCACCCCAACTACACACTCGGGCTGGGATAGATATTCCTTCTGTGCACTCACATGTTTCCCAGGGCATTCTACTAACAAAAGATCTGGCCACAACAGACTCTCCTTATGTTTACTGAATGAATAAATGAAAAATTCTGCATGTTACACATAATTTCTAGAAATGTTATAATAAACTTATGCCTCACTTAAAAATAGCCACTTTGTCTAGATAAGGCATAGCTGCAAGGTGGAGTGACCGCTTCTAGACAGCTCTTAGAATACTTCAATGAAAAAAAAAAAGAATACTTCAATGATAAGCAGATTCATCTTTATTTCTAAAGACCTCCAAGGGAGAAAACTGTCCTTGGTCTATTTGTCACAATAATCACTTAACTGCCAGTCTTCTCTTTACCATATTTAATGATTTCATTCATTTATCCAGTCATTCAATAAATATCTAATCAACATTCTTAACACACCTGGCACTACTGTGGGCCCTAGAAATATATCAGTCAAGAGAAAAGATCTCCGTGTCTATTCTTGTGAGGAAATGGAGAGATAGACAATACATAGTAAATAGAAAAATATTAGGTAGTAGTAGGTACCATACAGAGAGTTAATTCAGGGCATGTGATATACAGACATACCTCATTTTATGGTATTTCACTGCGCTTCGCATCTACTCTTTTATAAATTAAAGGCTTGTGTCAACTCTGCATTGAGCAAGATTATTAATGCTATTTAACCAATAACATGTGTTCATCTTGTGTCTCAGTGTCATGTTTTTGTAATTCCTACAGTATATCAAACTTCTTCATTTTGGGGGGTAGTGATCTGTGATTAATGATCTTTGATGTCACCACTGTAGCTGTTTTGGGGAGCCACAAGCCACACCATTTAAGTTGGCGCACTTAATTGATAAATGTTGTATGTATTCTGACTGTTCCATGGACCAGCTGTTTCCCCATCTCTCCCCCTCTCCTCAGGCTTCCCTGTTTCCTGAGACACAACAATACTGCAATTAGACCAAACGATAACCCTACAAAGGCCTCGAAGAGTTTAAGTGAAAGACAGAGAGTCTCACTTTAAAGCAAAAACTAGAAATGATTAAACTTAGTGAAGAAGGATGTCAAAAGCCAAGTTAGGCAGAAAACTAGGCCTCTTGTACCAAACAAACAGCCAAGTTGTGAATGCAAAGAAAAAGTTATTGAAGGAAATTACAAGTGTTACTCCACTGAACACACAAATGGAAGGAAAGCAGAACAGCTTTATTGCTGATATGGAGAAAGTTTTAGTGATCTGGAAAGAAGACCAAACCAGCCACCACATTCCCTTAAGCCAAAGCCTAATTCAGAGCAAGGCCCTAATTCTCTTCAATTCCATGAAGGGTTAGATGGGGGAGGGAGCTACAGAAGAAGATTTTGAAGCAGCAGAAGTGAGTTCATGAGGTTTAAAGAAAGAAGCCTTCTCCAAAACATAGCAGTGCAAGGTGAAGCAGCAAATGCTGATGGAGAAGCTGCAGCAGGTGATCCAGAAGATCCAGCTACAAGAACTCATGAAGCTGGCTACATTCAACAACAGATATTCAGTGTAAATGCAATGGTCTTCTACTGGAAGAAGATGCCATCTAGGACTTTCTTAGCTAGAGAGGAGTAGTCAATGCCTGGCTTCAAACTTCAAAGGACAGCCTGACTCTGTTGTTAGGGGCAAATGCAGCACCCCCCCACCACCAAATCCTCATTTTAAGTCAAAGCCATTGGTTATGCACCATATTGAAAATCCCAGGGTTCCCAAGAATTATAAATCTATCAATACTTTATTAATGGAACAATAAAGCCTGAATGATGGCACATCTGTTTAAAACAAGGTTTACTGAATATTTTAAGCCCACTATTAAGGCCTACAGCTCAGAAAAATATTCCTTTAAAAAAATTATTGTTATTGACAATGTACCAGGTCACCCAAGAGCTCCGAAGAAGAAGATGGACAATGAGATTAACATTGTTTTCATGCCTGCTAATACAAGATCCACTCTGTAGCCCATGAATCTACATGTAACTTTGACTTTCAGGTCTTATTATTCAAGAAATACATATTGTAAGGTTATATGTGCCAAAGATAGTGATCCTTCCGATGGATCTGGGCAAAGTATATGGAGAACCTTTTGGAAAGGATTCACTATTTTAAAATGCCATTAAGAACATTTGTGATTTGGGACGCCTGGGTGGCTCAGTTGGTTAAGCAGCTGCCTTCGGCTCAGGTCATGATCCCAGCGTCCTGGGATCGAGTCCCACATCGGGCTCCTTGTTCTGTGGGGAGCCTGCTTCTCCCTCTGCCTCTGCCTGCCACTCTGTCTGCCTGTGCTCTCTCTCTCTCTCTCTGACAAATAAAAAAAAAAAAAATCTTTAAAAAAAAAAAAGAACATTTGTGATTCATGGAAAGAGCTCAAAATATTAACATAAACAGGAATTTGGAAGATCTACTTTCATAGATCGACTTTGAGGGGTTCAAAACTTCAGTAAAGGAAATAACCATAGATATAGATGTGGTGGAAACAATAAGTGAACTAGAATTAGAAGTGAAGCCTGAAGATGTGACTGAATGGCTGAAATATCATGATTAAATTTGTATGGATGAGGAACTGCTTCTTATGAGAGAGCAAAGAAAGTGGTTTCTTGAGATGGAAACTACTTCTGGTGTAGCGCTCTGAAGACTGTTGAAATGACAACAAAGGATAAATGATGTTACATAAACTTAGTTGATAAAGCAGTGGCATGGTTTGAGAGGACTGGCTCCAATCTTGAATGAAGTTCTGTTGGTTAAAATGCTATCAAACAGTATGACATGCTACAGAGATATTGTTGGTGAAAGGAAGAGTCATTGATGTGGAAAACTTCATTGTTGTCTTATTTTAAGAAACTACCAGAGCCACCCCAGCCTTCAGCAACCACCACCCTCATCAGATAGCAGCCATCAACATTGAGGCAAGACCCTCCCCCAGCAAAAGACTCACTGAAAGCTCAGGTGATGGTTAGCATTATTTTCTTAGCAATAATGTAGTTTTCAATTAAAGTATGCATATCGTTTCTTAGACTTAATGCTATTGTGCACCTAACGGACTACAGCACGTGGAAGCATAACTTTTATATGTGCTGGGAAACCAAAAAATTCAGGTGGCTCACTTCATTGTTGTGATGTGGAACTGAACATGCCATATCTCTGAGGTGTGCCTAGAAAATGAGAGGGCTCAACTGGGAGGTCAGGAATAGCCTTTCGGAACATGTGACATATGTATGAGTCGACTGAAAGAACCAACCATGTTGCCATCAGGGAGAATGTTCCAACAAGAGCCAGTGCAAACATCTTAAGGTGGGAACAAGCTTAATTTGTTCAAGGAACAGAAAGACAGCCAGTATGGGGCTAAACAAACAGGGCAAGTGTTATGGGATGAATTGTCTCCTCCCAAAATTCATATGTTGTAGTCCCAATCGCCGGGATTTTGGAATGTGACTGAATTTGGAAATAAGGCATTTAAAGAAGTAATTAAACTAAAATGAGGCCATTAATGTGGGTCTTAATCCAATATGACTGGCATCCTTATGAAAAGAGATTAGGACAGAGACAGGTACTAAGGGAAGACCACGTAAAAACATAAGGGGAGGGTGGCCATCTGCAAGCCAGAGGGAGGCTTCAGGAAAAATAACCCAGGCAACACCTTGATCTCAGATATCTAGGCTCCAAAATTTTAAGAAAATAAATTTCTATTGTTTAACCCTCCCAGTGTGTGTTACTTTGCTATGGCAGCTCTAGAAAATGAATATAGCAAGGTACTAAATAAAGCTGGGGATGTAGGGAGAGGACAGGCCGTAAAAAAAAACCTAGTAAACTAGCATTAAGGGTTTGAATTTTTTTTTAATTTTTTTTAAATTTTTTTATTTTTTCAGCATAACAATATTCATTATTTTTGCACCACACCCAGTGCTCCATGCAATCCGTGCCCTCTACAATACCCACCACCTGGTGCCCCCAACCTCCCACCCCCCCACCCCTTCAAAATTCTCAGATCGTTTTTCAGAGTCCATAGTCTCTCATGGTTCACCTCCCCTTCCAATTTCCCTCAACTCCCTTCTCCTCTCCATCTCCCCTTGTCCTCCATGCTATTTGTTATGCTCCACAAATAAGTGAAACCATATGATAAGGGTTTGAATTTTAAATGTTATCTGAAACCACTGGAAATTTACAGGAGAGAGTGACATAATCTAATTTACAAAGATAATTCTGGCTAGCTGCTTTGTGGAAAATGGACTAGAAGGCAAGAAGGGAAGCAGAGAATTCAGCTAAGAGGCATTTACAGGAGCCTGAGCAAAAGATAATAGTGGGGTGGACAAAGGTGATGAGAGTGGAGACCAAAACAACAACAACAACAACAACAAAAAAAAAACACAAAAAACTCACAGATTTTAGGATGTGTTTTGAAGGAGAGTTGGCAGGACTTGGTGGTGGATTAAATGTGGGAGTGAAGGAAAGAAAAGAAAGAAAAGAATCAAGAATGACTTAGATTTTTGACTGGAGCATTTGGGTGGATGACAGCACTAAATCCTGATACAGGAAAGGCAGAGGAAAGGAACAAGTCTAGGGAGAAAATTCAAGAGTTCTGTTTTAACCAAGCTGAGCTGGAAATGCCTTCTAGATATTCTCCATATGGAGAGATCACCATATTTGAATATATTAACCTAGCCTTGTGGGGGTGTAGTCAGAACTGGAAGACATAAAACCAAACGAAATTAGAACTATCCCAAACTGTGTTCTGCAGGAAGTGATGTGAGCAATCTGACCTTGACAATTCCTCTTAACTGTATTCCAAGAAATAGACTCCTGGAGATATTTTTTGAGGCATTCCTGTTGCACAGTATGGTGGCTGGTTGCAACAATGGAAGGAATAATCCCCCTTTGGCAGAAAAGACTACTTAATGCCTATCCATTTTGATTGCACAGATACCACTAGGATAAAAGGTCTGGAAAAAAAAATAAATGGATTGTAATGAACTTTCTGGATGTGATAAGTATGTTAAGGCTTCAAGTGCTACTTACTGTCAAATGCCTGTGCATTTTCTTGTTAGATTCAGTTTTGTGGAAGCTATAAAACACAGCAATAGTATAAGATTTCATTTGTTCAGAAACCATACATTTTGAAATTGTGATCTCTTTGAACAGGAGAGAGGGTGAAGTTCATTAAGCAAATAAAGTTAGCAAGGCTATAGGAAGAACAACTTTCAAACACATCTTAGATCAATTAGTCCAAAATAATTGTACCAAAGCACCATAGGACTAAATGGATGCTTGCTGTGCTAATTAAAACATTCTTACTCATTTATTCAAGTAGGTTTGCTAAAGATCTCAATTTAGAAACCCTTCATTAGTATATCCTAAATGACTGTCGTATGTGCTAAAAATGAATAAGGCTGCTTATCTTTTAAAAATATTATACTTACTGGGCGCCTGGGTGGCTCAGTGGGTTAAGCTACTGCCTTCGGCTCAGGTCATGATCTCAGGGTCCTGGGATCGAGTCCCGCATCGGGTTCTCTGCTCGGCAGAGATCCTGCTTCCCTCTCTCTCTCTCTGCCTGCCTCTCCATCTACTTGTGATCTCTCTCTGTCAAATAAATAAATAAAATCTTAAAAAAAAAAAAAAGAAAAAAATATTATACTTACTAATTTTTACCAATTGAAACTAACTTTCTTCACAACTGGTATAAGTTGGTACTTTTTTAACTGTACCACCTTGCCCAGTGTTTGAACACAATATTTAGGATGATTTTTGGAATGCTGGGATTATTTTGGGGGAGAATGCGGCTTTTCTTTTTTCCTTCCTTGTCCTAGATTTTTTTATGTGTTGTGATTGCAGCCTTCATTGGAGATGGTTGTGACAGGCTGCAGTCATTGTTAGTTGAGGACATAGTAATTCATTCTGAGAAGTTGGCTTCTGATTCCAGACTGCAGCACGGCAAGTGATTTTGTACATATTCACCCTTTGTCATATGTTCAAAAATTTGCTTCTCCTAGAGCTTATTTAAAATATGTTAGTGATAAACCACCAGCTGAATATTTGTATGCTTATAAATAATAAGTACAGGCTTCGTTGTATGAAATGGCTAGTTTCAAGAAATGGTTCTTGTTTTTGACAGCTGTCCAAGTTCTAACACAGTGGTAATAAAAATAGTGAGTAATTTCTCTTCTCTGTTATCAAATCTGGGTATTCTCAGCTGGACTTAGGCTGGAATAGTTTGATAATATTTTCCTAATAGAAACATTCCAGTCAACGTTTTACCAAGGAAAACTAATTATTGTCTAGCTGGTGAGTTTTGCCTTTCCTAAATTGTTTCAGAAAAATATGGTAACACTCTTGTCCTTATAATTTTCCCTCTCTCTCTCTCTTTTTTAAAGTTTATTTCTGTTTCCAATTTATCACTAAGTATTAACTTTTAACTAAAACATTTATCAGAGGAATAGCTACTAGTCCCTTCTATGACATGGAATGCACTTTGTAGCTTCTTTGGGGTAATTCTCAAAGTACCTTAATGCCATCTAGATGTTCTTCTTATGAGGCAGTGCATGATGAAATTAGATTCTCTTAAATGTCATTGTCCCTATTTATTGTCTCTTCCCTTGAACCAGGGCTGAACTGGCTAAGTTCCATTGTCTCTCAACCAGATTTATTATGGATCAGATGCATTCCATTTCACAACAGGAATGTGCTTATTATAAAATGTACAAAGCTTATAGTCCAACAGAGCACACACTCTGTTGGCAAATCCAGTTTGTTCAACAGTGGGTATGTTTTGTAAAATTTTTGAATGTATCTGAACTAAATTTAGTATCCTATAAGTTGACACTCAAATCTTGAAATAAAGACCAAGTGGAGACAGTAATGCTTATGCTAAACACAAAGCTAAATGCATTTTAGCATTACACTGATATGCTCCCTAAGTATTTCTTATTGACAGATAGTTAGACAGATTTTCTTTGCTTCAGTTTCTCTAGGGATAGTGCCTCAGGAACTTTTAAAAGTAGATTAACTCAGGTCTTCAGAGGAGCACAATTTAACATACTCTTTAGTGATTAATGTCATTTAGTTTTTGTGCAATGAATGGAAGTGTATCCTTATAAACACCCAGGGAGAAACCAAGAGGTATCTCTAAGAATAAGAAGAGTGTGGATAACATTTAGCTGTTAAAAAACTAGATTGCAACATTTTTTTAACAAGTAGGACTGTTAACAAGTATTAAAAGGAAATGTGCACAAATGAAGAGAGCTACAGTTGGTCAGTGGATAATATTTGTTGTGTCACTGATAGAAAAGTTGAGAAATACCTGAACATTTAAAACTCCATCTACTATCTATAACTATAGTAACCACTCCCAAGGCAGATCTGTGCACAGAGGACCTGGCTAGCTAATGCATGCTTTCTACTATTCTAAACATTCAAATGCTGATGTGACTCTGGGTAAGAAAAGTGGGCCACTTGCACCACATTGTTAGGAGTCTTTTTCACTTCAGTTACCAGCTCCTGGTTCACCTGTGGTTCACTCCATTTAGGCTCTCACTGTGGGATCCCCTTGCTTCTGTGGGCAGTACTCTTGGACTGGACTTGAAACAGCCCCAGTCCAGCTTTTGCTCCTGCATTTCGAGTCCATGCAAACACTTCCACAAACTCTGGCAGTGCGTCTGTCCCCAACAAAGTGGCACTCTTCTGGCTCTGGAACTAAGCCATTAGTCACCCAGTTTCTTGCCCTTCAGATCTCCTAGACCAGTGCCCAAGGCACTTCCAACTGTAGGGAATATTTATCAACTCTCTGAGAGGTCTCTGTAAAATCTACTCTCCCTAGACTTGAGAAGAAAAAGGTAGCACATCCCATTCCATATATTCAATGCAGAAAAATTAGAAAGTACTGATCAGTAAAAATAAGACCATTAAAAACATTATAATCCCAATACCATCTACAGATACCACTACTAATAATCTGTCACATAAACTTTCAAAATTTCCTGTATTTATGAAAATGTTTTTCTGCTCATGCTATTATAAAATTACACTATAAATACCAATATTCCATATTTAAATAAAATACAGGGCACTGTTAAATAAGGTAATTTAAGAACGAATTCACACTTAAATTGAGATTATTTGCAATGGATTTCTTGAAAAATTATCTTCTGAAAATAGTCTTTTGTTGTAAGGTAGTTCCAGATACTATTAGTAAAACTTCTTGTATTGAATTTCAGAATACTTCAATTCTTTATCCCTAAGCAAGGATTCAGATTTTTAGAGTGGTAAAAACAGAATTTGAGAACAGCTTTATAAAACGTTTAAATATTTAAAGAAGTACTTCAGGACCGATCCGGATAAGTGTTAAAATTTGAGGATACAAATCTATGTCAAAATTCACATGGTTTTCTTTTCTAAATATGCATGAATCAGATAGGAGAAAGAAAAAAAACTGAAATATTTAGCTGCCAAAAATAATCTGTTCTGAGACATTAGTAAAGATTTTCTTCTGCGATTATATGAAGTTTATGTCTTGAACCAATTGCTGGGAAAGTAACTCTGCAACTGTAAAATAATTAATTATTAACTTTTAGACAGAAAGAGGTCCTCTGTTCTTTGTGGAGATGCAGAGCAGACCCAGAATACACCCAGTGAATCTGGGTCCTCAGTATGTTGAATACACCTGATATCCCATAACACCCGGTGAGGCTGCCAACTCCTTGTCCACACTGACTGCATGCCATGGAACCCATTTTATGTCTCAAAAGGATTTAAAATTCATGAAGCTTGTTGAAAGCTCAGCTGTCACATTCAACTCATTCCAAAGTGTATGGGAAAAAGAGCAGAGCAGACATTTCAACTGAAGCTATTATTGTGCTTGAATAACCATATTCCATTAAATTGCTAATAAACCTACTAGAAGATGTAGATCACATCAACCATACAGTTTCATTCCTTTCCTTTATACCAGCTTGCTCCATTTCGTTTTATGCAGTATTACTCTTTCTGTGCCCTTTATTCCAAGGTTGCCCAGGATTCAAAGCACTTATTCAGTAAGTTTGTAATCCAGTTTAGTGTGCTATTAACAGAATTCTTTAGAGAAGATCATGGAAAAAGAAAAACTTATTTTTGGGTCAGTGACCAATTTTAAAGGAAACACATACTAAACCCGTTTAAAGGAAAAGGTCAGGATCCATGAGGTATTAAGGAAAGAAGAAAAAGAAAAAACATTCATTTCCACAATTTTCCAACATTCCTTAAAAATAAAAACAAGCCTAAGTATGGAATGGCAAGGTCCCGGTTCCCCATACTGTGGTGAACAATACCACCATTCATAGGAAGTTAGAAAGCAGGGGTTTTTCCTCAACACCGGGGAAGTTTTGCCTTTCCTTCCCTTTATATATTCTGAGGTTCAAAATTGAACCCTATAAATCTTGAGTTAGTCTCTCAGAACAAATAATGATATAAAATGTATTAAATGCTTTCAAGTTTGCTTCTTACTAGCATAACTAATCAAATCCCTCTCCATTACAAATGGCTTATTAAGCCACGGTGGTGCTAGTGTTAAATAATGAAAATAAATGAAGCTGAATATAGATTCTATAGAATTAGGCATTTTTAAAGAACTAATACATGATCTCAGTAAGTCTATCGGATGACTGAGTTAAATAGTTTAGCCCTCACTTAAAGATTCATTGAAAATATATGGGGAAAAAAATCAAAGTTAAGGGAACAAATGTTGTAATTTTAAAATTCTTTTATTAAACAGGAAACAGTTTGTTTCCTATAATTTTTTTTTCTCTTCAGTATATACATCTAAGAGCCTTAGGAGAAGGGATACATATCCCCAAACTCAGGGTACCTAATATTTGTCTCTAACTAGTTTTCCAATGGATAGAGTTTGAGGTACCATTTCTTTCCATAGAGCAACTGACCATTTTCAGAAAGTTTAAGCTTTTTGTTTTTTTAACTAGTAAAGCCAAGCCAAATAAAAGTAAAATTTACTTTCTGGATTATCTTATGATTAGGAAAATATTTGTGCCTATCTTTTTACTTTTTATTTTTTAAAAAAGATTTATTTATCTGAGAGAGAGTGAGAGAGGGTGCACAAAAGAAGGGGGAGGGGCAGAAAGAGAGAATCCTGAAGCAGACTCCCCACCGAGGGGGCGTCCAACCACACATCCACATGTCGAGGGGCTCCTAGGGCTGGATCCCAAGACCCGGGGATCACGACCTGAGCCAAAATCAAGAGTCGGCCACTTAACCTACTCAGCCACCCTCTATCTTTTTAGAGTGACCAAGATTAGGTGTAGTGAAAGAGCTTTTCCTGCAGATTCCTCTGAAACATCTTAGCGAGAACACATAAAAACCAACTCTACATCATGCACAAAGCTGTGGTAGAGAGGAAGTAAATGTTAAAGCAGCAATAATATCTTTCAACAAAAATAAACATGAGTAACAGCCCAATATAAAAAGCTGTGAAATTACAGTAATTTTACAACCCATCAGAAACAGCAAAACACACCATTACTTTAACAAATATTTATTGATCACCTAATAGATATCAAAGCTAGACGCAGAAATATGTGTGATGAATTTCTGAACTGGAGAATTAAATGAAACGAAACTAGCACATGATATAACTCACAGAATCGTGAAATATTAAAATCAGAAGAGATCTTAGCAGTCATAGAGATCAGGGAACCAAGTCCCATTAACTTTAAGTAACTTTCCTCAGTCATAGATTCTAAAGCATGACTTAGAACCCAAGGCCCATATTTACAATATAACAAGATCTTGACTCAGTAAAAAAATATATATTTTAAAGATATTTATTTATTTGCTAGACAGAGAGAGGAAACAAACACAGGCAGGGGGTGTGCCAGGCAGAGGGAGAAGCAGATTCCCTGCTGAGCAGGAAACCTTATGTGGGACTCTGTACCAGAGCCCTGGGTTCAGGACCTGAGCCAAAGACAGATGCTTAACTCACCTAGGCATCCCAGTAAAAATGTTTTTAAGACAAAAAGCCGATGTTAAGACTACTAACATAATATCATTTCTACTTAAACAACATGAAAACAGTTAATATATAATTATATATACATATGAACTTAAATTATCTTCTTAGACACAAGTACAAATTACCACATTTCATTTATAAAGTTTTCATTTTAGCTGGAATTTCACTTTCTGTGGCATGAAATGAGGAAACATCTGCCATCTGATGAAACCAAAGATCACAGAATAGATGTGGCTTGGCACTGGAAGAGGAGAGCGAGGACCATGGCACTCTGTGACATTATCCCGGCAGGCACGTTTTTAGATGTTTCCGAATAATGCACAGTTAGTGGCCCAGGTGTTTTTCTTTTCTTTCTTTTTTTTTTTTTAAAGATTTTATTTATTTGACAGAGAGAGATCACAAGTAGGCAAAGAGGCAGACAGAGAGAGTGGGGGAAGCAGGCTTCCTGCCGAGCAGAGAGCCTGATGTGGGACTTGATCTCAGGACCCTGAGATCATGACCTGAGCCAAAGGCAGAGGCTTAACCCACTGAGCCACCCAGGTGCCCCTGGCCCAGGTGTTTTTCAACTGATAAGAAAAAGTTTTAAGTCAAAGCTATTCACAATGTCTGCCAGATTTTCCCTAAATGATTCTTTCGCAAGGCAAAACATAACTCCCTTCCTGCCAATATACACACACACAATACATATACACCCATGTACAATAAGACTTTAGAGTAATCGGAGAATTGAAGATTTGGCTTCTTAAATAAGTTGACAACCTCTCTTCCTCTTGACCTTATCCACATGAAAAATTGAAAAATATATAGTATAAATATATAAATATAAATATATATAATATATAAATAATATATATTTATATAGAAATATATAATTATAAAATATAAATAAAATATATAAATAAAAATATAAAAATAAATATATAAATATAAATATATAAATATAGTATAAACCATGATACAGTTTTTGTATTTGATTTCTCATCTGATAGCTGGACATTTTGAAAATATATCTAAAATGAATAGTAAACATGTGTCACATGAACAAAGTTTTTGACCTGAATATGAGATAATAATTTGTGCTGATTTTTACAGGTGACTTATTGATTGGACTCCATTCTATTATTTCATCCATATTCCGCATATTGCATTTTACAAAGGACATAAGTGAAAAATGATTTTGTTCGATACGTATGGGTGGGTGTCAAATTTTGCAAACCAGAAAGGATAGAAGAAATTAATTAGGGTGAAGAAAATCTCCCCTATTAAAGGCAAAAATTATAGAGAATATTATATATCTTAATATATATCTCAATAGAAGATATTATATATCTTAAAATAAGCTATTAAGAGGGAGTCCTTTGGCATCTTCTCCTTAAAGCTGCTCCTTCATAAGCTTTTCCCCAAATGCGCCACATGCAAATGTTAGCCTTGTTTAGGTGCTTAGCGTGTTTCTACTAATACAAATTTCTAGTAATCTATTGGGAAGAGGATTGCATTCTGCTCTAGAAGGCTTATCAGAAAACAGCAAATTAATACCCTGCCTATGGAGACTGGGATTCTTTTTAACCAAGTGAAAGTCCTGGCATATAAAATACCCTATTCTTGCAGATGAAATAAGCATCCAGACAGGATGAAGCATAACAGGAGAAGGCTCCATACATTTACTAGAAACACTGCAGAAAATTTACAGTGACAGGTAAATAGAAAAGCCACTAGAATAATGCACAGTTGAAATTCTAAATTAAAAAAAACAAAACAAACAAACAAAAACTTCCAGGGGTGCCTGGGTGGCTTAGTCCGTTAAGTGTCTGTCTTCAGCTCAGGTCAGGATCCCAGGGTCGCGGGATTGAGCCCCACATTAGGCTCTCTGCTCAGCAGGGAGCCTGCTTCTCCCTCTCCATTTGCCTGCTGCTCTGCCTACTTGTGAGCTATCTGTCAAATAAATAAATAAAATCTTAAAAAAAAAAACTCCAGGGGCACCTGGATGGCTCAGTGGGTTAAAGCCTCTGCCTTCGGCTCAGGTCATAATCCCAGGGTCCTGGGATTGAGCCCCGCATCAGGCTCTCTGCTCAGCAGGGAGCCTGCTTCCCTCTCTCTCTCTGCCTGCCTCTCTGCCTACTTGTGATCTCTGTTAAATAAATAAATAAAATCTTAAAAAAAAAAAATCCCCAAAGACAAATTTCAAAAAGATTTTACCTTTACCATGTCTAAATTTCTAATGTGCTTTAAATGCAAAAATACATCTTAGGGACACATAGGTAAAATGTGATGAAGATCATTGATTCCTCCATTATCTGTGAATAAATTATTTGGTCATATTCCCACTGGACACTGATGGCACTGTTCATGTTGACTTCGCTAGCCATATTATATTCTGGTTCTGACTGTTAGCCTTTGCACTACTGGCTCTCTCCTTTGTCTGCCTATCTTGTGCGTGCACACGCGCACACACGTTTTGAGATCTCTCCATTCTGGCTGGTAAGAATACGAAATATTCCCATCTACTTTAAGTTCCAGGAATTTTTTGGCCTATTTTCTAGTTCTCTCTCCAGTCTTAAGTACTTGCTTTTATGCATGCACAGACAAATTTATAGCCAAAGACTGAAGGAGCAATTCTGCAGATGTCTAGAATACTCTGTTCATGAAGCACACTCACCTCCTGAATTCTGTCCTGAAATTCTTTTTTTTTTTTTTCCAAGATTTTATTTATTTATTTGACAGACAGAGATCACAAGCAGGCAGAGATGCAGGCAGAGACGGGGGTGGGGGGGGGAAGCAGGCTCCCTGCTGAGCAGAGAGCCCCATGAGGGGCTTGATCCCAGGACCCTGAGACAATGACCTGAGCTGAAGGCAGAGGCTTAACCCACTGAGCCACCCAGGCACCCCTGTCCTGAAATTCTTGATCTCCTCAGCCTCTCATCTTACCCTCTGAACTCAGCAAGACCACTGAGCTCTGTTCTGTTCCCCTTATCCCCTGAGTGGCTGGAAACGGACTCCAGACAGTGAGTTGGGGCAAGTGAAGATCTCACTTCATTTATTTCCTTTCCCTCAGGGATCACAGTCCCATACTTCCTCTTCTACACTGTCTGGAAACCAGGGATTCACATAATTGGTCCAGTTTTCTAACTGTTCACAACAAAAGGGAAATACCTGTAGGCTTTCATGGCTAGAAAAAAGGCTAAAGCCCATACACTCAAACATTGTAACTTTATTTCCCTAATGACCTCTGTGATGACATTCTACAATTTCTCCTAACTCAAGTGATTGTTTTTTCTCATTAAAACAGCGATGGCCAACATTTTCCCTTTTAACAAATAAATGGATGGTCTAGAAAATCCTTCTGTAGAACAAGTATGATTCTTTTTTTTAAGATTTTATTTATTTATTTGACAGAGAGAGATCACAAGTAGACAGAGAGGCAGGCAGAGAGAGAGAGAGGGAAGCAGGCTCCCTGCTGAGCAGAGAGCCCGATGTGGGACTCAATCCCAGGACCCTGAGATCATGACCTGAGCCGAAGGCAGCGGCTTAACCCACTGAGCCACCCAGGCGCCCTGAACAAGTATGATTCTTGATGATTTTGGTGACAATGGTAGACAGTAAGTGTGATAAAAACTCCTTGAGGATTTATTTAAATGTTATTTAAATGCTATGCCCTGATATAGCCATTAACTCTAATAGAGCTTGGAAGCTAATTAAGAACGCCATTTATAACTACATAGCACTGTGTTTCTGGACTGTGTTTAGGAGATGAACCTGTAGCAAAGAGATTAATAAGAAAATTCAGCCATTATATTAAAATTAACAGAGACCCAGGAGCACGATTCATAATTGCAGCTGAGTCTTCTCCTCTGTTCTATCTATTTAAGCTCCTGTATAAGAGAACCTCGGCAGGCCAGAGTGCCTTTGCTCAAGAAGTCAGAGCCATCAGCATAGAGCAAAGCCGCTAAAAACATTGATCCACACCTATACCCAGGGAGCTTTCCTAACTTGAAGCAAAAACAAATTCAGAATGGCTTGGGAAAAAATACTGAATTTTAGGCCTGGTGAAGAAAACCAGGAACACCTTAAAAGAAAATAAATAGTAAATGGGTATTAAATATAATTTTAATGACAGATATTCTTTAATAATCTGCTTTTAGGAGGACTATCTCATTTTAATACACACTTAAAAATTTCTTTTTAAATTTATTTATTTATTTATTTTTTTTTTAAGATTTTATTTATTTATTTGACAGAGAGAGATCACAAGTAGACGGAGAGGCAGGCAGAGAGAGAGAGAGAGGGAAGCAGGCTTCCTGCTGAGCAGAGAGCCCGATGCGGGACTCGATCCCAGGACCCTGAGATCATGACCTGAGCCGAAGGCAGCGGCTTAACCCACTGAGCCACCCAGGCGCCCTAAATTTATTTATTTTAAAGAGAGATAGAGAGAGCACAAGCAGGGGGAGAGGCAAAGGGAGAGGGTGAGAGACAATCCTGGCTGAGCACGTAGTTCAACACGGAGCTCCATCTCAGGACCCTGAGATCATGACCTGAGCTGAAATCAAGCAGGGGATGCTTAATCTACTAAGCGACCCAGGTGCCCCTTAAGACACACTTTAAAAGAATATTATCAAATTAGGAAATGTGTCATCTTCTTCGTCAAATCATTTTACCCTGGGAAACTCCTATGTTTGGATTGCAAGGCCTTACCTGCTGCAGCGTGGCTGGCCAACAGTCAGGCCAGCCTTTCAAGGAGGTGGGCTGGGAGAGTCATTGAATCCATGGACACTGGAATCTGCCAGGCTTCATTCTGAGCATAAAATCAGCCACTTAATAGGTGTATGACCCTGAGATAATCTTCAACCTCTCCAAATTCAAGTTCCTTCACTTGACCTGTCCAACTTTTGGATCTTTTTTAAGTGGAGATTATAATTGTAACTATCTCCTAGAGTTGAGGGGATGATCAAATAAAATAATGTATGTAAAAGCTTTAGCACAAAGCCTAGAACATAGGAAACAATTTCAGCTATCGTTACTGTTGCTACTATTGTTAAGGGGGGAAAAAAAAAAACCCAAACTGCCTCTTGAACACTAGCTATGTAAATACAAGTTATATAAATAGAGAGTAAATGCCATAAACTATGAGGCTATAGAAATAATCTGAAAGGTTGAGTGAAAAGTAATTATGTAATTTTACCCCATCTTTACTATTTTCCCTAAGAAATGAAACTGGAAGGATGGTGAAAGGGAACAGTATATTTAATTTGTCTTACTTCACCTCTATCTGTTCCCCACCCCCCCAATATCTAAATGTATTGTCCAAAATCATTTGGTCCCTTGGGAAACTATAAAATTACATATTATATTAAAACTCTTGTTAAAATTTCACTGTAAGAATCCAGAGGCACCTCCTCTTTAACTTAGCTGGATGTGGCATTCAGGAAGGTCCTGCTTAGATATACTACCACTCTAGGACAATCAATGGCTCCACGGGGCTCTTGATGAAGCTATTTTCATCCGCTTTCAATGTGGAATATTTGGTCTCCTGATTGATAGATGGCTTCTCTGTTAAGATCCCAGGATTCACTGAAAGGAGTTGAAAGAGATAACCCCTGAGAGGTTATACAAAAAAATGCTTAAGTTCATAACCTTAGGAATTGAACAATTCCATTCAAATCCTTGTTCCGGGGGTGCCTGGATGGCTCAGTGGGTTAAGCCTCTGCCTTCGGCTCAGGTCATGGTCTCAGGGTCCTGGGATCAAGCCCTGCATTGGGCTCTCTGCTCAGCAGGGAGCCTGCTCCCCTCTCTGTCTCTGCCTGCCTCTCTGCCTACTTGTGTCTCTCTCTCTGTGTCAAACAAATAAATAAAATCTTAAAAAAAAATCCTTGTTCCAATAGCTGCTGTTTGATTGGGCACATCTGAGCCTCGGTTTCCTCATTCGTAAAACTGACATTAAAAGTTGCTTTTAGGGGCACCTGGGTGGCTCAGTGGGTTAAAGCCTCTGCCTTCAGCCCAGGTCATGATCCCAGGGTCCTGGGATTGAGTCCCACATCGGGCTCTCTGCTCGGCAGGGAGCCTGTTTCCCTTCCTCTCTCTCTGCCTGTCTCTCTGCCTACTTGTGATCTTTGTCTGTCAAATAAATGAATAAAATCTTAAAAAAAATATTTAAAAAAAAAGTTGCTTTTACCTGACAGGGTTGTGGTGATGAATAAAATGGTATACATAAAGCACTTAGCATGGTGCCCTACCCACAGCAAATGTTCACTGAATATTACCTACTGTCTGTTAAAGTTTAGCCTGGGAATCCAGATAATCCACACAAAAACTCTGGACACAGACGACGTGCCACTCCCCCATTACCGATTGATTCATCCACTGAGCAGATGTGCACTGAGTGGCTGACGCTGTGAGGCCCTGTGCTCAATGCTGTTCTTCACTGAAATCCTTTGTCATGAGGGGTATCTCTGCTCTCATGCTAATGTCTACTTCACTGAGGGACCCGGCGCAAGACCTACCACGTAGGAGATGTTAACAAGCTAGGTTTGTTTTTCTTTTTGAATGAATATATATAAGTAAGGGATGAATGAATGAACGACATGACACAAGGATGATTAAAATGAGCTCTTTGATCTCAGAGAACTCACGTTCTAGCTGAAGTTGGAATTCGCTTGGAATTTCGCTCGTTGGAATTTCCAAAAGGAAAGTGAAAGCAGGGAGGATATAAGGAGGGTATTTCAGATAGTAGGAGCACCATGAGGAAAATACTGAAAATTTCTTTTTTTTTTTCAAGATTTTTGTTTATTTTAGAGAGAGAGAGCACAAGTGGGAGTGGGGGGGAACAGATAGAGAAGCAGAGGGAGAAGAAGCAGTCCCTCTGCTGAGCAGGGAGCCTAACACGGGGCTCGATCCCAAGACTTTGAGATCATGACCTAAGCTGGAGGCAGATGTTCAACCGACTGAGACACCGAGGTGCCCCCAAACCCTTTTTTTAAAATGAAAATTTCTATTATAGTTATGCTAGTATAGTTCAGCAATAATGGCAAAAGAACGTGTGATCAAACTTGACATTTCTAGAAGATCTTTTAACTTTCAACAAAAAACACAGAAATATATTTATTACTTATCATAGAAAAAAGAAACTCTAGCCAATTTTATACCTGAAGTCCAAGGACAAAAGGGAATATACTATCACATATTGTTCTATGTCTGGTCAAGCCCAATCCTGTCTCAAGTGTCCTTGTCTTATTTGCTGGTGGTTAGCGGTACCAATTACTACGCACCCCTCTTTTCTATTCTATGGCTAAGTAGGAAGAGATGAAGGAAGAACAGGGATCAGGAATCAGCTTTATCCAGGGTCCCCTGGTAAAGAGCTAATTGGAGAACTGGCAAGGTCTCCTACCTTCCAGTCAGAACTGAACACAACTTGATCCATGAGGTGGGCTGATGTCATTTTAAAACCCAATCACACCACACCATTCTTCACCCCACCCACATGTCCCAAGACATTCCACAAGGAAATAGGAAACACAGGGGAATGCTTGGCTGAGCAAAAAGATAAAGGTGGAACCCACTTCCTACTTTAAGCAAAAGGACCTGTGAATTTCCTAAAATATGTGGCTAACCAACAGGATTAGCAGCTTACTGCCATGGATCAGAAAACCAAAATGTTTCAGGGCAATGGACTCCTTTAAGAAAGCACGAGGAAAAGAAATAAAGAGTCCTCTGCATCCCGTACTCCACATGCAACTTTTTATTTAGGAGAGAGAGGATGTACTGTATTTGGGTGAAATGGATTCTTGTTCTTCCGCTATAGATAGCAGAAAGCCAAGCTTCTTGATTTGGTTTATTTGATCTCTAACTAAGAATGGCCTAATAAGACAAATTTACAGCCTATAGTAATCAAAAAAGGACAAACAAAAAAAACAAAAAATGCCCCCCCAAAATCAAAAACACTCCAGAAACAAAACCAAAAACAAAACAAAAGTACTATAACTCAAATATCCTAAAACCAAAGTTCTTTAATTGTTTGTATACCTTATAAGTAATAATCTGGGAGGAATTAAATCATTTAGTTGCCTGGGTGTGTGGTTTTCAAATAGTTCATCTTGGAGACAATGCAAGAAAACAGTATCACCCAGATTCAATACATGTTTAATTCATGTTTTATTGGGATGTCATAAGGAGTGCAGATCTAGGACCTCGCCTTTTTTTGAGATTGCATCTGTCAGCCCTGTTAAAGGAACAAAACTGTGGAGTTGTGAAGGTCCACTTTTGCTCATTATTTTTGTTATCGTTTCTTGATCCATGTGCCTGAGTAGACCCAAAAGTTTCTGCTTAGGAAAATCTTTGCTTTGTTTTTCTACGTCTCTGCTACTTTTTCATAACAAAATCATGAGCTCACTGGCACAATTTATTAAGAACAATCAGGGAGGACTGCCTAAAGAACACACAGTCTACTCTTCAGAAATTCTAAAATGTACACCTGAATTAGGTGAGTTCACCTACTGTAATACTGAATTCAGTGAGTTGTACCTACTATAGAAATGTGATAGATGATGCTATTTATATCATCACACTATGGCCTCATGGGGCCCCAAGAGGAAATTCTGAGCTTAGCAGTGAGAACACTATCACTTCTCAGTAACTGATTTGCCTGCATCTTTGTGGCCTTACAGACTGAAACACCTACCAGGTCCACCTCTTACTACTGGCAGTAGAAAGCTTAGCATGAAATCTGTGACCCATCTGTAACAGTGGCTAGATCATGCATATCATTAACAGCATTCCTGGTTCTTCCTCACAGTAATTATTCTTATTTTATTCCTTTCTCCATATTTTGATTGATTCTGCTTTGCATTTTTTTTTAAGATTTTATTTATTATTTATTTGACAGACAGAAATCACAAGTAGGCAGAGAGGCAGGCAGAGAGAGGGGAAGGGAAGCAGGCTCCCCGCTGAGCAGAGAGCCCGCTGTGGGGCTTGATCCCAGAACCCGGGGATCATGACCTGAGCCCAAGACAGAGGCTTAACCCACTGAGCCACCCAGGTGGCCCTCTGCCTTGTATTTTATATATCCTAAACTGTCTTCTGTCCCTTCTAGAGCATCGTGATACATAAATGGAAAATATATAAAAATGTAAGCAGAGATATCATCCACACTCACAATGTGATTACACTCTTGAAAGACATGGTAAGCAAATATCTGGGATTTCTAAAGCTTTATCTACACAGTTCTAGAACAATTGGCTGAAAAAGTGAACACTTCTGAGTACACTTGTTTGACACTCTTTCATCAATAAATTCTCATGCTATGTAGAAACTGTCTGAGTAGTAAGAGTAGCTATGATAATATACCGTGTTGACACAGTTTAACAATAAAATGACAGAAATGTTCCCTTTTTCCATGAGCCTAGAGCTCCTAAGAGAGAAGGGAGACTACTGTGAAAACTTGTAATTTGTTAAAAGTGAAATCTTCCATTCTTGACAACTTCTTTAACTTGGATTTATTTGGATTTATTCACTTTCCAGGGGGCAGAAAAGAACAACAAGATATATCCAAAATACTAAAGACAGTTTTAACAGCATATACAGAAGAGCATGGTTCATATTTACCTTAAGGAAAAAAAGCTACAATGAGGCTGCAATATAATTCTACTTTGAATTTTAAGAGAAGCAGCTTTTGAGCTATTTTAAAATTCCTCTCATTTAAGCACAGAATCAGATATTGCTACATATAAAAATTTTAAAAGAAGCACTATAAATATATAAATAAATATATATAAATATATAAATCTTATTTGAAAGAAAACATTTTTCATAAACTGTTTTGTATGTAGTTCTTTTTTAAGGTGCTCTGAAATTATGGTTTTTAAAAAAAATTCACTTCCTGTCTCTCTTTTCCAGCCAGCGTCTAAGAGTGAACATTTTTTTCTCCTCAATCAGTCTTTCATCTAGTAACAAATGAGACTGATTTCCAGGTTTTTTATTGACAAAATATTTTAAAAAGACAGTGTATATATATGAATTTCTCACACTGTTTTAGACTCAAATTTGATATTTTCTTCTGAAACCTGTAATTTGTTACAAATACCAAGATATAAAAGTGCTTTTCTGGATTTTCTGGTAAATAGAGCTGACCTAAAGTTTCATTTCTAGAAAACACAATTAACCAATTAAAAGTATCAGAATTCTTGTTTTTGCTCCAAAAATATTAGTTTAACCTCAACAGATATCTGCTCTCTTAAGACAGTGGTGTGTGTGTGCCCATAGAGGAGTGTCTGTTCCAAGTGATAAGAAGGGAATCTGTGTGTGTTGGCAGTGGGCTGGGACCCTCCCTAGGGCCTGCTAGGGTTTGATCTGGAAAGGAATGATAGCAAGTTTGAGGAAATTTTTCCCTTGGACATGGAAACTCTTGGGTTTACCAAATAGAATTACAGAAAAGAAGCAAAGCAAAATGAAACAATTATATCCAAGAAAAATCTGAAGAGAACCATTCAAAACGTGCAGGAGACACTGTACTTAAAATGTACTTGAAGGCTCATTTCTGTAAGGGCCGCCTTAACATCCCCAAGCCCTACTATTGAGGAATCTTATTTCCAGGCACTGTGTCCTGGAGCATTTGCAATTTTTCAATTGGAACTCTCAGCACTTTAAAAATAGTCTGAAGTCAGAAATTGAAATACTGATCTATTTTTCAACCCCCAAGTTGATCCTTAGTCAATATAACACTGAACTTTTCTGAACAAAGGGATTCTTAAGGCTGGCTGTGGTTCAGGCATGTCTTAAACTTATTAAGGCAGAAAATAAGTTCACAAAAGAAAAAAAATTATGTCTATCCTCAGTTGGAAAAAGATCTATTTTCTCTCTAATGCTGAATTATGTATTCAATCAGTTCAAATTTTATTTTGGACCATTAATCTGTAATTTAACATAGTTGTTAAAATAAATGGATGTCTCGGTCTATTTTATGTCAGGCTGTTTACTAGAAAAATAATTCAATGGCCTGAACACATAAAATATAGTTTCCCTTGTGTAACTGCTTACAAGTGGATACCGGTACCCTTGGCAAAATTTACATGTTACATTTTAACAGTGTAATTGCTGATAACAAAACACTTTAGGTACTACAAAACAATTTCTACATCTTAAATCATAACTATATTCCTTCTGCTAGCTTTAATAGGATAAAAAAATCTTTCTATAATTAGATTTTAACAGTTAATTTCTAGAATATTTTCAAGCCCATACAAAAGGTTTATGTAATTTTCCTTTAAGAATTACATATTCACAAATAAAGCTAATCAGAGAAAGGCAAAACAACATTACAATTCACAAATATTAAGAGAATTCGAAGACCTCCATTTCTAGGATCCACTTCTTAGAGGATGCCAGCTGGTCCTAAAGACCCATTTTACATGAAACTTCTGCCTAAGGATTGCAGGTGACAAACCTTGCTCAACCACATTCTAGAAGGTACTGCTAGGCTTCATTTGTCCTTACCATAGCTGACTGCCATCAAACTGCCATCCAAAACTGCTTTAGGGAAGCAGTTCCTCCGAAATCTTTTCAACAGATTCCCTGTTTTAACATCCACCTGTGTTACTGCAGAACAGTCTGACCCGGATTGAGCCATGGAGCAAATAATAACACTAACTGCAACTCCAGACAGAAAAAAATAGAAGTTAATTTTCCAGACTCTTGTGGGAATATAGAGCATGTCTGCTGAAACTGAATCCAAGAGTTCAATGATACTGTAGCCTCAAGTATTTCTTTATATTCCACGTAATGGCTTTTCCGTTCTTGGTGTTTTATAACACACTACTGAGCCATGATTTAGAAAGTGAGGGAAATTCTCCCTCACCCTCCTTCCCCCCTCTCTCTCAAGTTGAATTGTATGAAAATTATAATTGCAAAGTGAAACTCTAACAGAAAGCCACAGGAGTTGTTCCATGTAGGGCTTAGTGAATGCCATCACTGCAATGTAAGTTAGTTTGTGCCGATTTTCTTTACTTTCAGGGAACGTAATTTTCTTTATGCATTAAACCTGAACTTCTTTCCTCTGGGTTTTATTTTGCTTCATTTTTGCCAGGAAATAACCAACTCTACAATCTGCCCTTAGGCAGACACTCTGTCATTCACCTCTGTTTTATCTTCTCTTGGCAAGGACAGATAGGTTCTTTCGCTGATACTACTGTTAAACTACATTAGGATTTCTCTTTTTATGCAGTGGCTACCAGATTCTCTATCAGTTCTGTACAGCTGCCACTTTATATTATTCTGAGAGCAGAGATGCTAGCAATTCTCTTCAGTATAACCAAATGATAAGCCAAATGTGTTCATTTCCATTTGGTCTACAATCAAGCGCAATAACAAAGATTATACAAAAGAAATAGGGTTAAAACTGTATCTAAGACGACAGAGGGGAAACACTCAAACACCTGAGGAAAGGATACTATTTTTCCCTGACATTAAAAAACTTACTGTAAAAATAATGTATTTGATCCTATAAAGGGCGTACGTCATCAAATTGTTAGTACAGACATTGAGTTATTTCCTCTAAACAAACACAGGTGTCAGGAAGCTTAAGCATATAAATAGGGTCAGTCTTTATTTTTCTGTAAGCTTGCTTTAAAGTCTTAAAAAGTAATGTTCTGGATCAACAGAACAGGGCTGGTACCAAGGTGCAGTTCATTCCCTGCTCTACCTTTGGCTGGGGAAATACTTGGTCCTTGCCTAAAACTAAAGTGCCCTACTGAAGTCCTGCTTTATAGCAGCGAATGATAAACTGGAGATGGCATGTTGGAAAGGAAGTCTTGAAAGAAGGTGGGGTCCATAACAAGACCTCAAAGAGAGGTGGGAGGCAAGAAGCCACGAATCACCAAAATATTTTGTTTCTTTGCAAGAAAGAAGGTGAGGTATAAGATTCTTCATGTGCTCTTAGCCCGAGTTCCCCAACATGAGACAAATACTTATCCGAATACATCTTATCCACTCACCTGAATACATCTCTGTTGAAATTAGAAATAAAACAAATAGTAATGTTGCCAACTGAAAACAAACAAGGTGTGGTTGTAAACATTTAAGAATGTATTGCTGTTAGCTTCCCACAGTTTTAGAGAAGATGAGAACTGAGGACCTACTATGTGACAGGGCTATGTTATTGCCTAGTTTGAGTCGCACACCCCCCTGGCGTGGTATACAGGGTGATGTTATTTTACAGGTGGGGAAGTGGGGGCCCAAAGAAGGTAACTTACTCAAAGTCACACTACCTAGAACATGGAGCAGCCGGGATCACAGTTCAGGCCTGTCTAACTTCAAAGCCCACATACTTACATCAAAGCTTCATCTTTATGAGAGATTTATGGAATAGAATTTTATCCTGGGAAACTAAGGAAGAAACTCAAATATAATAAAATACCTTTTTTTTTTAAGTTTAGATTTGTTATGCTCTTCCTTTCTCTTCTTAAATCTGTAGTCCAAACATCCTCTTCCTCTCATCAAATGAATCATTAACCTCCATGATAAATTATGGGATTCTCAATAATGTGAAATTATCACCAGGTCCAAAAAGTACATAAATAAAATAACTATTATATATTTTAAAACTTGAAATATCAGTAAGAATACATATAAAACATAATAAACTTTACACATTCATAAATAGTAAGCTAAAAAAAAACCTATATTCCAAGAACACAAGCCCTGGCGGGGGGCAATGTGGGGGAGAGGGAGAAGGAGAAGCAGACTCCCCACTGAGTAGGCAGCCTAATGCGGGGCTCGATTCCAGGACCCTGGGGCCATGACCCAAGCCGAAGGAAGATGCTCAACGGACTGAGCCACCCAGGCACCCCACTATATTCCGTTTTTATGACATTTTTAAATTTCTATATTAAAAAATGTTATATCAAAGCTTTAAAATTACATGTTAAATTACAAAGAAAGTCTGTATGACTCAGAAAAATGATAAAAATCAAAGTATATTTACTAAAAATGAAAGAAAATCTTCATTTGAAACATAATAACACACACACACACATTATTTTTCATTAAAAGAGTTTAGACCTTCCTAGTTGAGGGTTTGTTTTTGGTGTCTGCATCCACTTTTTAAATATTTCCATCTCCTCTGCACACATAGCTCTCAAGAGTTATGAACAGGAAGTTTTCTCCTGTATTTTCCCCAGTAGAAAGTTCTCCAGCTGCACATTGACTTACCCACTGCCCCACCCACTGCCCCAAATGTTAAAGTCCTGGGCAAAGTTTTAATAACTGATTTAGGAATGATGAGACATTTACAAATTTAATACATTTTGCCCTTTTTTCAGACCATGTAGAATGAAGGAAGCCTCAGTATGCTTAAAAGATCTCTTAGCAACTGAGAGCAGGGCCGGCCAACAATGGATGATTCATTGAATTAGCTTGAGTGTACAGCAGTGTCTGCCAAAAGGTCTGCACAGACTCACGTTGCTAGACACTATGGTAAAACGTACTCTGACCTCTTTTAAAACTCTATCAGAGCGGAAAGCTAAACTTACAGCTTTCCAGCAATTCACTGGCATCTGGAAATATGCTTGAATTACAATATCTTGCTTTGAAAACTATCAATAGACTTTCTTACATTATCATTTTCACCTAATTTAGACAATAGCTACTACTAATTAGGGATTTCCAAAGGACGCCACCGTGTTTTTAAGCACTAAAAATAATGGTTGCCCATTCAATTGACATCTGAAAGGAGGCTTTTTGAAATCTGAAACTGAAAGAACTGATTGTTAGTTTTTTGTAATATTGACCCAAGGATTATGCAAGGTTACCTAAACAATGATTTGCAGATTTAAAACTGGTAAACAGTAAGCAGCAGATACCCAGTGTGTCAGTATATGTATAAAGGTAGAGATTACAGCAGAGGACCCTATCTTATAAAATCTTGTAAAATTCAAAAGACTTAAGTTCTTTTGCTTACATCTGTTATTTCTCTCCTCCAACATCTTTTTAGGGGTAAGAATTATTTCTCCTGCCTTAGAGTTGGAAGACAATGTGCACGGGATTTAAATTGTTTGCTTGAGTTCACAGCTATTCCAAGGTAGGTCCTGGTTTACAATATGGATTTTTATAGTTTAAAAGTCAGTATTAGATTCATTGTACTACTTCATCAATCACAGCTTCAGCAGCAATAATAAAAATCATTCATCCTCGGGCGCCTGGATAGCTCAGTGGGTTGAGCGTCTAACTCTCTGTTTTGGCTTGGGTCATGATCCTAGGGTCATGAAATGGCGCCCCATCTGGGGCTCTAGCTGGGCGTGGAGTCTGCTTGAGGATTCTCTCTATCCCTCTTCTTCTACCCTCTCTACCCTCTCTCTAATTAATAACAATAATGATAATAATAATAATTTATGAAAGCAAATTCTTTTTTCCCCAGAGTTGGACGAAGACATACTTTCTAGTTTCTTTTGCTCTTAATAAACATAACCACAGAATGAGGAATTTTCTGCCTTCGAAGAGTTCAGCTTTTGGCTACCTTACTTCACTCTCTTCCTTTTTTTTCTCCTCTTCCTCTCTTTCTCCCTCTCTCTTCCTTGTATTCTTTCTTTCTTTCTCTCTTTCTTTCTTTCTTTTCTTCAGGGGAGTAGGTATATGGTTAAAATACTCAAACAATAAAGATTAACTGAAAGCTTCCATCTACCCTCTCTTCTGGTCCTTCCCTCACAAGTAATCACTGTTACCAATTTGGAGAATTTTTTTTTCGTACTGTTGTTTGGGTATCTGTATAATTATATAATACATATAAAATAAGATATGTAATCTTGATTTGTGGTTTATTTTCTCTGTTTAATATATTATCACATTGTTCTATAAATTGCTTTATTTTTTATTTTTTATTAACATATAATGTATGATTAGCCCCAGGGGTACAGGTCTGTGAATCACCAGGTTTATACACTTCACAGCACTCACCATAGCACATATCCTCCCCAATGTCCACAACCCAACTACCCTAAATTTTTTTTTTTTTTAAAAGCCTTCTTGGAAATGTTTCCATATTTGTACACATACTTCATTTTAAAAATTGCTAAAAAGTATCTCATAATATGTACCTTCCTTTCTGAATGAGATAAAATATACACCTCCACTAAAAATGTAGCTGTTCTTCCAGCATAAGCTAGATGGACAAACAGAATAAGAGAGAAATATATGAAAAAGTACAAACGAGTAAGGATATTTAATTTTTACTTAATTCATTGATGACAATTCTATATATCTGATGGCAGCAGAAGCAATGAATGTGCTTATTACACTGAACAATTTGGACCAACCAGTAAAAATGAGAAGTAAAGTGGATAGGAAAGGGGTTTTTGCAAGACAGGGTCCATGTCAACTTAGATCACACAACAGGTGTAGAGAGCTTTATGAGGCAAACTTCAATAAAATAAGCACGGTCCCTGCCCTCACGGAGCTAATAAACTAACTTTAAATACTTTCCAACTTCATCTCCTGTTCCGCATTCCCATAGTCACTGTGAGTCCAAGACTCTCAACATGTCTGGCAGCAACTACTCCAGGAGCCCTAAGAATTTTCCCTGAATCCAGTGTTTTGAACTTCTAATCTACATGGAGATACCGCCAAACAGCAAGATCTGATCACATCACTGCCCCAGTGAAACACCTTCGTTATTTTCCACTGAACTACAGTACAGGACAAAGTATGACCGTCTCAGCCTGGCAACCATAGTCTAAGCGCTCAGTGTTTCTCCTGACACTTAAAGTTCTAGTCATGTCAAACTTCCTACTGGTGTGGTGAGATCCTCTGTCACACCTCCATGCTTTTTCACATACTGCTTAAATTACCCTTTACCTTTCTGCGTGTGGAATGCCCACTCATCATTCTAGACCCAGCTCAAACACTGTATCTTTTGTGAAGGGCTCCCTAACTTCATAGCAGGCATTTAGTTCTGTGCTCCCAGAGCAATTTGCTTCCACCTCTACAAGGGCATTTCCTGCTGTAAGAGCATTATTGGAATGTACAGATGAGCTTTCAACCCTGTTTAGAGGAAATGTTATTTATTGGTTAAAACAAATTTTGAGGATCCTTTGCTAAAGTTTTACCAAAACTCAAGCTATTATAGGTTGTAACTCATTCCTTCACTAGTCTTCATTCCCTACTTGAACTGTTGTGCCACAAGTTAACTAGGCAGGTTCAACGCCTATTTAATCATAACAAATCTCAGCAGAGATTATGAAAAGATAGATCTAAATCAATGTTTATCTCCTTTTGAGAAAAGGGGAAGTGAGATTAATACTGAATATTTTTAGTTTAGGTACTAAATATGATTTAGTTTAGAATGTATAAATTGAATACATTTTAAAAGATAATTTTGCAGTGGTAGGCATGGCTTAGTCCCAAGAATATTTTGATTCTCAATTTATTTAACTCTATCTCATAAGTAATTAATTCTTTGCTTCTCTGATGGAACACCAAAGCAAGCAAACCAATGAGAAATATCCCCCTGCTTCGGGTATAACAGCCTTGGGGAATATGGACCCAAACCAGGAGTAGACATTGTGAAGAGTGAAGGAGATATTATAATAGTGTAGAGTCACCATCAGAGTGGGGTTAGGCTGTTGTAGAGATCACTTATGGGGCTGAGATGATATCTTGAGATCCAGATCTATCCAATTATGTTTTCCATAGGTCCTCTGACTGAGTGTCTGGCCAGGACCAGTGCCAGGCCAGACTTGGTCTAGCTCACAAGCTACTACAACGTCAAGAAAACCACAGCATTGCAAGGAAAAATATTCAGCATCATCATCCATGAAACAAACCAATAGCAGTTTGATAGAGAGGCAGAAGTCTAAGAAAGAGTAATAAATTATTATAAATTATCTGAATTAAATTTTCACACAGGCGTTTTTAGGATAGAATTATTGCTTAAAGAAAGGTAGACTTGTAGACTTCAGTTTTTTTTGTTTTGGCATGGCTTTAAAAATAGTAAACTTCCACAAAGTAGAGGAGTTAGAACAAAGAATTGATATGGGAAACAGAGGCAGAAGAAAAATTATTAAATTTCCTTCCCACTGACAAGCCCTTGAAGCAGGCAGAGTGACATTCCTCTAGGAACTCAACTACCTCCACCTTAAGGCTTTGCTAAGGGTAAAAGGCAATCCTAGCCTGACCGACCCCGTACTCCCAACCAGGATCCTGTAAATCTACTTTAACATATAAAATTTCCTTTGGAAACTTCCTTTATCTCTAAACTCTCCAAGATACGTGCTGGCAATCATCCCCAAGCATATGGCTCACTAATATATACCTGAAGGGTCTCATGACTAAGGTTTTATTAGATGGTAATAAATGACCTTTTCCCAACAACAGCTAGCCCCTCAAGGTCCTGGAAACCTTGCTTCTAAAATTCCTTAGAGACTTACGCCATCCCTGACCATCCCCCAAGTTGCAAGTATATAATGGACCACTCCTCAGATCCCCAGGACAGCAGCTTTTTCTGCCCACAGGTCCTGTCCCTGTGCTTTAATAAACCACCATTTTGCACCAAAGATGTCTCAAGAATTCTTTCTTGGTCATTGGCTCTGGACCTCACCCCACCGGACCTCACTTATATTCTAAAACTTCATCAGAATTATGAATTAACCATCTGGCACAATTGCAATAAGTAGCTGAGAATAAGATTTTAAAAACAAACTAAGTATTGAGGTCAAAGAGGAGAAAAAAAAGACCTGACAACACTGGAAAAGTGCTTAGAAAGATAATGGACCTGCTCCTTTGCCTGACAAAGTAAATGTGGACCCCAGTGGGGAGGGATTGGTGTGGGGCTGATTATCACATTGTGCTATCACTGATCTTCCATTGCCGGATCCCAGCCTTTAGCCAAATGGCTGCTCGGTGTACATCTGTTCTAGATCCAGATGCCAAGACAGTAGACAATTAATTCTATTGGGCCCTAAATATAAAGACTGTGAAAGAGACATCTGCGGTTCTTGATAGCTGCCATGATGACAACTGCTGTGCCATTGGAGAGTAAACTCTGTGTTTCACTCATTTTGAGGTTCCCCATGGAGATGGCTACTGAGAATTTCTTAGAAGTATTCTGATCATGCTGGCTTCAGCTCTGAAAATGAGGAATCTTAAGAAATCAGAGAAAGATCAGCTGGCACCCCTGCCCTCAGCACTGCAGAAGCCAATCAATTGCTGGAAAAGGAATTAGGAAGGGATGAAAGTGGAACTTCTACCTGACCCAGGCCTGGAGGAATGTTCTGCCCTGATACCATCAGGACTGCCTTCTAAATTATCACAACAATGTAGACTATCCTTGTGGAATCTGGAAGACAGAGGCATTGGACTGATTTTTTTAATTCCTACATGTACCAAATTCTAGGCATAGGGCCAGTGGTATGAAATAGAATATATATTTTTTAAAAATTGAAATCATTTTGTTTTAGGGCCTAAGATAGACTCTCATTTATTATAGACAGCCTTTATAATTCAGCTTTATCTGATGACAATAATTTATTGAGTGTGGAGTCTGTTATACCATGTTAGATGCTCTAATGCTATTTGTTAAATGATACGAAGAACACAGAGATCATCAGTCTGCTGTTGGAACACAATTATGAGATGTAGCTCAAACATCCTCCTTTGGTTTTCTCCTAAACTCCTTCTCCCACCTTTGTCGTGTTCAGGCATATCCCTCTGCCAGCAGATGGAGGGAGATGAGGTGAATGGAGAGGTCTTTCTCTCCATTGTTGGACTGGTTCCCTAGGGAATGATGACACAAGCCTCTTTAGAAGAACACAAATTGTGAGTATGTATAAAATAATTTGAGGAGGGGTGCCTGGGTGGCTCAGTGGTTTAAGCCTCTGCCTTCGGCTCAGGTCATGATCGCAGGGTCCTGGGATCGAGTCCCGCATCGGGCTCTCTGCTCAGTGGGGAGCCTGCTTCTCCCCCCCTCTCTCTGTCGTCTCTCTGCCTACTTGTGATCTCTGTCAAATAAATAAATAAAATCTTTAAAAAAAATAATAATTTGAGGAAAGGTGATCTTATAAATGTATTCTGGAATATACAGCAGGAGTAAGATGTAAAATAAGGTTATCACTGTGAATGCTTTGGTAGAAAAATAAAATTAAAGAATTTTTTTAAAATCTGTAATATTACATAATGGAACCCACATATCACCTGTGTGATTGCTGAATGATTATTACCATTACTGAGCTACAATTATTTTTTGTAGGATCAAGGGAATTTAGTGCCTTTTGAACAACTGACCTGAATCTCTGACAACCCAGAAGTAAAGGAAATTCACTTATAGTTTTACCATATAAGGACATCAGACCTCAGTCCTGTGAACCTGTGCCTTTGCACACATTTTTTTGCAGCTGCTGATACACTTCAGAGCCAAAGCTGAGCTTTGAAAGTTTGGATTCCTGTGTGTTGTGATAATCAGCTGGGGTTTGGAAATGCCTTCCAAAATCTAATGCTCTGGCACTTTAACAAGGCTTCTGAAAAAACAATTTAACATCTGGAATCAAGTCTTTTGTGGGAGTCCAAGACCAACAGAGCAAAGAACATTTCTTTTAGTAACCTTAAAATGTGGCACTTCCCTCTCCTTCATCAAATAAATGGGTTTATTTATAAAGATTCTGAGGTGGTTTATAATAAGTCAAACATGGAATAGAAGCAAGGTGTAGAAAATTGGATGCTCTAGATACCTATCCCTGGAAGTCTTCCCTGAATGTGCTTCTATGTTCCTCCATATCATTTTCTCTTCCAAAACTCATTCTGAAAAAGAAACAAACTACTAAAGTAAAGCCTCCTTCATTTAGCCTTACCTAAGGGATTCTGGAGAATTGACAGAGTTCATCTCTCACCTTTTCCTACAGGCTCCAGAAGGCAAAGATAATGACAGCATGTGTATTTCTTGTCTCTGGACCCAGGTAACTCAAGTCAAATGCAAGAAGAAGTGGTTATTTCTACAGAATGTTCACTAAATGTCTACAGAGTGTCAGACATTATTTAAAACAACATAGTAAAATGTGCCCCTCCCCCGCAAAATGTGTTCCCTACTAAAATAATAATAGATGACAACTGTTGAGTGCTTCACATGTGTGTCATGAACAGTGCAAAATAATTACAGTTGCTCCTTGGATAACATGGGGGTTAGGGGCGCTGACCCACTGCACAGTTGAAAACCTGCACAAAACTTTTGACTCCCCCAAAACTTTACTACTAATAGCTTACGGTTAACCAGAAGCCTTACCAATAATATAAAAAATTGGTTGATTAACATATATTTTGTAGGTTGTATGTATTATATACTATATTCTGATAATAAAGTAAGCTAGAGAAAAGAAAATGGTAGTAAGAAAATCATAAGGAAGGGGCACCTGGGTGGCTCAGTGGGTTAAAGCCTCTGCCTTCAGCTCAGGTCATGATCCCAGGGTCCTGGGATCGAGCCCCACATCGGGCTTTCTGCTCAGCAGGGAGCCTGCTTCCTCCTCTCTCTCTCTGCCTGCCTCTCTGCCTACTTGTGATCTCTGTCAAATGAATAAATAAAATCTTAAAAAAAAAAAAGAAAATCATAAGGAAGGTAAAATACACTTATAGTGCTGCACTGTAAATAATCCATGTACAAGTGGACACACACAGTTCAAACCTGGGTTGTTCAAGGACCAACTGTATTATCTTTTTCTTTTTATGATGAGTAATGACTACAGTGATACAGTGAAACTGGCATAGAGAAAGACAAATAGAACAATGAAATGGAAGGGCGCACCTAGAAAAAGACCCACACATGTACATAAGGATATAACTCGTGACAAAGAGGACATTATATGTTAGTAGGTAAAGGAGAAACGGCTCATTAATAATGTCACAATAAGTTAGTTCTCCATATGGGGAAAAAAATAGAAATTGGATCCCTTCCTCATATAATATATAAGAATACATCTCAAGTGGAAGTAAGGTCTTAAATTTGAAAAGCAAAAAACAAAACTCATTTTTTCCCGCCCTTGGGTAGTCTTTATTTTTTTTTAATTTCTTTTCAGTGTTCCAGAATTCATTGTTTATGCACCACACCCAGTGCTCCATGCAATACGTGCCCTCCATAATACCCACCACCAGGCTCACCCAACCTCCTACACCCCCACCCCTCCAAAACCCTCAGATTGTTTCTCAGAGTCCAGTCTCTCATGGTTTGTCGCCCACTCCAATTTCCCCCAACTCCCTTCTCCTCTCCAGCTCCCCATGTACCTCTGTGTTATTACTTATGCTCCACAAATAAGCGAAACCATATGATAATTGACTCTCTCTGCTTGACTTATTTCACTCAGCATAATCTCTTCCAGTCCTGTCCATGTTGATACAAAAGTTGGGTATTCATCCCTTCTGATGGAGACATAATACTCCATTGTATATACGGACCACATCTTCCTTATCCAATCGTCCATTGAAGGACATCTTGGTTCTTTCCACAGTTTGGCAACTATCGCCATTGCTGCTATGAACATTGGGGTACTTATGGCCCTTCTTTTTACTACATCTGTATCTTTGGAGTAAATACCCAGTAATGCAATTGCAGGGTCATAGGGAAGCTCTATTTTTAATTTCTTAAGGAATCTCCACACTGTTTTCCAAAGTGGCTGCACCAACTTGCATTCCCACCAACAGTGTAAGAGCATTCTATGGAGAAAACTCAAGCATTTTTAAAAACAATATAAGAAAAATGATCTGACTACCTTATAGTAAGAGCTTCTGTTCATCAAAAAATACCACAGAGTAAAAAGGCAAGATAGAAAGTTATTTGCAAATAAATATTTGCACAGTATTTGCAAAACCTGTATCCAACAAAGGATGCTTCTAGAACATACAAAGAATTTTTTTTTTTTTAAAGGAAACACCCAGTGGAAAAAAATGGGCAATCAATAGGTACAGAAATTTCAAAGAAGTGGAAGAAAGACCCTAACAGTGCCTGGCACATGGGAGGTTCTCAAACAGCATTTGTTGGATTCATGAAAACACAATTAGCCCATAAACATATGAAAAGATATCCAGCCTCACTGGGATCAGGGAAATAAAAATGAAAATCACAATGGGATACCACTTCATACTCACTACACTACAAAAAATGAGTATCAAGTGTTGGAGGACATGTGATAAAGGCAATAGCACTTGCATCCATTGCTCATGGGAACAAAGATAGGAGCAATCACTTTGGGAAACATTTTGGCATTACTTAGTATAGCTGGAAACACAGGTACCTTAAAATCCACATCTACTGGAGAGAATGTCTCTCACTTGTGGCCTAGGAGGCATGTTTAAGACTAACTACAGGATTGCTCATTAGAATAGCAAGAAATGAGAACTCAAATATAAATCAGCAGCAAAAAAGATAAATTTGATATAGTCATATACTAGAATATAGTACACAGTAATGTTAAGCAAAAGAAGTCACCCCAAAAATACAAAGTTGTGATTCTATTTATGTAAAGTTCAAAAAAGACAAAAGGTAAACACTCTATTATTTTGAAAGAAAATACACAGGTGATTAAATTATAAAGAAAAAAAGGGAGTAGGTTAACATAAAATTCAGATGAGTAGTTAGTTACCTCTGTGGAGAGGATTATGACTGAGGAAGGGTATCCAAGGGGCCATCTAAGTTTTATTTTTTAATCTGTGTAATAAATACACAAGTGTTCATTTCATTGTTTTCCTTTAAGCTGCTCAGTTAAAACACCCTTCTGAATGTACAATGTAGTTTTCAATAATCTTAAAAAACTGTATGTGAGTTGCATTTTAAACAATTTTTTAAGCTGCATTTTTAAATAAACCAAATTCTACCTGAATCCTGCCATAGGAATTATCCACCTAGATAAATTATATCATGAAAGACTTAGTAGAGAAAAGAAAATGATTCCCCAGCATCTCGATGTTGATGTTCACACTTTTGAATTTTGAGTTTACATACATTAGGACATATTTGTATAAAATTTACTTCAAGGTATGAAGAAACAATAGATCTTTTCTGAATTTTTTATCTTAAGAAAGTCACTCATGTTATCACAGTCTTTGTGTGACCATGACTTTGTTTCCTTCTACAGATAGTATCTGGTTAGCTTGATTATCTGCAGGGAAATGTTAGGAGGTTAGTAAAACATTCCCACATGATATTTATTTTTAAAATGGGTGTCTTTAATTTCTGCAAAAGAAATTCAAGTTTAGAATGGCATGGTCCGATCTGGATGGATCTGACACATGAACTGGTGTTTTTAAATATTTCTTTAAGTAAATTCTACACCCAACGTGGGGTTCAAACTCACAACCCTGAGATCAAGAGTCGTGTGCTCTACTGACAGAACCAGCCAGGTGACCCTAAACCGCTGTTCTTAACCAAGGTTCTCTCAGGAGCTTTCATTGGATAGTGTTCCTATCCATAACACCACACAAGAGAACACCGGATTTTATTTTATTTTCTAGAAGACAATTTTTTGTGGATGAAATCTACCAACTGAGAAATGATCAAATCACCAGGTGAGAAAATCTCATTTTAGTGTACGAACTGTCTGCACTTGGGGGTGAAATCTGAGGCCTCTCTAGCCAAGCTGGCTGGGCTGGAAGACTGTGTGGAGCACAGCCTGCAGCCAAGAACCAGCTCTAGCCAAGGACAGCTGCCTTCTGGCAGGGATGGGTCAGTCCTCTGCTGGGTGAGTGGGAGGGGAGGTGAGGGGAACCAGGCCTGTGGTCAAGAGCCCCATTCACAGAGAGGCAAGTGGGCTCAATTTGCTTGCGTTCTAGGAATTTTAGTCCCCATCCCTCCATCATGCCAGTCCGATCCCCAACATCACCACCTCCGACACTTCACATGTTGACAGGCCCTCCACCTCAGGGTAGGGTGCCTGGTCACTTTGACAATTTAGCGGACCGAAGAGTACAATCACATTTTCTGAGAGTTTAAGTCAACAGGGTCTTTTGAAGAAAACCAAGGTTAACCTGTGAATCCCATCTCATTCTAGGGATCTTATAGCCTTAAAAATGTTCTTCTTTATCAACCTTCAAATACATAACTCTCCTTGTAATCCACAGCATCTTCTGGCAGAATTCTCCAGCACAAAAAGAATGAAGCAACCTGTCATCTAGATACCCAAACGGCATCTATTTAACTTATTTGCACTGTAAAAGCCATAACTCTCATCATCTGAAGAACAAATTTAGGAAACCATCTGCAATGTGTACAAAATAATTGCAAAACACTGATTTGAAAACTGAAAACAAAAAAAATTTCATGCCAAGCTGAGATTCTTCCAAAGATGGTCTCAAACAATGTCTTAGAAATTTAACTGTGAAGTATATTTACATACCACATGCCATTCTACTAATGATTGCAAATAATGGCTGCTTTGAGGAAAGACTGTAGGAAATGGTGGCCGAAGATAAGCTTTCAAAGAATTTGATAAGGATGATCATAGTGACAAATCTACAGAACTCTTTGAAAACACTGGTGTAAAGCTGAAAGAGCAGCTTCACCTCTTTGAACCTCATTTGTTATGAAGCTTGCTGCTGCTGCAGGCAGATAAGATCCAAGACCAAACACAAAAACATACATTTGATTCAGCAAGAGGCTTATCTCAGCAACTGGACCTACTCTGTTAAAAAAAAAAAAAAAAAAAAAATTGGCCCAAGTAAAGTATTGTCTCTTTTTGCCCTAAGAGTTCAAGGTCTCCCTTCAGTGTGCAAAAAAAGTGAAAACATGAAAGGTTAATTTTTCTTCTGCCCATTAAAAAAAGACCAATAAACCTCAGTAAAACAAATTTATGAAGTTCTTTAAAAAACAAATTTCTTTTTTAGATGGTTTTCATTACACAATGTAACACATCCAGGGTTTATAATTTACAGAAACAGAAAGTGAAAGACCACTAAGCTTGCTCTAGATTGGGGGAACTTGATGCTGTAAAAGCTGGTGGAGCACAACTTATCAACTTATGAACTAAATACCAGGGGAAACCCTGATATTTATCTCATTTACGTATTTTAGTTAAATGCCTGAGTTTTCTGAGGAGTAAACAAAAATTTTTGTCTTTCAGGTTCTTACTCAAGCAGGCTGGAAAATGTAGCATTTCTTTGGATATTGGAAAAGTCCTTCTTTCTTGGTTCAGAAATATTTCTGCTGCCACTTCCAACACAATTCCTACATGCCCTGGGCTTTTCTGGCCCATCTGGGTTGCTTCCTGGTTCAGGAGGTCAAAGCACCAGCATTGCCATGTGTCATGCTGTGCTTCCTACCCCATAACCAAGGTCAGAGGTGGGTAAAAGTGTGGAGTAGTATACATCATAGGCCAGGATAGGAGAGGCCAAGCAGATCTCCCCAACTGGGCTACATCTTCCCTGTCTTTTCCCATGTAGCTGGGTTGATGCCTGCTTAAACAAGAGGGACGGTGCCTTTCCTACCTCTGTCTGAAACAGGTTGGTCACTGATCCAACACAACCTTCCCCTCTGGAGGGAACCAGTAAGGCAGGATCTATAATCAACTGATGGAAAATTTTACTTGGAAGACATAAATTGACACCTGGAAAACATGATTCATTTTCTTAGGAAAAAGCCATTAAAATTGCAGCCTAGCACAATTCCAGGGAACACCATTCACACTGAATTTTATATGAATGGTGTTTCCTGGAGTTGTGCAATGTAGTGACCCTTAGGACACCAGCAGCAAAAACGTCTGGGAAATTAAAAAAAAAAAAAAAGAAAGAAAGAAAGAAAGAAAGAAAAAAAGGAAAGAAAACAACAACAAAAAAAAAACCTTTGTTTTTAGGTCAATTTTAGATTGACAGAAAAAAACTGTGAAGTGAATACAGACATTTCGCATATATCCCTGCAACTAGTTTCCCCTATAATTAACATCTTGCATTAGTGTGGTACATTTGTTACCATAGATTGGTACATTGCTAAGGAACAGATACTGAGAGAGTTCTATTTACAAAAATCCATATTTTATTCAGATTATTTTAGTTTCAGCCCAATACCTTTTTTCTGTTTCAGGATCCCATCTGGAGATACTGACCACATTGCAATTAGTTACCACGTCTTTCTCGGCAACTCTTGGCTGTGACAACTTTTTAGATTTTCCTTATCTTTGATGACCTTGATTTTTTAAAGAGTGCTTGGTCAGGTATTCTGTAGAATGTCCCTCAACTTGGATTTGTCTGATGTTTTTCTCACATTAGACTGGGTTTATGGTTCTGGGGGAGGAAGACTGCTGAGGTCAAGTGCTACACTATCAAGAGTACACATTATTAACATGACTTATCACTGTTGGTGTTGACCTTGATCACCTGGCTCACACAGTGTTTGTCAGGCCTCTCCCCTGTTAAAGTTACTTTTTCCTCCCCAGCTGCAGATTGTACCTTTGGAAGAAAGTCCCTTTGGGCAGTCACACTTAAGGTATGGGGAGTTTTGCTCTATCTCCTTGAGGACGTAACATCTACATAAATTATTTGGAATTCTTCTGCCTGGGAGATTTGTCTTTTCTCCCACAAGTATTTATTCAATCATTTATTTATTTCAGTATGGGCTCAAGGATATGTATTTTATACATTGGGTTATAATCCCATAGTGCTTTATTTACTTCATTGCTCAAATTGTTCCATCTTTAGCCACTGGGAGCTTTTTCAACTGCCTTCTATGTCCCTTAGACATACTCTATCATCGTGTGCATTTTTAAAAGTAATCCCTTACTTTCTGGCACTAAGAGACACTCCAGATTCGTCTTGTATATTTCCTGATCTAGCGCTAAAAATCTTTCTCCAAGGAGTCTTGCTTCCTTTTATTGGAGAACAGCTTAAGAAACCAAGATTTGGGCACTAAGTATGCTTGCTACTGCTGGGATGTTATTTCCTAGCCCTTTCGCTGAGGAGCAAAAAGTATATTTGCATATATTAACCCCTGTACACACACATATCTATAAATTTTTCTATGTGCAACCATCTGTATTTCTATTAAGTTAAACATGAATTCAAACTGACATCTCCACTCTAATCTACTGCCACAGGGATCATTCCAGCTTTTCTTGCTTACCAGTAAACTCATTCCAACAACGAGAAACCCAGCTTCTACCATCTGTCATACATTTACTTAATTGCTCAATTCCAGTAGAGAAATATCAGAATTGTTAACCCATGTCTCCAAGGAAAACAATATTGTCCACTACAGTTCTCTCTCCCACCCTCCTCAGTGAGATTGTTTCATACCTTATAATAATTTTTTTTTAATCATGTTCTGTTTTCCATCCTGGGACTCCCAATTTCCTTAACGATTTTTTAAAAGCCTGCACATATTAACGTTTACTTTTTGTGTTGCAACGTTCTAAGAGTTTTGACAAATGCATAGTGTATGTGTCCATAATTACAGTGTCATACAGAATGGTTTCACTGCCCTACAAAATCCCCCTGTGCTTCATGGATTCAACCCTCCTCCTCTCTCCTTGAACCCCTGGCTCTGTTATGGCTTTATCTTTTCCAGAATTTCATATAATTGGAATCATACAGTAGTATTATGTAGCCCTTTCATAATGGCTTCTTTCACTAATCAATATATCCTGAAGATTCATCCAGGTCTTTTTAGGGCTTGATAGCTCATGTCTTCTTAACGTGGACTTATATTCCTTTATATGAATCCATCATATAAGGTCCTCATAAGGACAAATTGGTTGCTTTCACTTTGGGATGAATATGAATAAAGCTGCTATGGACATTTACATGCAGGTTTTTGTGTGGACATAAAAGTTTCCAAGTCAGTTGGGTAAATACGTAGGAACGTGACTGCTGAATCATATGGTAAATTATGGTTAGCTTTGAAATAAACTGCCAAAGTACCTGTGCTGTTTTACACTCTTATTAGCAATACATAAATGCTTCTGTTGTCCTGTATCCCTGGCAGCAACTGGTATGGTCTGTTGTTTGGACGTCAGCCATTTTAATAGGAAGGTAGTGATATCTCATTTTAATTTGTAATTCCTAATGACAAATGATATTGAACATCTTTTCATATGTTTATTTGCCATCTGTACTCTTCTTTGGTGAGGACCTTTTGCCCACTTTTTAGCAGGGTTGTTTACTTTCTTATTATTGAGTTTTAAGAGTTTTTTGTATATTTTGGACACAAGTCCTTTATCAGATATGTTTTGCAAATATTTTCTCCCATCTGTGGCTTATCTTTCATTTTCTTAATAGTTTTGCTCACAAAGCAGAAGTGTTTAATTTTAATAAAGTGTATTTATCACATTTTTCTTTCACGAATCATGCTTGTGGTGTCGTATTTAAAAACTCGTCGCCACTTATATTTTCTATATTTTCTTCAAGAAGTTTTATAGTTTTACATTTTTTTTATAGGTGGAAATACAAATTATATTTTTTGCCTCAACTTCTATTTGCTTCATTGAGTTCTTTTTTTAATTTTTTTATTTTTTCAGCATAACAGTATTCATTATTTTTGCACCACACCCAGTGCTCCATGCAATCCGTGCCCTCTACAATACCCACCACCTGGTGCCCCCAACCTCCCACCCCCCACCCCTTCAAAATTCTCAGATCGTTTTTCAGAGTCCATAGTCTCTCATGGTTCACCTCCCCTTCCAATTTCCCTCAACTCCCTTCTCCTCTCCATCTCCCCTTGTCCTCCATGCTATTTGTTATGCTCCACAAATAAGTGAAACCATATGATAATTGACTCTCTCTGCTTGACTTATTTCACTCAGCATAATCTCTTCCAGTCCCGTCCATGTTGCTACAAAACTTGGGTATTCATCCTTTCTTTTTTTTTTTTTTTTTTTACAACTTTATAAACATATATTTTTATCCCCAGGGGTACAGGCCTACAAATCGCCAGGTTTACACACTTCACAGCACTCACCATAGCACATACCCTCCCCAATATCCATAACCCCACCCCCCTCTTCCAACCCCCTCCCCCCATCAACCCTCAGTTTGTTTTGTGAGATTAAGAGTCACTTATGGTTTGTCTCCCTCCCAATCCCATCTTGTTTCATTTACTCTTCTCCTACCCCCTCAACCCCCCATGTTGCATCTCCTCTCCCTCACATCAGGGAGATCATATGATAGTTGTCTTTCTCCGATTGACTTATTTCGCTAAGCATGATACCCTCTAGTTCCATCCACGTCGTCGCAAATGGCAAGATTTCATTTCTTTTGATGGCTGCATAGTATTTCATTGTGTATATATACCACATCTTCTTTATCCATTCGTCTGTTGATGGACATCTAGGTTCTTTCAATAGTTTGGCTATTGTAGACATTGCTGCTATAAACATTCGGGTGCACGTGCCCCTTCGGATCACTACGTTTGTATCTTTAGGGTAAATACTCAGCAGTGCAATTGCAGGGTCATAGGGTAGTTCTATTTTCAACATTTTGAGGAACCTCCATGCTGTTTTCCAGAGTGGTTGCACCAGCTTGCATTCCCACCAACAGTGTAGGAGGGTTCCCCTTTCTCCACATCCTCGCCAGCATCTGTCATTTCCTGACTTGTTAATTTTAGCCATTCTGACTGGTGTGAGGTGATATCTCATGGTGGTTTTGATTTGTATTTCCCTGATGCCGAGTGATATGGAGCACTTTTTCATGTGTCTGTTGGCCATCTGGATGTCTTCTTTGCAGAAATGTCTGTTCATGTCCTCTGCCCATTTCTTGATTGGATTATTTGTTCTTTGGGTGTTCAGTTTGCTAAGTTCTTTATAGATTTTGGACACTAGCCCTTTATCTGATATGTCATTTGCAAATATCTTCTCCCATTCTGTCAGTTGTCTTTTGGTTTTGTTCACTGTTTCCTTTGCTGTGCAAAAGCTTTTGATCTTGATAAAATCCCAAAAGTTCATTTTTGCCCTTGCTTCCCTTGCCTTTGGTGATGTTCCTAGGAAGATGTTGCTGCGGCTGAGGTCGAAGAGGTGGCTGCCTGTGTTCTCCTCGAGGATTTGGATGGATTCCTTTCTCACATTGAGATCCTTCATCCATTTTGAGTCTATTTTCGTGTGTGGTGTAAGGAAATGATCCAAATTCATTTTTCTGCATGTGGCTGTCCAATTTTCCCAACACCATTTATTGAAGAGGCTGTCTTTTTTCCAGTGGACATTCTTTCCTGCTTTGTCGAAGATGAGTTGACCATAGAGTTGAGGGTCCATTTCTGGGCTCTCTATTCTGTTCCATTGATCTATGTGTCTGTTTTTGTGCCAGTACCATGCTGTCTTGATGATGACAGCTTTGTAATAGAGCTTGAAGTCCGGAATTGTGATGCCACCAACTTTGGCTTTCTTTTTCAATATTCCTTTGGCTATTCGAGGTCTTTTCTGGTTCCATATAAATTTTAGGATTATTTGTTCCATTTCTTTGAAAAAAATGGATAGTACTTTGATAGGAATTGCATTAAATGTGTAGATTGCTTTAGGTAGCATAGACATTTTCACAATATTTATTCTTCCAATCCAGGAGCATGGAACATTTTTCCATTTCTTTGTGTCTTCCTCAATTTCTTTCATGAGTACTTTATAGTTTTCTGAGTATAGATTCTTAGTCTCTTTGGTTAGGTTTATTCCTAGGTCTCTTATAGTTTTGGGTGCAATTGTAAATGGGATGGACTCCTTAATTTCTCTTTCTTCTGTCTTGTTGTTGGTGTAGAGAAATGCAACTGATTTCTGTGCATTGATTTTATATCCTGACACTTTACTGAATTCCTGTACAAGTTCTAGCAGTTTTGGAGTGGAGTCTTTTGGGTTTTCCACATATAGTATCATATCATCTGCAAAGAGTGATAGTTTGACTTCTTCTTTGCCGATTTGGATGCCTTTAATTTCCTTTTGTTGTCTGATTGCTGAGGCTAGGACTTCTAGTACTATGTTGAATAGCAGTGGTGATAACGGACATCCCTGCCGTGTTCCTGACCTTAGCGGAAAAGCTTTCAGTTTTTCTCCATTGAGAATGATATTTGCGGTGGGTTTTTCATAAATGCCTTTGATAATATTGAGGTATGTGCCGTCTATCCCTACACTTTGAAGAGTTTTGATCAGGAAGGGATGCTGTACTTTGTCAAATGCTTTTTCAGCATCTATGGAGAGTATCATATGGTTCTTGTTCTTTCTTTTATTAATGTGTTGTATCACATTGATTGATTTGCGGATGTTGAACCAACCTTGAAGCCCTGGAATAAATCCCACTTGGTCGTGGTGAATAATCCTTTTAATGTATTGTTGAATCCTATTGGCTAGTATTTTGTGAGAATTTTTGCATCTGTGTTCATCAAGGATATTGGTCTGTAGTTCTCTTTTTTGTTGGGATCCTTGTCTGGTTTTGGGATCAAGGTGATGCTGGCCTCATAAAATGAGTTTGGAAGTTTTCCTTCTATTTCTATATTTTGGAACAGTTTCAGGAGAATAGGAATTAGTTCTTCTTTAAATGTTTGGTAGAATTCCCCCGGGAAGCCGTCTGGCCCTGGGCTTTTGTTTGTTTGGAGATTTTTGATGACTGTTTCAATCTCCTTACTGGTTATGGGTCTGTTCAGGCTTTCTATTTCTTCCTGGTTCAGTTGTGGTAGTTTATATGTCTCTAGGAATGCATCCATTTCTTCCAGATTGTCAAATTTGTTGGCGTAGAGTTGCTCATAGTATGTTCTTATAATTGTCTGTATTTCTTTGGTGTTCGTTGTGATCTCTCCTCTTTCATTCATGATTTTATTTATTTGGGTCCTTTCTCTTTTCTTTTTGATCAGTCTGGCCAGGGGTTTATCAATCTTATTAATTCTTTCAAAGAACCAGCTCCTAGTTTCGTTGATTTGTTCTATTGTTTTTTTGGTTTCTATTTCATTGATTTCTGCTCTGATCTTTATGATTTCTCTTCTCCTGCTGGGTTTAGGGTTTCTTTCTTGTTCTTTCTCCAGCTCCTTTAGGTGTAGGGTTAGGTTGTGTACCTGATACCTTTCTTGTTTCTTGAGAAAGGCTTGTACCGCTATATATTTTCCTCTCAGGACTGCCTTTGTTGTGTCCCACAGATTCTGAACCGTTGTGTTTTCGTTATCATTTGTTTCCATAAATTTTTTCAATTCTTCTTTAATTTCCTGGTTGACCCATTCATTCTTTAGAAGGATGCTGTTTAGTCTCCATGGATTTGGGTTCTTTCCAAATTTCCTCTTGTTATTGAGTTCTAGCTTTAGAGCATTGTGGTCTGAAAATATGCAGGGAATGATCCCAATCTTTTGATACCGGTTGAGACCTGATTTAGGACCGAGGATGTGATCTATTCTGGAGAATGTTCCATGTGCACTAGAGAAGAATGTGTATTCTGTTGCTTTGGGATGAAATGTTCTGAATATATCTGTGATGTCCATCTGGTCCAGTGTGTCATTTAAGGCCTTGATTTCCTTGTTGATCTTTTGCTTGGATGACCTGTCCATTTCAGTGAGGCGAGTGTTAAAATCCCCTACTATTATTGTATTCTTGTCGATGTGTTTCTTTGATTTTGTTATTAATTGGTTTATATAGTTGGCTGCTCCCACGTTAGGGGCATAGATATTTAAAATTGTTAGATCTTCTTGTTGGACAGTTCCTTTGAGTATGATATAGTGTCCTTCCTCATCTCTTATTATAGTCTTTGGCTTAAAATCTAATTGATCTGATACAAGGATTGCCACTCCTGCTTTCTTCTGATGTCCATTAGCATGGTAAATTCTTTTCCACCCCCTCACTTTAAACCTGGAGGTGTCTTCGGATTTAAGATGAGTTTCTTGTAGGCAACATATAGATGGGTTTTGTTTTTTGATCCATTCTGATACCCTGTGTCTTTTGATTGGGGCATTTAGCCCATTAACATTCAGGGTAAGTATTGAGAGATATGAATTTAGTTCCATTGTATTGCCTGTAAGGTGACTGTTATTGTATATTGTTTCTGTTTCTTTCTGATCTACTACTTTTAGGATCTCTCTTTGCTTAGAGGACTCCTTTCAATATTTCCTGTAGAGCTGGTTTGGTATTTGCAAATTCTTTCAGTTTTTGTTTGTCCTGGAAGCTTTTAATCTCTCCTTCTATTTTCAATGATAGCCTAGCTGGATATAGTATTCTTGGCTGCATGTTTTTCTCATTTAGTACTCTGAATATATCATGCCAGCTCTTTCTGGCCTGCCAGGTCTCTGTGGATAAGTCTGCTGCCAATCTAATATTTTTACCATTGTACGTTACAGACTTCTTTTCCTGGGCTGCTTTCAGGATCTTTTCTTTGTCACTAAGACTTGTAAATTTTACTATTAGGTGACGGGGTGTGGACCTATTCTTATTGATTTTGAGGGGGTTCTCTGAACCTCTTGAATTTTGATGCTTGTTCCCTTTGCCATATTGGGGAAATTCTCTCCAATAATTCTCTCCAATATACCTTCTGCTCCCCTCTCTGTTTCCTCTTCTTCTGGAATCCCAATTATTCTAATGTTGTTTCGTCTTATGGTGTCACTTATCTCTCGAATTCTCCCCTCGTGGTCCAGTAGCTGTTTGTCCCTCTTCTGCTCAGCTTCTTTATTCTCTGTCATTTGGTCTTCTATATCGCTAATTCTTTCTTCTGCCTCATTTATCCTAGCAGTGAGAGCCTCCATTTTTGATTGCACCTCATTAATAGCTTTTTTGATTTCAACTTGGTTAGATTTTAGTTCTTTTATTTCTCCAGAAAGGGCTTTTATATCTCCCGAGAGGGTTGCTTTAATATCTTCCATGCCTTTTTCAAGCCCGGCTAGAACCTTGAGAATCATCATTCTGAACTCTATATCTGACATATTACCAATGTCTGTATTGATTAGGTCCCTAGCCTTTGGTACTGCCTCTTGTTCTTTTTTTTGTTGTGAATTTTTCCGCCTTGTCATTTTGTCCAGGTAAGAGTTTATGAAGGAGCAAGTAAAATACTAAAAGGGTGGCAACAACCCCAGGAAAATATGCATTAGCCAAATCAGAAGAGATCCCAAATTGTGAGGGGGGAGAAAGGGGATAAAAAGGGGTTCAAAAAGAAAAAAAAAAAAAGAAACTATTAAAAAAAAAAGCCGATAAAGAAAAAATATAAAAAGAGGAAAAATATATATATATATATTAGATAAACTATTTAAAAAACGTTAAAAAAGAAAACGGTAAAGGTTAAAAAAATTTAGCAGAAGAAGAGAAAAAGAAAAAGAAAAAAAAATTGAAAAAGAAAAAAAAATTAAATTAACTGCAAGGCTAAAAAATCATGGGGAGAAAGCCATGAGTTCCGTGCTTTGCTTTCTTCTCCTCTGGAATTCCGCTGCGCTCCTTGGTGTTGAAACTACACTCCTCGGTAGGTGAACTTGGTCCTGGCTGGGTTTCCCGTTGATCTTCTGGGGGAGGGGCCTGTTGTAGTGATTCTCAAGCGTCTTTGCCCCAGGCGGAGTTGCACCGCCCTTACCCGGGGCCGCGCTGAGTAATCCGCTCGGGTTTGCTTTCGGGAGCTTTTGTTCCCTGAGCGCTTTCCGTAGAGTTCCGGAGGACGGGAGTGAAGATGGCGGCCTCCCAGTCTCCGGCCCGGAGGAGCCGAGAGCCCGGGGCCCCACTCCTCAGTGCGCCCTCAGAGAACAGCGCCCAATGACTCCCGTCACCCTGGCCTCCGGCCGCGCTCCAAGCTGACCGAGCCTGCGACCTGTTCAAGGCAACCCCGAGCTGAGAGTCACTCCTCGGCTCTGTCTCTGTAGCCGGCTTCCCCGCTCCAATACCGGTAAGCTCTGCGACACTCAGACACCCCCGATCCTTCTGCGACCCTGCGGGACCTGAGGCCGCGCTGACCCCGCCTGGGCTTCACCCCAGTTAAGCCTCTGGAGCGATGTCCCTCAGCGGAACAGACTTTTAAAAGTCCTGATTTTGCTCCGTTGCTCCGCCGCTCGCCGGGAGCCGGCCCCTCCCCCCGGGGTCTATCTTCCCGTCGCTTTGGATTCACTTCTCCGCCAGTCCTACCTTTCAGATAGTGGTTGATTTTCTGTTTCTAGAATTGCTGTTCTTCTTCTCTTCAATCTCCCGTTGGATTTGTAGGTGTTTGCAATCTTTAGATAAGCTATTTAGCTGATCTCCCGCTACCCGACGTAGTCTCAGCTGCTACTTCTCCGCCATCTTGACTCAGTTTGTTTTTTTTTTTTAATCAGAACCTATGGAGGCTAGAAGAAAATGGCACAAGTTTTCAAGTGCTGAATAAAAAATTGTCAGTCCTGGGCGCCTGGGTGGCTCAGTGGGTTAAGCCGCTGCCTTCGGCTCAGGTCATGATCTCAGGGTCCTGGGATCGAGCCCCGCATCGGGCTCTCTGCTCAGCAGGGAGCCTGCTTCCCTCTCTCTCTCTCTCTCTCTCTGCCTGCCTCTCTGTCTACTTGTGATCTCTGTCAAATAAATAAATAAAATCTTTAAAAAAAAAAATTGTCAGTCCAGAATCCTATATCCACGAAAATGTCCCTCATGAATGGAGAGAAAATAAGACATTCCCTGATGAATGAAAACTGAAAGTATTCGTCATCAGCAGACCTACCCTAAAGAATAACTAAACCAAGTTCTCTAAATAAAAAGGAAATAATGAAAGAAGGAATCTTGAAACATTAGAAAACAAGAAAGAGCAACAGATAATAAAAATGAGTAAATGCAATACCATTCTTTTCTCAAGTTTTCTAAAAAATGTTTGACATTTGAAGCAAAACTTGTAATGTGATTTGACGTGATTCTAAATGTATGCAGAGGAAGTACTTAAGACAATTATAAATGCAGGAAAGTAAAAGGAAGTAAAGGAGGATAGTTTCTATACCTCACTCAAACTGATAAAATGTAAAAACCAACAACTCTGGAAAGTTATGTATATGTCATATACTACCTAGAGCACGCACTATAAAAGCTATACAAAGGGGAAAAAAAGCTATACAAAGAGATATACTCAAAAAACATTAAACATAAATAAAAAATTCTAACAACTGTTCGAGTAATCCAGAGGAAAGCAGGAAAAAGAGCACAGAGAAATGAAAAACAGAACAATAAATAAATAAAATGGCTGACACACCTCTGAAATACAATAATTACATTAATTGCAACTGGTCTAAATATACCAATTAAAAGCCAAAGATAGGCAAAGTGAATTAAAAATGTAACACAACTGGGGCACCTCGGTGGCTCAATCATAAAGTAGCTGCCTTTCGGCTCAGGTCATGATCCCAGAATCCTGGGATCAAGCCTCGCATGGGGCTCCCTCCTCTGCGGGAAGCCTGCCTCTCCCTCTCCTACTCCCCCTGCTTGTGTTCCCTCTCTTGCTGTGTCTCTCTCTGTCAAATAAATTAAAAACATCTTTTAAAAAAATGTAACACAACTATATGCTGCCCACTAAAAATTCACTTCAAACATAAAGGTACAGGTAGGTTCAAAAGAAAAGGGAGGAAAAAGATATATCATGCAAACCTTAGTCGAAAGAAAACAGGAGTAGCTATATTAATGTCCGATAAAGTAGACTTCAGACCAAAGAATACTACCAGAGACAGAGAGAGAGGGAGATATTACAAAAATGCTAGAAAGGTCCATCCAGAAGACATAGCAATCCTAAATGGCTGCGCACCAAACCACAGAGCAGCAAAACATGTGAGACAAAAACCAACAGAACTGAAAAGGGAAATTGACTAATCAACAGTTACAGTTGGAAACTCAGTATCCCACTCTCAGCAATGGTTGGTACTAGACATAAAACAGCAAAGATACAGAAGAACACACCACATCAACCACCAAACTAATCGACATTTGTAGATAGAATACCCAACAATGGCAGAATACCCATTCTTTTCAAGGGCCCAGAGAACATCTACAAGACATGTTTAACTTAGTATATTGTGGGCCATAAAGAAAACCTCATAAAACTTAAAAAACTAGAAATATACAGTGTGTTCTCTGACCAGATGGAATCAAACCTAAGACTAAGGACAGAAAGATAACAGGAAAATCTTCAAAACACCTGGAAACTAAATGACACACTTCCAGTCAATGGGTCAAAGAGAAAGTCTCAGCAGAAAATGAAAAATACACTGAAATGAACAAAGATGAAAATACAAAATATCAAAAGTTGTAGGATAGAGCTAAAGCAGTGCGAAAGAATGCTTTTCTTCCTTAGATCAGGAACAGAGCAAGGATATTCACTGTCACCACTCACTCTTAAACATAGTACTACAGAAGTTTTTAAAGTTTTCTTTTAAAAGTTTTATCTGTTTTTAAAGTTTTAAAGTTTTCTTTTAAAAGTTTTATCTGGGATAAATGCATACAAACATATACCACACAGACACACACCCCTAGAATTAATAAAATTATCTTAAAAAGTAAATAAATGCTCATCTTGTCTCAGATGTCACCACTTCTCATAAGTCTTCGTGGACCCATCTATTTTCGACAGTATTTCTCTCAGTCATAATTCTTATCACTGCTACATTTGTCTGTTTATTTTTTTTCCTACCCTTAGTCCCAGCAGACTATGGTGTAGTGTCTAGCACACTGACCTCATGCAAGTCCTTTATCATAAAAGTTGGTTGGATAACAACACAAGCTAAAGTCAAAAGGGAATTGTCATCAGAACCTCAACTACCATGAACTTTTGTGAAGCAAATCCATCTCACTTCCCCTGATTTTAGAATCAGCAGATAGGCTTTGAATCCTGATTTTCACTGTTTCTATCTGGGTACCCATCTGAGAATCTATGCTCCCTCCTTTCTTTCTTTCTTTCTTTCTTTCTTTCTTTCTTTCTTTAGTAGCTTTCAGGTGAGGTTGAAGCAGTACCCTTCACCCTCCAGGTTCCTAATTTTTTCTTTTTTTAAACATTTCTTTTTTTTCTTCTTAATTAATGTATTTGAGAGAGAGAAAGAGATCACAAGTAGGCAGAGAGGCAGGCAGAGAGAGAGGGGGAAGCAAGCTCCCTGCTGAGCAGAGAGCCTGATGTGGGCTTCGATCCCAGGACCCTGGGATCATGACCTGAGCCGAAGGCAGAGGCTTTAACCCACTGAGCCACCCAGGTGCCCCCAGGTTTCTAATTTTTAAAGGCATTTCTTGCTTAAGTGTTACTCCTTTCATGAGAGCTGCTCTTTCTGTTTCTCATAGTTCATTATCTCAGTGAGTTCTACACAACCCCCTCCCCCAACAGGCTTGTTCATAAAATAGACTGTTGAACACAAGAAAATGGGAGGCGGCCTGAGTCCTTCCTCCTGCTCCACAGTCTTTTTTTTTTTTTTCCTGCTCCACAGTCTTAATTCAGGGTTGGCCATCAATCCCAGTGCTTCCCGTGAGTTCAATTCAATTATAAAAAGAAATTCATTATGTGGCAACACAATGTCACGGAGCCCTATGAGGCTTATTTGACCCATATGGAAACAGAAATTCTACAAGCTCTCAGATGTCTGTCTGGATTCTCTTCTTACTATACATGGAACTTCGCAGTGCATGAGGGAAGTGATTTACCTCACAGCCATACTGCTGGAAAGAAAAAGCACCCTCTGGCCATGGAGAGTTTTCTGAATTTCAATAAGGTAATGGAAGAGGATAAAAGAATGGCAAACAATGGTTTTAGTAAATTATTAGGCTAAAAGCAAGAGCTGCAGAGTCTCAAAGCCCAGTTTAGGGGCCTGGGTGGCTCAGATGCAGCTAACTCTGGGTTTCAGCTCAGGTCATGATCTCAGCGTCACCAGATCAAGCCCCACGTCAGGTTCTGCACTCAGCAGTCTGTTTCAGATTTTTTTTTTTTAAGATTTTATTTATTTATTTGACACAGAGAGAGAGAGAAAGAGAGAGAGTACAAACAGAGAGAGCAGCAGGCAGAGGGAGAAGCAGACTACCTGCTGAGCAAGGAGTCTGACAAGGGACTCAATCCCAGGACCCTGGGATCATGACCCGAGCCAAAGGCAGATGTCTAACCAACTGAGCTACCAAAGTACTCTGCTTCAGATTCTTTCTCCTTCTCCCTCTAGCTCTTAATCTCTCTCTCAAATAAATAAATCTTAAAAAAAAAAAAAGCCCAGTTTAGAGTCAAGTTTTCACTACGTACTTGTGGGCAATCTTGGGCAAATTACTTAATTTCCTGAAGCATTGGTTTTGCTGCATGAAAAATGTGAATATTAACAACTGTCTCCAAGGATTGAGATAAAACTCTCAAGTCACTGGCACACAGTAAAGACTCCTTAAATGGCATTAGAGATTATCATAGTCAACTGTGTGCACCTCGCCTTATAACCTGGCATTGTAGTAATGTACCAGGAACCTTGGTGCAGGTTACTGCATTCTCCTGGAGAGCAAAGATTGGAGACAGCTAGTTATGGAAGTAATATTAAGTAGCATAAGATTCCACTGCTCATGTATGTTGAAGTAAACTCAAAATGAGGACTTAAGGGCCATGTATATACTCCCCAAATCAAGTGCCATATTTTAAAATCAGAAAATGTAGATGGCTGGTGCCTTTATGCACTATGCAATACATAAGATGATTAGAAACAAGGTACAGAATCTTTGGCCTTCCCACTGTAAATCCTGCAGATTATTTTAGCTTCAAAAACACAATAAAAATATGATATTTGGGAAATAAGACATTCCAGATAAAACTATAATAATTTACTTTACTAGCACATAAAATAATATTTCCTATTATCTCTCAAAGATGTAAGAGGCTTTCAGTATTTAAATTTTATTTTCAAAAAGTGCATTTTCACAAACTTGGGAAAAATATGCAAGATTTTTTAAAATACGCAGTACTGTATTTTATTTTCGAGCACATGAAAGTCACCAAGACAGCCAAAGGAGAAAAACCCTGCTTTGTCCTTACCACCACTGTACTACTCTTCCTAGGAAGGTGAACCCACCTCTTTCCTGTGCCATCAAACAGGTGTTTGCCATACCAGAGCTAATACCTTCTATTCATGCCATTCACGTGGATTTAGTATTCCAGAGAACAGGAGAGTGCAGTATACTCAAGTGGGTAACAAAGGTTTGGGCAGACACATCTTGGGAATGCTGTGCTATATCATTAGTAGAAATGATGAGAAAGTGACCACGTATGGGTGGTGATGGGAAAATAGGTGTTATGGCAACACTGGCAAATGGGAACCTTGGGGAGAGCTGGCTCAGGCACCATCTGGTGCTGACACTGTTGGGGTTCTGCTGCCTGTGTTGGGAAAGGTGCTGAGTATCTCTCTGGGCTGTACTGTCATTGTGGGTGAACTGATCATCTAGAGAAGTATTATGATGGAGATGCAGAGGGGTGTGGTGTAGGAAAGCTGGAAAGTTCGGGGCTTGGGAGAGCAGGGAAGCTCTCCAGCCATAGAGGGCTATCACTAGTGAGAAGAGAGGTTCTGAGAAGAGGAAGGCCACAACTGTGGAGGGACGGATGCTGCTGACAGCTTGTACTTCTTGCACATAAGTGCCCAAGGCTAGCCCTATTGCTTGAAGCTGAGACAGGGGTAGACTTACTCAAAAAAGGCTCATGGTACCATGATAAACAAGTTCACAAATTCTTTGACATTCCTCCAGTAAAAGGTAAAATCTAATTTCCCTTCCCTTGACTATGGGCCAGCCTTAGTGGCCTGCCTCTCATTAAAAAATGGTGGTATTGTGTGATTTTTGAAACTTGATTAGGAAAGTCAATACAGCTTCCATCTGGCTTTCTCTCTCCTTTTCTCAGTTCTCCCTGACCCTCTTAGGTCTCCTAAGCCAACAAATAGGAACCCCAGCAACTCTGACACCACCACATTGGACAGACCACAAACAAATTCAAAGAGAGATGGGGAGAGAGGCCTGTGGAGCCTCAGCTGTGGCACTCTTTAGCTATTTGAGTCTCTCCGGTACCAACCGCTGGAACTGTAAATAATTACTTTTTGAGCCCATTTGGCTGATACCAAGCAAAGCAACGACAAGTTATCTCCACAAAGTCCTGCCCAAATTGCAGATTCATGAGCAAATTAAATTCTGTCATTGCTTTAAGCCACTAAGTTTTGGAATAATTTGTTAGGCAGTGTGAAATAACCAGAACAAGGGTTGGGATGATGGCAGAAGGTTTTCAAAAGGTCCTTCGCTTTTGCGGTATGACATATAATATCTAGAGAGCTCTGTTGAGCAGCCAAGGATAGGCCAAAATATAAAGTTCTTATGAGAAACTAGTGGGGAAGGTGAGTAACAAGTTCTAGAATAGGATGATAATGAAAAGGGTGGGTTATTATTATTTTTTTTTTTTAGGGAGGCTCCACGCCCAGCATGGAGCCCAATGCAGGGCTTGAACGCATGACCCTGAGATCAAGAACTGAGCTGAGATCAAGTTAGATGCTTAGCCAACTGTGCCACCCAGGCACTCCAAAAAGGATAGGTTTTAGATTCAAGACAGATCAAATCTGAATCTAAATAACTCCAATCTTCACTAAGTTTGTGATCTTGGTCAAGTTACTTAACTTTAACTTGTCCATCTGGAAAACTATGATAATAGAATGAAATTCATAGAGTTGTTGGAAGGATTAAATGAGCTGACACCAAGTATATAACGGTAACTGTTGTCATCATTAATTAATGGTGACTATTATTATTATTTTTGCAGTTTTCCAATCATTGCATTCAACCATAATTAGCAGTGGTGGAATACCAATGTTCCAGCTGATGCTAGTTACCAATTCATTCTAAACAGACAATTCCACCAATTAGCTGAGAATATTCCACTGTGTCCTCTATATCCTCATCATTGTGCCAGAACCACCGAAACTGTAGAAGGTGCAGACTTTCACCCTGGGAAGCCAACAATCTAAATATCCCAGACTGGAGTGGCCAGTTTTGAACAAGTGACTTCAGCTTCCCAAGTGTCAGACGCAGTTACGACCCCCAAGTCTTCCTGCCAAAGGGCTACAGTGCTGTGGAAAAGGCTTTTACCACAATCTTTGGCTGCTACAGAGATTTCTTCATATTATACATGTCATGAATATGTAGCAATCAGTACATTATATAGTATGCTCTTATTTTAACATATCTAATATTTAATATCTAATATTAATATATAATTTCTGAAACTATCTGCTCTTTAAATACAAATTTTAATTACCTAATTACTACACAAGAAAAAGTGCTTTCTATGTAAAATTTAGAAGCAATTCAACATACAGTTCAACTAATATTCACTGAGTGACTACTAGGACCTAGTATATTCTGGTGAAAATGATTAAACTGAGATTTAAATCTAGTGGAGTAATGCGGGATCTGATAAAAATAAAAAGGTAATTATTTGTTAATGAAGTTTGATAATTAATTTTCCTATTTTAAGTAATATTAACTTTTAAACAATCATTGAAAAGCAAATTCTAGTATTAATGCATAATATTAAGAAGACTACAGCATTTTAAATGCATGTGTTCTAAAACGGTTCAGAGAGCAACCTTTGATATGATGTCTCATAACTACATAGAGCAGTTTATACTTTTCTGAAAAAAAAATGCAGAGTTTTAATTAAAGAGCTAGATAATTATCCAGATTGAAACAAAACAAAAGCTTTCAGGAGCTTTAAAAAACCTTTAGTTTCACATAAATTTTGCCTAACTTATTAAGATTTTTTCTTTTCATTACTTTTGACAGTATTATATATTGACATCTGATATTTATGAGCATTAGTAACCTGAAAAGAAACACAAATATGGTGGATTCAAGATATTTTAAATATCTAATACTTTTTTCCTAATCAAGAATATGCGTTTTTTTAAAGGCAAAGGTGGTTTTTTTTGTTGTTTTTTGGTTTTTTTTTAAATCCTTGAAAATCTGCAATTTTCTTTAGTCCAAACAACTCCATCATCTTTGGCTATTAACCTCTCTTTTCTCCAACTTTCCCACATTCCTGTAAAACTGGTGTGCAATACCAAAATTGAACTGTGAGCTTATAAAGGGGTTCGACCAGTGCACGATCACAATACAGTTTTATGAATCGTCTTCTGAACTTGGAAGTTTGTTTTTCATCTCTGGCCTTACCCAGTAATACTCTCAATAACTCTTGTCTTTGAAGGGACTGAAGAATGTTAAGTAAAACTATTCAAGCTTCAACTTTTCATAGGTCAGAAATACCCCAGGGCTTTGGTTTTTAATGTAACTTCCTTAGATAAAACCAGTTTCCTTTTTCCAATCCGGGAAGTGGATGTCTGTAATACAACATAAATTACACAGTTTCTGATTTTACTGTCTAGACACCATCAACACCGTTAACACTACTTTCTCTGTCGAAAGTCTGGGCAGGGCCCAAAAAAAACTGATGTCCAACTAAGCTCGGAAATATATTCCTTCCAACTAAAGCTGGCAGAACTCTGGTGAGCACATTTGAAGCCAACAAAAAAGCAGGGTTGGAAAATTAAGAATGGTTTAAAGAAAAAAAAAAAGGGCAAGTACAAAACCCCTTCACAAATTAACAAGGCTCAATGGCATCAAGTACTTGAAGGGTTTCCGTCTCCACCTCAACTTCTAAATAGAGTATCAGCTTTGCAGATAAATGCAGACATTTTTATAGTCTCCCTATTCTCAATAGAGGTTCTGCTATCTGACAGATGAGAGAATTAAAGTACATGCTCAAGAGGACAGCTACACTCACATGAATTTTTACAGCTCTCTTCTCTGAGCTCAAAAGTTATCCTAGAGTTACACATGAATATCAGAATTTGGAAAGAGAAGGCAAGAAAGCAGTTGCTTGTTCAGGGATAGAGACTTACAGAACTGAATGAGGACTGAAGATTCATTACCCTTCTTGGATCGCCCAACTGCTTTCCTCTGAACCAGTTGAGGAAATGCTATATTATCCTAATAATAATAGGAGTAAAAACAGTAATGACACCTATCATCCACTGAGCAACTACTATATGTTAGGCACTGTACCAGATGTTTCATATGTACTATCCTCACAACAACACAGCTTTCAACTCTATGACATGTTCGCTACAGAGCAGAAAGGAGATGGTCTGTCTTGAATCAAACATCTAAGGGGGATTATTTTCTGAATTTTCAGAAGGTTGATTTTGATGATGTGTTTCTATATAGCACTTCAACAATAAAAAGACTTTTCACATTTAAAAAAAAATTTCGGGGCGCCTGGGTGGCTCAGTGGGTTAAGCCGCTGCCTTCGGCTCAGGTCATGATCTCAGGGTCCTGGGATCGAGCCCCGCATTGGGCTCTCTGCTCAGCAGGGAGCCTGCTTCCTCCTCTCTCTCTGCCTGCCTCTCTGCCTGCTTGTGCTCTCTCTCTGTCAAATAAATAAATAAAAAAATCTTTAAAAAAAAAAAAATTTCATCTTCACCAAACTTTAAGCAGAAGGAATCATTATTATCCCTATTTTACATACAAGAAAACCAAAGCTCAGGAAGACTGTGACCAAAGCCACACATTCATAAAGAACAAGGCAAGGGCTTGAACACAGATGCCTTGATTCCAATTCCTGTGTTCCTCCCACTAAACCCACGCTGCAACCTATTACATGGCTCCACAGAATGGGTTCCAAGAATATTGCTCATACTAAGCTGTATAGAACACTGTCTAATCAATGCAATGAACATTCATTGAGCACCTACTGTGTACCACCTACTGTGCTCAGTGCTGGAGACTCAGAAGTGAAAAAAAGAGAAAGTGGTGACGTAGGAAAGGAGTTTACAGATTAGTGAGGGACAGCATCATGAAAACAGGTTACTACAAAAAGAGCATATGTGCTAGCCAAAGTACAGACACCACAGAGTTTGTGAAAGCTTCAACGAAGAAGGAAGATGGGACACCTGGTGGGCTCAGTTGGTTAAGCATCCGTCTGCCCTCAGCTCAGGTCAGGCTCCCTGTTCAGTAGGGAGACTGCTTCTTCTCCCTCTGCCCCTCCCCGTGCTCATGCTCTCTCTCAAATAAATAAATAATCTTTAAAAAAAGAAAGAAAGGTAAAAGATTACGGATTTGTGCAATATAAGTGCTGTGCCCAAGGCCAGATATTTAGGAAGCTTGATATATGTGGCTTTGCAGGTCAAACCATAGGACATTAAATTAGGAGAGATGGTTAATGTTAGAAGCAAGTAAGATGCACAAAAGAAAAAAGAGGGTTCTCCTCTTTCCTAAAGGGTATGTGCTCAGCAAAAAGATCAGGTTACATTTTAAAACCAAATAAATCATTCCAAACAGTTAAATGTCATCTGCAACTCTGACCATTTGTTGCAATGGCAAAACAAAATATTACAGCCCAGTAGAGATGTCTGGAATGTCCAGATGCTTATTGTCTGGTGCATCTCTAATTGGGGCTGGTTAGAAGTTGAGACACCCATGCTGAGTTCTATTGCCTGAGACTTCTCATGAACTTTCCTACTGAAGTGTTTTCAGATTTTTTTTTTAAGGTTTATTTATTTGAGAGAGAGAGAGAGAGAGTGCATGAGAGAGCATGAGTGGGGGGAGGGGCAAAAGGAGAGAGAGTAATAGACTCCCCACTGAGCAGGGAGCCCAAAGCGGTACTTGATGCCAGGACCCCAGGAGCATAACCTGAGCTAGATGCGTAATGGACTGAACCACCCAGGCGCCCTGAAATGCTTCCAGAAAGACGGAAAGCCTGAGAACCAGACTTGCTCAGTAGTTCATCTCCATTTCAAGTCCTCCTTTTGTCGTATCCTTTGGCAATCTCACATCAAAGACATGAAGGTGGAATTCCCACCTATTGAGGCCCCATCTCCCCTCTCTACATCTCCTTCAAACCTCCCAACACCACCGCCAATTATCTGATTTATGATTTAGCATCATGGAGATGGATTAAGTTTCTGGGTACAAAGTGAAGATCTCATTTCTAGCCAGTTCTTCTCCCTTTTTCTTCCTCCTTCTCGCTTCCCATTTCCTCTTTTCCTTCTCATTCACCACCCTCTTCACAGCAATAGCTTCTTATGTCTTCGTTTTCACCTGGAGGCAAGAGAAAAGGGTTCTAGGATAGGCCATCTTTTATCAGGAGAGAAAAGGAGGCCATCATCACTGAATTTCAAAACTCAAAGGGAAAAAAGACCAGACTGTGGTCTCCTCACCCAGAGCTCCCCGCCCCCACTACAGTTCAGTGTTCAGATTCACTTACAACAGGAGGTAGCTAGTCCTATGTGAGATACCAACGGCCGCCTGTCTGTTTATATTCTGTTTATATTCTGGAATATAAACTGTTCACAGACCCTGTTCACAGACTCTGCCGCTCTGAGCAAACCTACAATGGTCTTTCTGAAACACAGCTGAATGAACCAATACTGGGGGCCTGGCACAAACCCAGCCTATTCACAGGCTGGCCAAGTACCTATGACTTGGTTGCCTGGCTCAAAAACTTAGTAGGGGCCCATGAGACTCCCCATTTGGGAGTTGGAAACAGGGAAAATGCAAGTCTGAGTCACATTGATACGGTAAGTTAGGGGGATATGAGGTAAATTCTGGACCACAAGGAAACTGAAGTTATTTAGAAACAGAGTAAGATAAAGCAGATCCACAGAGAAGAAAGAGCATGAGGAAAAAAGAGATTCCATGTTCCAAATGATTTTCTGGTTTCCGTTTGAGTATATTCTTACAATTCCCTTCTTTATTTGCAGCAGACATGGATAGGTCTTGTTGTTTTTCCACAATCTACAATAATCTGACTAGAATGCAAAATCATTGACCCAGTAATATGACTGCTAGTCTTAGCCTGGAGGTAGATCTGATAGCTCCCTATCTAGTTCCAAAGCTTGCCAAAAATTCAAATTCAGTTACCAGGAATTGTAGGCTTAGTCAGTCTGAGTTATGCAAAATGTCAACCAGAAGTTACACTGGCCCTTGCTGTCTGAATTTTGACAGGCTAATCCTTAATGGAAACATTGGAAAGATTATTTTTCTGCAAAACTATTTTCTTCCTTCACAGTCAATCATCAAAACAAGTCAGCTCTGACCCTGTATTTATCACTTTCTCTAACCAAGGAAGTCATGGAGACCTTGTGCTGTGCTGTGTTCAGCAGTAAATATCAACCAATTATGATTGAGAGCCAGAATCTTCATCATCCTTTCTTCTGAGAACATCAAGATCTGTTAGTTTGAAGTTGTTACCCTGGATCATCAATCAGAGTTCATGTTTTTAGCATTGCTAATCTTGCTTTTTAATTCTCTCCATCACCTCTTTTCTAAAAGATAAAGAATGTCAGGAATTATTAAGAATGAGATATTCTGAGGATCTGGTTTATTTCAGAGTTCTACAAAGGATTCACTTCCTCCTCACACCACCCGCCTTTGTTTACAAGTGAATGTCTATTGCTCTCCTTCAGAGCCAATAGTCACATGAAAAACATCTACATAAATGAGTGGTGTCATAATCTGAAAAAATGTGCTGAGCATCAACAGTGGCTCTAAGTTCCCACTATGGTTCAGGACACTCCAATGACTCAAATGACCTTTCTGCTAAAGGATCTGCATCACTTCCTTTGTTCTAGTTTTGCACTATATGGAATTGCAATAATGTGAATAATTTTTCTTCTACAGAAAACAACAAAAAACACAGGAAATCTACAAAAACAGTTTGGACAATTGAGATAATCACACTTTAATGTGCTTAATTAAATACATTAAGATCACTTTTCTACCAGCAAATACCATTTTACTAAATTGTACTAAAGTCAGTTTAGTCAGAGTTCCAAGAACAGATTGATTTATTGAACTGAGTCAGAAAAGTAGCACTTAATTGATAGTTAATTATTATAGGAGGTAGGAAGGGAGAAGGAAAATTAAGGATATGCTCAAGTCAAATCACTTTACTCTACACTTTCCAATAGGTTGAACCTAACAGATACTTTAAAACATAAGAAGATGTGTTGGATTTGAGGTCCAGTCAGCAGAATTGTCCACCAGAGCAAGGCCAGTGACCAGGGATGGTTGTAACTGTGGGCAGAAGGAAGAAGAGTCAGAATTGGCAGTGACGTTAGCAACTCCAGAAAAAGGGAACTGGCTGATGGGTCCACCCCAGTATACGGCAGGCTAGTGTTTGGCCTGACATTTACCAGGCAGATATTCTAGAAGGCTGGCACAACATGGGACCAGACGGTTTGGCAGTAAGCTAAAAGAAGTCTCCCATTCAGGACACTAGAGGTCAGTCTTGAGGTCTTTCACTGGAGATCCAGACAGGTAATCAGCAAGATCAAGATACAAATGCAGTCAATGGAACCAGGGTACAACCTGAGAATCTGAAACGTTACCAAGGGTCGTGTCAGAACAAGGCCAACAACAGAAATGATGAAGCTGACCTACTACTACTGATTATTGACTACTGACTAAATTCTAAACTCCTCTGCTAATAGACGGACTGCTCCAAGAGCTAGGAACAGGATTAAGACAGCTGATGAGAAGGATGGATTTAAAGTGCTAGCATATAGTAAATACATGATAAACGATATTATGCTGTTGTTTGTTGTAGGGGAGAGAATTAACCAAAAGAAGGTAGGCTGCCCTGTAAGGGGGTCTATAAACCTGAAAGGTAGATCCAGGCACATGGAGACAGGTAGGTAGAAATCCAAACAGGTAGACAGAATGAATATCCAGAAAGCGTGGTGGCAGAAACAAGGGGGAGGTGAGGTTGAGGGTTAGGAAAGAGGTTTGGTGGTGGTGGAGAGATGAACATTGTGGGGTCCAGAAGTCAGAGCAGACCAGAGATAAGTCCCCATGGGGCTAGAGTACAGGGGCTGGACTCCAGTCCTCTATAGAAGGGAAAAAGAATATTCATAAGAACAAAATCAGAGCTGTCCAAAGAGGATCAACAGTGTGAGAAATGTATTCATTTTCTTGAATATGGTCCCAAGAACAAAACTAAAGAGAGAGGAAGGATAAGGAGCCAATGGCTTATCCAAGCCATCACAGAAGTTAAGTGTCTTAGTTATGAGGTTAAGGGATGCTGGAACCTAAAGCCAGATGTGTCATCCTACCCTCCCTCCTCTAAGGTACAAGGACAGTAAGATACAGACATGCTTCTAGGTGTATCAGGGCTCCCTCAGCCAAAACTCAGGGGTACAAGAATTAGACAGGTTTGCAGCTCGCTTGTATTATTGCTTGTATTATCATTTATACTGTTGGCCGGGGGTCTACATTACCAAATGTGACACACACAGAGTTAGGGTAACATCTATGTCAAAAATAGTGACAATCTACTTCTTTCATGTATTACTCACATAATTTTTCCTTTGATTTGGCTCCGGGAAGACTGAGCAACAGTTAGTGTGGGTATATGGATGGAATTAACCCTTGTCTTTTACTCAGAGAGCCAGGGGAGTTTCCTTCCTTGAGCTGGAACCATCCCAGGATTCCTGTTCGGACTCTTACTCAGCATGTCCTTCTGTGTTTATAAGTTAAGGTCAAGGTTCTCCATGGGTTGCTTAACTATTTGGCAAGGAACCCTGCCAACAATACCAAGCCCAAACTAAATGCACGGCTGAAGATGCTGGCCAGCATATCTGTGATTCCCTTGTATGGAAGGTTTTTGGGCTAGCCTCATGGATGAGAGGTAGAGAGATGGGTAGCTGCTGAGTTGAAACTATGTTTCAAAAAGAGAAGCCTTTGTCTCTCATTCTTCTCAGTTTCCTCATTAATGGACTGGACAGCTGCCCTTTGGGGGCATCAAGCCTGTGACTTTGATGTTTGCATTGATAGGGTCTTGCTAACCCAAATTCTCTAATGGATGGCATGGCTCTTTGTGCCTTTTCTGTGGTTCCGTGTCCAAATGCCTAGGTCTTGGAGTCAGAAAGACCAGGCTGTCCATCTCAGTTCTACTTAGCAACAACTTAACCTTAAACAAGTTGTGTAACCTCTCCTCAGTTTCTCCGTTTGTAAAATGAGGGGGACTCTGTGGCTGAGATGAAGTAGGGTAGACAAAGCAGCATAGTACAAAATAAGTGGTAGTCACATGTGCTCTTGAAGCCTACCTAGCTCCCAAAGTCTTTTATAGGGTGTATATTCTGGTATAATTAGTCTCCTGGATCTAACTAGAGGGTTCTCCCCAGAAGTCCCATAAAATAGCTAATCTTTTTACATGAGGCAAAAAGTTAGCCACACTCAGTGCCACTGCTATAGATCCTACTTTCATAGGTCTGACAGCCAAGTGAGCTAGGCCACGGTACTCTAAGAGCTGGTTCTAAGACCTACAGAGGGTTGTGGGACTGGGGACCCATCTCTAGGTATTGTGATGTTGCGGGAGGGAAGGTTGTGGCCCAAGTCCTATAGGTGCTGAGTTTACAGTTCACAGGTATCCACTATGTAATACCCACAACCCTGATCTTATAGTGTACCTTCATATTCTTTCTTTCTTTTTTTTTTTTTTTTTTTCATTTAAACCTCAACACAATAGAGGCTGAACAAGAACAGCATTATCCCTGGTTTATAGACAGGAATCCTAAAGTCCACAGTAATCACCTGCCAGCCCTAAGCTACACTGCTTTTAAGTAAAGATTTTAAGCCTTCCTAGTCCAGGTCCCCCTTGATGCCAACCTACCTCTTTAATGCCTGTGGGAGTATCTCTGGTAACATCATATTAGACCAGTTATTTATCATTTGATCAATGAACATTTACTGCCTACTGTTTAATAAGATGTCTACCTAAGAACTGATACTCAGGGTCTTTTCCAGCAAAGGTCTCTTATTTTTAAAACCTTATAAATATTTTTTTTCCTTTGCAGTCCTTATTATTTTTAAATATGCATATATTTGTAATTGTTTATGTTTGTCTCCCTAGTTAGACTCCCCAGTTTGGCTTCATTGGGGCAGGCATCATACTTGTTTATCAGTTTTACATACAGCAGGCACTCAATAATAATTACATGAATAAAAGTCACATTTTCTTTTCTTACAGAATGATAAAACTGTACCCAAAATTTATTTCCCCAACTTCACCTTGCTAATAAGTAGTAGATCTGCATCTTTAGAGGTGACTGAAGCCTTAAAAGCAATCTCTATTCCCAAATGGTTGTCAAGGCTTAGTGGTCACAGTGCAAGTGACACCAGTCAGATCTCATGAGTCAGAGACATCTTCAAGAAAAGCCCATTATCCTAGTTCATAAATAATAACGTTGCTATTACCATTATGTACAATCTTTCATTGGCCATAACAATGTTATGGTGTCATCACATTTGTGTAAGTCACCACAGTACTCAGAACACTGATCTTCAACATCCTTGGGAATCAGGAAGAAAGATATTTTACTGGAAATGAAAACTTGTGAATTGCCCACTATTATATAACTGAAAAGTGAAACTAAGACTCAATTCCAAGTGTAATTTTACCTTGCACTGTAAGAAGAATTTTTAAAGTCCTTAAAGAAAAAGGAAGGCTCAAATAAGTAAAATTAGAAATGGGAGAGAAGAAGCAATAATTAATACCATAGAAATACAAAAAATTATGAGACTATTTAAAAAAATTATATGCCATCAAATTATAAAATCTAGCAGAAATTCCTAAATCTCTAGAAACGTCCAATCTTCTAAAACTGAGTTAGAAATAGAAAGTGTGAACATATCAATTACTAGTAACAAAATTAAATTCGTAATAAAAAAACTCCCAAGAAACAGAAGTCCAGGACCAGATGGATTCACAAACATCTAAAGAAGAGTTAATACCAATTTTCCTCTATTCCAAAAAAATGGAACAGGAAAGAAAGCTTCTAAATACATCGATGAGGCCAGCATTATCCTAATACCAAAACCAGATAAAGATCCTACACAAAAAGAAAACTACAGGCCAATATCCCTGAAGAACATGGATGTAAAACCCTCAAGAAATATTAAGAAGTCACACTCAACAATACATTAAAAATATCATTTGCCATGATCATGTGGGTGTTATTCTAGGGATGCCAGGATGGTTCAATATTTGCAAGTCAATCAACATAGTACATCAACAAAATGAGGAATAATAATCACATGATCATCTCAAGAGATGCAGATAAAGCATTTGACAAAACTCAACGTCAATTCATGATAAAAGCTCTCAAAAAAGTGGTGGATTTAGAGGAAACATACTCCAACATAATTAAGGCCATATATGAAAAACCCACAGATAACATCATGCTCAATGGTGAAAAACTGAGAGCTTTTCCTCTAAGATCAGGAACAAGACAAAGATGTCCACCTTTATTCAACACAGTAATGGAAGTCCTAGCCTCAGCAATCAGACAGGAAAAAGAAACAAAAAACATCCAAATTGATAAGGATGAGTTTAAATTGTCACTATCTACAACTCACATGATAATATACATAGAAAACCCTAAAGACTCCATGAAAAAACTATTCGAATTAATACATGAATTGAGTAAAGTTGCAGGAGACAAAATTAATGCACGGAAATTGGTTATATTTCTATATACTAATAACCAAGTAGCAGAAAGATAAATTAAGACAATTCCATTTACAATGGTAGCAAAAAGAATAAGATATCTAGGAATAAATTTAACCAATGAGATTAAAACACTATAAAACACTGATGAAGGGCATTGCAGATGACACAAACAAATGGAAAGATATTCCATGCACATGGACCAGAAAAATTAATACTGCTAAAATGGTCATGCTATCCAAAGCAGTCTACTGACTCAATGAAATCCCTCTCAAAACACTAATGGCATTTTTCACAGAACTAGAATAATCCTAAAATTTTCATGGACCACAAAGTTGCCAAATAGCCAAGGCAAACTTGAGAAAGACGAACAAAGCTTCAGGTATCACAATCCCAGATTTTAAGATCTAATACAAAACTGTAGTATTCAAAACAGTATGGTATTGGCACAAAAACAGACATATAGACAATGGAACAGAAAACAGAGCCCAGAATTAAGCCTATGATTGTATGGTCAATTAATCTATGAAAAAAGAGGGAAGAAAATTCAATGGTAAAAAGACAGTCTCTTCAAAAAGTGGTGCTGGGAAAACTGTGCAGCTACATGCAAAAAAAAATAAAACTGGACCACTTTCTTACACCATACACAAAAATAAACTCAATATGAATTAAAGATCTAAATGCAAGACCTGAGACCATAAAAACTCCTAGAAGAAAACACAGGCAATAATTTCTTCACCATAAGCCTTAACAATATTTTTATAGCTATGTCTCCTGTGGTAAGGGAAACAAAAGCAAAAATAAACTATTGGGGCTATGCCAAAATAAAAGGTTTTATACAACAAAGGAAACCATCAACAACAACAAAAAAGGAACCTACTGAATGGGAAAAGATATTTGCAAATTATATATCTGATTAGGGATTAATATCCAAAATATAAAGATCTTACACAAATCAACACCATAAAAATAAATTATCTGATTAAAAAAATGTGCAGAGGACCTGAGCAGACATTATCCCAAAGAAGGCATACAGATGACCAACAGATACATGAAAAGATGCTCAACAGCACTAATCAGGGAAATGCATATCAAAACCACAATGAGATATTACCTTATACTTGTCAGAATAGTAGCTGAAAAAGGACCAAAAAATTACAATTATTGACAGGGATGTGGAGAAAAAGGAACCCTTGTTGCATAGTTGGTAGGAATATAAATTGGTACAGGTACTGTAAAAAGTAGTATGGAGGTTCTCAAAAAATTAAAAATAGAATTACCATACAATCCAGTAAGTCCACTACTACCTATTTACCCAAAGAGAATGAAAATGCTAATTCAAAGAGATATATGCACTCTTATGTTTATGGCAGGTTTACAACAGCCAAGACATAGAAGCAATCCAAGTGCCCTTCAACAGATAGATAAAAAAAGATGTGCAGTGCGTACGTATATATGTACATACACATATATGCATAGATATATGTACACACACATATATAATGGAATATTATTTTGCCATAAAAAGAAGGAGATCTTGCCATTTATGAGACCGTAGATGGTCCCAGAGGGTATTATGTTAAGTGAAATAAGTCAGACAAAGACAAATACCACATTATTTCGCTTATATGTAGCATCTAAAAAACCAAAACAAATGAAAAAAAAAAAAAAAAAACCTCAAAGCAGAAAGAGACCATAAATGCAGAGAACAAACTGATGGTTTCCAGAAAGGGGAGAGTACAGAGAGATGGCAAAGTGGGTAAAAGGGAGTAGGAGATAAAGGCTTCCACTTACGGAATGCATAAGTCACAGGATAAAAGGTAGAGTATAGGGAATATAGTCAAGAGAATCACAACACTATATGGTGAGAGATGGGTGCTATACTGGTAGTGAGCATAGCATAACATATAGATTAGTTGAATCACTATGTTATACAAGGGACACTAATGTAACATTGTGTACAACTATACTAAAATACAAATAATAATAATTTTGTAATCATGTTGTAGCTTGACTACACTTACTGTGGTGAGCACTGTATAATGCATAGAATTTGTTGATTGATTATGTTGTATTACCTAAAATTAATATAATATTGTATGTTAACTATACTTCAATAAAAATGGTAACAATAAATAAAAAGATAAATAAGACAAAAAATTTAAAGTCCTTAAAATAAACATACTAAATGTATAACATTAGAAATACAAATTCAAATCTAAATACTCATAAATGACTGGCTCAAGATCAAATGGTAAATTTATTTATTTTTTTTAAAGATTTTATTTATTTATTTGTCAGAGAGAGCGAGGGAGAGAGAGCGAGCACAGGCAGACAGAATGGCAGGCAGAGGCAGAGGGAGAAGCAGGTTCCCTGACGAGCAAGGAGCCCGATGCGGGACTCGATCCCAGGACACTGGGATCATGACCTGAGCCGAAGGCAGCTGCTTAACCAACTGAGCCACCCAGGCGTCCCCAAATGGTAAATTTAAAGGCAGAGATTCTCTAAGTATTCATTTGCTTAGAAGATCAGAGGATGAAAAACAATTACAGAAAGAACAGCATCTTTTGATTCAGTTGAGGATGACTTGCTCCTAACAAAATGACGTGGAGCGAAAGCCAGGGCCCCCACGGGACATGCTTGTATAGCAGCACACACAGGTGCTAGGGGACTGGCCCAGGGGCCCATTGAGCCTCAAGCAGAGGTTCTAATGGTCTTCCCAGCCTCCCGGCATGTTTCGGTAGAGCCAGCAGAGGGGCACATTAAAATACAAGAGCCAGGGATCCCAATTCCTAAGCAAAGTCAACGTCTGGGCAGGCTACAGGCAGCAAGCTGGAAGCTGAAGAGATGGAGCTCTTTAGCTTCCAGGGTAAGAAGTAGGAAGAGAAAAAACAGTCTCAACCTTATGGGCTGGAATGACTGCTCTCTAGAAATACAAAAAACAGGTAACAACAGAAAAGGAGGGATTGAGCACTGAAGGAAGAGCTACTCTGTGCAAAGTACAACTCAGCACTTTAACATGTTAATGCATCTAGGCACATAACAAACTTACAGATGCTCAAAACCACCCCCATTGTTACAGATGTTGAAACTGAAGCTCCCCTTGCTCAACACTACTCAGCTAATAAGTGAGGGAACTGTAATTTGCATTCCTAACTGTCCTTCTCCACTCTTGAAGGCAATGGAAAGGAAGAGAAAGCACAGCTCAAGGAATGTCCCAGGAATCGGTCTGCCTCCTGAGGCAGTTTAAAAGCATGTGTCTGCAGGTACCAGACTTGGTGTGAGAGGTGTGCATCCTGGGAACAACAATGCTCGAGGCACCTGAGATGACCCAGCACCTCAAGTGATGATGGATTTAGGGAGTGGGGCAAGCTGAAGATGCACATGGGCAGATTAGTGGGGAGCAGGGGAAAGCAGAATCAGTGGGAAGGAGACTGGGGTCAACAAAACATAAAAATGTACCGGGCTCTAATGTGGCCCTTTTCATAACAGGTACGCCGTCTGAGTAACTGCCATCCTGCCCTATCACAACACATCATCATAATTTGATTTACAAGTGAAGATATCATGTCTAAGTGTATGGAAATACTCTAAACCATTCTTATGATGGAGTCCTTGATGTCTGAAAATACCTACTTCTGAAAAGAACCCCAAACTTGCCATCTATGCTGTGTTTCTTCTCTTCCTTTCCACCTCCTGCATTTTGCTGCATTGAGACAAGTAGTTCCACCTTCCTATCAGGTAATAAAATGAGACAAACTGCCTATTTGCTCAATGCATCTATGAGAATCAGTGGCTCTGACACATGTCAAAATTCAATTTTTGCTGCAAACAGCAAAGAATATCAATAAAAGCTAATGTTAGTACTTGGTTAAGTTTTATCTTGGTTTCCTAGGTAAGTAGATTTCAATAGCAATGACCTCCAGCTAGAAATATACCTTATATCACAATCCACAACACACAAGGGAACTGTATGTATGTGTATAAAGGAAACAATACTTGGCTGTCTTATGGGTAATGTATGTGCCCTGACATTTTCAATTCCAGTTCATTTACACAGGACTGCAAACAAAAAGTAGAGGGACCCACTAGGTGGACTTTATGATCTACTTCTGAATTGAAACTTGTAATTTGAAAATCACTATCCAGACCAGAATATGAGGAAAAATTCATGGTCTTATGGGAACTCCTCAACAGAAGGAAAGTAAAGAAGGGTAAGAAAGCTCCAGGGACTGCATACATTCTCTCTCCTCCACTGACAGCTCCAAAAAAGGGTGAAATCAAGAGGAAGGAAGGGTGATACAAACTTGATTACAGGCTGAAAGAGCCCAGTGAAAAAGCAGAATTCATTCAAAAAAATATTTCTCCTGGCTAGTGATCCACCAAAATGATGTAACTCAAGAATCCCTCTAATTAGTTTTGATGATCTGCATTACTACCAAACATTATGCACAAGGAAGGCTTTGTTAGAAAACTGATTTTATCCAAACTTGATGCTGAGTGTATATAAACTGTGTGTGTGTGTGTGTGTGTGTGTGTGTGTGTGTGTGTGTGTGTGTTTAAAACAGTCCAAGGGATAGTAGCTGTTGCATTTGTAGAATTTCCAGTCATTAGGCTGACCTCAGGGCAGGCGAGTGTTTCAGGGAGCGTGAATCGAATCATAATTGAAACCTCAGCCATGTTGAGGCCAGTGGGCTATATCGTGTATGTTTTTCTGCACTTACTTTCAAAAAAATCTTCTAACCTTAATCCCTATTCCTTCTCTCCCTCATGGAGACGCTCCTCTCTGGGGACTAGTTTAGAAGCAATATTCGTCCTCGGTTTTCTTGCAAACCACTCAGAGGCTTCAGTTATCCAGCTCAGTGCTCACAAAAAAAAATGTTGTCATGGACATGACAAATGCATTACCCATTTTTTTTCTCATGTAGTATAGCTCCAAGATGCACAATTCCAAACGCCTTTCCTACAAACACACAATTTCTCCAGTCATGGCCACACTGTTTGCCTCTATAATTATTCTCTTACCAAAATCTTCAAAGCACTGCTTTAGAGGGGGACAAAAAAGCAGGTGTGAGACTACACTCCACTCTTAGTACTAGGCTGCTCAGCTGTGCAAAGGGGGGTTACCACTGAAAATCAGATGCGGTTTCCCTGTAATCACAGACTAACTTGTTACTAACCAGTCAAATACACTTTGTTAGAACGAACCCCAACCTATATGTTAGTTCAAATGATTCATACTTAGTGTAAGTACTAACACTAACAAATACTGCTAAAATGGGTTACTTGGGGAAGAAAATTAAATTTCCTTTGGGCATTCGTCTGTAAAGGCTGGATTTACACCTATTTTAGTGTTGCAGAGTGTGAAGAAAAAATGGTGAAACCAGTGATTTTCAAGGTCTCTTCTAGGCCTTTAGGCAGTGGTCTGAGAATGGCATGAACATTATAATTATGTTTTAGGACATTCTGTGTTTTGACATATTCTGGGGTTCTTCGAAGAAAAAAAGAAGTGTCCTGAGTTTCCATCCCCAAATGCAAAGGAAATCCTAACATTGGACACTGAGGCTTCCTGGAGTCATTGCCGATCTCAGCTTCCACCTGGAAGTTGCTGGTAAGAAAATGTAGGCATCAACACCCCTGGATGCAGTTAGCTCAGTGGTTCAGTTCTTACTGCTACCACATTTTCTACTTGCAAAAAAATGAAAAAGATGCCAGTTCAGATGGAAACTACGTTTGTCTATCTTAATGTAACCTTCCCTCGACCGGTATAGAATGTCACCGAAGGAGAGGTAGAATCAGCTTCTAGCAAATTGTGGAGTTGACAGTCTTTCTCCTCCTCATGTTCCTCCATTAAGCTTCGCTTCCCGCCCCTGATGGACAGGGTTCCAATTAGCCAGAAGGTCCTATTTCTCACCTAGGCAAATGGAAATCAAGCATGACTTGATACACGTAGAGAAACAGTTAGGATTTTGGCCAGGATTCCCAGATCCCAACTGGATAACAGGCATAGTCCTCCAGAATTTTTAAAAAGAGGCTGAGAGGTGCAATCCAATTCAAAGGAGACACAGTGGGTTTTCACTTTTTTTTTTTTTTTTTAGGCAGTGACCTATAGTAAGAAACATATTTTATATAGCTAATTAGTATACATAGAAACACAACTGTATACAAATGAAAAAAAAAGTTTCATGACACCATCTTACCATGTTGCAGTACACTCTGACATTTTCTATTGATTCTGTTACAATAAAAATAAATGGGCTGGTCATGACCCACTAAATTGATTTCATGACCCTTCTATAGTAGGTGAAGGACAGCAGTTTAAAAACATGCACACACACAACTGTACAAAAAGCCTTGTCTTGAAGCTGTGCTCTATTCATTGCTATACTATTCACATATCTGGGGTGGCCTGGGAAAGCCTGGAGACTAGGGGAGGCCTAAAGCTTTGGAGATGTTTAGTTTGAGAATAACATAAAAATGAAGAAAGCAGCACCCTTTGTGACTAGGGTCTCTCTGTCTTCCAACACTGTATTTTTTGCAGAAAGGAGAACTGGAAAACCTGGGCCTCTGATGAAGGACTAAGAGGGTGTAAAGAAAGAAGAATACCAAAAGCAAGAATAAAATGGTTTGAGTACCTCAAAATAAAGCACTAGATTTAAATTTCTCCACATAAAGCTCTGGAATTGGAAAATATGTTTATATCATAGTGGCCTAAAATATGACCAAAGCCAAACCATAGTTATGTTATTCTTTCTTTGTAAAATGAGGGTTCCCTATGACCCCCAAAAATTATAATTAAGAGAATAAAGTAGATGTGGTTTTTTTCCTATTATCTTTTAACCATACCAAGAGCATTAAATTAGCTAATTTCAGCTCTTGGAATAATTTCAGACAAAAAAAAAGTCTAAGTTTACCACAAACATATCTCCAAACCTTAAAAATAATTACATCAGTATCTTACTGTTAACAATCTTAAATTGTACATAGCTAACTACAGAAAGGCTACATTTAAATGGGTATCCTTTTTTTTTTTCTTATTCAGAAAAAAAACTATGAAGTTTTGGAAGACAAAAGTCGAAATTGTGAAAACAAAACCCAAATGTTAGCACCAGGAATAGAAATCAACACATATGCACAGAGGGTTTGTAAGAAAAAACTGCCATGGGCAAGTCAAGACTTTTAGTTCTTACAAAAAACACAACTTATATATTTCACATTTATTCACAGTATATACTTCACATTCATTCACTCTCCATTTCTTCAAGCCACTGATTCACATATACCACAGAAACATCAACTGGCAGACACTGAAAGTCATGTGATGATAGACAGTACGTGGGTCTAGGTATGTTACACTCTCCCAGTGACTCTTATCTAAGTTTTCTAAATAAAAAATTACTTAAATATGCTATAAATGGTTGAGTGAGCTGAGCTTTTGAAATAGAGTTAGGAAATTCAGCTTTATCTCATAATGGATTATCATTACCAAGGCATGATGTCATAGGATTGGTTAGTTATGGAGGACAAGGATGTGTCAGGTTGAATAAAAGCCAGTATTTTTTATTCACTAAACCCTAATCCCATCTCACAAACCTAAGTTATCATCATTGTCCCATCATTTTTTCCATATCTCCTTAACCTTTTTTTTCCCCTACCCTTTATGTCCCATCCCAACATGACCTGAGACCCAGAAAGAAAACACAGCATCTCCAAGTTGGAAAGAATATTAGATATTCCTACCACTGCAAAAAATCAAAACCAGTATCCCCCGCTCCTAGAATAGTGTTATATCCCTACCATGTTGCCTTTTGCAGTATATTTTACCTATGAGTACAGATGGATGCTTACTTTAGGCTGCATTTGATTTATATTAGTGTGAGATTCACTAATGTCTACTGCAAAGATGGAAAGATTTGTGAATAAAAACACATTTTGACAACAAAGAGGAAATAATTTTCTCTTACTTGCCATTGACGTGGATAATGTTATATATAACTCTACACTATGGATGCCAGGTTTACCCGATACATCCTCATGTGGCAAATTTGGGACCAAAGAGGAAAAATTACTGCCCCTACCAAATGGCATTCTAGCAACCTCAAGAAATAAGTCTTAGTCTTGGAGTGCACAATTAGAAGTAGGCTGTGATAAAGGGTCAAATCGCTGTAGGCCCCGAACAGGAAGTACAGCTAAGGTTGTAGCTCTCTTGGTGAACCTGGAACTAGAGAACAAAATCTCAGACCTCTGAGAGGGCACAGGCAGGCTTTTTTCAATGCTGTATCCTCCTCAATGTTAATGAAATTACTTTTACTGGATTATCACCCTTCTCCTACCTCATAGCGCTCGCTGTCTCTGGAAGGCTGCCTCTCTTCCTTTCCTGGTTACTTCTAGCTCAACATTCTCTTCTTCTGAGAGGTCCTGATGTGGGTCAGACACTCTTCCTGGAGCTTCCATAACATTAGACAGAACCCTGTTGTGAAACCAGTCCCCTTTGTCTGCAAGCATCTGCCACCAGTCTGCCTCCCTAGTGAACTGTGAGATCCTAGGGCAGCAGTGTTATCTAATTCAGCTATGTCTCCCTAGCACCAAACATTGGGTCTGGCATGTAGTAGACAGTTGCTGAATGAACAAACATATAGGAGTGATACAACTATTATTCCTTTACCTTCTAAAGTACAGTCATTTTTAATATAATCATGGCACTCATAATTAATACCATAAGCAAATTAGAACATTTTAGTATTTCTTAAACAAAACAAGAACAAAGAAATCAAGGCAAAATATCTTTAATAAAGGCAAAGGTCTGTTTAATTAATTAAACATATTCAAATCAAGCAAAATGTTGACGTATTCATATTCACAATAATGAAAATTTACCCATATAAGCTCATCCAGTTGCAAAAGCAGCTTAAAAGTTGTATTCTCCTTAATTTGCTAACATAAACTAAGTCAGGTTTGCCCACATTGATTTGTTGGGCAAAATTAAACCAACCCTGTAATAATGTGTACTTTCATCTTTGTACTCTGCTGAGCTGTTTTCTCTAGTCATACTTGTTTAGATGACCTAAACATTCAGAAACAGGAGTCTAAAGTCTGGTTATTTATTCTCTCCATGTGATGCTACTCCTCCTTTAGCACTCAGCTTCAGGAAGACAATGTACATCATTAAATGGTTTGACAATGATGAAGGGAACAGGGATGGCATTACATGCACACATTTTTAAATGGGATTTGTTGTTTGAGATTATTCCTGCTTGTCCATTTGGATGAAAAGTACCTGCTTATGAAATGAGCCTGAGGACACTAACAGATTTAATACCTAATATCAGTTTAGGGAAAACAATACAAGCTAACTTCAAAGGTCAGAGGAGCATTTTGATAGAACATCGGGGACTTAGCTTTGGTAAATAAACATTTATTGACTATCTGCGATGGGCAACACACTGTGCTCTGCATAAGAGATGAATGAAAGTTTTCTTTCATTAAAATTTCATTTATTTTACCTTTAATCATGATATCCCTTGAGTAGGGTAACGAACTCTACAATGTGTCCAAGTCTCCAGGTAGCAAATGGGGCTTTCTCAAGTGATTACAGATGTTAATAGCAAATACCCATGAAATAAACAACCAGCACTCATTTTTTAAACATGCATCTCCAAATTCATACTGAGAGTCATAAGGGGCCATGAATAATTTATGTATGATTCAAAAGCAATAGAAGGTAAATCTTTGTTCAAAAGTCTTAAGTAGATTTTTCTGTGTGGTGGCTTATATTAATGGATGGACACCTACCATTACTATAATAAAACCAATTTTGAGGAAATCTGAGCTCAACAAAAATTTAAATATATGCAAAAGCTATTTTCCACCATATCTGAATTATAAGGATCCATCTTTGCCTTCTTAGTCTTATAATGATTCTCTAATGGTCCTAGGAATCTCTGCAGAAAGCTCATTTTCAGCTAATAGTATCTAATAGAAGTCACTCCCTACTCATCACTATGTTCTTTTTCAAGGCTTTCAAGATCAACTGCATGAGAATAGATTGCATTATATGTAGATGCACTCCAGTTTCCAAGACACATCAATCTCCAAACATTTTTTGCCAAGGCCAAGTAGGGTCAAAAAGAAACATCCTGAAAGGGAGCAGTTGTTCTAACCAGTTGGAGGTGACAATTTATCAAGAGCCGTTAATCCGCTGCCGTGTAAAGAGCCTCCAGCACATTTACTTTCCATCTTGGTGAGAGTAAGAGTAAATTCTAGTTATGGCTTAGGGCAGTTTTCTCACCTGATGTTAAAAAGAAATTTGAGAAAACGTATGCATTTTAAAAAGCAATCATCCAGTCTGGTGGTAAAGAAGATACAATTCCGCACAAAATGTGCCTACATAATTCTGGGGTTTCATGTAAATGATCAGATTATTATTATTTAACTAAAATGAAAACAATCTACTCTCATTTATGAGAGGAGGGAAGTAAAACTTTCACCTCGTTAATATCCAACTGAGATTTGCATATTGCTGGCTGCATAAAAAAGGGATTCGGGTAGTTATTTTGTATTGATTTAATGTTCTGTTATGATTAACCACAACTGGCTACAAGCACATCAAGGAAAAATGACCTTCACATTTTCAGGAAGACCTCAGTTCTGTCACTTATTAGCTGTGTGTTTTTGGACAACTTACTTAGCTCTGGTTACCTGAGCCTCAGTTTCCTTCTTTTAAATAGAGTTGATAATAATAAATCCATGTTTTGCAATTCACACACACAAACACAGACACACACAGGCGCGCGCACACACACACACACACACACACACACACAACGTGGTACATGTTAGCTAGTGATTAGACATGGTCTTGATGTTCACCTTGCTCTGGGATCATCAGGGTTATGCTTTTAGCCTAACCAAAGAATAAACCCAGGGCCAAAATATGTAGGTCCAAACAGTTAAGTGCCCTAACAAAAGGGGAATTTCTATCTAAATAGATATTGTTCATGCCTTCCATTTATGCCTCCATGTCCCTACCCAATGTCCAATTCCACTTTTTGGATTTGTTACCTTGTGCTATGTGCATTGCCTTCTTCCTCAAGAAGCCCCTAAAAATATAAATGGTCCAGGAAAGGATAATTAAGGCTGTTATCACCTTGTGAGAATGAGTTTGTGTGTTTTTACTCCTAGACAGGATATCCCACATACGAATCCTTGGTACCTGGGAAAGGATAAAATGACTCTGAAAGAGGGGCAAAAGGGCACAGGATATACTTTACAATTTTGCTTGAATAACCTTCACCAGTTAATCATTATGTACTAAAAACCTTCTGTAAGGAAAATCAGGAAAATGTTATTCATAGCTGCCTCTAAGGAAGGGAAGAGGGTAAGTCAGGTACAAGAGCAGGGAAACTTACTTGCACTGCCTATCTATTCTCTTGTACCTTTTGAATTTGGTGCTACAGAAATGTATAACCCATCCAAAAATTTTAATTTTTTTAAACCCAATCCTTTTACATTCTGTCACTTGTCTTACTTTAGCTCTTAAGTATTTGTTTACAGGATGTTGGCATTTATAAGTTGACTTTTTTCTTCTAAAATCAAGCTGAATTCATTTAAAATACGACTGGTTCTCTTTTTTTAAAATTATGTTATGTTAGTCACCATACAGTACATCATTATGACTGGTTCTCAAAGCTAATTTGTCTGTCTTCATGAAGACAGAGTTATGAGACAATTAACATTATTTGCTGACTCTCTACACGCAGTTTTCTTCACTAAAACTTAAGCTTCCTGCAGACAGCACCTGCAGTTTACTAATCTCGGGAGGCTCCATTGTGGTTTTCACAGAAGGGTTACTTTCTTGAGTTCAGTTCTCAGTCTTCTCTTCCAAGGAAGAAAAGTCATTGAATATCACATGATGTTTTCATAAAATAATTTTCCAGAATTATAAAAACAAGCAAAATAACAAGAGACAGAGACAGGTACAAGGAGAGGAAGAGAAAAACAAAACAATTATAAATCACCTGCACTTGTAACGAAACTTTTGGGACTCTATTGAGAATGCCTGCAAAACACCAAATATGTCCTAAGCAGGGAAACCTAAGGTTTGATCTAAAGTCATGGACACACATGTCCAACAAAACATTTGCTGCATGAGTCTTGTGTGCAGGGTCCTGGGAATAAAACGTTAAGGAATGCAGATGTGATCCTTGTCCCAAGAGTTCTCATAATAGTGGGGAGATACAGAAAGTTAAAACAGGTCGTTATCATACGGTATGAAAGATACCATAGAAGGAAATGCGGAGAGTTACAGTGCTCATAAAAGGAGGACCAACCCTATGCTTGGTTGTTTAGTATCGCAGTGGTTGGGACGAGAGCTTTGGAGTGCTACAAATTCGAGTTCAAGTCCTAGTTTCAGTGGTTCCACTTTATAACCTTGGCCAAGGTATTTCATCTCTCTAAGCTTCAGTTCCATCAACTTTAAAGTAAGAATAATGATAGTACTGAGCTCAAAGGGTTGATGTGGGCATTCAGTGAAATCCATGTCATAAATCTGACACTGTGTTTTGCAAATGGCAAGCACCCAATAGAGATTAGCTGATAATATTAATGATAACAGCAAACTGAGAAATGATGCATGAGTAGAACAGCTAGGTAAAATGGAGAAGAGAGAAAAGAGGAAGAATGTCCTAGACAAAGGAGAAATGTATGCTTAGAAAAGAATAGTGTGGTGAACTTTAGTGAAAGAACCTGGCTTGAGCCAAGAGGTTGGGAGGCACCTGATGTAGCGTCAGAGTTGGAACTGAAGCTGGAAAGGCAAACAGAGTACAACTCAATGGGTTTATCAAGCTTAATGCAGGGTTCTTCAAGAAGATTCATCAGAGCAGGGACAGGATCAGATCTGAGTTTTAGAAAGACCAGCTTAGATACTTGGACTCTACAGCATGGAGAATGGAATGGAGAGTAAGGAGACAGACAGCAAGGAGATCAGCGGCAATAATCTTAAAATAATGCCTTCACTGTTGTGGAATTTCAGTTAGGGAGGCAGGTATCACATGAAAAGTATATACAACAGTCCAAAGAGAACCTTGAAGTAATTATTATGAGCTTGTTAATTTTAGCTAGTTAGCATTTCATTCATTCATTTATTCACTCAACAACTAAGGCAGTGAACTGGTGAGAGATTTCAAAGAGTGTTAGTCTTCCAGAAGACTGCATAGCCCTGCCTTCCAGAAGTACCCATCCAACACAACTGCCCGTGCTCTCTCTGGATACAAGATCAGTTACTCTGCTGATTCAGATCATATGCAACAGTAAAGGCATTTTTGGGAGACAATATGCTCCTGTAGGAAACTCAAGCTGGGAGGAAGTGCTACATAGCAGATTAGGATGGATCCTAAGGTGTGAATATGACTCCCCTTCACCGTGGGAAGGGGAAATGTCACTGTAACTACCTCAGTATATAGCAGACTTCTCACTGCTCGAAAAAAAGAAAATCTCCCATGACCCACTGTTAGGTAAATAATAACAACCACCATTCATGAAATGTCCTACCCTATAAACTTCAGATGGATTAACAAATTTAGTACAACAAATTTATGAGATAAGTATTAGGTCTACTTTTCAGGTGAGAAAGTTGAGGCAAGAGACACTCCCCAAGGTCACAGAATTAGCTGCAGTCTGGTGTTCCTATCTACCACACTGTGAGGTCTCTGGCACAGAGCCAATAGACTGATAGAAGAGTGAAGCCAGCTTAAAATGTATGCCTCAAAATCTGACAGGGGAGAAGGATCACTGCCCACTTACAATCAGAAAGCCAAAATTTGGAAGGTTTTATCATAGGAATAAAATGAAATGGATGATTAAACGTGCAACAGCCTCTTGACAGGAAACTGGACTACCCTCATCAAAGGAGTACCATTTTGAAAGTACTTTTGAAATGTCTTTTACTCTTTTAAACACAAACCACAGTTGTGCCATATGGCCTAGGACACACCAGAAGTATTCACGCGGGGTTATATGCTTATCGGTTTAAAATAGAGTGGGCCATCTCAATGACTCAAAGGTGTGGCAAAGGAAATAAAAGGTAAAGAAAATGAGACCGGTTACTCTTTTTGTTTTCTGCTAAGGTAGGGTGAACAACGGCTGAATTGTCTCAGTAAGAAATAAATGCAATATGCTTATTCTCTCAGCCCATGTATGGTTCTATCAACTAAGTAGTGAAGCATGTGTAGAGTAAGCATATTTTAACTACGAGCTCTGTGAGGCATTTCTAATGTCCACTGAATAAAGATGAAATAGGGAGGGGGGAATCCCTAACCGTCCACATACGAAAGAAACCACCGGCTTCTTGTAATGCCACTCGATGCCAACAGAAACAGAGTCTTGAGGCTGGGCTTTCAGCCTGGTGATAAGGGGAACCCATGCCAGATGGCATTTTAAAATCCATTTTCACTCTCTTTCTCCCCACTAACCTGCCTTGGGTTTAAAGCCATCACAGCCATTTTCACAAGCTGCACTATTTGAAAGTAGCCACTTTCCCTTGCGAACACACAAAGCTCTAATTGCTGTAAGTTGAAAAACATCGTAAAAATCATGGAATTTCTGAAACAACCATTTTTAATTAAACGCACAGACACACACCCCCAACACCCTACACCGAGGAGAGCTTTCCACACCTCGCCTATTCACGAACACGTATTCTCAGCTCACCAACAAACCACTCCCCTGACACTCGTCGCTTTCTGCCCGACTCACTCGCCACCACTAAAAAGTAACTCGGGACGCCCTAGGTCTGTGCCACCAACACCGGGTTGATTCCTCAGGCCCGCGCGGCTCCGAGCCCTAGGCAGGACTTGGGGGCTTCAGTGTCACAAACCAGCGCTGCCTCCCAAGACTCCTCGCCCAGCCAGAAGCAGCAACCCTCCCTGGGAAACGCTCAGAGTTGCACTGTCTCTACCACATAAAAAATGCCAGTGAGGTGGATTCCCCACCCCACCCACCTGCCGGAGTCTGCACCACCACACTCAGTCGGGGCGTCTTGGAGGCACCCCAGCTGTGCCGACAGCCAGGAGGCGTGAACAATGAACTTCTCTCTCTCTCTCACACACACACACACCCTCTCCCCCAAAAGGAGAAGTTTTGAACTAGCCGGGGGCCAATTTCGCGATTCCGCCGGCAACTCCCGCGCGGCCGGCGGGGGAGGGCCCGGTGCGCGTTCCCGGCCGCGCCCCTCGCGTCGCGGGGCGGACAGTTACCTCCTTCCGCCGGCTGGGCGCCCCGGGTCGAGTGATGAGGGCCGTCTCCTCGCACACCACGGCCACGTCTTCCACGAACATGCAGTCGGGGAGGCTCTCGTCGGCCGGCAGCTGCACCACCTGCAGCCCCAGCTTGCTGCCCAGCACGCCCACGTAGAGCTGATGCTGCCGCTCGGCACGGGCGAAATCCACCTCGTCGCCCTTGGTGCGCCTCAGCGCGTGCTGGCACAGGGACTCGGGCAGCGCCCGAACCACGGCGTGGGTGGCCCGGCCGAAGGCGGTGGGGTGGCCGAGCGCTGTCATGGCTCCGGGAGGCGGCGGGGCGGCGGCGGCCGGGTCGTCCCTCGGGCAGCGCGCGCCGAGCCTGCGAGCGCCCGGCTGCTCCCCTTGGCAGCGGATGAATGTGGTGCAGGAGGAGCCCGGCTCGCGCCCCGAGCCCTGCCCGAGCGACTGAGCATGCCCAGAGCTCCCGGCGCTTTCGGGTTTGCTGCAGCCGAGGCGGGAGTTGCAGCAGCGATCACCGCACGAGGAGTGGGCGGAGGAAGCGGTGAGCGCCGGAGCCGTGCGCAGTGGGAACCTCGGTGGACCCGGGCCCGAGGTTACCTGTATTCCGCCGCAGGTGCACACCTCACATAGACCCCAAGGCGCACGTGAAGTTGCCCTGGTTTGAGCAGAGTGCCTGGAGGACTTCGTGGTGGTCAAGAGGCCAAGGGATGGGGTGGTTCCTTTGTGGATAAATACTTTGACCTCTCTCCCTACTCTCTTGGTCCCAGGTTGCCCTACACCTGGTACCACCCCCAGTTCCTAGCGTGAGGATCCGTTTTCCTACCCAGATCTGCGAATGACCTTTCACCCCCCAGTGAGCCAAGAGATTATAAGAATGTGTTTCTTCCCATCTGTGAGAAAGAGGAAGAGTCCAAAAACACATGTTGAGAGAAGAACAGAGGTATAGAAACACAGTATTTCAAGGACAATCAGTTGTCATGGACAATGGGATTCTGCTGTGTTTGTCTCCAGGGCCCACAGATGTAGGGAGGCAAAGACCAAGCGTGTTTTCTCCACTATAGACAAGCGCTCCCCTCGCGCAGTGTCAGACAAACATAGCATCACAATTTCTCATCACTAGGAAAGAAGGTTTCCAACCTTCTCCCGGGCATTCCCTTCATGCCAGTACAGACTCCGTGCAATTCCCGTGGTATTTGTTGAGTGTTTCTTTTTCCATACACCTCAGAGAGTGCCTTTCCCTTCATAATGGCACTATTTTTCTCCCCTTACCTATCACAGATTAAATAATCCTTGGGTTCTGTTTCTTTTGAGAAGACCCACTTCAAAAACCAAACCATAACTCCAAAATGGTCTCAGGTAATAAGCTTCTTTTCTCAGATTCTGTAGCACATTTCTAAGTTAAAGATTGATTAGATCATGAAACATTAGATTTGGATGAGACCTTAGAAATCCTCTAACTTCCCACCCAAAGGTCCTGAACTCCAGCTAAAACATACATGACAGTAATAAGATCTTCACTTGAGCATTTTAAACCTCTCTAACTTAAAAAGCATATTCTACTTTTGAAGAGCTATAATGGTTAAAATCTTCATTTTGGACTTAAAACCCACTGATCCAAATTCTGTCTTCTAGCATTACCTAACAAGCTCATATTCTCTTTCACAAGATTGCATTCATGTTATCTGAAGGCAGTTCTCATATCTATGTTGCCTGATACCACCCTCCCACCCCCATCTTGGCCTTGACCCTGAACCACCAAAAAGTAACTAGTGATTTGGGTTCCAACATTCTGATCATCTTCCTTTTGACACACACCAGTTTGCCTGTATCCCTTTAACTCATGGTATTTGGAATAGAAACAATTCTTCCTGTGTGTTGTGACCAGCACAGATGACGGCAGGACCCTTGTTCCAGAGACTAGACTTCTATTCACACTACCTAAGATTGTATTCACTTTTTTGATGATCCAGCGCCAAGGCCACAGGCTTCTTGCCAGAATTCTGATCCCAGTTTTTAGGAAATGTGGGCTTCTAGGAGCAGATCTATCTGAGGATCCTGGAATGATTGTCCCAACTGAGCCCAAAGAAGATGTGATCTGCCTTCTCTCCCCGTCTCAAAGGTGACCTGAATGTAAATGCCAGATGCCATGGCATTTCTCAGCTTCAAAAGCGAGCGGTCTTAAGTGAAGGGCAGCTCTTACCCTGACATAGGAGAGGGGCCAAAATTAAAATAACAAACCTTTAAGACCTACCTTGTTCGACTTCTGAGACAAGACTCTCAGGGGACCAGGCTGCCCTATCAGTACTAACTTACTGTCGGAAAACACTTTACAGTGGCCTCAGACAGGGGTTTTCTCTAATGCTACAGCTGAAAACCAACCCATGTGCTGTTCTTGACCTGGCTATAATACAGGACTTTGTTCCTCCCCCCAATTCCAACCTAAAATTGAGTCTCCATCTACCTCCAATTGGCCCCTACCTAGCAAACTTAGTTAATGCCAGTGCCCTTTTAGAGCCTAAATAATTTGCCTGCCACTCAGTGCCCTGAGCCTAACTTTGAGTGGGGTCCCATGTACCACTCTGGGCTCATGTCAGCCCAGCAGCCAATTAAAACTTGAGATTTTTTTTCTGCTAGCCATGTCTTTCCATACCGAAACTGGGCCACTGGTTTTAAAAAATTTAATCTTGTAGTTATCCTTATTAAATGCTATCTGCTTCATTCCCACTTGCCTAGTTTTGATTCTGCCATCTTGTGCATTATTTATTACCTCTAGTTTTCTGTCATCTGAAATTTGATAAGCATGCCTTCTGTCTCCTCTAAGCAGTTGTCAAAAAGTGTTAGAATGTATATGTCAGTGAAAAGAATAACAAGAACACCAACTCCAGTAAATTATAGTTTACATACCTTCCTGCTTGAGTAATGAAGGACTGTTTTTAGGAAAATAGACTTTATTGAGCCTAATACATTTATAAATTCATTTTCCCTAAAAATATTTATTGAAAATTCCCAGGGCACAACACTGTGTTACATACTTCAGAGATACATAAGAAGCATAAAAACACGATCCTTGACCTTGAAGAGCTTACAAACCTCCCTGGGAAAACGAGACATCCAAAATTGAAGCTATAACAAGCGCACATGAAAGGCACAGAAAACAAAGTGCTATAGGAATTGAGGGAAAGAGATTATCATTGTGGCTAATGGGTGTGGAAGAGAGCTGCTTGGTGGTGAATGGACTTGGTTTAGACCTTGAATAATTTTTAGGATGTGAATAATTGGAAGGCAAGAATAAGAATTCTAAGGAAAAGTACATGCAAAAGACAGACATACATTCCAGGGATAATCAATTCAATGAACACATATATTGGTTAAGATAACTCTAGATGTGACAACAAACAACCCCAACAAATATATTGGTGTAAAACTGGTATAAGTTTATCTCTTATTCACTTAAAGTCTACCACAGTTGGTCCTGATTGGTTCCTGACTATTCTTCCAGAAACATGGAGGGATCTAGCCTTCTTCCATTTTGTGGCTCCAACACTTCAAAACATGGCACCCAAACTACCATACTCACCTTCCTAAAGCTGAACGAAAGGGAAAGAACATACAGCATCATGTGTGAGAGGCTTAACGGGCCATGCCAGAAAGTGAAGCCTGTCATTCCTGCTCACTTTCCTCTGGCTGGAACTCGGTTGCACAGCTACAGTAATCACAGGGAAGAGCTGGGAAATACAGCCTTCTCTGGGCCCCTAAGGAAGGTCACAGAAACAGCCAACAGGGTTCTGCCCTAGAGAACAATGGGAAAAATGGGAAATAAAGGTATAAAGGTATTAAGCTTCCCTCACTTGAGCAATGAATAGACAAATGGGGTGGAGATTAAGTGTAGCCTCTAGAGCAAACTCTGTGGTAGAAGCATGGCTCTGCTATTTTCTTTTTTTTTTTTTTAATTTATTTATTTGACAGACAGAGATCACAAGTAGACAGAGGGGCAGGCGGGGGCGGGGGGGCGCCACGGAAGCAGGCTCCCTGCCGAGCAGAGAGCCCGATGTGGGGCTCGATCCCCAGGACCCTGAGATCATGACCTGAGCCGAAGGCAGAGGCTTTAACCCACTGAGCCACCCAGGCACCCCTCTGCTATTTTCTTGTATGATCTTAGACCTCCTTCTTAAAAGCTCTTTGCCCAAATTTCATCCTTATCTGTAAAATGGGAAATGATGAATCCATTATCATAGGCTTACTACGAAAGTTAAGTTAGTAATACAAGGTGCTTAGAAAAGTGCCCAGAATAGTACCTAACACCTAGTTCAATAAATACTGTCCACTGACAGGTTGTGAACAGAGGTCTCTTGAATATGATTTCCTATCAAAGGCCAAATCACATATCCACATGCACTGAATTATCAGAATCAGACAGGTATCCTAATGCTTTCCCACAGAACCTATGGTTTTCCTAACTGACAGACCAAATCTCACCCACAGGTGTAATCATAGAGTCAGTACATATTTGTTAAACCCTTGCTACATGCTATGTACTGCACTAGGCATTGGGGAAGCAATCATGAAAGACAATGTAGAGTTTATTTATTTATTTAGAGCACATGTGCATGGGGGATGGGCAGAGAGAGAGAGGGAGAAGAATCCCAAGCAGGCTCCAGGCTCAGTGGGGAGGCCAATGTGAGGCCCGATCTCATGACCTCGGCCAGTGGCAAGAGTCAGACACTTAACCAATCAAGTCACCCAGTTGCCCCAATAATGTAGGGTTTATTATAGTTAAATTGCTCTTTTTGCACTTCTACACATTTTAGAAACTTTATAACTAATTCCCTGTTTAAATTTCCTCCATTTGAAATACCTAGAGCTGTTTTTATTCTCCTTGGTGGATTCTGATACAAAGGCAACTTTTCTTCTCCATTGATAATATTGCTGGTACTTATATTTGGTGTCAATTTTAGATAGCAATTATTTCAGGATTAAAATAAGCATTCCTGCCTTAGTCTTTCTTACTCTATTATTTAGAAGATTCAAGATTTACTTTCAGTGGGGAACAGGTGTTTGGGGATGGGGCTAGGAATCCTAAAAGAAAATGAGGGGTCAATGGTGTCCTCATCCATCTCAGTGATAAAAATACTGGATCAAGTAAGTACTATAAGTATGCATTCTGACAATAAGTCCTGAGTGTTTCCACATAACAGTCATTAAATTTGATGCAAAAAGGGTTTACAGTAGCAGACACCCATTGTTACAGAGTTTCCTTGACATCCAAGGAGTGAATGATGTTTGGTTGAATGGGCAGGCAATAGGTTATAGACTAGAAGATGGTTTCAGGGTAGTCAGGGCTCTGGTTTCTAAAGTCAAAATGTGTGGCCCCCTAACTTCAGTTTCTTCAACTTTCATCTGGGAATTCATTCACTAAATATTTACCAAGCACCTACAACCTATATGGTAGAATAATATATATAAGCAGTAACTGAGGCATGGTAAACTTGACTTTGGCTCCTAGCCTTCCTGCATTCTAGTGGCATAGCCTTGGTGTGCCCTAGACCCATGCTTCACCATTTTCTGTCTTGCTCTAAGTCCTGGAGGACTGATCTTCATGGACTGCACCACCTGGGATCCCATTATTGTTGACGTTGGCTGGCCAGTGGGGCGCAATTACCAGAGACTGGAGGGCAAGAGGGGAGAAGGAGGCCAACATATTTATTCCTCCACTCTTTTCCCACTTTTTCATGGTTCTACAACATCCGCACCCTTCTATAATTGTAGCTTCTCTATGGTGCCCCCTTTCAGGTGATTCCAGTTCCTGGCTGGTTTGGATAGCTACTTTCATGGAAGTAATAAACAGCACACATTCCAAAACCCACTTTTAAGCCCATGATATTGACTATTAAAAAAAAAAAAAACCAAGATGCCAAAAAAAGGTAAATTCAGCACTTTCAGAAAGAATATTTGGCAGTATTCAATATATAAGGAGGCTGTGTTTAGGGCCATCCATTTTCTCCAGTTTCTCAGTGTTTCCTGGCATTGGAATGTTGATCAGAGTAGCTGTAGAAAGTACTGACAGATTCGACACCATAGTCATCACAGGTATGTTTAATGTAAAGATATCAATGAAAGCAGCAAAGTTAAAATTCCTAACCCCCATATTCTGGAAAGAAGCTGTAGGTCAGCAGAACTGCTTAACGGTGTTCCTCAATTTATCTACATCTGGGGGTGGCAATGACCTCCTGGTTTTGCTAGTCTCTGTGTACCCTCACATCCCTTGTTCATTGTCTTTACACTGTTCATACCTCTAAAACCATTCTCTTCAAAATTTAGTTGAGCATGCCATTTGTTTTTTCACCAGGGAGCTTACTTGGGTGACTCACTTAAATTTATATGTAAATGAGAGCTATATGTAAAGTGGGAGTTATAACACCTTAATCTCTGGGTTGTTTTAAGGCTGAAATGTGACAGCATGGACAAAGGCTCTTATTGTGACCGGCACCATGAAGTCTTCAATTAATGATAACCCCTAATATTAATAGTGTTGTGTTCTTATACCAGGAACTATGATGAATACCAAAGTTTCCATCTGCCTTTGTGCAAAATGCTCATTGCCACCACGCAACACACTCAAGTCCTTCAAATGAGATAACATAAAAAGTGCTTACCTCAATAACGGGGATGCCATAAACATCTAGGAAGTGCTCAGCTTTTTCTTCTCCCTACCCCCACCCATACATGGAACATTTCCCCTGTCCAGACCTCTGTACCCCTTTCTATTCCTCTCTTATGCTGCTTATTATTTTCTCTTAGCAATGCAATAACCCATTGATGCCAGAGTCATCTAATTCATCATAACCACGTTAGTGGCTAATGAGATAATCAAAGCATCCTGAACAGTACAGAATACTACATAAATGTATCAAGTCTGAACAAGTTTTGATGTTCTGCAAAGGCTACTGTGGCCCTGACATTTTAGAATTCTTTTAATTTTCACTTTTTTACAGCTTTTAGCAACATTGTCTTTCCAGAACTATTTTGTATGTTTTTTTCTTAAATGTATTTTTTGGGGGGCAGGAATAGATTGTGGGAAAAACCTTTTCAAATTTTAGGTAATCTAAAGGTTGAAGAAAAGAAAAACATTTCTCTGTAGTTGAAACTAGTGTGTGTGTGTGTGTGTGTGTGTGTGTGTGTGTACCTGCTCCTGGGCTTTAATAAGCCCCCTTCATTTCTTTATGAACTGCTGGTGTTGTAATTCCAGAGAATTGTCATGTTTGCTCTTGTGGTATCAATGCACAACTGTTTTAGCATAGCATCAGAACACACATCTCCTAGGAATCCTCCTTCCTGCTTCCTCCTTTGCATCAGTGTTACTGCTCTCCTGGCTGCTGCTGTTGCTTCTCCTTCTTCTTCCCCTTCTCCTCTTCCCCTCCTCCTCCCCCTTTTGTAGATATCCCACTTTTATAGATTTTATGTGAGACAGAGCGAGAGAGTGCATTATCCGAGGGGAGGGGAAGTGGGAGAGGGAGAAGTAGGCTCCCTGCTGAGCAGGGAAACTGATGTGGGGCTGGATCCCAGGACCCTGAGACCATGACTTGGGCTGAAGGCAGACACTTACTGACCGAGCCACCCAAGTGCCCCCTTGTCCCACTGCTTTTAAATGTTAGTGTTTCCTAGAGTTATTTAGCCTCATTCTCTTTTCCTCCAACTTTACATGTTCCCTCCTGTGGGTAAACTAATCTAGTCCCATGACTCAAGTACCTTCTCAATGCCCACAATGCGCAGACTTTCATTTCTGGTCCTGCAATCTCCCCAGTGCATCAGAACTGCCTAGAAGGCACCCCTGTTCTGCTACGCCACGGCAACTCCAAAGTCAACACACCCACAGGAACACATCATGTTCCTCCCAGGATCCTTCTCTCCCTCCATTCCATTGAGAGTTTCTCAAGCCAGTAATCTGAACATTAGCTTAGCTTTCTCCTTTGCTTCCGCATTTCATCAATCGTCCTTTACTGACAAATAATCTTCCTAAAATGGCTCAAATCCATCCATGTCTCTCCAACTACTCTGCCACCACCTAGTCCAGAATATAGTTACTGGTCTCCTGGATTATTGCAACAGCCCTCCTATCCAGAGTAGTATTTCTAAACTACAAATCTGACCATGACACTCTCTTGCTTATATCCTCCAGGGGCTTCTCCCATGCTCAGAATGCAGTCCAAATGTCTTACCATGGCCTGTGAGACACCCCTTCACATCTTCATTCTGGTCACTTCCCACCGTTTGCCTTACGTGGACCTTTGCACATGGTGTTCTATCACCTGGAATGTGCTCTATCCCATCCTTGCTTGGGTAACACCTGGGCTTACTTTAAGACTCAGTGAAGGCAACACCCCTTCTAGGAAGGCTTCCCCCATCCCTCTAAGCTGGATGTGGTCCACCTATATCCATTTTCACTGCCATCACAGTGCTGTATTACTTGCTAGTTGAGGAGATCTTGGCAAACAGACATATATTTTTATTGCTGAATTGTTAATTCAGGTATTTAGAGAATGACTTAATTAAAGCAATGGATATTATGCACCTTTCTGTATTCTCATCAGCCTACTTCCATAAGAATGGGTTTCAGTTCTTATAAAATAAGAGGATTATAGCAGGCCAAGAGTATGATTCTCTTACTACAAATGCCTGTTAATTGCTGTGTAGAAGTAGAGTTCGTGGTCTGGGTTTGAATCCTGGCTCTGTCACAGGTGTGTGTTCTTGTGCAATTTGCCTAACCTTTCTGACCCTAAGGCCCTTGTATGCAACGCAGGAATAGTAATACTCACCTAAGATGGGTTTAAAAGGATTAAATAATTTTTTTAAAAAAGGAGTAAATAAAAGTATCTTAAATAAATATGACAGGGGCATCTGGGTGGCTCAGTGGGTTAGCCTCTGCCTTTGGCTCGGGTTGTGGTCTCAGGGTCCTGGAATCGAGCCCCGAGTCAGGCTCTCTGCTTGGCAGGGAGCCTGCTTCCCACCCACCCCCACCCTCTGCCCCCTGCCTCTCTACTTGTGGTCTCTCTCTCTCTGTCTGTCAAATAAATAAATAAAACCTTAAAAAAAGAGAAATAATTATGACACATGTGTACCCTGTCCTCTCGTTGGTTTAGTCCGTATTCAGATAGACTTTTGTTCAAATCCTGGCTTCTATACAATCCTGATCAATCAACTTAATAAACAGAACTTTGAGTTTTCCTTTTGTGAAATGAATATGACATCTACCTTATGGTGTTATAAAGACTGAGATGATCCATGTAAATAAAGCTTTATAGCATATACTGAGAGTAAGCACTCAACAAATGTTATCAGCTTCCGTGATGTTGATGATGAAGAAGAAAAAGGAGGGGAAAGAGAAGAAGAAGAAAATGGGTAAAACCTGACAATAATAGGCTTGCAATGAAAGTTACTCCTTTTTCCTTTTCTCATTCCCTTCATTGCTAGGTTAAGTTTTACAGACCCAATCTAGGCCAAATCTCATTACAACAAAATTGTCACCCAACTTCCCCTGACAAATGGGAACCTTCTTGTACTGAATATTGGGTGAAAATCTACTACATTTTAAATAAATCAGGTTATTTATATTCCATATGCTTGACAATGTACAGGGATGACTCTTATAAATAAAGTCATGTAAAAAATGGCGTCAGATTATTTCCCTAACCTTTTTTCTTGCGAATACCATTATAAAATTATAGTAGACAGTCCTTTAAATTAGGACATGCATTAAGCATAAATGGGTAGCTTGCAAACTTCTAGTGGTTTTTATGGAGAAAGCCTCACCATCTCTATTACCTGAGCTTTTACCTCTGACGTGCTCATTACACATTTCCTTATTTCACCCTTTCCATATTTTCTCCTCTGAATCATCTTCCCTCAGCTCCTCATCATCATGAATTTACTTTTCTTACTCTTTGTTCCACTTATCTATTGCTGCATGAAAAACTACCACAAAAATTTGTGGCTTAAAACAATCATTTTATTTTGCCAGTGATTTGTAAATCAGGAATTTGGGAAGGGCTTGTCATGTCTGATCCATGTGGAATTGGTTGAGGCAGTTGGAGCTCGAGGCTATACTTCCAAGATGGCTCCTCACTCACATCTTCAGGGCTTCGGTGTTCCTTGGCCTCTCTCTTCCCTGAGTCTCTTCCTCCATGGCCTCACCCTGTGGCTTGGGCTTTTCACAGAACGATGGTCTCAGAGTAGTCTCACTTCTTAACTGATGGTTGGTTCCCTACAGGTGAGAAGTGGAGAATGCTGAGCCATTTAAGAGCTACACGTGGAACTGGCATGACCTCATTTTTGTCATCCTGTATTGGTCAAAGCTGTCACCAGTCTGTCCCAGATCAAAGAGAGCAGAAATAGACACTAGCTCTTCATGGAAGGAGTGCCCATCATTAATCAGCCACCATTTTTTTGTCTCCAAACTCTGTTATTCCAGTGAAGTGTTTACATACCTTTTTCAGAGAATCTGCCTTCAGTTTCTTAAAGTTCTGCTAGCTTCCTGAATTAAAATCAGGGTCTAAACATACAGATTTATTTACAGAACTAGCACTATTTACTGACTAGTGCTGGGCACTACTACTGTCTAGCAGGAAAGACAGCTATTAATAATACAATAAAATACTATAAACTAAGTGCTATACAGAAAGAGGACTCGGTACCCTGAACATATAATGATAGAAATCCCATTTGTCTGAGGAAGACTTCCCTGAGGAGATGACTTTTGAGCTGAGACTTGAAGGATGGGGAAGTATTGACTAAGATTGGAGAGAACATTCCAAACTAAGGGAACATATTAGCAAAGACAAAAAGTGGTAGGGAGCTTAATGTGTTTGAGGAAAGGAAGAGAAATCCATGTACTACAGCTGGAATGTGGATGATATTGTTAACTCATTTTATTTTATTTATTTATTTTTTTAAAAGATTTTATTTATTTATTTATTTGTCAGAGAGCAAGAGAGAGAGAGACAGCACACAAGCAGGGAGAGAGGCAGGCAGAGGCAGAGAGAGAGAAGCAGGCTCCCTGCTGAGCAAGGAGCCCGATGTGGGACTCGATCTCAGGACCCTGGGGTCATGACCTGAGCTGAAGGCAGCGGCCTAACCCACTGAGCCACTCAGGCGTCCCTGTTAACTCATTTTAAAAGTGAGGAAACTCAGTGTCAGTGCCCAGCTGAGAGCCTCATACAAGGTAAGGGCTCCACCAAGTGTGTTTCCCCAATAATGGGGAGTTTGCCAATGATTTGCCATCTGCCTACATGCCTCTTTTGTAGCTTTTTACAACTAGAAAAGCATCCCCTATAAACCAACTGAAGTTCTATGTGAGACATCAGCATGAAAGACTCATAGAAATCAGCATGAAAAACTACTGTAAGAAAACATTATCTGTAAAAAATATAATACTTCTTGGTGGTATTGCAGATATGAGTATAGTTAAAATGTAAATCAAGACTAACTCATGCCAAGATTATCTAACTCTTTAAATGTGATTTATGATTCACATGACTACCTCCATTATGTGCATATAAATAAATATATATATATATATATATATATATATTCAACTTCTTCGTGAAAGCTAGAGAAAAATGGAAATTTGTGTTCATATAGGTCATACATGTAGCTACTTATTAAATTTTTCTGATAATTTATTTAAACATTCCAGCAAATCAATATATGCATCAGTATAAAACGGTGCACAGATTATCAATCATTTACTAGTCTAGGATATTTTATGCTTTTATATCCTAACATATGAGCTTCAACTCTCTATTCAGTTCTTAAATTACTTTTAATGTATTTATTATAACTGAGAAAAAATTATGTCATCTGCCAACTCAAAAGCAGAAAAAATTAGAAAGGCCTTTAAAGAAAGATTTTTTTCAAAAATAGAGAAAAACAAAAATAGGAAGATTACCTTGGAAAGACTTTTGTCCACCCTGTGGGCATTCTGTGATAGCTACATCATTTTAGGAGGAAAAGGGATAAAAATATTATGTAGAAAAACAGGAATCATACTTTCATGCATTTTTAAGAAGAAAAGAAAGATGTTTCAACTCTAATTTACTTTTTGCCAAGAACTCTTTCTGACATCCTAATTAATTTTAGGGATTATCCTTTCAGTTATATCCTTCCTTTCAACTTGTTAATATTTCTTGAGCTTTGCAATGTGGTCTGCCTTATTGTAACATTCTGGTGATCTTCAGAAATGGTCATTAGCTGGTAAGGAGGAGATCAGGAGAAGAAGCTAGGCATTGCCAGGAAACACTGATGAATAGTAACTGATGAAGAATGGCTAACATTTTGGGGAATAGTCTTCAGGATTTTTATCACTATAATATTGTATTCTATATAATTTTATATTACTTTATAATATTTATTCTAAGGAACATGGTGAAAGCAATATACCTTTTAATGGGAATTATATTTCCATTGTCTTCTGAAAGTTTAAACATAATTTTTTACGTTACTTTAAATTGTGTTTTCTTTTAAAAGACTCACAGTTTGCCACAGCCTAAGAGGTAATAACTGAAAAGCTGAAAGTAGTTAATAACTGAGGTTATTTTTCCTCTCTCTTGTTTTTCTTTTATAAAAAACACCAGAAGGAAATTAAATGCTTAATTAAATTAAACAAATATGCTGAACTCTAATATTACTACCACTTGCACCATTAATTGCTTATTTGAGTATTATGACAATTTTCACATAGTCTGAAAGTAGAGTAGGTTTGGCTCTAAGTCAAAACAGGCAGTGTTAGTTCTACATGGTCTGGGAACTGGCATTCTGGAGGAGCCCATGTGAACATCATCAAAACACCAGACAATTTAATATTGCTAGTGCAGTGTGCTGGGCCTGTCCTTATCCCATTAGGGTGAAAATGGTGCTTCCAGCTTCCATCTGCTTGTCTCTGCTTGGGGGAGAGCCCTCTTGGGCTGGCCTAGTCACATCTCCTGGAAGAGTTCACACAGATCTGATTTTGGAATTTCCAGAAATGACTATACCCATCTTAACACATACTGGAATCTAAGAATATGGTATTTCCTTGTCACATTAGTCTAAGTCATACATTCAAGTAAATTTAAAGAGCACAAGTTAGCTTTCAAAGGAAGGACTGCAAAAACAGAAAACAGGATCACTTGACAAACCAGCTACTTCTTCAGAAGCATGGGAGAACCAAACAGTCACCCAATCCTTCCCTCAGTAGGTCAAACTGTGACATAGTCAAAATTCATCTTAGAAGTTCTTCAAAGCTCCCTCTTCCCACCCCACACACCATTAGCAACTCCATCCCCACTAACTCTCTCAGCCTACCTTAAACTGCCCTCCTCATAACCAAGATGTATTCCTTCTGGAGTTCATTCATTCAGATTCCTCCTAAGTCTCTACTTAAACCCAATACACCTATTTGTGCTAGGATCTTAGTAGATGATAATATCTTCAATCAAGTCAATACTTTTTTTATTGAGTAACTAAGTGCTAGGTATTGTGGCTAACAACCTGCTTAGGAAACTGTTCATTTAAAAAAAATTGGGAACAACTAGAAAGCTCTACAATAAGGTAATAGCTAAATAAATCATGGTACTCCATACCTGCGGGATACCCTATAGCTACTAGAAATTAAGCTTTTGAAATTAATACTGCCATCCATTGTAGACGTTAAATTTGCGGTAATCACTTCACAATCTGTATGTACATCATTATGCCGTATGACTTAAACATATGCAGTGTTGTATGTCCATTATATCAATGAAACTGGAAGAAAAAAGAAAATAATGCTTTAGCATAATACCAGTTTTATTTTAAAAATGCACACAGGAAATTTTTTTTTTTTTTTTTTTTTTTTTTTTTTTTTTTTTTTTTTTTTTTGCTTAGGAACTTTGGTTGTCTTTAATATGTGGGATTATATGTCATTTTTATTTTCTTCACATTTTTATGTACTTCCCAAATTTTCTTCCAGGAGCATGTACTTGTGTTATAATGAGAAAACCAACACTAAACATTATTTTTTGAAGGCAGTTTCTCTCTGGAAGAGTTGTTGGTCTAGTCCAGAAGATACTAGATAGAAAACAATTAGTATGTTATGATAAGTGTTAGAGTTTTGTATAAGGTGTTATGAGAACAACTAACCATCCATATACATAGATGATGGAAGATTTAACAGCTACTGTCAACAATGATTCTGTATTAAAGTCTTTAGCACACACAATTCCTTATATAAATCTTTAGTGCCAGATGTATTTCAAGACTTAGACCTTTTTGGATTCCGGGATAGTTTTAGAAAGGTAATATGGTGAGTATATGTATTCACAGAACACGCCTAAAAGACCTGAGCCAGTGCCCCATAATCTAACATATTAATATTCCCATGTAGTGAGATGGGACTATTAGAATAAGGACTATAAAGCTTCTCATCAGTGTAGGCCACCACATCTGTTACTAAAAAGTCCTGTTTTGCAGAGCCATTTGGATTTCTGCATTGTAGGCAGTGGACCCAGATGAGCAAAGCAGGGACTCAGCCCTAAAGCCTGTGCGGGGTGGCGTCCCTTATTTGCTGCTCAGCTCCCGGTTCATTAAGCCCAATACCTCCTCCAGTTGTAGGAGTCATAAAACTGATTTTGATTCACGTTAGAGCATGTGATTGTATTTGATCATAGATAGATGCATGTGCTTAAGGACTGAAAAGGCTCTGTGGCTTGAAGACACATGTGCTTAAGGGTCTGGGGTTGCCTGAAAAGTGAAAGAAATGTTATCATAAGCACGTTTTACAGACTTTAAAAAATGTGAAGAAATGTGATGTTCTAAGTAGAAGTAATATTAGTAGAGCTGGCAAAAAGCATTTCTCGGTATTTTTAAAAGGTTGTCTCTAAGCCAAACATTTCTTAATCTCTCTTGGAAGAACACTGATGGCTAAGTGACAAAATGGCTGTGGTTTCAGACCTTAACTCTAAAACTGCTGAGTTTGGCACCTGGGTGGCTCATTGGGTTAAGCTTCTGCCTTTGGCTCAGGTCATGATCTCAGGGTCCTGGGATTGAGCCCCATATCAGGTTCTCTGCTCAGCAGGGAGCCTGCTTCCCATTCTCTCTCTGCCTGCCTCTCTGCCTACTTGTGATCTCTCTCTCTCTGTCAAATAAATAAATAAAATATTTAATAAATAAATGAACTGCTGAGTTTATTGATACATAGCCAGTTCAAGCAAAATTCTATTTATTTACTTAAATATATATATACCACAGAAGTTGAAAAAAAAACCAAATTATTTATATATATAAATAAATATTATATTTACTATATTTATATTTATAAATATATGTTTATATTTATAAATATTATATATATTATTATAAATAAATAATTTGGGGTTTTGTTTTTCAACTTCTGTGGTATAATGAATTGTGTGCAATGTCTGAGTTAGTACTGCATACCATTGAGGACAAGTAGCAATTTCTATGAACTGACAGATAAGCAGTTTTAGGGTGAAAAAAATGCCAGTGATGATTCATTTGAAATCAACCTTGACAGTTTTCTTTCTGGCAAAAGGGAGAACTAGAAAAAAGGTTAAATTCTTCAGTTCTAGGAAACTGCTTTGTCTTTAAGGCTGCTCCTCCAAGCTCTGCTAGTTAATCAAGATGAGCTCTTTGACTTTTTCCTGGGGATACAAGAGCTTCCACAGTCAGACTTCCCACATAGAGCTTCTGACAGGGAAAGGAATTTCTCCAGGTTTCTACCAACCATGCACTCAATGAACGTTGATTTATTAATGCAAATTGACCATCAAGATCTAAATTCTACAATAATCCCTCAAAATAATGGTTTAGCAATTGTTACCACCTTCTCTCTGAGTAACCTTATCAGAAATATCAATATTTAGAAAACTAATTTATTTGACCTCCTGTGTGTCTTCTCAGCTCTGTGGAGTCACAAAAACAAAAACGTGGCCATAGGGCAACTTAAGGGACATGTACCCCATGAATTATTGGGAGTTGGCTATTTTGAACATTTTTGTCACTGTCTTCAGCAGCTGATAGACTACTGTGTGCTATAAATAGCTCCAGAGCTTCAATAAGTTTCTGTTTTCATGTGAAATTCACATTTTATTAGCCTACTTTAGATTCCTGTCTTCATCGTCATCACAGAAAAATATTTATTACCTGTTTAATATCACATAGCTCTGTTTAGGCCCCACGGGAACTAAATTAGGGATAGTCCACTCTTATCTTCTGGGACCTTACAATTTTGAACAGATTATGACAACAGAGAAAGAGACATGAGCTATAGAATAAACAATAACATGAATTAGGTAGGTAAAATGTTATATTGAGAACAAGTCAAACAGATTACTTAGGTAGACCTTCAGTTGGTGAGTGTAGAGGCGACTATAAAAGCAACCCATAGGAAAATGCTGGCTTTTTAAAGAGCTTAATTAATTATTTAATTTAGACACTGTTTCCTGGAGGAGGGAAAAATCTGGAGATTTTGCAGATTTGGTGACTGCAAAATAACTAAAATTCTAGAGTGGGATAAATATTCCAAGATTGCTGTCATTTTTATATTCAAACCTTGCAAGAAATGGCATCAGAATTAAGGCCCAGCAAATTCTGTTGGATTTAAGTTTTGCCTTCAGTCACATGTCACTAAGAACAGATAGGCTATTTATACTGAGAAAAGTATAAGGATTGTGCTCAAATGTATGTTGAACTCTGACTTTGATGGTGCTCATTACATAGGAAGAGTTTTGGATCTTTTAAGTGAAGAAAAATAATATATTTTTGATGAAAAAAATAACCATAATCTTCAAAACAAAAATATGTACTAAGTGGCATTATTTCACATTTTTGCAAAATGGAGGACAGCTGGATTCCCATATCTTCTGCATTCAATCTATTGCAAGTCTTGTCATAAGAAAAAATGATTGTATATATTTAAAGAGTACAACATGATGTTTGATACACATATACATAGTGAAATTACTATTACTGTCAAGCTGATTAACAACATATCCATCTCCAAACACATTTTCTTTTTTGTGTATGTGGCAAGAATCTACTCTCTTGGCAAATTTCCAGTATAAAATACAGTTTTATTAGCTACACTTATCATGCTGCACATTAGGTGTCAAGATACTATAGACAATAAATGCTAGAGTGAGGCAAGATGGAAAAGCAGGGGACCCCATTTCATCTGGTTCCTTGAATTCAGCTAGATATCTATCAAATCATTCTGAACACCTATGAATTCAATCTGAGATGAAGTCAACCAAGAGAAGAATTGGAATTCTACAAGTAGAAAAACAACCATTTTCTACAAGATATTAGGTGCAGGGAAGTGAATCTGAGGGGGATATATCAGAAGATAAATGGCAGGGGGAGGGAGTCTCTTTAAGCCGGCCATTGGAAAGTGATATAGCCCCAGAGCTCAAATTCAGAATTTTTAAAATTCTGCTCCAGTGAGAGACCTCTCTGCCGGAAAGGTGCTCAGGTGGCAAAATGGGCCGAATCCTACGTGAGACAGTGTGGTTTCAGGATCCCCAGGGTCACAGAAAGAGCAGGGGTGCCTGAGCCAGCAGGGTTCTCAAGCATTGGATTGGGGAACCCAGTGAGGGTCAGTGAGCCTGGGAGTGGCTCTCAGCTCAGTTTGCCATAAACTGTGAACCACAGCAGGATCTGGTGTCTGTTCTCTGTGCAGGGACCCTGCAAAGGGCAGAAACAGGGCAACTCTCCTCGTTTCCCCAGGAGGATCAGCACACATAGCAGAAGTCTGAAGAGACTGGCACACACAAAAATGGAGACTGTTTTTCTCTGAAAGTTTACTGAAGAGGGGGCTGGGACCTTTCAGCTCCAGGACAGGAAATTGGAGCACTCCTAAGGTGGAAAAAGCCTTCAGGGAACAAAATCCACATAGAGCAACCAGAAGCTGTTTACACTGAGCCCGGCCCCCTAGCAAGGGGTGGTGCAACTCCACCCAGGCAAAGACACCTGAGAATCAGCACAGCCGGCCCCTCCCCCAGAAGACCAGCTGGAACATGGGGCAAATACCAAGTTTACAGAGCACACTGTATGGCAAAACTACAGTGCTAGGGGAAAATAGTATATAGAATTCGAGGTTTTTTTCTCATGATTTTATGTCAGTTTAAATTTTCCCTTTTTTTCCCCTTTTCAACAAGTTTAATTTATCACCTCTTTGTTCTTAAGGTTTTTTTTTAACTTTTTTTTACATTTACATTTTACAGATATATTCTTCATTTTGCCTTCCTTTCACTGTATTCAATTTTATTTTTGTATATATATATATGTATATATATATATGTATCTTGTGTGTGTGTGTGTGTGTGTGTGTGTGTGTGTGTGTGAGAGAGAGAGAGAGTTTTGCTTTCTTTACAATTTTGGGATTTAGTGTCCTCTAACAAACAGACCAAAACACACCTAGGACCAAGTGCATTATGCTGTTTTGTCCACTTGGGAGATTATATTCTCTCCTTTTTCCATTTTTTTCCTTTTTCTTTTCTTTTTTTGGTTTCTGAACTCTTCAGATTTGTCTAGTGTGTATTTCACGTGGGTTGTGGTTGATATTTTTGATTTTGTTTTCTCATTCATCCATTTATCTCTGGGCAAAATGAACAGAAGGAGAAATTCACAACAAAAGAAAGAACGAGAGGTAATTCTCTCTGCCACCAATATAATGGATATGGATATAAGTAAAATGTCAGAGCTGAAATTCAGGGTAATGATTATAAAGTTACCAGTTGGGCTTGAAATAATCATGAAAGACAGTACAGACTCTCTTAGTACAGAAATAAAATCCAATCAGGCAGAAATTAAAAATGCTTTAAGTGAGATGCAGTCTAAAATGGATGCTCTAACAGCTAGGGTAAATGAAGCAGAAGAGAGAGTCAGTGACATAGAAGACAAGATGAGGGAAAGGAAGGAAGTTGAGAAAAACAACTAATGGACCATAAGGGGAGGCTTCGAGAAATCAGTGATACCATAAAACAAAAACAGTATTAGAATTATTTGAGTCCTAGATGAAGAAGAAAGAGAGGGACAGAAGGTATATTTGAGAAAATCATAGCTGAGAACTTCCCTAATCTGGGGAAGGAAACAGGCATTCAAGTCCAGAAGGGTAAAAGAACCCCCCTCAAAATCATTAAAAATAGGGACACCTGGGTGGCTCAGTTGAGTTCTCTCTCAAATAAATAAATAAAATCTTTAAAAAAATTATTATTTTTTTTCTAAAGATTTTATTTATTTGAGAGAGAGGCAGTGAGAGAGAGCATGAGCGAGAAGGTCAGAGGGAGAAGCAGACTCCCCATGGAGCTGGGAGCCCGATGCGGGACTCGATCCCGGAACTCCGGGATCATGACCTGAGCCGAAGGCAGTCATCCAACCAACTGAGCCACCCAGGCGTCCCTTAAAAAAAATTATTAAAAATAGATCAACACCCTGATATTTAATAGTGAAGCTTGAAAATTTCAGAGATAAAGAGAAAAATCCTGAAAGCAGCTCAAGACCCTTAACCTACAGGGGTAGGAATATTAGACTGGCAGCAGACCTATCCACAGAGACCTGGCAGGCCAGAAAGGGCGGAAATGATACATTCAGGGTATTAAATGAGAAAAACATGCAGCCAAGAATACTTTATACAGCAAGGCTGTCAATCAGAATGGAAGAAGAGATACAGAGCTTCCAGAACAAACAGAAACTAAAAGAATTTGTGATCACTAAACCAGTCCTGCAAGAAATATTAAAGTGGTTCTTGTAAGTGAAGAGAAAGCCCAAAAGTAACACAGACCAAAACGAAACAGAGACAATCTACAGAAACAGGGACTTTACAGGAAATACAATAGCACTAAATTCATATCTTTCAATAGATACTCTAAATGTAAACGGACTGGATAAAAAAGCAAGATCCATCCATATGCTGACTACAACAGACTCATTTTAGACCTAAAGACACCTCCAGGTTGAAAGTGAGGGGGTGAAGAACCATTTATCATATTAATGAACATCAAAAGGAAGCTGGGGTAGCAATCCTCTTATCAGACAAATCAGATTTTAAACCAAAGACTATAGTAAGGGATGAAGAAAGACACTATATCATATTTAAAGAGTCTATCCAACAAAAAGATCTAACAATTAGAATTATTTATGCTACTAAATTGGGAGTAGCCAATTATATCAACCAATTAATAACCAAATTAAAGAAATACATTGATAATAATACAATAATCATAGGGGATTTCAACACCCCACTCACAGCAAAGGACTGATCATCTAAGCAGAAGATCAACAAGGAAACAGGACTTTGAATGACACACTGGATGAGATGAACTTCACAGATATATACAGAGCATTCTATCCTAAAGCAACATAATATACATTTTTGTTGAGTGCACAAGGAACATTCTCCAGAATAGAACACATACTTGATCACAAATCAGGTCCCAACAGATTGGGATTATTTCCTGCAGTCACAAGAGGAAATTTGGAAGGAACTCAAACACTTGGAGGGAAAAGAGCAGCCTTCTAAAGAATAAATGGTCAACCAGGAAATTAAAGGAGAATTTTAAAAATTCATGGAAACAAATGAAAATGAAAACACAACTGTTCATAATGTTTGGGATGCAGCAAAGGTGGTACTGAGAGGGAAGTACATAGAAATACAAGCCATTCTCAGACAAGTCTCAAATACACAAGGTAACCTTCCACCGAAAGGAGCTGTAGAAAGAACAGCAAATCAAGCCTAAAGCCAGCAGGAGAAAAGAAATAATAAAGATTAGAGCAGGAATCAATGAAATAGAAATAAAAACAAAAACAAAACAGTAGAACAGATCAATGAAACTAGAAGCTGGTTCTTTGAAAAAATTAATAAGATTGATAGACACCTAGCCATATTTATCAAAAAGAAAAGAGAAAGGACCCAAACTAATAAAATCATGAATGAAAGAGGAGAGATCACAACCAACACCAAAGAAATATAAATAATTATAAGAACATATTGTGAGCAACTATATGTCAATAAATTGGGCAATCTGGAAGAAATGGATACATTCCTAGAGATGTATACACTAACCAAAACTGAATGAGGAAGAAATAGAAAACCTGAAGAGACCCATAACCAGCAAAGAATTTGAAGCAGTAATCAAATTTCTCCTAACAAACAAGAGTCCAGGGCCAGATGGCTTCCCAGGGGAATTCTACCAAACATTTAAACAAGAATTAATACCTATTCTTCTGAAGCTGTTTCAAAAAAGTCAGAATTAGGGGCACCTGGGTGGCTCAGTGGGTTAAAACCTCTGCCTTCAGCTCGGGTCATGAAGGGTCCTGGGATCAAGCCCCACATCGGGCTCTCTGCTCAGCAGGGAGCCTGCTTCCCTTTCTCTTTCTGTCTGCCTCTCTGCCTACTTGTGATTTGTCTGTTAAATAAATAAACAAAATCTTAAAAAAAAAAATCAGAATTGAAGGCAAACTTCCAAACTCTTTTTATGAGGCCAGCATTGCCTTGATCCCAAAACCAGAGAAAGACCCCACCAAAAAGGAGAATTATAGACCAATATCCCTGATGTATATGGATGCCAAAATTCTCACCAAAATACCAGCCAGTAGGATCCAACAGTATATTAAAAGGATTATTCACCATGAACAAGTGGGATTTATTCCTGGGCTGCAAGGGTGGTTCAACTTTTTCAAATCAATCAACATGATACATCACATTAATAAAAGAAAGGACAAGAACCATATGACCCTCTCAATTGATGAAGAAAAAGCATTTGACAAAATATAGTATCCTTTCTTGATTATAACTCTTCACAGTGTAGGAATAGAAGTAACATCTTTTAATATCATAAAAGCCTTAAACAAAAAGCCCATAGCGATTAACATTCTCAGTGGGGAAAAGCTGAGAGCTTTTCCCCCAAGGTCAGGAAGGAAGATGACAAGGATGCCCATTTACCACTTTTGTTCAATATAGTATTAGAAGTCCTAGCCTCAGCAATCAGACAACAAAAAGAAATAAAAAGCATTCAAATTGGCAAAAAAGAAGACAAACTCTCCCCCTTCACAGATGACATCATACTTTACGTGGAAAACCCAAAATACTCCATCCCAAAATTGCTAGAACTCATACAGGAATATAACAATGTGATAGGGTGTAAAATCAACACACAGAAATCAGTTGCATTTCTATACACTAACAAGGAGATGAAAGAGAAATTAAGGAATTGATTGCATTTACAATTGCACCAAAAACTATAAGATACCTAGGAATAAACCTAACCAAAGAGGTAAAGGATCTGTACTCTAAAAACTATAGAACACTTATGAAAGAAATTGAGGAAGACACAAAGAAATGGAAAAATATTCCATGCTCACGGATTAGAAGAATAAATATTGTTAAAATGTCTATGCTACCCTGAGCACTCTAAGCATTCAATGAAATCCCTACCAATATACCACTGACATTCTTCAGAGAGCTGGAACAAATAATCCTAGAATTTGTATGGAACCAGAAAAGACTCTGAATAGCCAGAGGAATGTTGAAAAAGAAAACCAAAGCATCACAATACCAGACCTGAAGCTATATTACAAAGCTGTAATTGTCAAGACAGTATGGTACTGGCACAAAAACAGACACACAGATCAAAGGAACAGAATAGAGAATCTAGAAATGGACCCTCAACTCTATGGTCAACTACTCCTTGACAAGGCAGGAAAGAATATCCAATGGAAAAAGGACAGTCTCTTTGATGAATGGTAGTGGGAAAGTGGGACAGCCCATGTAGAAGAATGAAACTGGACCATTTTCTTACACTATATACAAAGATAAACTCAAAAGACATGAAAGACCTAAATGTGAAATAGGAATCCATCAAATCCTAGAGAAGAACACAGCTTCGACCTCAGCTGCAGCAACTTCTTGGTAGACATGTCTCCTAAGTCTAGGGATACAAAAGCAAAAATGAACTATTGGGACTTCATCATGATAAAAAGCTTTTGCACAGCAAAGGAAACTGTTGACAAAACCAAAAGACAACCAATAGAATGGGAGACAATATTTGCAATGACATATCAGATAAAGGGCTAGTATCCAAAATGTATAAAGAACTTATCAAACTCAACACCCAAAGGACAAATAACTCAATCAAGAAATGGGTAGAAGACATGAACAGACATTTCTCTAAAGAAGATAGAACAATGGCCAAAAGATACATGAAAAAATGTTCCACGTCACTTGGCATCGGGGAAATACAAATAAAAACCACAATGAGACACCACCTCACACCGGTCAGAATGGCTAAAATTAACATGTCAGGAAATAACATACATTGATGAGAATGTTGAGAAAAGGGAATCCTCTTACACTGTCGGTGGGAATGCAAGCTGATACAGCTACTCTGGAAAACAGTATGGAGTTTCCTCAAGAAGTTAAAAATAGAGCTACCAGGTATTTACCCCAAAGATACAAATGTATTGCTGTGAAGGGGCACCTGCACCCCAATGTTTATAGCAGCAATGTCCACGATAGCCAAAGTGTGAAAAGAGTTGAGATGTCCATCGATGGATGAATGGATAAAGACGTGATATATATATATCTCCACACACAATGGAATATTACTCAGCCATCAGAAAGGATGAATACTTATCACTTATATTGACACGGATGGAACTGGAGGGTATTATGCTAAGTGAAATAAGTCAATCAGAGAAAGACAATGATCATATGGTTTCACTCATCCATGGAATATAAGAAACAGTGCAGAGGACTGTAGGGGAAGGGAGGGAAAACTGAATGGGAAGTCATCAGGGAGGGAGAAAAACCATAAGAGACTCTTAACTATAAGAAACAAACAGGGTTGCTGGAGTGGGGTGGTGGGGGAATTGGGTGATGGGCATTAAGGAGGCCATGTGATGTGATAAGCACTGGGTGTTATATGCAACTGATGAATTATCGAGCACTACATCTGAAACTAATGATAAAAAATTTAAAAAAGAAAAGCAACATTAATACTTTAAATATACAAATGGACACATTTTCACAGACAGCATCAGTAAGACAGTTAAAGTCAATGAACTTTGACAACAAATTATTATGAGGCCATGTTTATACAAGCATGTCTGAATGGCTGGAGTTCAAGTATTTATTTTTATCTACTTTGTTCAGATTAAACTGAATTTATAAAAGATAATGAGTCTCATTCTAATATCTGCCTCACTAGTGTCTTATTGACACAGCTGAAACCCTCCAAAAAGTGGTGAGTTCTTTCAGCTAGAAAATATTAATGATTTGTTTTCTGCAAATTTCACAATATATTAAAAAAATATCTCTGAGAAAGAAGCATAAGAAAGGTAACATCTATAGTGAAGAAATCACCCTGCTATCACTCTTGCTTTCTGGCAAGCCAATGTGGATCTGAGGTTCTGACCAAAGGCTCATTTACACAGGGTGCCTCCTATAGATACACAACTTACTTTACTACAAAGAATAAAAAATGTGGTTTTCTGGAGATAAGGATGAAAATCCACTGGATTGTGAGCTGTCATTTATACTTTAAAACATTAGAAATAAAATGTTCTCTTTTTTTTAAACATTTATTTATTTATTTGACAGAGAGAGACATGCAAGAGAGGGAACACAAGCAGGGCAAGTAGGAGAGGGAGAAGCAGGCTTCCCGCTGAGCAGGGAGCCCAACGCGGGGCTTGGTCCCAGGACCCTGGGATCATAACCTGAGCTGAAGGCAGATGCTTAACGACTGAGCCATCCAGGCGCCCTAGAAATAAAATGCTCTTAAACCAAGAAGATCCTCAAAGAGATGCCTTCGTATGGGGATGCCCAGTAGAATTTTCAAAACACACATGAAATATCTACAAAACTGAAAGCTTTCCCCCCAAATCAAAAGGCTCAAGGAGAATTGTCCCGACAGAATTCAGCTCTTATAAGTCAATCAGGACTTGAATAATACAGTTGCAATGCAGAGAGTTAGAATCCTCCTGTGAAGCATTTTCCCTAAGCATTGGTTAGGATTTTATTATAGGCTACTGTGATATTTTTGTCTTTAACATTTCAGCCGGAGTGTATATTTATTCATCCATTCAACCATCAAGTGCCTACTGGATGCCAGCATTGGGGATGTAAAATGAACATGCTATGTGGCTCCTGAACTTCCTGAATCTGAAAGAAGTAAAAAGCACATCGAGAATATCAATGCTGTTCAAAAATTTAGAGCGATGTCAGGAAAGACATTCATCTCCCTTTGGGGGAGCTTCATCAAAAGGAACAAATAGAAAGGCAGTCCAGGCAACAGAAATGACATTTATGAAGGTGTGGGGACAGAAAGAAAGGCACTTTGGAGTCATGGAAAAACAACTCAAAATGAGAGGATGGATAGGAGGGGATGCCTGGCTGATTCCATCAAGATAGCATGTGACTCTTGATATCAGGGTCCTGAGCTCAAATCCCACCTTGAGCATAGAACTTACTTAAAAAAAAATACATAAATAAAAATAAAGAGTCGATGGGGATAAAGAGATAGGCCAGGTGACCAATGGAGAAAGAATTTTTGATGGAAATTAAAAGCAAGGAAATGATCAGAACTAAATTTAAGGACAACACTCCAGGGTAGTATGATATAATGTTCCTAAAACAATTGGACGTTTAATTGGCCAAGGTAAGTTTCCAGAGAAGTTATGTCTTTGTCCAAAGAAGACACACTGACCTCTTTCAAATGAATGGCTTGGTCCTTTTCTCAGCAGTTGTTGTCCTTGAAGATAGGACCACCAACTGAGGGAAGGTGAAGAAGCCTATACTCTCAGAGAGCCCACCTGGACATTACTGAGAGAGTACTTGAGAACCTATGGCCATTATCCTTCAATCAAATGCATGTTACATAGGGTACTTCAAGCTCTACCATCAGTAATCAATGAAGAGCCCAGGAAAGGGCAGTAAGCAATCAGAACTACATATCTACATATCACAGCAATCATGAAATAACTGACCCAGAAAGCAATTTAATATAAATTTATAATTATTTATATATTATATATATAATACATTAATAAAATTTATATATAATATAAATTTTATAATTTAATAGTCCTTCATCCTCAAATGTCAACTTTTGTCATAATTATTCTCCCAATCAGCAATTTTCTTTCAATATAATCAATATTTTCCTTGTTTCAATATAATCTTGTTTTTCCAAATGGATTTGTTATTTTTTAAATAAATTTCACTTATTTAATTTTTTGAAGTGGTGGCACATTCACATAGTCCAAGCATCAAGAAATACAGAAAGATATATATATATATCAATGTCTCCTTTCCACTCCTGCCTTCTATTTGCCAAGTTCCCAAAACAAGTAACCAACATCATTTAGTCTCAAGAGTTTTAGAAAGTATACACAAGCCAGTACAAGGATAGATAACTTTTCTTTTTTTTTTTCCACCCCAATGGCACACTATTTTGACCATTTTTTCCCTATCTAAAAGTAAATCTTGGAGATTGTATTAATCAGCTTGAGCTGCCATAACAAAACCCCATAGATTAGATGGCTTAAACAACAGAAATTTATTTTTTCACATTTCTGGAGACTGGAAATCTGAGCTCAGGGTGCCAGCCGTGGTTGGGTTCTGGTGAGAGCTCTCTTCCTGGCTTGCCGAGGGTCCCTGAAATGCTAAAGACAAAAATATCACAAGAAAGAGACAGTAGGTCTTCCAGTGTCTCTTATTATAAGAGCGGTGATCCCACTTTCACGACCTCATCTAACCCTAATTAGTCCCCAGATACCATAACATTGGGGATTAAGTCTTCAACATATGAAATTGCATTGGGGGACACAAACATTCAGTTTATAACAGAGATCTTTCCATATAAGCATATCTTTCCATATAAGCATATAAAGAACCTCTCGAGTTTATTTTTTTTATAGCTGCACAGTATGCTACTATTACAACATACATCTTTAATATTGCAACTGGGAAAAATAAAGCTGTCCTTAATCATTCTTTATTAATAGGATCTGTAGAAATACAGTAAGATGACATGAGCCCTAGAGACTGGGATGATATTTCTGATGAGTTCACTTCTAAACTGGAATTATATGCTGATGACTGCTGGAAATGTATCAAAACTTAAATAATATGCTTAATGCACATTTGTTAGCCCATCAGTAGATCCTCAAAACTTTAGCTTTCTAAATCAAATATGGTTGAAATGTTATCCTCATATGAAGTTATTCACTTGAAGGTGCAAATTACATCAATGAAACACATAGCTATGAAATGTATTTTTTAAGGTCAATGCTTATAGACAACGGTCAGCTTACCTCTGACTGTTACCTAACTAGACATGTTATACAGGCCATTCTAAATATGTTAGTGTATTTTTGGTTTTGAGAAAGGTATTTGTGTAGAAGATTTAGTGATCTTTATGAATAAAGTTCAAATCGTTATTCAGTTCAGAAGAGGGAAAGAATCAATAATGAGGAAGAGAAAAAACAAAAGTATGGCCACAAAATACTTCTGGACAACCTTACTAAAAGCAGAATAATAGACTGTGTGCTGTTCCAGCAGCCTGAACTATCCCTGCCTGAAGAAAGAGAAGGCAGAAGAGAGAGACAGTGAACAGAAGGTAGGTGAACAGAACAACATGTTCTTAAAAATATAGCTTAAATTGGAATCATGGATAAAAGAGCAAGGAATCAAAGAGGGAACCAAGGTTTCAAGCCTAGGTGAGTGGGTAGAAAAGTGACACTGTTGGCTGAGATAGGGTAGAAGGTATTTAGGATGGGGTGAGAGTTTATTTTATATACCTTATGTTTGGGGGCTAATGAGATCATTAGCAGCAGACATTTAACACATTGAAGGGAAGAGAGAGATCTGGGACTTTTTCAAGAAGTACTTATGAGTGGGGTGCCTGGGTGGCTCAGTGGGTTAAAGCCTCTGCCTTTGGCTCAGGTCGTGGTCTCAGTGTCCTGGGATTGAGCCCCACCTCAGGCTCTCCACGCAGCAGGGAACCTGTTCCCCACCCCCCTCTGCCTGCCTCTCTGTCTACTTGTGATTTCTGTCAAATAAATAAAATCTTAAAAAAAAAAAGAAAAAAAGAAGAAGAAGCACCTATGAGAACAAGAGAGAAGAGAGGTGTGGTGAGAAGGAACCAGGACAGAATGATGGAGACCACTCACATTCAGAGGTAGAAGGAAACAGATGGGCACTAAAAGAGAGAGAAGAGTAGTCAGAGAAACAGAAAGTGAACCAAGGCAGTGAGTTGCAAACACCAAAAGAGGAGGGCAAAGTCAAATGTGCCATGTGCTGGAAGAAGGGTCAACAAAGATATGGACACCTCCCTCCCCAAATATGATAGGAGACATCAGATTTTAAGACATTAAGTAATGAGTTGAATAGTGAGAAAGTAAACTAAAACAATGCATTACATTGATAATCTTTTGAGATGATTGTGAAGATAGGAAAATAATGTTATTTCATATTTTTATTCCACTTTAAAAACATAGAGTACTTCCACATATATTCCCTCTTTTGATGATATCATTAGGGGATAGTTCTGTAGGTAGATTTGTGGAGAAAGATGCAGTGGAGAGAGGTAATCCAAGATGTAAATAGAAATTGTTGTATTGTATAGTGTTAGTTTCTTAGGGAGGTGAGAGAGGAAAGAATTTAGTGCTGGAAAAGAGTAGTGGGTAATGATGTGGGAAACAAAGGCAGAAGGAAATGTAGATCAAAATAAATGTCCCTGTAACCTGCAGCCCAGTGACAAATACTTAAGGCAGCAGAGTATAATGTCTTTTTTTTTTTTTAAAGATTTTATTTTATTTATTTGACAGAGAGAGAGATCACAAGTAGACAGAGAGGCAGGCAGAGAGAGAGGAGGGAGCAGGCTCCCTGCTGAGCAGAGAGCCCGACGCGGGACTTGATTCCAGGACCCTGAGATCATGACCTGAGCCGAAGGCAGCGGCTTAACCCACTGAGCCACCCAGGCGCCCCGTATAATGTCTTAATGTTAATCCTTTGCTAGAGGGAAAAAACCATCTTAGTTTGACAAAAGCAAGGCCTCCTGCATCCCGTGTCTTCTTTAGCACATGAAAACCTTTTGGAACTTCCTTTATCTTTAATTCTCCAGCCCCAAAGTATATAATCAGCTGTCCTTCATAAACCCCAGGTAGCAGTGGGGGAGCAAGGAAGCGGGTTGGGGGTGGGGTGGCAGCAGTTCTCTCTGCCCACAGGTCCTGTCCCTGTGCTTTAATGAAACTACCATTGTGCACTGAAGTCATCTCAAGAATTCTTTGGTGGGGCGCCTGGGTGGCTCAGTGGATTAAAGCCTCTGCCTTCGGCTCAGGTCATGATCCCAGGGTCCTGGGATTGAGCCCCGCATGCATCGGGCTCTCTGCTCGGCAGGGAGCCTGCTTCCCTCTCTCTCTGCCTGCCTCTCTGCCTACTTGTGATCTCTGTCTGTCAAACAAATAAATAAAATCTTTTGAAAAAATAAATAAATAAAAAGACCCAAAGTAATCAAGGTAACCTTGAACTGAGGGCCCAACCGACAGGAGAAATGTGAAACAAGTGGGGGAAATGCTGACGTTGGCATAAAAAGTCAAAACACTGGATCTGCACCCAGTCACAAGCTCTCCAGATCTCTAATATAATACCATGTCCTCCCACAAATATAATGGTGAGAGGACACTGAAGTACTGGGGCCAAGAGCAAACAGCTCAATGTCTTTTTTTTTTTTTAAATTAATTTATTTATTTGAGGAAGACAGGCAGGGGAGGGGCAGAGGGAGAGAACCTTCAAGCAGACCCCACTGAGCATGGAGCCCAACATGGGGCTCAGTCCCAGGACCCTGAGATCATGACCTGAGCCAAAATCAAGAGTTAGATGCTTAAATGACTGAGTCATCCAGGCACCCCAACAGTTTGATGTCTTAAGTAACTCCAGCAGAGATTTTAAGAGAAGTTCCTCCACTGAAGAACTCAATTTAGAAGTCTGCTTTGGATTCCCACCCCCAGCCCACTCCACAGGAAGCAAAAGCATGAAGCAAGCTGTTAGAAGAGTGCATTCCCCCAGGACTTTCTCATACAACAGGATGTTGGTCTGTGTCAGCCTCCAGTCACCCTCTTTAGAGAGTTCTGCTTTTTGTAAGACAATACCCAAGTGTTTACAAGTCTCTCTATTAAAAGGCATGCATGTTAAGAAATAAATTTAAGTTTTTACTCTATGAGCTAATACATTGGGATATTACCACATCTTCCTGGCTTGGTGTCTGGTTGGGGAAGGACTACACAACCTCCGCTGATCCAATGTACGTCATTCTTGAGACTGTTTATAGGATGGAGCCAAAGGGGAAGAAATCTTCTTTCTTTGATGGTAGAAGGTCTGCTAGGATGAGATGAGAGACCAAAGCAACTAGAAGCCATGCTCCCCACGGCATGGAGAAAACTATCTGCAAAGAGAACCAGAAACACGGGTCAGAAATAGAGAGTATAAACCTGAAAAGTGTTCCTGATGCTGACTTCAGACACCTCCAGCCCCAGTTCCCTACACTTGGGTTTGGGTTACACCAGTCCATAAATTCTCCTTTTTGTGTGGGCAAGTTGGGATTTTGCCACTTGCAACCCAAAGTACCCCAACTTGTACACAGAATACCTTACACGTCCACAGTGTTCAATACATAGATATTGATTATCTGATTGCTTCAGTATTCCTGATTTTTCTGTACCTTTTGCATTTTTTGTGTGTCCTACAACTTCATTCTCAGTGAGGCTTGATCAAAGGTAAGGCTGCAATGTTCCAGTAATAACTGGGAGCCCCAGTTCCCCGAAGTTGGCCAAGGCCATTTAATATGTCTGTGTTTCAGTATCCTAATCTGGAAAATATGGCAAATAATAATAGCATCTAGTTATTTCACACCTACTTTAATCCAAGTACTGGCCTAATGCTTAATATGCATTATCCTAGTTCCCATGGCAACTTTGTGACATCTGCATAATGATCCTCATTTTATAGATGGGGAAGCTGAGATGCCATGAGCTTAAATGAACTGACCAAGGTCATACAGCTTGAGTGACAGAATTCTGACTCATATCCAGATTTGCCTGAGCCTGTGCTCTTTCCAGTGTCCTGTGATGCCCTACTTATTCAAAAAGCTTTTGTGTGTATAGTAAGATAATGCAGGTACAATTGCTCTAAAAATAAAAAGAGATCAAAAATCATTCTCCAGTTGACAATAAAAAATGTGGAAGTGGGCCCAAGTATTAAGGAGGAAGATTTAGGTTTAGAACATTCTGACTACCCCAATTATGGCATTGAAACAGTAACTGAAAAATAAATGATGGATCTCATATAAACAAAAAATTTTATGAAAAGAGAAAGTACAGCCAAGATTCTGTTCCATTTCTGAAGCTTCAATAAAATTCCAAAAGACATAAGTAAGTAAGCATTGCTAAGCTAGAGACCTTTCTAATTTTCTTCATTGAACCATCGATATGGAGGCCCTGGCATTTCCTCCGTGGCCCTGTTAACGAAGTTCCTTGTAAAATATGAACATTTTCACATACAGACCGGGATGGCGCTATCAGTGGCATTTAAAATGAACAAACCTATAGTCATGCTGTCTATGTACCATTGAAGTACATGCAAACCCTATTTTTGTAGAAGTTTACCTGGAAAAAGGTTAAGACCAAGCCTATGTGTTAAATGATGTTTCATAGCAAAACATTTGTGTTCCTCAAGCTATAACTATTTTTTTAAAATTTTAAAATATTTTTTTAAAGATTTTATTTATTTATTTGACAGACAGAGATCACAAGCAGGCAGAGAGGCAGGCAGAGAGAGAGGAGGAAGCAGGCTCCTTGCTGAGCAGAGAGCCCGATGCGGGGCTCGATCCCAGGACCCTGAGATCATGACCTGAGCCGAAAGCAGCGGCCTAACCCACTGAGCCACCCAGGCGCCCCTAAATTTTAAAAATATTTTTATTTATTTATCTGACAGAGAGATACAGCGAGAGGGGAAACACAAGCAGGGGGAGTGGGAGAGGGAGAAGCAGGCTTCCCACTGAGGAGGGAGCCCGATGCGGGACCAACCCCAGGACTCTGGGATCAGGACCTGAGCCACCCAGGTGCCCCTTAAAGCTTCTATTTTGGAGTAATTTTCAGTTTAGAACATTTTCAAAAAGCAACTAATTAATAAAAATATCAAAATGTACTAATACTCATTTAATCTGAAGCCAACTATTGAAATGTATTACTGTAAACAAAATGAAAAACCCAAAGCAGTGTAGAAGCCCAACAAAGTAGCAAGATAACTATTTTAAATTTGAAATAATTAATATTTTTAATTTAATTTTTAAATAATTAATATTAAATAAATAATAAATTTATTATTTTAAAATAATATCAGACATTGTTATAATTTTGAACAAATGTAGCACACCTCTTCAATAATGAAATTTAAATATTTTCTTTTTAAAACTCTAACATTCCAAGAACATTAGCTCATTAGGTAGATACTTTAAAAAAGTGGGTTTATACTTAGAACTGCATGATCATTGACTCTAACAACTGAGTTAAACACATGCCCCAAATGCCAAACCTGATGCTGTCTTCTGCAACATTGCTTTTGGAACTCAACATCTCTCCACTGTTGTTTTCAGAGACATCTTTTTAAAACGGGAAATTGATTGATGAAATCTTAGCCACGAATAAATGCTAATACATACAATAAATTAAAATGCTGTCATTTTATAGAAAGGCTTATTGGCTAACTGTGTTATTTCTCCTAGTAACTCAAAGTCTTGTGTTTAATTTACAGAATGAAATGCAGAAATCAGTTATTTAGCTCAGAGTATGACAAAAGTGCTTCTCAAAGTTACACTTTGGGAGGCAACCAGACTGAATTACTCACTGACTTAAAACATAGAGTGTCATAACCAAGAGTTTTTCCACTTCAAAATGTATCAAGCAATGTTCAAACTATGAGGAAGCATTTTTGTATTGTCTGGTCAGTGCTGTGTGCAAATTAATATCTGCATAACAATTCAGACTCACCCTTCCAGAAAGGATTTCATACATATAAAGAAATGCTAGTATTTATGGGATGGACGTTTACCAGAATTGCTCTTAAAGGCTACATAATAAAAGTGCATTAACGTTGTCCAAATTAATTAACCATAGATACTGAAATGGATTCAGCTAATGGATTCTGCCTCTCCAGAGAGTGCCTCTTTTAATCATAAAACAAAAGCGGAAAACATGTTTTTCCTCCCTTTTCTCATGACATGTAGCCATCTGACCAAGAGCGGGAGTGGGGGTGGGACTGACTGCTCGCACCGTCCCTGAGCCAGCAAGCGGGAGCGGTCATCTAGTGACCAGACACTCTGGCTTCTCCTCTCTAAGGGCAAACAGACTGGCTCAGCATCTGTCACGTCCTGCTCCCCTTTGAAACAGGAAACCAGTCTAGAGTTTCACGCTTACCTTCTGCCTTGCATTACCAAACCGGCAGGCTTGCCAGATCCTTGAAAATGACCATTATATATGAAGGTCATGAAGATTTTGAGGGATTGGTAAACAGAACGGGATTTATGTTTGGGACAGGGCATCAGCGATCTGGTGTCTATTGGAAGGCTGTAAGAGAGAGAGATGAAAGAAGCACATAAGAGTGGAAAACACACAAAGTCATGTGGCCCATCTCATGCCAGTGTGCGGAATCACATCCCCAAGCACAGCTGAACCACTAAGGGGTCTTGTAACGAGACTAGTAGTTACCCAAAGGCAAATAACGGGGAGCTTCAAAGGTCTAGGTTGTGAACTCACAAATGACAGTGGTTCAACTTGCTTTTCAATCAGACAAGCCCCCATTTTCCCCAATGTTTCCCACACCATGTCCTGCTTTGGCCCTCTTACTGCTCATTAGCAGTTCCAGCAGAGAGCAGGCCGGGGAAAGGAGAAGAGACATAAGTCAGAGCAAATGATCTAGAGTCTTCTAAACATGTTAAGGTAAATTTTCTCAATTACTAAGAGCAACAACGGTCCTTTTGTGGTTGTTTTTGTTTTTGCTGCTGTCTATCTGTCTATGTAAGGTATGATCAGTTTCCGGATCTCCTCTCTCAAGGAATTTATGGTCTGGTTTGGGAAGGCAAAATGAAGACACATGACATAGTGAGAAAGCCATGCTCTAAAGCCGCCCCAAGAGAACTCAAGTAAAGTCATGATTTCAAAAGAAGGAAGATCTTTGTGTGCTGAAGCTGGTGATAATATACACAGATTGAAAGTATAAACCGAAGTAAATAATTAGTGCAGAGAAGTGAGAATCAATGTCTGCGCAGATGCAATTGTTGAAAATTCCCTGAACAGGCTTGGGTGACAGCCCCATAGAGAGGACTTGCAGGCATCCTGTTTGGTTTGTGTGGGACAGGTCTCCTCAGAGCTCAGCACCAGGCTTTCTGTGGTGATCGGCCAAAGTGAGGGGACTGGTTGGCATGTAGGATGGGTTGGCATTCCTGGAGGAAAAATATTCAGTATCTTTCCATATCATTCATTAAGGTCTGTGTGACAGTGGCATGAGCAACTCGCTGTGGGGAGGTCTCCATCAGATAAACAGGGCTGCAAAATTCATAGCCAAAGAATGTGGACTGGAGAGGCACTCCCAGCTCCAGCTGCTACCTGAACACCCAGGACTGGCTGGGAACCAAGGAGACATGCTGAAACCAGGAGCCTCAGCGACGAATGGCAATGTTACAGCCTCTTAATACTGAAATGAAAAGTAATTGCTCCTGGCTTAAAGAATTAAGGAAAAACAAGATCAGCCTTGGCTGAACGACATTTTTTTCCCCAAAAACAACCATGCTGTAGACCAGGTTCTAAAACCTGCCTGGTATTTAAAAATGTGAAGAAATGGATGTTTTCTGTCAATATTATTTAAATCCATCTAGAAGTACTGATATATAAGAACACTTGAATGCAAATACATTTTGATTAACATGATTAAATCAAATGTGTCTACTTTCAGCTCTAAGGGATGACATCTAAAATTAACTTACCTAAATATAATTTTAGAAAGTCAGTCTTCAAAATAGCTGCTTCTTTCTTTCCTTCTTTTTTCTTTTTTGAAGGATTTTCTACTGAAAAGTCTCAGCAGAATCTACCAGGGCTCCTTTTTGTACAGCTGAAGCTGCAAATGGAGAAATATGGAAGGAGGGGGAGGGAAAGACATTTCAATACTTGTAATACATTCCCGCGATGAAATTGTCTTCTCTATAGAAAAAAGAATTCATAAAAATTCATAAAGGAACTGCTGCAAGTCTAAATTATTGTTAGAAGGATCTAAAGATGACTTTAACTCACGACTGAGTAAGTAATATTCTTATTTTTTACTTGTTTACCTCTCAAGGGGCTACAAAATGACAAATGTCAGATTTTCTGTATATAGAATTTTCATTTCCTTGAGAGCATGAAGGCAACGAGAAAAAGTAAAAACACAGCAAGTGTGAGAACAAATGAATTTTGCCTTTCAAGTTTCAATTTCTAAATATATGTATTAATTTAAAACATTTGTGGCAGACTCACAATGATATAGAGAAAACTAATTAAAATATTTCTTGCTTCCTAGAGCCATATAAAATTGCCTACATAAAAAGCCATTTCACATGGTTTCACCTAATATCATAAGCCCTCGCAGGAGGATCATCAACCAATAATAACCAGTAAGGAAGAAAACCCAGTTTGTCTCCCTGAAATCATTCTATGCAAATACTAATATTAAAAACCGAATATGACATATGCTATCTTCCTGCCAGTGTTAACATTGAGGACATCCCTCACAGAAAAACCACGGCTGCTCACAGTCATTATTCACAGCATGAATTTCTGCCTCATTAATTCAAAACAAAACAAAACAAAATAATCCTTATACCAGATGTTTTTTTTGGATACCACCGGTTTTTAAATTTCATTTAACCTGCATCACAACACTGACAACTATGTCCACTTTCACGTGAGCTCTAGCCGGTGGATAGCTGCAAGGCCAGCCACACACCCAATAACTTGACACACCGTCCTCACAAACATGAGAGCATTTTTTAAAATGAAAGGTATCACACAGCTCATGAGGTAAAACAGCCGTGAACAACACAGAGAATGCAAAGAATATCCACAGTCGATGAATTGTGCTCTCTATGAGAATATGGCACACAGCCAGTGACCCTGAAAACCACAATATTTCCAGAGATGAAGGACTATGGTACTTAGGAACACTTTGGATAAAAAAAAATATATATATATTTTTTTAAAAGGCAGTCCTTTTTATATCAGTACTCTGTCATTCTATGCCAGGAAAGGGTACCAAGTATGAAGATGGCCCCAATTTGCTTTTTATGCTCAGCGTGATTCAGATATGAGCAGGGTTTCTAGCCCCATCATAAGGAAACCTCCGACAAGCTTTCTATTCTTACAAAACATGAGAATGCCCAAAGAAAATATGAATTTAAAGTCCAATGCAAACATATATTTTAACGGGGATACATAGTCGTTGTAAATGTTGAGGGGATTAGGAAGTGTATGGAATGTTGTTCACAGCAGTTTTAACCCCGATATGTCACCAGTAGATTCAAGGCAGTTTCGGTTTTCTATGTAAAAAAATTAAAATTACGAAAGTGTAATCTCTCATGTCAAATATTATTAAATCATCAATGACACGTTTTCTTTAAACCCCCTTTCCGATACCAGACGACCTTGGGAGGAAGCAAAGGTCTTTCTTTGCCTAGAGATTTCAATTACAGACTCACTTTTTAGTATTTGCATTTTGCTTTCTGGAATTACTGACAATTCAAATATAATTTTAACATCCCCCTGGGTGAACTAAGCTCCCCAAGTGCCTGACAACTTGCTTTCTGAAAAGAAATCTATCTCTTCAAATTATACCTCATAAGATGTGAAGCTTAATGAGATTTTAAAATACAGACTTAATGCGGGTTTATCCTCCTCATGCCCTGGCTAGTATTCATCCTCCCCTTGAAACATCCTGCTCTCCGGATTTCCTAGTGTGAGTTTTGAAGAAATTCCGAGGAATAGCCACTAGGACAGCAAAGGTGACTTTCCTGAAGGATTGCATCACCCAACCCAGCAGGTAGGAGCTGAAAAGAGCTCCACATACTTCCCAGGTGATTCATGTGATACACGCTAAATCTGAGATGCAATGGGGAGATATCCCTTGTGAGGTGTTTGGCAGTGATAAAAGGAAACGTTTATTGGATGCTTACCAAAAAGAGAAAAATATCAAGTATTAGAATTCTACTTGGCCCATGATCTAACCAAGGTAAGAGATTAAAGGCACGTATTTAAGGTCCTAGAAATGGACCAGGCCTCAGATTTCCTGATTCCCAGAAAACTGCAATGTTTCCTGAGAACTTAGCTCTATAATTAAGGGTGACACTCATTCAATAACAAGCAAGGAAAAACAAATTTCTATTGATCCACATATCTACCATTTCCAGTACTCTTCATTTTTCATGTTGATCTGAGTTTCCATCTGGTATCACTTCCTTCACCCTGAAGACTTTTTTTTTTAAGATTTTATTTATTTATTTTGACAGACAGAGATCACAAGTAAGCAGAGAGGCAGGCAGAGAGCGGGCGGGGGGGGGGGGGGAGCAGGCTCCCTGCTGAGCAGAGAGCCCAACGTGGGTCTCGATCCTAGGACCCTGAGATCATGACCTGAGCTGAAGGCAGAGGCTTTAACCCACTGAGCCACCCAGACACCCCTTAAAGTCTTTTTTTTATTATTTTTTATTTTATTTTTTATTTTTTGTTTTTTTATAAACATATAATGTATTTGTATTACCCCTTAAAGTCTTAATGTCTTCAAGTACATGTCTACTGTTGACAAATTCTCTCAGCTTTTGTTTATTTGGCAATGTTTTTCTTTTTCATTCTTTCTGTCTTTCTTCCTCTCTCCCTTCTTTCCTTGCTCTCATTATTCTTATTCCCTTCATCTTTGAAGGATCCTTTCACTGGGTTTCTAATTCCAGGTTAACAGGTTTTCTTTCTTTCCACACTTTAAAGATGTCATTGCATTGTCTTTTGGCTTGTGGAGAAGTCAATTGATAGCTTCCCTAAGGTCTTGTGCAGAATGAGTTTTTTTCCCTCTGGCTACTAGTAAGATGTTTCTCTTGGGTCCCTGGTTTTCAGATATTTGACTACGATGCTCCTAAAAGTGGTTTTTGTCCTTATCTTGCTTATAGTTTGCTGAGCTTATAAAACTCATGGGTTAATATTTTTCATCAAATTTAGATTTTTTTCCAGCTATTTTTCCTGAAATACATATATATATGTATATGTACATATACATATATATATATATTTATCCTAGTCATGGTCTCCTCTTCTTCTGGGACTCCAGTTCTCAAATGTCAGGCCACCTCATACTACCCTCCAAGTCAATGAGAATTCATTTTTTTCTAGCCTTTTTTCTCTATGTATGCTTCAGTTTGCATAGTTTCCATGAGCCTTTGTGTCACTAGTTCTTTTCTTCTGTAGAATGCAATTTACTGTTAAGCCCATCTAGTGATCTTTATTTTTCATTTCAGATATTTTATTTTTCAGTTCTAGACTTTCTAGTTGAGTTCCTTTCATTGTTTCCAGTTCTTGACTAAGAACTTTCCTTTTCTCATCTGAATCCTTATTTTCTTGTAAATCTTCAAACACATTTGTAAGAACTGTGTTAAAGTTCTTGCTTGTTAATTCCAACATCTCTGTCATCTCTGGATATGTGTAATCCCTGAAGATAATACTGAAAGATAAATAAGACCTAAGTAACAGCAAAACCACTACTTCTGTCTGAGGTCACACATGCCCAACTGCGGGAATTCCGAATCCCTTCCTGTCACCTGAGAGAGAGTGAGGAGTCAAATGCCCTCTTCACTGCCACTTGCTTGTCCCTGCACTTGTTCGCTGCCTCCTTCTAGATCCCTCATGGCTTAGTCCCAGGGGGAGGCGGTTTTTCACATCAGGACCTCTCTGAGATGTTGTTCTCTGGGTACCACCACTGCTCCTACCACCCCCACTGCCATCTCATCTTCAGTGCTGCAGCTGCTGGCCCAGGGCTGCTCCTGGCCAAGCGGCTTTCCATCACTGCTCAGGCTAGCATGAAAGAGCCTGTCTTGCTGCTTCTCCTCTGCGTGTTCCAAATGATGGTCCTGCCTCTCCTGCTTCCTCCTGCCTCTCTCTGCCGAGCTCTGGGGAAGCCCGGGAGGAGCTGGCTCCTGCCTGCCCTTGTTCCCTGAGCTCTGGTCTGTTTCTCCTCCAGCCAGATTTTCTCCACATCTGCAGCTACTGGTCAGAGGATGGATTTCCCCCTGGTGGTGGCTCTTGTTGAACAAAGATTTGCTAAATTGCTAAGCATTTGCTAAGAACTTGTTATGTGTATAGAATTCTATTGCTTATCAAGAGAAGTGAAAAGAACTAAACAAACACACAAATTAATAATTTAAAGCCAAATACTGTATTTTGATGAGAGTCTTCTGTTTTAAAAAGTGGAAATCCACTGAACACTATAGATGTTCTTTAGTCTGTAAGTTTCATCAATTGATTTGACAAATATATACTGAGAACATGAATGTACCAGGTTCTAGTCCCAGTACTAAGAATATAAGATAGACAAGTTGCCTGATCTCACAGAGTTTAGAATAAACAAATAATACCAGTTAATAGTAGGTACAATATCAGATAGTGCTAAGTAATCTGGAGAAAATAAAGCAGGATAATGGGATAGAAACTAATGAGAGGAAAAATATTGTATAGGGAGTTGAAGGACGGCCTCTGAGAAAGTGACATCTGGGTTGAATGACATAAAGATCTAGGGAAAAAAGACAGCCAGGTAGGGGACAGCAAATTTATAGGAATGTAATGACCTATGTAGCGAATGACAGGATATGAGTTTAGACAGACTAAACAGCCCAGGTCAGGTAGTGCTTTCAAAGCTATGGTTAGGAGTTTGGATTTTATTCCAAATAAAGTGGGAAAGACTAAGAAATTTCAACAGGGAATGACATTCTGTGATCACATTGTGAAAATATCAATTTGGTGCTGTGTAGGGACTGATTGGAAGGTTACAGGAGTAGAAAACCCAAGAAACACTAGAAGTTATTGTAACCTAAGTAAAAAATGATAGTTCTATAATTCCATGAAATAAATTTGTACTCTATTAGATAGTGCTCTCAGCTGATAGCCCATCATGCAAGATATGGGATCTACTATGTGACAAAAGTAGATGACAAAGTCAATGGCCTTGAAGACCTTTCTATAATTTAATGGAGCTGACAGGTACAATTAAAGAGAACAAAGGATGATACCTTGTTGGGGCAATAAAAAATTGGCAGAGGTTAGCAGACTCTTAACAACAGTCTCTGGCTAGAGTAAAACCTCTGGGTCATCCTACCCTAAATCCCCACAGTGTCACAGAAGAACCAAAGAAACCACCATCCAAACCTCGAATCATACTTACACGACCAAGCAAATTATAAGCAAATATAACCATAACTGTCAACATTTACTGAGTGCTTAGAATGTTCCAGGCACAGTGCTAATGTCTACATGAATCATTTGATTCCACCAGAATAGGACTATAATAGTGATTAGAATCCCCATTTGCTGGATTTAAAAAACATGGCTGTTGGACACGGTAACTTGCCTAATGTTACAACAGAGCTACAAGAATTAGAGCCCTGCCTAAAATCCTAATCAGTCTGACCCCAAATCAAGCTTATAAAAATGAGGCCACTGTTTCCCAAAGTTGCCTGATATTAGGAACTAGCTGTGGCTGTTGTTAGAGATACAAATACCTATACCCATCCCCCAATTCATGCCAGTCCACCAAATCAGAATCTCCAGGAAGGAGTCTGGGAAGCTGTCATTTTTAACAATGGCCTTCAAATGACTCTTATTATTTTATTCTTCTTATTATAATTATTCTAATTATATAGCCTACACTGGAATAGCCCATACCAACATAAAGAATAAATGGACTACATAAAATAAAGGAAGAATCAAAACCAGTGGCATGTATCAGAGACTCCTTGGGAGAAGTAAGTTTTCGGCGAGATTTTGAAAGGAATGCTAAATAAAAGAAAGGAAGCATTGCAAGGAAGAAGGGCGTAAGACAGACAAAAAGGAGAGAATTGGGTGTGTAGTGCACTGATAAGAACTGATGTCCCAAGAAGAGGGGGTGACTTGATTCAGCACACACCTTGTCACGCATTTCTGTTTTCGAGAATTCAAGCAGGCTTAGAGTATCTGTAGGTTACCAAAGCTGCCTAGATCATCGGCCTGATCTTGGCCAATGTTGCCCTAGAAAGGCAATCCTTGAAACAAAACCCTATTATCATTCTGCTGGGTTAAATGATCAGAAAGAATCCTGTTTTTCAGAATTATTTTTTAAAAACTAAGCATACTTACTTGACTTCCTACAATAGACAAATGATCCCAGAAGACAACCTTATTTGGAATATAATAATAATTCTTCTCTTATTGATTCACAGGTTTGTTTGTTTCTTTTTAAAGACTTCATTTATTTGACAGAGAGAGAGCAGAAGCTGAGGGGAGGGGCAGAGGGAGAGGGACAAGCGGACTCTCCACTGAGCAGGAAGTCCGATAAGAGACTTGATCCCAGGAGCCTGGGTTCATAACCTGAGCTGAGGGCAGATGCTTGACTGACTGAGCCAGCCAGGCGTACCGATTCAGAGACAGTAAGTACAATTGCAGCTAGGTGCCATAGACAAGATGTCCTAAATTCTTCTACAGCATTACTTTTAACAGGCTGCAACTCAATCAACGGATGCTCATCAAATGCTGAAGTACACTGGACTCCATGAGCAGCAATGGGGAGAACAATAAGTAAAATGTGGCTCTTAATCACAAGAGTTGAGAGTCTAGCGGGAGAAGACAGATGACCAAATATGTAATTCCATTACAAGGCCTACAAGGGAGGTTTGTACAAATGGTCAGGCACTCCACAGAAGGAGCACTGGTGCTGACGGGGGTGGGGGGTGGTGGTGAGGGAAGGTGAAGGGCCTTGCTTGCTGGGTTTTGGAGGATTCACAGGATTTCGAAAGAAAAGGATGGAGAAAGTTTTGGAATACTGGAAGAATGACACAGAGGTCAGTATGAAAAGGTAAGCATGCAGTCATGGAGGAGTTATACACTGCAACCCACAATTTTTTTTTTTAAGTCTGCAGAGTATTTTCTTTTTTTTTAATTACTTGTCAGTATTTAAAATGGTGAGCATTTGTATACAAATCTTTATTTTTGACTTATTGGAAATGCAAAGATATAGGGGCGTGTGGGTGGCTCAGTTGGTTAAGGGTCTTCCTTTGGCTCAGGTCATGATCTCAGGGTCCTGAGATTGAGTTCCACACTGGGCTCCCTGCCCAGTGGGGAGTCTGCCTCTCTCTGCTTCTCTGCTACTCTTTCCATTCATTCTCTCTCTCTCTCTAAAAAAAAAAAAAAGAAGAAGAAGAAGAGAAAAGAAAAGAAATGCAAAGATTTAGCGACACTGGGCCCACATTCAATTGATCTTGAGGGATAGTTACACCCTTTGGAGGGAGATCTTTCTCCCCAGCCCACCCCAGACCCATTCCCTCTATTCTTTTATTCCCAGCCCTGCCCATGGGCATTTGTGGTTGTGACCCCTGGCAGAGAACAGGCTATGAGGTGGCAGGAGAAAGCCTTGAATGAGAATGTGGTGTGACAAGTTTGGAGCCTTGCTTGCCAAGTGTTTTCAGACTTTACCATGTGGGTGAGGGAGAGGGTGAAGCAGGGCAGGAAAATGGTAAGAGCTGATTTTTAGGAGGTGGTTTAGAGGTTTTTGGCAGATGGTTTAGAGGGCCTTTAGACTGAATATGGAAACTACTTAGGAAACCACCACAATCCTTCAGGAAAGAGATGATAAAGACTTACAGTAGGAGAGTGGTGATAGGGATGGAGGCAAGGGGCAGAGGCATAAAAGGAGCAGAGATGTATAAAGTTCCCAAATTGGTTTTGCTGTTTTTTGGGGGGCAGGGGGGAGAGAGAGAGAGAGAGAGCGAGCTCACACAAATTGGGGGGTGGGGTGCGGAGGGGCAGAGGGAGAGGGAGAGAGAGAATCCTAAGCAGGTTCCGTGCTCATTATGAAGTCTGACAGCCAGCTTGATCTCACCACATTGAGATCATGACCTGAGCTGAAACCAAGAGTCAGATGTTTAACTGACTAAGCCATCAAGGCCCTCCTCAAATTGTTTAAATAAAAATGTTTAAACATCTACAAAAGTTGAAAGATTAGTACAATAAATACCAACCTCTACCCAGATTCAACCTCAACAACAGTTATCATTTTGACATAGTTGCATTATTTTTATACACACACACACATGCAGGTGTGTGTATTTTGAAAGAAAGTTGTGGATATTATGACATTTCACACCTAAATATTCACAGTCAAATATACATTTCCTAAAAATAAGAGTAAGAATTTTCTTATATACCACCACAATGTCATTATCACATCTAAGAAAACATTAGTTTCTTAATACAACATACTATGTCCTTTAGCATATAGCTCATATGGAAATTTTCTCCAATTGTCCCCAAAATGTTTAGCTGTTTTATCAAGCCAAGGGTCAATCAAGGTTCATATATTTCATGTATTTGGTTGTTGTGTCTCCTTAGTCTCTTTTATTTATTTATTATTTTTTAAACAACTTTTTTTTTTTTTTTAAATATAACAGAGATCACAAGTAGGCAGAGAGGCAGGCAGAGAGAGGAAGGGAAGCAGACTCCCTGCTGAGCAGAGAGCCCAATGTGGGGCTCGATCCCAGGAGCCCGGGATCATGACCTGAGCCGAAGGCAGAGGGTTTAACCCACTGAGCCACCCAGGCACCCCACCTTGGTCTCTTTTAATCTAGAATAGTTCTTCCTACTCTTTTTCCCCAATGATAATGACTTCTGGAAGAATACAAAAAAGTTGTCTGATAGAATATCTCACATTAGGGATTCCTCTGCAGGTTTCCTTATAATTTGGTTGTTCTGTGATTCCCTGTAATTCCTATATATTTGAAGTTAGGTCTAAAGGTTTAAATAGATTCAATTTAACACTTTTGGCAAGAAGGGTTCATAAAAGATTTTGTAAATTTCACCTGCATCATGTCAGAAGGAACATAATTCAAGGTTATCCCATATAATTGCTATAGTCAATCTAGTGACTACCAGATTTCTCCTCTGCCACCAGTAAGTTGCCGCGTGATGACACTTTGTCACTGTGTGAATATCCTGTTCTGCCATACTCTTTCACAGTGATGGTTCTTGCTTGAATCAATTATTTCACTGGGGGTTACAAAATAGTGACTTTCAAATATTATCACTCCTTCAGCAGTGTTTTCTAAAACTGAATTTTCCCTCATCAACTAGGATGGTATACAATTCCTTCTAAAAAGGCAAAGTAAATATTTAGTTCTTTCCCTTTTACTATCAATTTCAGAGTAAGGATTTATTACTTCAAATGATGCAAATGATTCTTTTTCTTCTTTCCACTTTTTTTTGGGTATCGCTGTAGACTCATGGATTTTTAAATATTCAATGTTTTGCAATCTATTTGCTTCAAATTGTCCAAATCTGTCTATGGGAAATCCTTTAAAACTAGCTCTTGGGTCCTTTTAACATGTCCCCATAAGTCACTAAGCACTTCCTTGGTTTTAGGCATAACAAGATATCCTAAGCTCCACCTTGTAGTTTCCCTGCTCAACAACTAGAATCAGCTATTTCTCCAAAGATCATTATTCTTTTTTAGTAGGTAATGATGAGTAGAAACCAAAATGTGGATTCTAGATGTGTTTTTCCCCAAAGGATATCTTTGCTTCTATATTCTTATAGTAGACAGAGCTAGGATGGATAGGTACATACACACACCTATATATTTTTTAATTCATAAGTCCATATTGATATTTTAAATTAAAATTTTAAATTCAAATATTAAACTATAATATTATAAGTGTTTTCCTATTTGATGTTTTAAAGTACAAATGAACAGAAGTGGATAAGGAGCTGGATGTCTGAGGCAAGAGAAAGAAAGGACAAGAAGGACTCCTTAAGTTCTTAGACTGAGAATCTGTGTCTGGATGGCTGGCACAGTGCTGTCATATTATTAAGATAGGAAGTAAGAAAAAAATAGAAAAATTCCTGGGGTATGGGTGAGGGATGAGAAATCAGTTGTATATAGTTCAGTGTTTTATTTTATTAGTCATAGAATTAAATAATCTATTTAGGGACTGACACACACAGGTAGGTCAGTAACAAGGATTTTATATAGGTGTAGAAATGTAAGCTATACTCAAAGTATTGGTCAAGTGGCACCTGGGTGGCTCAGTCAGTTAAGTGTTGAGCATCTGCTCTTGGTTTTGGGTCTTGATCTCATGGGTCATGGGATCAAGCCCTGTGTTGGGATCCATGTTCAATGCAGAATCTGGAAGAGTCTGGAAGAGTCTGCTTGGGATTCTCTCTCTCCTCTCCCTCCGCCCCTCCCCCACTTGAGTGTATCCTCTCTCTCAAATAAATAAATATATCTTAAAAAAAAAACCCAAAACACAAAGTATTAGTCAATATTAATCTAATATTAGGTATTCTTCAAACATTTGTGAAATCTCTGCACCTCAGGACATGAATGAAGTTTGATACCCAAGTATGACTTTTTAGGGCAAGCTCAAGCAGAGGAGGAAAGAAATGAAAACATAAAGGTAAAGAAATTCTGAGAAGAAAGGAGAAACCTCAAAACAACCGTAGATTTAAAATATGCTGTATTAGCTTCCTAGGGCTGCCATAACAAAATACCAGAGATTGAGACTGGGTGCTTAAACAACAGAAATTTATTTTCTCACAGTCTGGAGGCTAGTAGTCCAAGAGCAAGGTGTTAACAGGTTAGTTTTCTTCTGAGTCCTCGCTCCTTGTCTTGCTGATGGCCACTTTCTCCCTGTACCCTCACACGGTTGTTCATTCTTTCATCTGTGATTGTGTGTCCTAATCTCTTCTTATAAGGACACTGGTACATTGGAAAAGAGCCTACATGGCCTCATTTTACCTTAGTTTAAAGGCCCTACCTCCCAATATAGTCACATTATTAGGTACTAGGGATTAGGACATCAAAATATTAATTTTAAGAGGACACAATTCAGCCCAGAACACATAGGACAGAAAAAGCTGTGTGCTAGAATAAAGATTCAAGCTTGAGAAAGTTAGCGATTCTTCTCTAAGGCTAGGTCTCATTTCCGACTGGCCAAAGACAGTTTGGTAGCATGATTACTCCACAACAGTGTGAGTAAGTTTGAGATGATGATTACATGATGAACCACACATTCATCCACACTTCCATGGTCAATGATGAATATACAGAGAAAACTGGAGACAGAAGAATATATCCACCCTGTTTCCACCATGATTTTCTAGGCTTCGAACTTGAGTCATAATTATGCTTAGCTTTGCTCTCTGCTAGGGTGGGGGGTGGCATTTAATCATTGCTTTTTCCTCTCTTTCAGGACAAGAAGCTCTGTGCCAGCTGACTCATCCAATACCAGCCTTAACTGTCACAAATGATATGGGAGCAGCAGATTTCATCTATCTTAGAATAGGGAAAATTAAAGAGGAAGTCAAGGTTTGTTTTGTGTTTGTGTTGTGTGTGTGTGTGTGTGTGTGTGTTGTTTTGTTTTAGATTGTATTTATGTATTTGAGAGAGAGAGAGTGAAAAAGCACAAGAAGGGGGAGGGAGGGTCAGAGGGAGAAGTGGGCTCCCTGTGGGACTCCATCCTAGGACTCCAGGATCATGACCTGAGCCAAAGGAAGTGGCTTAACCAACTAAGCCACCCAGGCACCCTATTTATTTGTTTTTCAAGGATGCTGCAAGAATGGCACTTTTACAGATGGAAAAAACAAAGGTAAAAGGAGGAGCTGGTGAATGACTTGATGACTTGCCCAGAGACTTGCTCAACTAGTAAGGACATAGCCTTTTGACTCCTATCCCAGTGTTCTTTCTACTTCACCACAAAGTAAGTAGCTCTTTAGCTCTGGTTTAATTTTTTCTGTTTTAAAACATTCTTGGAAGTATTGTTTATGAATTATTTGAAATGCCAAAGAACATTCTGGATAGTAGTTAAGAATCCAGACTGGTCAAACAAGCCTGTGTTTGACTCTCAGCTTTATCATTCACTACTCTATAGCCTTGAGCAGGTTGTCTAGCTGCTTAAAGCTTCAATTTCCTCAATAGTGGAATGGGGATAATAATAGCACCTACCTCATAGAATGGCCCTGAGGACTTGAACCCATTTACCAAAAAATCAGTAGTGTTAGGCACATGGTAAGTGTTAATAAGAGATGCTATTATTCATTAGAATTCCCTAACATCTATCGGAATTCAAAATTTCCATTCTTGTCTCCTAGGCAAAAAAAGGAAGAAAAAAAATAAATAAGTAAACAAACGAATATCGTTGTTAGACGTGTTTCCATTTCACAGCCAAGAGGATGTTTACTACAATGCCTTGGAATCAAACAGTTGAGCACCAGGGCAAAGAAACAAGCATCAACAATTGAGTCAAGTTTCACAACTTTGGAGATAAAAAATCACAGCCTAAGGAGAAAACCAAGAAACTCCAAGGCAGCAGAGTAAGAGACAAGGAAGTTCTAAGACAAAAGAAAGAGACTGGGGGAAAAAACAAAGGGTGCTATCATGTCTACAAACTCAAAAAAAGCACTGGTACAAGCCAAGAGTGACAGAGACCACTTTCCAGATCAAAGAATGGAATTAAGATGCCTAAAGAAAGTAAAAGTCATCTTCAGCAAGAAAGACTTGTTGTTTTTTAGAGCCCAGGATCTCTTAATGTGAACAGTGTGAAGAGCTTTTTTCTCATGAAGAGTCACATGGATAACTGACCTTTAAATTTTCATGGGACCCTCCGTGGTGACTTCCATAAAACACCAGCTAGTCCCAGAGCTCACACACTTGAACAGGTTGCTATGTTAATTTTCTTTAATCTGTAATTTTTTCCCAAAAGTTGGGTTCCAGGACCCTTCTGGGAAGTCTATCAGTCAAAAATCAATGCAATGCTATTACTATTTTCAAGTATCTAATTGTGCACCAGGGAAAAATCTAGTCTCAAAGTAATAGAGCATTTTAAAAATAGATCAGTAGCCCAAGAGATACCTACTAAAAAGCTTATTTATTTTTGTCAGTCTTTATTGCCTCAAAGGCCAAAGCAAGACCCAGAAATAAAAGCACAAAATGGATTTATCCACAATGCACATAAAGAAGAAAGAGCCAGAGGAACTCTTTTGGAACAGACGTATACAGTTTCTCTGCTTAAAATGAAGGAGAGAAGCACTTTCATTTATGTGGTCACTAACATAGCAACCTGTTCTTGGCTTTGCTGAAATAGTCACTGATGAGCTAGATCCATTTGTACTTTTTGTTCACTCTTTTCCTGCTAATTTCAGTTCTTGTTTAAGAGCTGCACTGGGAACATTCTGCAAGGCAATGTGGTAGTATTTATAAAAATATTTAATATGATTATCTTTTGACCCAATAATTTCACATTTAGGAAATTTTCCTATAGAAATTGAAACTAAAATGTTTGAAAATATAGATATGAGAGAATTGGGGCATCCAGCTGGCTCAGTCAGTAGAACATTTGACTCTTGATCTCAAGATCATGAGTTCAAGTCCTACATTAGGAGTAGAGCTTACTTAGATATGAGGAAATCTACTATCCTATTGTCTAACATACTGTGAACTGAAAGCAATCTAAATGCCCATTAATATGGACTGGCTAAATAAATAACGATTTGGCTCTATGCATACCTTGGAGTCAAACCACTTGAGTTGAGTTTCCATTTCACTACAACTTATTAGTTGTGGTCTTCTGTATTTATCTTCTATTGCTGCCATGATAAATTGACACCATTTTAGAAGTGTAAAACAACACAAATTTGTCATCTTACAGTTGGATAGGTCGGAGTTCTGGTATGGGTCTCACTGGGCTAAAACCAATGTGTTGGCAGTGCTGGTGTCCTTCTTGTAGAGTCTAGGAGGGAATCCCTTTCCTTGTTCATGCAGGTATTGGCAAAATTCAGTCCCACCTATATCGTTGTAGTACTGAGGTCTCTGTTTCCTTGCTTGCTGTTAGCTGAGGCCTACCCTTAGCTCTAAGAGTCTTCTCACCAATCTTTGCACATATATGCCTACATCTTAAAAACACAGCAACAGAACTTGGTATCTTCACGCTGCCATCTCTCTAACCCCGCTCCTTCTGTCATCACATCTCTCTCTAACTCAACCGAGAAATGTTTCACTTTTAGGGACTCAAGTGATTTAACTGGGCCCACCAGACCGTCCAAATGAACCTCCCCATCTAAAGATCTTATCCTTAACCCCATCTGCAAAGTCCATTTTTCCATGGAAGGCAACACATTCCAGGTTCCAGGGATTTAGACATACACATCTTTGAGGGCCATTATTTTACCTATCACACCTCTTTAAGCCTCAGATTCCTCATCTCCAAAATGGAGTCTCTTCCATCTGTGGTTCTTGTAAACTACAGATGAGACAGACTCTTGGCACACAGTAATCACTCAGCAAATGTTAGCTATCACCACCACAGCTATGTAGCCATTAAAAAGAGAGAGAGAGAGACTGACACAGAAAGATGTTCAAAAGATATATTTGAAAATAGTCAGCAATAGAAAAGTGTGTACAATGTAACCACTCTTTTAAAGAACAAGAAAAGGAAAAAAGATAAGCACTTGTTAGTCGTACTTGTATAAGGGGAAAAAATGGATGCATACCAAAAGAAGTTTACAAAAGGGATACCAACTATGTCTGTAATACTTTCTTTCCAACAAAAATAGAACATCTGAGACATATAGGACAGGATATTTGCCTTTATTTTTTTTAAGTAATCTCTATGCCCAACATGGGGCTTGAACTTACAACCTCAAGATCAAGAGTTGCATGCTCCACTGACTGAGCCAGCTAGGCACCCTAGGATATTTATTTGCCTTTTAGGTTCTGGCTTGTTACAGTCTGTACTTTTCGGTGTATGTAAAATGTTGAAAAGTTTTTTAAAGAACTGCGTGGAGAAGTCAGAAAATAGGGATGCTGTCCTGACAGTACATGCATTTTGGGTTCTAGAAAAAAAATCTAAGGTTTAGAAGTAAACATAAAATTAGGACAGACAGAAGAGAATGTATTTCCACTTTCTGTCCATCAGTTCAGGTTAACGCCTATTGAATACTCATAATAGGTTATGGATGATATGGTTTGAAAATGCCCAAAATATGTATGAAAGTATTTAAGAAGACTTAAGCAAAAACATTTATATAAGTTTAATACAGTTCATTAATGTTGTCAAGAAACAAAGAATTGGAATAGTGAGAAATTTAATCTTTGTACAGAAATTTAATCTTGAGACAGATTCTGAAGGAGAGGTTCAGAAATTTCTTTCTTTCTTTTCTTTCTTTCCTTTTTTTTTTTTCTTTTGAGAGAACATGTACATGTGCACAAGAGTGGGGTGGGAGAGGGGCAAAGGGAGAAGGAGAGAGAGAATCTTAAGCAGTCTCTATGCCCAGGATGGTCCAGCATGGGGCTTGATCTCATGACCTTGAGATCATGACCTGAGCCTAAGCAAGAGTCAGACACTTAATCACCTGAGCCACCCAGGTGCCCCCAGAACTTTTTCTAAGAAGGAACAATTCAAATAGGAAACTGGACTATGATGAGTCACAAAGAAGGGGCCTTGTCAGCAGACTGTGGGGAGGAGGAGTAGATTAAGGTGACTAGAGCAGAATTTCCTTCTCCAAATCTGAAGAGTTATGAAAACAGAAACTGGTATTTACATGAACACATGCACAGAAAAAGGTCAACAGACAATTAAATAGAAGAGGAAGGCTACCAGCAAAACTGATTTGACATTACAAATTTACATCGACTGTGACAATCATCATCTTCCCTACATTTGCTGGCTCCATGAAGCCATGGTAAAAATATAAAGTGTGAAGCTGATATTTGTGAACTGCTTTGAAAAAGGAAAGGGGAATGCTGATGGAGATCATGAGTTAGCCTCCCTTCATTCTCTGTTGGAAGTGTTAGAATTATCTCTCTAGGGTTAGATATAATTCTTTAATAGATTAATATGGACAAACATCCTCCCCTCCCCAAAAGGACAATCTATTTTGAAAATGTCCTATTTAATGCTATCAAAGTATTCTAATGTTGGGCTAAATTCACCTTTCTGCCTTCAAATGGATTTAAAGGCTCAACCTAATTTCTGTTGGGGGTAGTTGGTCCAGATTCGTGGCTTCCGGCACAGAGGGCGCCCTATCTGGTCAACCACCAGGTCCTGCTGCCCCTGCCTCCTCATCACTGCTCACATCCTGATTCCCACTGCTGTTGTTCCAGATGGGGCTTCATCTCTGTTGGCACAAATACTGGGGCAGCTTCCCCAGAGTGAATACTCTCTTTCTTTACCTCTCTCTGACAACCTCAACAGATTCTTGCCATGCTTGAAGTTGGCCTCACAGTGGGGCTGCCTCACACTGATGCCTCTGTGAGCTGTGGGTTGGGTCACAGGCCACGTATTACTGATAGTAAAGCCCCAAAGTTTCCAATAATGCAGTCATCTTAGCCCTGTGTCTAGAATGCCTTCCCCATCGCTCAGTCACTGGCTCAGTTGCCTGGCAGACTCCTGTCCCTGCAGGTCTCAGCTCAGATGCGTTCTCCTGAGTGACTCCATAGTCTTGACTTCCCCAGCTGGCTCACATCCTTCTCCTAAAGCCTTGCTGGGCTTTGTGTAGACTTCCACATAAGACTTACCATGTTCATTGCAATTACTTATTAAGCTCCTTGAGGACAGAGACTATGTCTTAGTCCCTGTGTCTGTGCTTAGTCCCTAGTTTTTTGAGTTTTTGTTTGTTTGTTTGTTTGTTTTTAAGATTTATTTATTTACTTGAGAGAGCACAAGAGTGCAAATGAGGGGAGGGGCAGAGGGAGAGGAAGAGAAAAAATCTCAAGCAGACTCCGCATTGAGCACAGAGCCTGACTCAGGGCTTGGTCTCACCACCCTGAGATCGTGACCGGAGTTGAAACCAAGAGTCGGAGGCTCAACCAGCTGAACCACCCAAGTGCCCCTAGTTTTGTTTTGCTTTTTTACATAATCAGTGAATAGCAGCTTCTAGTACATTTTAGGCACACAGTGAACATTAATGGATGTTGAGTGAAAAAATTAGTACTACTACTGATATGAGGTAAAGAGTTTCCCCCAGTCAATTAGATCAAGACTCCCCCCACCCTCATTCCTGCTATATGTGGCAGCAGAGAAAAACCATTCTCCCTAATTATGTCAAAAGCCCTGTACCATGATTCTTTGCATTTTGAGAGTAAAAGCTGAAAAAAATTTTTACCCTTTATAACATTAAAGGCCTTGATTATTGGCAAAGAGAGGACACTAGATTCATTAGAAGTAATTCTTTCTCTGTTCCTGTAACTAATTACAGATGAGTAATTTAAAAAAATTAGTATCCATAAAGATCAGCCGCAAACCAATAAGGATGATGAGTTGAATCATAAGAATTCCATGCTATTTTTATTTCCCCACACACATTCAGTGCATTTATTCTAAGTGGAAAAGTACAAATATTGGGATAAAAACATTTAAACTACAGAAACAAATTCCAAATGCTAATCCTGCCTAAAGGGCAGAATTTAATTCTGTGCTAAACTACTGTATGTAGGATTAAGAGGCGTGGTTAACCAAACATTTGAGAACAAGCAATTACCGCTGAATCTCTCTATCACATATTTGTTTCACACATAATTTATACAATAAGCCCACAGTCGGGAAAAATAAAATGCTGTTTGCAACATTTTTTCCAGCCACAAATTTTTTGGGCATCTTGTCCAGTCCCCCGGACCCCACCAATCAGAGATTATTTACTCTTATGGCCCTAGGTTGGATGTCAGTGGGATATTTTTCTCTCTGATATGTAGACAAAGAAATACCATCTCTAACTTGTTATTCTTGACTGTGCCCCTCCAGCCCAGCTTGGGCATCTGAATGCGGAGAGGCATGGTGCCTGTAGCGGGTTTATGGAATACTTGAGATTGGAATGGACATGCAAGGGAACACTTTTACTGACTCATTTATTTGTTCATTCAACAAACATTTATGTGACAACTTGTGTGCCCAGAATTGTGCTGCGCTCTTGGCATACAAGTGAACAAGACAGAATCCCCACCCTTGATGAACTCACAGTGTCACAGCAGACAATTAACCCAACAATTACAACATAGAAAAAGAAGTGGGGGGCGGGGGGTGGAGGTGGGGGGGTGGTACTCAGTGTTACAGGGGCTCTGACTGGGATGGACAGGGAGGGCTGGAAGTGGCATCTAAGCTGCATCTCAAAGGACCTAAAGGGCCCAGACAGTTGAAGGAGGGCAGAGAAGTGGAAAATTCACAACCTGGGGAAGAGCTGGGAGAGATGAGATTACTAGGGAACGTGGAAGAAAATGAGGCAGGATAGTACTCATTGATAGGGAGGACAGATATTTGCAAGGATATGGGGTCTGAGACTCAGCTAAAAATGTTCTATGCTGACAACACAAGCAGCTGTTTCTGGGGCCCTCATCCCCCTCCCCACCTGGGGCACCCAGGATAGAGGACAGTGGAGAGTTCAAATATATTTGAGAGAAACATTAGATCTCTGCGCAGCGGCATCATGGCTGAACTGACTCTGGTGTTCGCACTTACTTTAGCATTTTGCACAAAGTGGGGCGACAGTTGCCATCGAACCGTAACTTTGTAACTCTGGCCCCAGCTCTGGCTGTCAGTCCATATTTGGCAAGAGCATGACCCAGGGCAAGGGATTTCACCTCATTGTGCCTCGGTGACTCGTCTTTACAAAAACTTGCAGCAGGACCTGAGTGAGTGTATGTACAGTGGAGCTCGGTACAAAACAAATGCCCAGTAAGTATTAGCCGTAATTATTCTACTCCACACACGGGAAGTGCCAATGAAGCACGTTTGTCAGTTATTTTAATAAGCAGCTTGTCATTTACATGACTGGGCTCAGAAGCAACGCTGCTGTTGGTTAATGTCTTTGGCACTAAAGGAGATTAGAAAAGTTAACCCTGTGAACACAAGGACTGACCTTTGGCTGCCTTTCAAAAGTTGCTGGAATTTTTTGTTTATCACCATTCATTGAACATTCATTATCCCCCACACTTACTGAGTGTCCACTGAATGTCAGGCCTGGGCCTATGAGAATACCTGAGTAGGTCTGAAAATCTACTATTCATTCAATACATGCTTAGCAAGTGTCCTGAAAGTGCAGATCACTGGTGATTAGGATAAAACGATGACCGAGCTCTCCCGCATCAGGAAGCAGCAGACGTCATAATAAAGAAGCCTTGCTTCCATGCATTACCCCCGAGTGCCTGGGAGGTGAGAGGATGGAATCATGGTTCTGAGCTGGAGGGATAAGGGAAAACTTCATGGAGGTGGAAGCACTAGAACAGGATCTTGGAAAGTATCTCTGGACCATTATACTTAACCCATGTTTTAAAATGGAACAGGTCCCATGGCTTTTTCTAAAGACGCTTCTTGGTGGAAAGGCTATTTTATCTTATTTACTTATTAAAGATTTTATTTATTTATTTAATTGACACAGAGAGAGAGAGAGACAGCAAGAAAAGGAACACAAGCAGGGGGAGTAGGAGGGGGAGAGGGAGAAGCGAGAAGCAGGCTTCCCGCCGAGCAGGGAGCCTGTTGCAGGGCTCGATCCCAGGACCCTGGGATCATGACCCAAGCCGAAGGCAGATGCTTAACTGACTGAGCCACCCAAGCGCCCCTTGAAAGGCTCTTTTTAAGGAAATAGCCAACACAAGGGGATAGTTTCTACTAAAAACTTTCATCTGGCTGTAAGATAGAACTACTACCAAGCTGAGCAAGGGTCCAGCTGTTGCTTCAAAAATTAACCACCTCCCATGACATTATCAAGCCCCATTGTCCTCTTGCCTGCAGCGCAGTTTCGATTCCATTTCTCCCTGAATGCTCCTTCTTTCCCACAAACCACTGGGACTCATGTTTGCAGCACATTCTGAAATCCTGTTCCCAATTATTGGTTGTGTAATTTATTGATAAAGCAAAGCCAAATATGAGTAAGAAGGAAAGCCTAATTAGAAATGAAGCACTCGATGTCCCAAAAAGGAAAATTCCAGGGCTTCAAAAATAGAAAATCAGTGATGCATAGTTTGAGGGCTTTGTCACCAAAGAAATAATCCCAGTACTTAATAAACCAAAAAATGGATTAAACAGATGGAGCAAAGTTATCAGTGGCAGTGAATGGGCACCTACAGAGAAACAAAGTGATTTAGAACCAAAATGACTCTGGCATACACAAAAGAATATCTATTTGGGTCCTGAAAGAAACATTATAAAAAGTCTGTATGAAAAGGAATATAAAATCAGCCATGAAAAGAGAACATAACAGTGTATGGGCTCATACAGAAATGCTAATGCTGGAGCTACTTTTTTACAAGATTGATTAGCCAATTGAGTTAAAGAGTTGATTTGTATGACTTTCTTTTTTTTTTTTTTAATTGAACTGACTTCTTGAGTGGATCAACCAAAACAGTAACTTTTAGTAGAGTGTGAATGCAGCTTTATTCTAATGAATTTACCCTTACACAAAAAACCTATTCTCACAACAGAAAAACCACCACAATAGCATGTGTCTGCTTATTTTCTGCCTACACCTACCTGAATGTGTTTCTGCTTTTTCTTTTTTAAAGAATTTTTATTTATTAATTTGAACCAGAGAGAGAGAGCACAAGCAAGTGGAGTAGCAGGTAGAGGGAAAAGGAGAAGCAGGCTTCCCACTGAGCAGGGAGCCAGATGCGGGCTCGATCCCAGGACCCTGGGATCATGACCTGAGCCGAAGGCAGATGCTTAAGCGACTAAGGCACCCAAGCGCCCCCTGAACATGTTTCTAATCAGCTGACCACCTACACTACTCACAGGGCCTGTATTTTTCCTTGTAGGAGAAATGGCAAAGCCTCAGTATATTTCAAAGTCTTTGAAAATTATAGGACAGAAATTATAGACACTCAGTATTTAGCGTCCGTGAATTGCTGGATGGTCCTTACCAGATCACTTAGCCTCCATGTTTTGTTTTTATTTTCTTCCTTTCCTTTCCTTTCTTTTCCTTTCCTTTCTTTCCTTTCCTTTCCTTTCCTTTCCTTTCCTTTTTCTTTCTCTCTTTCTTTCTTTCTTTCTTAGATTTGTTTATTTATTTATTTGAGCGAGAGTACAAGCAAACAGGGTGGGGAGGAACAGAGCCAGGGCCGGGAGGAGCAGAGTGAGAGGGAGAAGCACATCCCCATTGAGCAGGGAGCCCAATGTGGGGCTGGATCCCAGGACCCTGGGATCATGACCTGAGCCAAAGGCAAATGCTTAACATACTGAGCCACGCAGGCGCTCCAGCCTCCAAGTTTTCTAATTATTGTATTACACAACTAAAAGAATGATACTCTCTCTTTCTCTCTTTCTCATACACACGCACACTATAGCCTTGAGCACAGAGACAATAGGCAGATTAGGGGGCTCTTACATCCATCGGCAAGAAACAGAGAACTGGAGGCATGTGGAACACACAGCTTCTGAGAGGTGACGAAACAAGGTGCTATTAATGCCCCAACTTCCAACCACTGATGTGAACTAGGGGCCTTTCCCAGCCAGAGAATATTTTTAGGGAATGAGCTTCCTGGTGAGCTCACAGCTTAACACTGCTTGTATAACCTCTTGAGTCAGCAGTAGATAATACTGTGCAGAATAAACTAATTTTAGTCATCTGTGGGATCCTTGTAAGCGCTCCATAGTGACTTTAGAAAGTCAGTGTGAACTTGCTATCTCTGCTTCATTTCCTGCTCCCAATAACCCACTAAGGGGTATTTTTAGATGACAACATCTTACAGGATTTGTCTAGGTGTGTTTCTCTGCTGGAGAGCTGGCAGTTGAAAATTTTGCCACAAGGCCACCTGGGTGGCTCAGTGGGTTGAGTGTCTGCCTTTGGCTCAGGTGGTCCTGGGATGGAGCCCCACGTCAGGCTCCTTGCTCCTCAGGGAGCCTGTGTCTCCCTCTCCCTCTGCCCCCCACACTGCCTGCTTGAGCTCTCTATCTTTCTGTCCAATAAATAAATAAAATCTTAAAAAAGGAAAGTTCTGCCACAGATTCCGAAGTCAGGAGGCCTTCTAGGTAAATGACCCAGGAAAGTAATTAACAAATAAGGCAACAAAGGACATGGAAATCGCAGAGTCTTCTACATGCTAGAGCGAAAAGAACTGCCTTCCTCACTCTCATCTTAGCAACATTTTCCAGGAGCCTCAGCCCACAGCTGCATGGAGGGAAGAGATGAAGAGAGAAAAATGCTTAGCCCGAGGCTAATATGATTTCCTCCACTATCATACTATACATTCGGAATGTGAAATGATCCCTCAGCTTCTTAATCATCCTGGTCTGTGCCGCACCTCTGGGCTCTGAGTCACTTCTCATTGGCAGTCAATTGCATGCTGAATATAGAACACCTCTAATGCGTTCAGCATCTCATGGGTCACCAAGAAAGAATAGAGCCTGAGGACAAACTCCGTGCAGATCACCCAGATCCAGGTGTGTGAGCCTAGCCTGTAACACTCAAGAACTCATTCTTCAGGGAGAATTGTGTGTAAGAGGCTGCGCTAGGGTTTTGTATTTCTGAGAAAGATGCCGGGTTTGGCTGTATTTATGAAGGAATGTGGAAAGCCAGAGGAGGGGCTGAGTTGGAACAAAGAGGGTAAAGAGAATTGAAGGCAAACGGGACCCCCGATGTTGGTTGTGAATAGCCTGTCAGCCAGAAAGAATGTGAAGGGACCCCACGTCATAGGTGAAAGCTATTTTTTGGTTTTTGCTTTTTTATTCTTTTTTTTTTTTTTTTGACAGACAGAGATCACAAGTAGGCAGAGAGGCAGGCAGAGAGAGAAGGAGGGGAAGCAGGCTCCCTGCTGAGCAGAGAGTCCAATGCAGGGCTAGATCCCAGGACCCTGGGATCATGACCTGAGCCGAAGGCAGAGGCTTTAACCCACTGAGCCACCCAGGCGTCCCATGGTTTTTGCTTTTTTATTCTTAAAAACACCTTCAGCCCTGGAACATCTGATATCAAGTTGTCTTGGTTTAAAAGGAGAATCAGTCAGCTTCCAACGAAGTGTAGGAGAAGCCTAAGGAGGAGAGGGGGGAGGAGGGCGGAGAGACAGGCAGAGTTGGAAATTATTAATAGGGAAAAAGGGGGAAATGGTGTGTCCTGTAATTATTTGTGTAAGAAAGGCAGCTAATAAGAGCTCCAGTGTAGAATTTCTGGTTCTTGAATTCATTAAAAGTGACTCTGAGACTCTTGGATTTGGGGGGCCAAGACTTTGCTATAGGAAACTTCATTTAAACTCCCCTTTCCAAAGAAAACACACATCATCCCAAGATATACAATCTATGTGTAGCTTCGTTGTGCTGCTGGAAACTCAGCCCCACTGAATGATTCTTCTTTACCGAGGATCCCAGTGTCCTCATTTACCCCTCTAAAGGCTAGTCAGATGGACTCCAGTTAGCAAAGCAAGTCTTTCAGAGCAGAGAAGCAGCTGCTGCGGGCTGGCCCACCTGCTCCAGAGGGCTGTGCAGCCCTCTCTTTGAAGGAAGCACGCAGGCAGAGCTTCCCACAGGATCCTAAGAAACCAGCCTTTTGAGGAACGTTGTGTTAAGGAATGTCTGGAATGTTTCTGGTCCTGAGAGTTCTTATATGGTCCATGCTGAAGAATGGGCAGAGCGGTATTAACCATGTTCAGCAAGACCAATTCAGATCAGAGACAGATCAGTGGTGGGGGCGGGGGTGGAATCATTAAGAGGAAGGATCAGACTGTCTTCTCAACCGTTAAATGCAGTTTCAGAATTTCTTTCTGGATTCCAGTTGTATCACACGACCACCTACTATCCTTCCAGGCTAATGAGAGGGTAGGTGCTAAATAGGCTATCAATTTTCAGCGACAAAAGTAGCAACTATCTGCAATTTTTTCATACCCCTTTAGCTTAGTATATGAATGAACGAACTTGTTAAAATCTAAGTGTAACTGCACCTTTGATTTTATGTTATGAACAACAGTTATTCATGGAATCGGGAAGTTTTCTTTCTAAATATATTTTAAAGGTTTTAAATATATTTAAAGGTTTAAAGATTCCATTTATAGGTAGGCGTCTGTATGAATGTACACACAGACACATATATATGAAAATACATTTTGCCTGAATGCCTTTTTTGTTTCTTAGGACTGTAAACTTACTAAGGTTGAAGGCATTGCTTTAATAAAGATATTTAGCATTTAAAATCATATTTAGTGTCTAGGGCACCACGGTCATTTATTTTTTCACTTTTTATTTTGAACATTCTCCACCACAGGATTTCTCCCAAGCTTTTTGTCTGCATTGCACAGTAAGAAATAAATTTAAACTTTGATTCAGTACATTCACATGTATATGTCTATATGCTATTTATATACACATGTAAGTATGCAAAACATGCTTATATATGTGTGTGTATATATGTGTGTGTGTGTATACATACATATGTACATACACACACACACACACACACCCCACACCAAAATTTCATGAAATATAACCTGCCCTTACAAAGTATGATACATTTCTGGTATCTTCTGTTTCTTCATTGTATAAAATATCAGTCATGACTCATTTTATTAATTTCTCTACCCACTAATGGGTCCTAACCTGGAGTCTGAGAAACATTGTTCTACCTGGCCCTTCAAATAATTTCATAATTCTATTAAAGAAAATACAGCGTTACAGCACAATAATATGGGCATCTATTTGAAATGATTTAAGGAAACAAGGAAGTGCTCATAAAAGGACTGTATCTTTGACTTAAGGTAATTATGATCATTATTACATTATCACATTCTGGATAATATTACCTTTTTAAAAATGAGAATAGTCACATAATCCCTTTCTTCTTTTTGAATAAGATTTTTTACAAACTTGCACACTTAAAGATTAAAAGCTATCTCCTTTCTTTAGGATTCCCACCCCTCGCCACTCCCCCTCCTTTTTCTTAAAGAAAAGATAATGATATTTAAGATAATACAAAATTAAGAGTAAAAGTCTAGTTTTTACCATAGCAGATTTCTATGAGCTCATTTTAGAATTATATATATATTTAAATATTTATATATATATATATATATATATTTAAATATTTTCTTTCTTTGGAAGAGAGAGAGAGAGAGAGCATGAGCGGGGAGGAGGGAAGAGGGGTAGAGGGAGAGGGAGAAGCTGACTCCCCACTGAGCAGGGATCAGGGACACCATGCAGGGCTTGATCCCAGGACCCTGAGACCATGACCTGAGCCAAAGGCAAACACTTAACCAACTGAGCCACCCAGGTGCCCTCATTATAGAATAATAAAAAGACCATATGCAGCATGAGGATGAATGCAGATTCTGGTTCTGGGCACTTTATAATTCCTTAAAATTGAACTGTAAATTCAACTTTTGAACACAAAATCAGACATTAATTACCAAAAAAGGATAATTCTTAAAGAAACTTTGTGGTGACTCTACTCATGAATATGGAGATGCACTCTCAAGTGTGAGTAATGATCTTCTACTTGTCAATAAAATTGTCATTAAAATTTGAAAGAGACTATATATTCCCCTTTAACATATCCGGGTTGTACATTGGGATTTTTGCATAAGGTGAGTTAAAATGGATCCTCCTCATACTTTTTCTTGTTGATGCCTCTAGAGTTCACAAATGGGTGTTGAGAGAGAGGTATGATAAAACCCCAAATACCACAGTGTGATTCCCTGGGCATTAAGACAGGCAGACTCTTTGGATAAGAGTCACCCTTGGAGAATTGCTCCCTTTATAGCGGCAGGTGGGGTGGAAACACTGTACAAACTTCTTCCCCACCCAGAGTAGAGAATTTTGACTACAGAACTCTCAATGTGCCCTCCCGGCCCCCACCCTCCCCCTGGCTTTCTTCACAGGGCCTCTTCTGGCTCACCCACCACCAACCCCAAATGGCTATTGACTTCTGCCTCCTTCTAGACTCATGGGCAGAAGGCAGACAGGGGTGTCATCCTAGCCACTGCTGCATCTCCAAACTAGCACAATGAACTGGGCCCATGGGGGCACTCCATAACAGTGGAGTGAGGTAAAGAAGAGAGGAATAACTGCATTTTGAATTAATCACCCACTTTAACCTACAGCCCCCTTCAAGAGTCAGCCTTCTCTATACACCCAGCCTCCTGTGAAGCAAGTGACAACTACTCTTCAGGGGAGCCCCATCTCCAAATTCAGCAGGCAGCTCACTTCCAGGGGGCGTCCTGACCCCTCCAGCTAAAATAAGGAGGAAGTTACTATTTTATAGAGAAGTTGCTAGGGATGGTACTATCTGAGGCATATACAGTTGACCCTTGAACCACATAGAGATAAGGGGCACTGACCATCCGCACCGTTGAAAATCCACATATAATGTTTGACTCCCACAGCCCTTAACTACTGACAATTTCCTGCTGATTGTGGCCTTACTGATAACATAGATGAACACATTTTATATATTATATGTTTTACATATTGTATTCTTACAATAAAGTAAGCTAGAGAAAAGAAAATGTTAAGAAAATCTTAAGAGGGGGCACCTGGGTGGCTCAGTGGGTTAAGCCTCTGCCTTCAGCTCAGGGCATGGTCTCAGGGTTCTGGGATCGAGCCCTGCATCTGGCTCTATGCTCAGCAGGGAGTCTGCTTCCCCCCCCTCTCTCTGCCTGCCTCTCTGCCTACTTGTGATCTCTGTCCATCAAATAAATTAATAAAATCTTTTAGAAAGAATTGTAAGAGAAAATACATTTATAGTCGTACATTGTATCTATCAAAAAAAGAAATCTGTGTGTAAAAGTGGACCTGCACATTTCAAACCTGTGTTGTTCAAAGGTCAACTGTAAAAGGCTTTCCATGAGGATTTACTCAATGAAGGATCCAGTCCCAAGACACTAATTACCCTCCTTTTGGTACAGTTAGGAAGGGTTCCTGAACCAGGTGGACACAAGTGGTATTCGCAGTCACTCTCCTATGAGTCTGCACCATAGGAAGCTGTCATTTTGGTAGGTCAAAGACAAGCAAATATCATCATCCTATAGTTCGACCTATTACAGGCCCCCTCATTGCTAGAAACAAGTCAAGGCTGAATCCTGCTGATAAGAAGGAAGGCTGAATGGCATACCAGGGCCTCAGCAGACTTCGGGGACAGCTAAGGGCAGAAGTGGACATGAATCCCCAGGACTGCCCAGGTCAGTCCTTCCCAAGTGTATTCTAAGTCTCTTTAGCCCCACAAGACTCTTTGTGGGGCAAGAAGAAAAGGACTGATTTAGGAAATGCTACAAACGGTATTCCTTTCCTCACATTTCCAAATTTGTGTAAAACTATCAGAGTAGCATAGCAAAATATTGGAATGATTCCACGATACAGTGATTTACCCATGTTTCATCCAGGACAGTCCAAATTTATTTGACTAGCAAAACCTTACTTGAATGTAACGCCCAATATCCCTGTTAATCGTGTGTGATTAGCAGGACTATTTCTGCCCCATAATCCTGGTACCTCAAGCCTTTCCCAACTCTGACTCCTTTAAGGCCTGAATGCCCTACAGAGTCCACACGGACAGAGATCCGTTTCAGCTTCTCGCATTTCTGAGCAACGGGGAAAAGGCAGAGGCTCAGGATACCCCACTTGGTAAAACACAAGTTGCTTTCTCCTGATTTATGCTGGTCTCCAATGCCATCAACCCAACGTTTACTTATTTTAGCGACTGATGTTAACAGAGACTTGGGGAATAATAATGTCTGTCATTTGTCATATAGCTACCATGTATTTTTTGCACTGTATGTACTTCACATTTTCGATATCTTTTGTATGTACAGTTACCCTCCTCGTGACAAGCTGACGAAGTAGGTATTTTTGCTCCTTCATTTTACAGACAATCTATAATGCCTCAAAGATGTTAAATTGTGTGGCCTGGGGTTTAATGACACCAAGTCCTACGTTCCCTCCACCACATTAATAAGCCTCGACACTTCTATAGAGCCTACTATGAGCCAGGCACCAAGTTTTAACTCATTTCACTCGTAATAAGCCAGTGAAGGTGCTGTTGCGGTCGCCATTTTATAACTGGGCAAACAGGGTGAAGGAGTTAACCAACCTGCCTGGGTCATGCAGGAAGCAAGAGGTGGGCCTGGGATTCAGACCAAGGCTGATGATTGATTGGTTCTGCGGTTAAAAAAAAAAAAAAAGCCATTTAACCACATTTAACCCAGGACTTTCCAAACTTGTTTGACTAGGGAATCCTTTGTAAGTCGTACCTGTTATGACTGTTGACAATTTGGGGAAACACAGTTTGGGAATCACAGATCTGCCTTCTTCCAGCTGACCCAGGCCCTCTCGCCTCTCCCAATCCAGAGTCCATGCCCTTCACCACTGTGCTCTACCAGCTTCTTAAAGACCCCAGGGTCTTAGTCGGCACACCTCACTAACCAAATCTCCTGGCCATATAGGCTAGATGTCAAAAACTGTCCCTCTGCACTCTTGAGTCTCTCTAAAAGCCTTGTAATGTGACCAAAGCAATACAGCTACATTTGTAAAGGTTAATGTGAAATTAATTATTTTAGAATGGAAAGTGAATTTTACCTCCAATGTCCATATAGAGAAAAACAGTCTTTTCTGCTTTGAGCAACTAAAAGTACTAAAAACGCTCAAGGTCTCTAGGGCTGTGAAGTTAAAATAATGTGAATATCAAATAATTAATATTTGAATGTGAATATCAAATAATTCTATGAAGGTCATGTAAGAGCTGAGTTCATTGCATCACCTTCAATTTCACCACTGTAGGGATGAAGAAAATATAACGTTTATTGGGTATTTATTTTGGGCCAGGCATTCTGCCATGTGCTTTCCACAGATTATCTTATTTTGCAACAACTTTAGGAGATAAGTACTGACATTATTCTCATCCTACAGAAGCAAAACCCAAGGCACAGGGAGTTTAAGCAGCTAGGCCAAGATCACACAAGTATCTAGCAAGTGGCAGAGCCAGGATATGAAATAGAGAACCTAGTGTTTAAATGTCCCTAGCCATTTTAGACGTTAACTTGGGGGTGCACAGAGCAGAGCCAAGTAGGAACCCCCAGGTTCTAACAAAGTGATCATTTGCTTTTCGCAAGCCCTACATTAAAAGGTACATAACATCTACTAAAACCCTGGGGAAACTTCAAAATCTGTCAACTGGAAATAGGATTCCAGTGGGGGAAACCCTAAAACCTTTCATTGCTCCAAGATGATATGTTGGTTTGGCAGATCTGGCTCATCTTAAAAGGAAGTTTTTTTGGAAGGTATAACTGAGTAATATGGCATTAAAGAAACATGATTCGAGTTCTCATGCTTATAAAATCATAGTTGTTGTTTCTAGGTTTGCTGAAGACTGTCTTGTAATCCCCTTTCTAAGTTGGAGGAAACCAATACTGTACAGACGTAGATACATTCTGCACTTTTCTTCCCTTTCCCAAAGAAACTCACAGGGGGTTAAGTATATTTAGTTACTCGGAGCACTCAAAACGAGGATTGCTTTTCTCTATAAGGACATAAGAGGAAAAAGTCATTTTCTATTCTAAAATAATTTATTTTATAGTAACCTTGACAAACATGCCCCCTTGATTTGGTTATTTGATAATGCTTTTAGAGAGAATTGAGACTGCATTAAGTGTTGAAAATCTAAAATAACTAGGGACTCACGCGGTTTATTGTTTTTTAAAAAAACTATTGTAGAGGGATTTTCAAGATGTAAAGAGACAAAAACGGAAGGTAGAAATGGTCATTCAGTGAAGCATAGAGGCAGCCTTGAGAATGTGCACTTAAGGAAAAATCCCTAAATCAAAAAATCACAGAATAAATAATCTTGGGAGTCAGTACTGCATGGGGTTAAGAAAAAGGCTCAGATTCCAACAGCCTAGGGTTCACTCATTAGGTATGCGACCTTGTGCAAGGCATCTCTCCTCCCTGTGTTTAGTTCTTTCCTATTTAAATGAGGTTGTTAACAAGACCTATCTCATAAGGTTGCTTGCTGTGAAAATTAAATAAGATAATTTGTAAAATGTCCCTAGGGCAATGTCTGGTAATTGCTCAAGAACTGTTAGCTATTAAAAGCAGAAAATGTCATTATTATTATTGCACCCATGAATGGTCATGGAGAAGGTAAGTTAAGAAGTTAAAACAAAACAAGGATAATCATAGGTCTACCGCTACAAACCTAAATGACAAAATCGAGGTATTGTAGGTGGTCACTAAAAACTGAACCAACGAATCAATCAGTGAATGAATCAATGAATAGCGTCACAGGAAGCGAAGCTTAACTTTTAGAAAAGCGAAATTCTTTGCCTTCTGCAGGACCCTTGCTCCGCTCTACTCTATCCATCAGAGAAGTTATCCACATAATTCAGAATAGCCTTCCTATTCTCCATGCAGCATTTCCGTTTCAGCGCAGTAAATTTTCCACTTTCTCCAAAACTAGAGTAAAATATACACTGGGACACAGTGAACTTATAAACATCCTTGAAGCGATCTCAACCTCATGACAGGAGAAAAGATGGCCAAAGATGAAGTTATATTTAACACACCCTTCATTTGTCTCAATAGTGCGATCTGAAACAGATGAAGGTCGTGTGAAGATATATATATTTTAATTGTTGTTGTGTTTTGCAAAAGGAGAGCTATGAAAGAAAAGGGAGTGTGCTGAGCGAGGGAGAAGGAAGGGAAGACCAGGATTTGGGTTATTTTCCTTTCACTGGGGGAGGTATCATTATCCTGTTTTCCCTCAATTCAGTTATGTACCTTTAGAAATTACTTTCGGCTTCTCTCCAATTCTGAACCAGAAGCAAAATCACAAACACATTCGACAACAATATGTTCCTCTTGCGTAAATGTCTCTTCTAAGCCACATACATAATTAAAATCCTGTTGACTCAGGAATAAAGTCTCAGAACTGAATGTCCAAACTCTGTAGCTTGCTTCCTTTTCTAACCAGACAGCACAGCTGCCAATAGCTTCTGGGCCCTCTGCCTCTTTTCTCCATGTATAATTATCATTATATAGCATATACTTGATTTGTCAAAGCCTGCCAGAAAATGTTCCTGGGACTACTCATCTGAACTTTGTTGTGTATACATGTGACTGAAAACACAGTGTACTAAAGCAAAAGGAAAAAAAGGAGGTGGGATGACAGTGGACGTGCGATGTTTTTTCTCCCATGGAAAGGAGACGAAAGGAATTTTATAAAGTCATATATATATATATATATATATATATATATATATATATATGTTGCTGTAAAGCAAAATTAAAGTGGAAGAACATTTTAAAAATTAATGATGCCGGGGCACCTGGCTGGCTCAGTCGGTTAAGTGTCTGCCTTGGGCTCAGGTCATGATCTCAGGGTCCTGGGACTGAGTCCTGTATCAGGCTCCTTGCTCATCGGGGAGCCTGCTTCTCCCTTTCTCTCTGCCACTGTCTCTCCCTGGACTCGTGCTCTCTCTCTCTCTCTCAAAATAAATAAAAATCCTTAAAAAAAAATTAGTAATGCCATATTATATCAAAATCCTTAGTTTCCAATATTTGAAATGCGGAAATAGACTTTAAAAGGTCTTCAAAATATATATGAGGCATAAAATAAAGCACTTTGGCTTTCCTTCACCTTTGGGCAACACCAGATTTAAACCAGACATGAAAATCTATCCTATTTTTAAAAACCTCTAGAGGAAGAGGTTGCACAATGTTTCTTAGTAAGTTGTTCCAATATTCCTCCCAGTCGTAAAACTTACATTCTAACCTAAATCCCTCACGTTCTGGTTTCAGTCCACTTCCTTTTGCTCTGCCTAAGTTGGGTTGAAGAACAGTTGCTCACTTACCAAACCAACATTATGAGAACATTCCCAGTGCTGTGTAATTTTTTCAGCAATGGAAATTAAACACACAGTCTGCAGTTGGCTAGATCTCTTCTATTCCTTCAAAAACATTTAGATATGATATTGGCTCTTTTTCAGTTTTCTGAAAGTTCTCCATTCTTCACAAATTTTCAGAAAAACCTGTCCCTCTTTTACAGGCTTTATGCAATTATTCTTAGCGCATATCTATATTATATTTATATAAGCTGTAAGTAATTGCAGATTTTAGTATATCTAGCTAATTAATTTTTTTTTTTTTACTACATAGTTCCCGATTTGTGCTCAATTTTCTGTAATTTATTCTAGAACTTTTTTTAGAAAAACAGTGATCATCAAACTTCGGTATGCTTTAGAAAACTAGGGAAGGTTCTTAAAGATAAGATGCCCCAGCCTTGGCCCGGACTCAGTAAATTATAATCTTTAGGGTCTAACATCTTTCAGTTGCTCTCATTTAAAAGTCTTAATTTGGTTTAGTCAACAAGAGCATTTTTTTTAAGTTATCAAACCCATTATTAAAATAGGAAAAAACAAACAAAACAAAAACCACAAAAAATAACTGTTCTCTTTCCTTTTGATAAAGCCAATTCTGCTTTTGCACTTAAAACAGAAACAGAGTCAAATATTTGGTGTTGCACTGAACGTTGATATCACGGTCCCCGTTAGCTGGAAAATCAAAACCAAACCCAATTTATGCCTACAAGTTTCCAACACTGGAACTAAATGCACTGGGAAAAGGCTATTGATGCATATAATACTTTATCACTTAAAAATGTGGCAGTTATGACAAATACAGACTACCACTGTCTACAAGTATATAATGTATTCAGCGTAAAAGGGAATAACTCTCTCAAAATTTGAGCTGGGTTCTGTGGATATGTGCTTATTTAAGGGATCCTGAACAGCCAGGTAAAGAAAGAACTGATTACTGTATATAAAACAACATGGAAATAGAATTATCAGCATAACGGGGAGAACTAAATAGGAGTTGGCAGGTTCTGTGTGACAGGGCAAGTATCTTCTCTGGGAAATTTTAAAGTGAATCAGGGTAGGTCTGTGCTTGGATCCTAAACCATATGGTGGTATTATTATCATTATTATTAGTGTTGGCTTGCCATAAAAGAGGAACACTGGGGGCCTGACTCTGTGATTTGCTCAGGTGGGCTTAGTTTTATTTTTCTGACATTCCTTTTTTTTTTTTTTTTTAAGATTTTATTTATTTATTTGAGAGAGAGAGACAGCACATGAACACAAGCAGGGACAGGGGGAGGGGCGGGGGAGGGGTAGGGAGAGGGAGATACAAGCTCCCCATCTAGCTGGGAGCTGGACCCAGGACTTGGTCATGATCTGAGTAGAAGGCAGCTGCCCAAGCAACTGAGTCACCCAGGTGCGCCTCTCTGACATTCTTAGGCATCAGTATTGGATTACCCAGGAGGCTGCCTAAGAGAGTCTGTGCTCTGCATTTTCCCATAAGCACATGGGCAAGAGGGGAAAAAATAATAAACCCCTCAAAGCTACTAAAGCAACCACAGAAATGCAGGTCAAAAAGAAAAAGGGCTCAGAAATTGAAGCAAAAGGAAAGAAGTGAAAGCGGCAAAAGGATGATGACAGATGGCAAGAGACAATCAAAGACAATTCAGGTGTTCAAAAGAGGCACCTCTTGCGATGAAAGCTTTTAATATATTTGCTTAGCAACATTCAAATATACAGTATTAATATGGTCACCATGCTATGCATTTTATATGCAAATGTCAAATCATTATGTTGTACACCTGGAACAAATGTTATATGTCAATTATATCTCAGCTACAAGGAAAAAGATTTAAAAAGAGGTATGCATTTGTACCAATCTGTCTGGGAATGTGTGCTCACGCTTAACCCTGTTTCTCTTTGGATTCAGGATCATGGTCCTGTTCTAGTTCTTTTCCAAATGCTCAAATTCTTCTTTCTCTGGTTCCTGTTTTCTTTTCAATGAATTGTTTATATGTTGGTTTTCTCTAGAGTCTAAGCTCTTTAATTTTCTTCTTTTCCCTCTATAGCCCCTTCATTTAAAAATCTTATCTGCATGCATGGATTCGACTGTCACCTGAATGAACATGACTCTAAAATGACATCTTTCTTCCCCTCTTGTTCCCAAATTATGAATGTCTCCATCTGGAGCTGGTTTTAACATGTCTCAAATCAAACATGCCAGCTTTGCTTCCACACTTGCAGTGTCTCCTGTAAAATGTTCCAGATTACCGATTTTAGCATGTGTGGGGGTGAAGGGGCTCCCCGCTGCTGCCAAGCAATTCTTAGGACACCAGCTGGGCATCTTACCATCTGACTCAAGTCTGAGGCTAACTACCCAAAGACAGCATCAGATTCCACAAGTTAAGTGCTCAGTCCTACGAGACTGGCCTCCCTCCATCCCCCACTTCAGATGTGAGTTGCAAGCCCAGGTTACCTGTGCTTCTGACCAGCCAGCTATGGTTTGGAAGTTCCCTTGACCCCCACCTTGGACTTCAGATGACAATCGCAAGTCTGGATTGTTGTCTGTACTTCCGGCCAACTGGCTCTAAATCAGAGGTTCCCACAACCTCCTCCTTGGGTTCCATTAATTTGCTAGAGCGGCTCACAGAACGCAGAGAAACATTTCATTTACTAAATTATAGGTTTACTATAAAAGAATACAGGAACAGCCAGATGGAAGAGATGGGGAGGGCAAGGTATGAGTAAAGGGCGAGGAGATTCCAGGCCCTCTCCTGGCGTGCACTCTTCTGGATGCCCAAGTGTTCACCAACCCAGAAGCTCTTCAAACCCTCCCCTCTTTGGTTTTTTGTGGAGGATTCATTACATATCACAATTGATTCAATCATTGGCCATTGGTGACTTATTCAACCTCTGGGGTTCCCCTTCCCCAGAGGTTAGGGGTAGGACTGAAAGTTCCAAGCTTCTAATCACAAGATTGATTCTCCTCGCAACCAGCCCCCCTCCTTAGGTGACACTGAAAAGTCATTTCTTTTTCTCTTTTTTTTTCCTTAAGATTTTATCTGAGAGAGACAGAGACACAGAGAGTGTGTGAGAGGGGCGGGGTGGGGTGGGGCTAGGGTGGGGGTGGGGGTTTGGGTGGGGAGGCAGAGACTCTCCAGCCCACTCCCAGCTAAGCACAGGCCCAAATCAGGGCTCAATCTCATGACTCCTGAGATCATGACCTGAGTGGAGACCAAGAATCAGATGCTTCTGACTGAGCCACCCAGGTGCCCCCAAAGTCACTTCATTAACATAACAATAGACCCCTTTGTCTCTCTCAACACAGGAAATCCCAAAGGTCTGGAGAGCTAAGAGTCAGGAATCCTGCAAACTTACTATAGGAAGAAAAAAAAAAAATATATATATATATATATGGTTATTTAGATCACCAAATTTAGATTTTCTGACAAAGTATACTATCATTTCCCACATCTCTTATTTCCATTAATAGTACAATCCGCAGTCATGACTACTTCTCCTCTTGATGCTCTCCACCTGTGAGCAAGTCCTGTTGATAGCATCTCTCAGGTAAGACCTGGGTCACATTCGCTCTCACTGGTTCACTCCTAGATTGACCCTTCATTAACTCTTGTCTAGACTCTTCTTCAAAAGAGTGAATTTGGTGTCACTTTTTGATTCATCCTCTCTCTTTCTCTCATCCTTTTTGAAATCCTTATGGACTTCTCCACTGCCTATCAAACTTGGTTCAACTCTACTTTAATAAAAATAGTCAGTTTACTAGCATAGTGTGGGAGAAGTGCTTTGTGTCATTTTCTTATTTCTCTAGGAAGCTTATAAAGTGAGTGTTTGTTTCTGAAATAGAGCATTACAATTATGGAATACTAAAATATTTCTATCAATTGTGAATATACCATTGATTCAAGAAACTTTTTTAGGTGATAAAGAAATATCACACTAGATAGATAGATGATAGATAGATAGATAGATAGATAGATAGATAGATAGATAGATAAACTGTAAGGTTTTCCTTGATTTCAAAAACAGTAAAATGACCAAAATATGTGAACCTTTGAAAAAATAAAGGAAATATCATTCTAGTTTGTACTTATCCAATGCTCTTTCCAGTATACTGTGGTCCCCTTTTCTTTGGCCTAGGCTTCAACTTTCTATTCTAACTGCCCACTTTCCTCTTGATGTTCCTTAACGTTTATCCACTCCTGTACCTTGACCTTCATTTCTCATGTACCAGGAACTGCATTCTTCCTTACTTCACATGTCCAAGCAGTCTGGCTCAAAGAGTCTCTCCTTATTAACTCTTTTCTGATGCCCTAAATGAAAATAACCTCTTAATCTTCTGAACTATCCTACATTTTTCACTCTCATATGAATCTACCCTTTGTACGTTGTGATTGGCTGTCTATACTTTATCTCTCCACTAGAATATATAAGTTTCTTTGAGATCCAGACTGTAATTCATGTATCTTTAAACAATTACCCTCAGGGACACCTGGGTGGCTCAATTGGTTCAGCCTACGACTCTTGATTTCAGTTCAGGTCATGATCTCAGGGTCTTGGGATTGAGCCCTGCATTGGGCTCTGTGCTCAGCACAGAGTATGCTTGTCTCTCTTCCCCCCAAAACCTCCGCTTGTGCTCTTTCTCTCTAATAAATAAAATCTTTAAAACTAAGTAAGTAAATAAATAAATAAACAGATAAAATAGACAATTACCGTCAAAGTCTATCCTCCTGCTCCCCCCTATAAAACCCAGCAACTTCTTGCATATAATAGGCTCTTAGAAAATATTTATCAATTGGATGTCTAATCGGAGCACATTTAGTGATTTTTTTCCTTTGTCATTCATTATGACCAAATGAAGACTGATGGTCCCCAGCATTTTGACACTGCTTAGCCAAGAATTAAGGTGCAGCACTTCAAGAAAAGTTAATTCTCCTACCATAATCAAGTCATAACCTGACAGGCCCACACAGCTGCTCTTTTTTTAAGTAATAGCCTTTTTATTTCTCCAAGATTAAAACTTTTTTTTTTTAAGAAGGAGGCTCTTTATAAGTTAGGCTAAACCAACTTTCCCTTTAAAATTAAAATCTTTTGGGGCGCCTAGATGGCTCACTCAGTTAAGTGGCTCAGGTCATGATCCCAGGGTCCTGTATTTGAACCCCATGCAGGGTTCCCTGCTCAGCGGGGAGTCTGCTTGTCCCTCTGCCTCACCCCCTGCTTCTCTCTCTCTAATAAACAAATAAAACCTTAAAAATATATATATATACAGATCTGTGTGTGTATATATATATATATATATATAGTCTTCCAAAGCAAAACAAAACAAAACAAAAACAAACAAACAAAACAACAACAACAAAAAAAAAACAGAAGAAATGCCCTGTGCACTAAAGTGTAAAGTGTAAATTTTTTGTTATTTTATTCTTGCCTTTGTCTGGAAGGGACATTGTTGTGGGAAGCCTAAATATTTCTTGGTCTTGGCATTTCATAGGAAAGTGTTACAGGAAAAAAGCAAAAGTAAGGCACAGGCATTTGTTTACATTCCTCATTGTTATAGCCTCAAAAATGGGTAAATGATTGTGCAGAGATGTGTGCTTGTTCATGTTTTATAGGATATAGCAGAATCCTACGACCATCCACTACTAAAACTCCTCATTTCAGTGGTAGAGCTTGCAAAAAACTTTAAACACATTATATTATTTAGCTCCCCAAACAACTCCTGGATATAGGCATTTTAAAATTATTTATTTATTTATTTATTTGAGAACAAGACAGATCGTGCATGTGCCCATATGCATGTGCACAAGGGGGGAGAGGGAGAGACAGAGACTCTCAAATAGACTCTGTACTGAGTTGGGCTGGAGGCAGGGCTTGATCCCACGACCCATGAGATCACAATCTGAGCCAAAACCAAGAGTCCAATGCCCAACTGAGCTACCCAGGTACCCCTCATGTAGGTATTAAGATACACATTATAGGAATGGATCAACTGAGACTCAGAATTTTTAAAGAATCCTTTCACCCAAGGTCATATAGCCAATAATGGCAGAGGCTGGGCTGAATCCAGATCTCCTCACTCTGGGGCCTGCACATTATCCATAATTCTACAAAAGAGCTCAAATGAGAAACTAGTGTTTTTCTTTTTAATTTTTTTAAGGTATTATTCACTCGACACAGAGAGAGCGTGCAAGCAGGAAGAGCGGCAGGCAGAGGGAGAGGGAGGAGCAGGCTCCCAGGACCCTGGGATCATGACCTGAGCCTAAGGCAGATGTTTAACCAACTGAGCCACCCAACTGAGCCCCGAAACTGGTGTTTTTAAACATGAGACTACTTACAGGAGAGTCTGACAAATTGCTGGTATGTCCTGACCTTTGAAAAGACCTCAAGAGTGAATAATCCTAAGAGTCTGTGCGACCTGCAGGAATCTGTGTGATTTTAAAATGTTACCTCCACCCAAATCTGCTTAGATTCTGAGCAAATCAGAATTCGCTACCCTCTCAGATCTCCCAAGTTCTCCTATTCTCAGCTATCTGGCTTGGAATTTCTGACACAAGCAAACAGGCAGGTTTGTGTCACCTTGTAGCTTAATTTCTGAAAATCTTTCAACATCACAAGTCCAGATAAATGGTGATAAGATGTGAGAATCCAAGAGCTCAATCAATAATTTTCCAATCTTATAGAGGAAACAGTTCTCCATCTACCCCTACCCTCAACCAACATATTGATTTATGAATAGTCACCCACAAACAGGGAGAAAATGATGGCACCAATACTCAGGCCCACCTTGTCTAAGGCCAAAGTACACTTGCATGACCCCAGCTGTCTTTCATTTCCCTTTTACCATGATTAGTACACTTACTAGGCTAATAAATGCAAAAGATGAAATGGGGAAGCACGGGTTTTCAGACTGCACCAAGAAAATCTTTGAAACAAACTGACATTGGTTGGTGAACACTGGGTAATTTCACAAAAATGTATGAAATAAGTTTAATCTTTGTTAAACTTTAATCTTTGAGAGATGGGCATACCTTGAAGCTCAGCAACATTAAACAACTCACCCAAGGTCACACAGCTAGAAAGCGGTGAAGTTGGGATCCAAACTCTCTTTCTCCTTTGGAGTCTGTGTTGTTAATGATTCTATTACACTGCTTCTCAGATCTATTTGTATGTGATATTAGGATAGAGATGAAGTCCAATTTAATACTTCACCAGATCATCTTCACAAGGAGCCAGTAAATGTGGTAACAGAAGACATAGAACAATCCAGACCCCCACCCCGACCCCCATTTCCATTTCCTTCCTCCTCTCTGGAATTACTCTTTTTTTTTTTTTTAAGATTTTGTTTATTTATTTGAGATAGAGAGAGAGAGGAGGCAGAGGGAGAGGGAGAAGCAGGCTCTCAGCTGAGCAGGGAACCCGATGTGGGAATTGATCCAGGACCCAGGGTCATGACCTGAGCTAAAGGTGGATGCTTAACTGACTGAACCACCCAGCCACCCCCTTTTTGGAATTACTCTTAAATTCTTAGTCACAACAGGGACGCTTGGGTGGCTTAGTTGGTTAAATATCTGCCTTCAGCTTAGGTCATGATCTCAGGGTTGTGGAATCGAGTCGCGTGTCGGGCTCTCTGCCTAGCAAGGAGCCTTCTCCCTCTGGCCCCTGCTCATGCTCTCTCTTTCTCTGACAAATAAATAAATAAATCTTTAAAAAAAAATTCATAGTCACAATGTATACACATGCCTAACACGTTGAACCTTAACAACAACAAAACAACAGCTCTGAAGGGTATTCTGAGAGCTAGCTCGGTGACAGGTTTCTCCCAGATTAACGAGGCAGATTTGCTCACCGTGCACACAAGAAACAAGGAAGTACCTCTAAGCCTGTCTTCTATCAATTCCTGTGGTTCTGAGAGACTCACCAACACCAAAAAGTTGATCACTTCAAGAAAACATACCCACAATAGCATGCGATTCCGTTTTCTAGTAATTCCGAGACTGGTTTAGGCAAGTTGAGAGGACACTAAAGAAAGGAGAAGCTTGGTACTTCGACTGGTCATGGTGAAACCAGATGACAGAAGGCACAGTTGTTCTGTTTGGGCGCTGGGATGCCATGTTTGCCCAAAGTACTTGTTTAAGGAATTATTTGAGCATTTCGATGGGTTGTAACCACATACATCCATAAAAGTGCGGTTGAAAATGGAAAAATAAATGCCAATACTATTGATGAGAAGGGTAAGTCTCATAAACTTAACATGATTAAGGTGAAGATGGCAAAACAGTGGCCAAGTCAAAAGCGGAGAAACCCTGGCCTCTGTTGGATGATAGCTGGACCTAAGCCAGTACTCCAGGTGTCTGGTGGTGAAAGGAAGGAATGAAGGAGCACCAAATTCTAGAAAAACACGATGAAAGACTATTTCTAAAAACCAAGATGTATTTAGGGATCTTATAGCATTTTGAGCTCTTTGGTACTGGGATGTTGCTTACAACTGACAAATCTCTTATTTGAGCCTTGCAGATTTGTACCTATTTCCAGGAACGCATTAGGTACAGATGTACACAGAGGACCAACTGTACCTCGTTGTTTTGTCTCCATGCCCATTTGTTTAGATGAAACAAACGCACTGGATGTCAGAGTGATGAAGACTGCAGAACACGCAAACAAAACGAAGAGGACCTGAGATCCAGGAGCCGGGGCCAGCATCCAGATTTCCACGCAAGAAGAGCCCCAGGAGAACGCATCTGCAGACCAGCCCCCAGCAGAGGCACGGGCATGCGCAGTACGAATCATTCGACAGACAAAGCCTTTGGGGATGCTGCCTGCTTTCAGCCGATGTGGGGCAAAGAAACTAGACACATGAATTGTACTGAAGTTCACATTCTAAAGAGCAGCTAAATAAACCACCTCAGAGCACCATGTGCTCGGAGCACCATGTCCTCTGGCCCCAGGAATTTCTGGAGCTGGGATGAACAACGCCAGTGTGGGGCCCGTTGTGTCAGCAGTGACAGCTCTTTCCTCAGTCACACACCCAGCAGCTTTCTGTCACATGTGGTTTTAGCGACCAGCCCTTCCTATCTTCATCAGACTGCCTTCCTCTGCCCTGAATAAATGGAAGAGGACATTTCTACCCACCCACGCATCAGGGCCTACAAGACTCAACTCACATTTTGCCAGCCTCACGATGGAACATGACTCCTTTCAACCACCTGGGCACAGAAGCTGACTATCAGGAAACTGCCTGTGGCCTCCACACATTGCCACACTATTTACACAGCTGATGGAGGTTTGCCCTGTTGAAGAATTTGGCTCTGGAGGATGCCCCTTAGAATTCCTAAAGGGCCCATTCACCCAGGCACACCCGCACAGATGCCTGTGGAGATAGGAATAGTGGGGTTCATTTTCTAACTTCCTCTGTACACACTATAATTCTACGCATTTATTTAAAAGTGGGGGGTCGGAGAAGAGCTAGGGGAGCTACAAAACCCAACATTATATGAAATATTTTCAAAAAATATTTTAAGTAAAGTCAACAACCCCCTTCGCCTGCCACTCAAACATTCTTCTGCTTCATTCAGCAGCCCAGACTCTGTCCTTCACATTCACGGGCCTGAAGCAGGGCTGGGATGGGACTCCCAACGGAAAAGAAACCCTTTCCAAGGCAGAGAGAGGGAGCTCAAAAAGCGAACCAACTCTCAAGACAGAGAGGAGAGAAGCAGCAAAGGAGAGGCCTTCACATTCTTTTCTTTGAATAATTTAAAATCCTTCTATCAGCAAGGGAAAAGAAAATATCAGACGTGTGATTTTAGCATGACAATAAGACAAAGCAGATGTGATAAAGCAGAGGGAGTAATTTCCTGGAGCCCTTCTTGCTTTTCTAGAGGTAAGGGTCAATTTTCATTCTATCGATTATTAAAATACGTTAGAAATGACAGTAAGTGATTAATTTCTCCAACTCACTACTAACTGTGATCACAGTGGCAGTCGAATCCTGCCAGCCGTGGGGCCTGCTTCTCCTAGCTGTGAATGACCTCTTTCACTAGGAAAATTGGTCAGGAAACAACTCTGCTTTCGGGAAAGAGGCGTGTGTGAGACATAAATGTATATCCAAAATGTTCCCTCTCTTAATTTCCTTCCCTTGCTGCTAATTTTCTCCTAGCCTCAATAATGAATCTTTCTACAGTGCTCAAGTAAACTTCATCTAAATCAGCTCAACCTAAAGAAGAAAAAAAGGCAACTGATCCACCCACATATGTCCCACGTCTTTCCTTTGGGGGAGACAAAAGTGTAATCTCAAGTTGAAGGGCTTACGTTTGGGTGCCAGACTCTGAGGTGGACTCTTGACATGCTCAATGGATACACGACTTAGGACAATTTACTTTCATCTCAGTTTCCTTATTTGCGAAATGGGAACAATTAGTAGTTCCTAACTTCTGGGGTTTGTGTGCAGATCAAATATAATACACCTTGAGCAGTAACTGAAACTAAGTAAGCAGTCCGCAGAAGTCCAGGATTACCATCCCTGGCTCTCCCACCTCTAAAAGGTCAGGTTCAAGCAAAGGCAGAAGGCAAACAACGCTAATTAGAGACTGAAAAAGTCACAGGATTCTCAACTCGTAGTGGAGCAGAAGCAGATGAAAGTCAATGTAGTCATTCTTTTATTAAAAGTCTAAACGTGGGGCGCTTGGGTGGCTCAGTCCATTAAGTGCCCGACTCTTGATTTAGGGTCGGGATGTGAGCTCGAGTCCCATGTTAGCCCCTCCTGAGCCTCACTTCGGGCTCCCAGCTCAGTGCAGAGTCTGCCTGAGATCCTCTTCCTCCGCCTCTCCTCCTGTCCACACGTGCTCTCTCTTTCACTCAAATAAATAATAAATAAATTTATTAAAATTCTGCATGGGATATTATACTTGTGATTATTTACAGGCTAATGATTTGCAAGAGGTGGGGAGAAAACAGTTTTTCTATATATATGATGGTAGGAAGAGCTTTATTTAAGAAATTAAGAACTTAGAAAAAAGCAATTTAAAAATGGTGAATTCACAAAAGAAAAAAAAGCCTACAGAAGAAAAGCTTAATGAGTAAGCAACAAGCTAACTTCATGTTCAGCTAATCTCCATAATAATACTGGTGTTTAGGGACAGAAATAACCTCATATTATAGGTTTTCTGGGGGCAGGGAGGAAGTTGTACTATAAATTGCCATGTACTCTGGCAACTGAGTTGGCCCCAGAGTGAAACTCAGTCTCTGTCTTCACCCATCTTGGAAGGTCTAGCTTAAACTCTTTCCCATCCCCTCAAAAGAGAAGTTTGGCATTGTGATTAAGAAAAAAGCAACCACGGGGCCTGAGTGGCTCAGTGGGTTGAGCCTCTGCCTTTGGCTCAGGTCATGATCCCAGGGTCCTGGGATCAAGCCCCGCATTAGGCTCTCTGCTCAGTGGGGAGCCTGCTTCCCCCTCTCTCTGTCTGCCTCTCTGCCTACTTGTGTTCTCTGTCTGTCAAATAAATAAGTAAAATCTTTAAAAAGAAAAGAAAAAAGCAGCCAGGGTACTGGAACCGATTAATGGCTAAGCAATTTTAGTTTATGTAACCTTGCTGAGCCTCAGTGTCCTTATCTGCAAAATGGGACTACTGATAGTACCTATCACAGGGGCTATGTGAGCATTCAGTGTGAAAATGTGCATTGGGGATAAAGGTCTCCCACCATGAAGTAGAGGCAGGCAGAGCTCACTCCAATTGTTCATTTTACCGATAAGAAGATCTAGAGATGTGAGATCTAGCTCTAGGTCACACAGTGAGTTCATTTCAAAGCCTGATTCAGTCGGTCCCTGGGTGGCTCAGTTGGTTAAGTGTCTGTCTACCTTTGGCTCTGGTCACAATCAGGGAGTCCCAGGATGGAGTCCCGCATTGGGCTCCCTGCTCAGCAGGGAGTCTGCTTCTCCCTCTGCCCTTCACCCCACTTGTGCTCTCTCTCTCAGATAAATAAATAAAATCTTAAAACAAACAACAAAAACAAAGCCTGGATTAGAGCCTAAATTCTGGTTCCTAATTCGGTATTTTTACACCAAACACGCTTCTGCCTTCATGGAGTTTTGCAAATATTCTCCCACATTGATTTTGCCTTTTTCTGAACATCAACTGCATTTTCACGCAGTACTATCAGGAGAGCACTTGAATACGCTCAGGTGACAAATCTGTTCCCTCAACCACATCGTAAGTTCTTGGAAGTGACAGCAGAGGTTTCAAATGTCTTCCAGATGTCCAAAGGTGTGTCTGCTCAAGTGCCAGGCACATAATACCATTAGATGATGGACAGAGTGGTTTCTTTAGAAAGAGGTTTTTCTCAGACTAAAATGTTACTGTGAGGAAAACGCTGACCGGTTGTTAGGTCTGCAGAAGATTAGATCAGAGGAAATGGGCTTCGAACATGCCCAAAGAGACACATAAAAGATCCACTGCAAGGGAATTTTAACACAGGATAATGGAACAAAGAAGGCAGAGAGTTCTCTCCTCATGTAAATGTTTTAAAAATAGTCTATTTTTAGACAAAAATAGGTTAACACAGGCCATTGGATACTAATGTGTAAACCTCAAATGTTGTAGAGTTACTGCAAAGACTCTTCCAGGGTGTCTGAGTGGCTCAGGAGGTTGAGCATCTGACTTTGGCTCAGGTCATCATTTCGGGGTCTTGGGGTCAGACTCTGCGCTCAGTGGGAGTCTGCTTGTCCCTCTGTCCTCTGCCTCCCCCTGCTTAGAGCTCTCTTTAATAAACAAACAAACAAAAATCTTAAAAAAAAAAGAATCTGCAAATGATTTGGACATCAGATTTTGTAGAGTAAATATAATGTCTTAAACTTCTATATAGTATTTCCCCCCAAAAGCATGTGCAGTCTATTTTGATTTAATAAAATAAAAATTCTCTTTTTTTAAGATTTTATTTATTTATTTGACAGACAGAGATCACAAGTTGGCAGAGAGGCAGGCAGAGAGAAAGAGGGGGGAGGCAGGCTCCCCGTTGAGCAGAGAGCCCGATGTAGGGCTTGATCCCAGGATCCTGGGATCATGACCCGGCTGAAGGCAGAGGCTTTAACCCACTGAGCCACCCAGGTGCCCCTAAAATACAAATTCTTTACAGGCATTGTGGATTTGGTTGCAACTTCTGTCCATTATACATATTTTTAATCAATCAATGAAACAGTGACTAACATTTATTGAACATTTACAGTGTGGCAAGCAGAGTGCTAACCATGTTATAGAAATTATGTTGTTTGCCTCTTATTAGCACCTAGAAAGGAAGTACAATTGTTATCACCATTTTGTACAAGAAACAGACTTGTAGAGTTTTAGTAACTCACCCTTTGATTTTACTGTAAATAATGGAGCTGGAACTGGACTCCAAAGCTTGTGGTTTTACCCATTGTTAGGCCACTATCTAACTGTTGGGTGTAAAACATTACACTTAACTTCCATTCATGTAGGAGGTGGGTGTCTATCCATGAAATCTGATGTTTTAAGAAAGATTCTCTTATCTGCAAAGGTTGGTAACAGCACAAAATGGAAGTTAAAAGTGGCTCCAGAATATTTAGTTTCTATGAATTTAGGCAAGCCAGGTGCTTAGAATGAAGGGATTCAACTGGTTGATATCTAGAGACAGCTCCAAGCAAGAAATTCTATCATTCTATAATTCAACTCAGCATTTCCTAAAATAGATTCTCTACAACTCTGGTCCCAAGGGACACTCCATACAAAAGGTTTTCACAGTCCAACAGTTTGAGAGACACCATAAACTAAAGAACCATCCATACACAAAAGAAAATATCTTTTGGAAACACACAATTACATCTTCACATATTAAAAGCTCTGAGAAGTTCTGCAGAGCACTGGATTACACAAAATTAAATGTGTTCTCTTCTTGTAGCACTTCTCAACAAGGAAACCTTTTTCATTCTGTGTAACCCAGACTACCCTAAAACATTTGGGCATCAATCTCCTCTTTACATAATGTTAGTTCCAAGACCATTCATAGGATATAACCCAACTTTGGGAGTTAAAACATTTCTGAATTAATGAGGTAGGCTATAATAGGTGACCTTCTGAATCTTCCTCAAACTGTTATTCTGTAGTAGTGTTGGCTCCCAGAAAGCTATTTCCTCTAAGCACCATATAGCTCAGTAATTTTTGTTTGTTTCTCTTCAAGCATGGAGTAAAATTTTTATAATGACATTCTGACAATTATGTTCCTCTGTTCTTCAAAATCTATTCTAGTCTAATGGTTCTCAAATCAACCACCATCAGAATCACCTGGAGAGTGTGTTAAAACAAGGATTGCTGAGTCCACCTCAGAGTTTCTCATTCAGTAGATGTGGAATGAAGCTGAAGAATTATAATTGCAGGACTAACAAGTTCCCAGGTGTGACCAGCGTTGCTGGTCTGGGGCCTTTGCTACTCATCTAGACCTCTTCTGTTAGATTTAGACCTTGAAGTAGAACATGAAAGATGTTTGGTCTCTGTTTCCATCATCAAGACCTGTTATTTTTTTCTCCTGCTTCTGTAAGTTTGACTCTCGAATTTAGCCAAGTATCGACGGCATTTTCTTTGTACTTCACAATTTCTACTTGCAAGTTTCAAAAGCTTTAGGAATCAAAGATGAAGAAAGGAGTCAGGAAAATAGAGAGGGTCTTTGATTAAGCTTTAATAGAAGAAGATATTAATATATTTAAGAGCTAAATCTCTTATTTCTCATATGGATTAAATTTCAGTAGCGTGAACTTTTTCTCATCTCCTTGGAGGAAAGCCTAAGTTGTGTTTTGTATAAATATAGACAAGTTTTACATTATAGGCACTTGGGTTGGGCCTCCATTCACTGGCACCTGCAAACCTTTATTTCTAGACCTTTAATTTCTATAATAAAAGTTTTTATGATGCCAAAGAAACTTTAGAGTCAAGGAGACCTTTAAAATAATGGTGATTATAAATGTAGCTACCAAATCACAAAATGGGCCCTGCCTGGTGTAATAGAGGTTTTAGTCGAAAATTGCAAGTCAAATTACTGTCAGTTGGATTCTATTTACATATTTACATATTCTAATTTTAGATGTGCCCAGCTGACACTGTTTCCTAACTCTTCTGTGTGAAGTTTCTGATTCTTTTGCCTTCTCCTGCTCTACTGGCCTGTCAAGGAAGAAAGGACAGACACCAATCTTTACTGCACATCTCCTAAGGGCTACCTCATTTCATCTATTTCAAACCTCTGATGAAGAGTTGATCCCAAGAACAGCTGAGGCACCCCCAGAAAGAGACCAGTCACCAAGATAAGTGGCAACTTTAGGACACAGGCCAGTGAGACCCAACCAGAGTCCCCTCTCCCTTCATCGCACCTCCCCAACTTCACCTGCTTCAAATCCCTAGTGATCCCTTGATGGACTACAGGAGATCCCTCTTTAAAGGGCAACCATAGAGGAGAATTAGTCGGTGTTGGGGTGAATTATGCATAATCTATATGTCTTAAAATGATCATTTTCACATAGGGGTCACCTTAGAGGTGGAAACGCCTGAAAGGGAAATTAAGAGAGAGAGGCTAGGGGGGTGATGCTAACTAATGGATAAAATGAAATCAAAACGTTGTAGTCAGAAGGATTCAAAATGTTACAGCTTTACAGACTGTCGTTTAATAAGCCCAGAAAATACCCCAAGGGTGTAATAAAAAAGGTAGAATGTAAAAGTTCTACATGAGTATGTTTACATTAATCTGAGGCTTAAGGAGGCACAGGCAGCATGGCTAGCTAGAGTGCAAACACCACCACCACCAACTCATGAATGCTGCCTTGGTTTATACAAAGCCCTTCATGGCAGGGTTCTTGGTGAAAGGGAAAACATCCCATGCACCCTGGCTCGGAAACTACCCAGGCTCTGAAACCCTGTGCAAACAAAATTCTCTGGAGTAAGCTGAGCTCTGCCCACGGAGCATTCTTTAGGGCTTAGTATACATGTAAGCTGAGTTCCCCTCTATTATCCTCACTATGCCAGGAAGGATTTCATGAATGTATGACCTTAGGTTTTAAAAGGAGACCACAGAAGTTGACAATGACCTCAACTACCTTTGAGCGAAAAGAATGTTATTGATGAATCCAGGCAAGGACACAGGCCTGCCCCGCAGCTCCGAAACGAGTGTTAATATTTCCTGGGGAGTGAGAGATACCGCAGTTGGGCTGCTCATGAAACCTCTGGGAAACTGTCTGTTAGAAATTAACACAGTTTGTCAATAGAGCTCTAGTACTCTGGGATCTGCTGCCTTTCTGGGGATGATTTTCTAGATTACTTCAGTAGCCTAATGCCAACAGAAACCTAGCTTCTTATGAGCAATCTTAGACACCGCTGTTCTGCATAGAACGGTACCAACTACTTGGTCATTCAGTGTCAGACGTTGAATTTCTAGATCAGAAACATGGACCAATATATACAACATTTACATCAACAAGAGTCAAATGACGTTCCCACTTTCCTTCTTTCCTTCGTGTAATATTTATTGACTACCTAATCCTATGAGACACACTACTGATACAAAGATAAGACACGGTCTGTTCCTTCAAAGGCCTCAGTCTAATCTACAAAATACATGTGAAATGCACATGATGATATAAAGAGACAGATGTTATAACAGAAGCCAGAGTATCGTGGAGACCAGAAGGTAGAAGCCTAGTTCATCAAGCTTCACAGAGGTGACATTTCAGTTGGGCATGAACTGATGACTAGGAATTTGCCTGGTGGAGAAAGGGTGATAGAAAATTCTTTAGGCAGAGAGAAAATCACATGCAGAGATATGGCAGTGAGATGGGCTACAGGATGCCAGGGAATGAAAAGAATTTCTATGGGGTTGCAGCCTAGAGTCTGAGGGAATGAGGGGAGAAACAGCAGAAAAGTCGAGACCTTCTTCACTGGGACGAGGGTGTGATGTGACATGGGAAATTGAAGGCAGGTCCACAGGGCTGCTGAGGCACAAATTCACTGGGATGGTGGAGCGTGAGTGGGATAAAATCCCAAGGGGATGACTAGTAGCCAATCCAAACACATCTAGACACGCCTTTGCTGACAGAAGGTCCAAGCATAGTGATGGACTATACCAGTTGAAGCCATGATTTCTGGTGAAAGAGTTACTGTTACTGTTTCTCTCATGGATCAGGAGAGATAGAAAGCCATCTCCTTTCCTTTTAAAAGGATACTATACACTGTAGGATACTATTCTACACATACTACTAGACCATTTTTCCCCCCATACCCAAATAGTAAAAGGATACTATACATTGTAGGATACTATTCTACACATACTACTAGACCATTTTTCCCCCCATACCCAAATAGTAAAAGGATACTATACACTGTAGGATACTATTCTACACATACTACTAGACCATTTTTCCCCCCATGCCCAAATCTCACCTCTTCACACACCACTGCCAGAGTCGTCTTCCTAAAACACAGCTAAAAACTTGGCTTCTCGTGGTTATAGAATCTGAAATTCAAATTCTTTGCAGTCCTAGCTTTTCCTCATACAACATACCTTTCCACACTTCTGTGCCGTTGCTCAGGTGGGAATGACATGCCTTTCTCCACTGTCCTCAATCTGTCAAAATTCTCTTTGTCTATCAAAGTGCAGCATAACGGCCACCTCCTCAACGAAGCCTCCTTTCATTCTTCTCATCATGATTATTCCTTCCGCTTTGACCCATATCATCTTGCCAGATTGAACTAAGCACCTTTTTACTATTCCTTGTCTTTCAGGTAGTCTTTGGGAAGTTTCTTGGGAGTGGGCATCTCAAGTAGGGAGAAGGAGAACGAGGGAGGGAGGAAGGTTGGCTTCTGCATAAATAACAGTAACTGACTGCCTGGCCAGTATCAGTATTCAGAGGCAGTTCAGCAATAAATGAGATACAGAGGCTAAGGTGGGAGACTGCATATTCCAAAGATGGCGGCTAAACGATTTCCCGAGCTCTCCCAAAATGTGACCTCCCATCAGAAAAGGGAGCCCATTTCTCTCCCCTTGAATCTGAGATGGCCTTATGACTCACTTGCAACCAAGAGATTGCTGCAGAGGGAATGCTTCTGAGGCTAGGTCAGGAAAGGCCAAATAGCTTCTTCCTGGTTCTGTTGAGATGTTTGCTGAACCTCCATAGAAAATGTCCCACCACCCTGAAACCACGGTGCTGGGAACACCATGTGTACAGGCTCCAGTAGACAGTCCCAGCTGAGCCTACACTTCCAGCCACCCTACAAGGTGCCCGACATAGAATACAATCTTCTTGGTGACCCTCTCAAGCCGCCTATCTGCCAGCTAAGTACCAATGAGTAACTTCAGCCATCTCAGAAGGCGCAGAATAATCTCCCAGCTAAGTCCTGTCCAAATTCCTGACTCACAGAATCTATGAGATGTAGTTTAATAGATACTGTTTTTCTGTTTGTTTTTAAGTTTTAATTTAAATTCCAGTTAGTTAACATATGGCGTAATATGAGTTTTAAGTATAATGGGAACGGTCTTAAGTTACTAAGAGTTAGAGTCATTTGGTACACAGTAGTAAATACCAGAAAAGCCAGGGAATAAATCCTGACCCTTACTTTTACTCTGCAAGCTGCTTAGTCTTCTGAAAGAGTGATAATCCTTGGCCAATTCAAGATGAAAGCTTCTAGAGTCTCGTAGAAACACTTAGGATGCTTGGTGAGAACCCATGAGTGACTTAGGTCCAAACTGTGCACGTAAGGCCAGAAGCCATTGAGGGCCCAGAGGCTATCAGCAAAGGGCTGTGTTGCTGATCTGACCAGTAGAAGGGACTCCACCATAGCTCTGCAGCTCACTTCACTTTATCGAAACACCAATTGAAGGGTGGAGGTAGGAGACGATTCTTTGAGCTCGGCAGGTGGTAGAGATTAGATGATTGATAAATACCCGTTGTATGAATTGACTGAATCCAGGTGTTGGCAGAGATACTGGGGGGACTGTTTACCAAGAGGCAATGGGCAACAGGGCATCACAGGTCTCCCTACTGACCTGTAATTGGAAATATGATACCGATCTGGGCTCTTTTTCGGAGGCATTTGAGTCAGAGGCTCACAGGATGGAGAGCTGGGGCCAGCCTGCTGGATGCTCTGTAAAGGGACTGTCCAAGGATTCTGGCTGGGAGTTGTGTCTCTTATCCTTATCATGAAACACTGGCCCCTGTGCCTGCCAGGAGCATCTTCACTTGAAGGTTACACTTGTTGCTCACACAGTACTTCTATTTCTCTTCCCACCGTACTGTGGAACTCATTAGCTAAGTGTTAACACCCACAGGCCCCCTGTTCATAATACTTTTCAACCATTATTCTGAGCACCAAATGAAACATTCCTCTTTTCTGAGCTTACAATAGCTTCTTTTTCCTAAAGACCGTATTTAAGATCTTTCACACTGATTTAAACCTATTACTGCCTGAAGGAGAGGCCTTCTCCAGACCCATGTACAGGCCCTTATAGCTATCCTGAAAAGGAAATGGTGAGAGTCCTGATCTCTGATGCAGGTTTCTTGTACTAGAAGAGATCAGAATCATGTCTTGTATTTTCAGAAGTCCTAGAGTATTACTCAAGGAATACTTTTGAAGTCATAATTCTGGATGAGAATGTGTTTTAGGCTAGATTTTTACAGAAGTCAGATTTTGGGGTGGTTTTCAGATAGCTGGAAGTTTTATTAGCCAAATATCTTATTTTCATTAAACCGACAACAAATCACATAATTTTCAAGATCATAACTGCGTTATTTCCCTTGCACAAGTATGAGGAATCCTAGTCTCTTGAAGAAATCTCAACTTTCCCTTTTTTTTTTTTTAAGAATAAAGTCAGAGATTTGTTAACTGCAACTGAATGTTAAAAGGACCTTTCACTCGTGGATTCAGGCTAAGAAAGCCTTGACTCAAAACGAATGGAGAAATTGGTTTTAGGACCAGACAGAATCGATTGTTTTGGGTCAATTTTGGTTTGGGGAGCCTAATGAAGACTGATCTCACAACAGGAGCTGGCATCAGTGTACGGTCAGTCATCATTAACCACTGCAGTAGCCCAAATTGCCTGTCTTGAGTGAAGACACTCTGTTTTCACACGCACTTCTCAATATTCTCGACTAATGGCATACATGCTAATTAATCTATTAGCAGACTGATGCATGTTGATTAACATGTACATTACTATTTAAATATTTAAGAGGGATTGCTAAACCACTTTTAAAAATGTGACATTATGCTCAATTATGCAGTCATTTGAAGCTAAATTTTTAAAATCAAGCAGTGTGTTTTTTTAATGTCTTATCTGCCTCCTTGTACCCTAAGTTCCCTTGCGGGCAGGCTCTGGGTGTGATTCATGTCTAAAGTGTCTTGGTGCCTGGCACAGTGCCTTCCACATCAGAGTGAAGCAAATAGTTTTGAAATGAATAAAAAGAAGCCTCTTTGAGTAGGAAAGAGTAGATTCTACCTGAATGTACAGACTGATTCCCTGACAGCTATGCAGTTTAAAAGGAATATTTGTACAGCACTGTACAGTTTGTAAGAACCTCTACACGCTTATATTGTCTTTAAACCAAGTGCCAATAAGCTCATTTTACTGTTGAGGAAATTGACCTTTATAGAGATTCTAGGACTCGTGGCAAGTTTTCTGATTCTCTAGTTTATGAAATTAGAAAAGAACTCTACCCCCACCCCAAATACAATCATCTGTCAAAATTCATTCAAAGATGTCTGTCTTTTTAACCTGTTTTAACCTACCCACCTCATTATTGTCAAATAATGCTATATATATATATAGTATTACATATACAAGGAGAGGGCATTGGAGAGCATATCTAAAATCAGTTTTCTTCACCTGCAGCCTGATACTCCCATACCCCATTCTCGTGGAACACCCACAGTGGCTGATGGAATCTGATGGGGCTGATCCTACCTACCCTGTGTGTAGGGCACGTGCGTAAAATTTGGTGCTTGGCTTCGCAAGTAATTAATCATCAAGTACAAGGTAGGGAGACAATAAAAAAAATCTACGTTAGGTTGTAAAATCCAAAGATCTGGTCCAGAAGAAAGCAGAAATGCAGTCCTCTTCATCAGAATGCTTAGACTTTCCTTGCAATATTAGGAATATGACAGTAAAATAAAATTCTCCAAAATGTGACCTATTTTGACATGTTTTAAAGTATTACTTAAATACACTTTTCGTCAAGATGATTTAAAGGCAGTCAGCTCCCAGGGGAGAGAAATACACTCTCCACCCCTCCACCCGCTGTAGTTCCACAAGTGGGGTGTGAGTGGCAGGTGAGGCAGAAGGCACGAGCAGGCTGGGGAGGGTTGCCTCCTCCTTCTGTGAATCAAAGCCAAAAAAGGTTCCTCACTGCTGCTGGTTCTTTGATCTCTTGCTCCCTATTTTTAGAACTCTTCTGTCCAATATCCTCTGCCCCACTGCCATGACCTTTCATGACACACTTCTCCTTGTGGTTATTTTGGGGATCATATTCCTTTCCCAAAGTATTACTACAGCTAGAATTAATGTATGAGGTAGATCAGCACAAGTCCTTGCTTGAAAAAGCACCCAAAGCACATGTTCCCACAGAAGGGTAAAGAGCTGGTGTACAAAGGACAGATACATCATCCATATTTTTAGTCATCAAAGCATTCTAGAAGGACTGCTTCATGGAGTAGATACCATGACTTCACAAGATAGCATTATCTAGGTACAGAATCTGGGCACATGGGTTTAGAAAGTGTGTCCAGCACAGCTAATGGGTTATAAATGAGTGTGTGTGTGTGTGTGTGTGTGTGTGTGTGTGTGTGTCTTGTTTAAGGAATAGAGAAAGAGGAGACAGTCATAAAGAAAATATAGGATTTGTCACCACAGGTTTCTTTTTCAGATTTTATCGCTCCCGAAATCTATAAACCATGTATGAGAGTCAACTCCCACAATGAGGCAAGGACAGAAATCAAGTGTGCTCTGACTGCTCAATATCCCTTGGAAAAGTATTTCTACATAGAATTTTTAGAATTTAGAAAGAACAAAAGTTGTCTCATTGGAAATAAGGATGACCCATAGATCCAGACCCCCCCCCCCCAGTGAAGACAGAGTGTTTTTGTGTTCATCACTATATTTCCTGTGTCAAATACAGTGTTAGAGAGCTATATTAATTAGATAATTTGATACAATGACAGCTAAATTTATTGAGCACTTAGTATATAGCTTTGGGACAAATACTGTTCTTCAAATCTGCATAAGTTAAATCACTGAATGCTACAATAAACCTATGAGTATGTGCTTGTATTGTCCCCATTTGAGAGATGAGGATACTTAAATGTGAAGAGGTTAGATAGCCTATCGCACGCCAAATAGCTCTTAAGTGAGAGAGCCAAATTCAACACCATGCACTTTGTGATCTAAAACTAATGTTCGGAGAGCAAAGAAATGGGTTTTCTGCTTCTGCTGCATCCATGAGGGGTCTGAAGAGCCAACTTTATTCAGTTTAGCTGAAATGTGTCCCCTCAAAATTCAAATGCTGATGTCCTAACCTCCAGTGCTCATAAGATGACTATATTTAGAAATTAATTAAAGAAGTAATTAATATAAAATGAGGTCATTAGGGTGGGCCATAATCCAGTCTGTCTGGTGTCCTTATAAGAAGAAATTTGGACACAGGCATGTACAAAGTAAAGATCACATGAAGGCACAGGGAGATGGCCTCTGCAAGCCAAGGGAAGATGTCTCAGAGGAAACAAACCTTGGCAGCACATTGATCTTGGACTTCAGCCTCCAGAACTGTAAGAGAATAAATTTCTGTTGTTTAACCAACTAATCTATGATCTTTCATTATCTCAGTCCTAGCAAACTAATACATTCAGTGTTAAAGTGTCAAATGGGAGGCAAGGAAAATGCATTGAGACCAGATTAATCAAAGCAAATAAAACCAATACAAAACAGAGAGTTGACCAATTATGTAACTTTTATAAATTCAAATTGAGGTGGGAGGTGCTGTCAGGATATTCCTTTTGATAGCCCAGATAGTTCCATTACCAGAGGATTCCTGATGAATACAGAGGCTGAAAGATGTGACACCAATTATAGTTTGTCGGCGGCATATGGTTTCTGTGTGTATAGACTTTCTTACTCTCAAGTATTTCTGTGTTCAGAGTAACCCACTTAGCAGAAACCTCACATTTTAAAGTTTTTAGTATCAAGGTTATACTAAAAAATGAGAATATATAAATCCCTCATAATCCCATTATCCATAGATAAATGCTATTAACACAAATATATATGATCTTTAATAGTGAGAGCTTGATGCATATATAATTTTTTATCCTACTTTTGTTCAATTGACATGGGTTTAAGAGTTGTTCCCCCAAGTCACCACGTAATTTTCAAAAAACATGATCTTAATGACTGCATAATATTCCTTCCAAGAGATTATACTATAATTTATTAAACACAATACTCAATGCTGGCAAGGGGATTGTGAGGCAAATGTGATAACCACTACCCTATGGAAACACTTGGCAAGGATACTGTGGAGCAGGCATTCTCTCAAACTGTTGGTGAAAGTAGAAAACATGATGACCCGCAAAGCAGTTTGCTATCATATATCAATATTATCAGAATAATTCACACCCACTACTCCAGCAATGAAAAGCAAAAGAAGAGCATTTATGTGTAAACCATCACTTTCTCAGTGAAGTGATCCTGACCAGCTTCTTTTTTTAAAATTTTTTAAAAAAATTTATTTATTTGACAGAGAGAGAGAGACACAGCAAGAGATGAACACAAGCAGGGGAGTGGGAGAGGGAGAAACAAGCTTCCTGCTGAATAGGGAGCCCAATGTGGGGCTCAATCCAAGGACCCTGGGATCATGGCCTGAGTTGAAGGCAGTTGCTTAACCAACTGAGCCACCCAGACACCCCTGACCAGGTTCTTTTAAATTGCATCCCTGATTTTTAATTTTGTATTAGTACTAGTAGAGACCTCAGTGATATTCTAGATCATTCAGGACAGACACAGTAGAGTCACATCTTAGTAGAAGGCTACTTTATATTTGCCTTAGAAAAGTATAAGGCCTTCCATGGGTCACACTTATCTGCGTATAATTTAACTACTTGCCAAAACAAAGTCCCGCTATTCAAAGAAAGACAACAAATAAACTCAACAACGTAACATATATAGTACTCAGTTTCCAAAAGCAAATTACTAGACAAGACAAAAAGCAGGAAAATGTGATTCAGAATCCAGAGAAAAATTAATCAGTAGAAACAGACCTAAAGATGACAGAGATAATGATACCAGATGATAACAACTATTACAGCTATGTGCAAGTATTTAAAGGAAAACATAAATATAACAAGAAGTAGAAGATGTTTTTTAAAAGAATCAAATAGAACTTCTAGGGTTGAAGAATATACTATCTGAAATGAAAATTTCACTAATCAGGTTAATAACAAACAAGTCACTGCAGAAGAAAAAAAGATAGTGAATTTGAGGGCATAGCAATTTAGAATATATCCAAAATTAGGCACAGAGAAAAAAAGACTATAAAAAGGAAAAAAAAAAAAGAATAGAAACTTCATGACTTTTTGAATAACAGCAACCAGTGTAATAGCTATGAAATTAAAGTCCTAGGAGAGGAGTAGGAGAACAGAAAAATATGTGAAGGCATTACATAGTGAAAAATTTCTCCAATTTGACAAAAACTATAAACCCACAGATCCCAGAAATTTTATGAATCTCTAGCAGGATAAAAACAAACAAACAAAATAAATAGCACCAAGGCACATGATTACCAAATTGTTGAAAACCAATGATAAAAGGAAAATATTAAAACAAGCCAGAGGAAAAGACTGATTACCTAGAGGCAACAAAAAAGAATGACAGCTGACTTCTTTTTAGAAACGTGCAAAACAAAAGGCAATGGAACAAAAGGTTTAAAGTGCCAAAGGAGGAGGGTGAAGCAAAATATTTTCCAAAAATTAAGGCAAAATAAAAACTGTCCTAGATAAACAAAAGCAGAGAGAATTTATCATCATCATACCTGAGCTACAAAATTATGTTCAAGGAAGTTTCTCCAGCAAAAGGAAAATCTTATCAGATGGAAATTTGGATCTACAGAAAGGAAAAATGAGTATCAGAAATGATAAATATGGGAGAAAATATGAAGCACCTTTCTTCTCATTTTAAAATTTCTTTAAAAGACAGTCGACTGAAGCAAAAAGAATTACCAGGCATTGTGGAGCTTAAAACATATATAGAAGGAAAGTGTGTAATACAATAGCACAAGGATCAGAGAGGGAAATGGAATTATACTGTTGTAAGGCTCTAAGTTATGCATGAAACCATGTAATAGTATTTGAAGAAAGACTGTGATAAGTTTAACTGTATATTGCAAACCCTACAGCAATCATTTAAAAAAATGAATAGCACTAGAATGACTTTTACTTCAGAACTATACAGAAAAGGTTAAAAAGGGTAAGTCTTAACTGCCTTGGGGAAACAAAGAATCAATTCTGGCTTTTTGAATACTGTTTATAAAAACCCTGTCAAATGACTACCCAAGAAACATCTTTAATTTACTTCTCAATAATTTTAGTTTACAAGCATTATTTTTTCTATTGCTTCAATATCTCTTAATGGAAAATAAAAAATAATGAGCATCTTGAACATAAAATCAACTGACATTTTAGAACATGTATGTTCTTTGTACAATAAAATTTGTATTATGCTATTTTGTATTGTTAAGAATTACTTTACTTTTCCTCACAAAACTTTAACAAAAAGATAATGATTCTATTTCAGGGAATATATCACAATGGTTTATACATAGACTCTAGTGTGTAACTGCCTGGATTCCAATCTCAGCTTTACCAATTATGAGACATGTGACCTTGGGCATATTACTGAACATCTCTGTATTTTAGTTTCCTGTGATGTAGGGAAAATAGTGCCTATCTTACAGAGTTGTTATAAAGATCAAATGACTTAATATATTGAAAGCACTTAGAAAAATACAAGAAGACAGTAAGTATGGTAAGAGTGCTATCTATTGTTACCCACAAAAATTAGTAGAATGTGGATAAAGAACTAAGATTTAAAGAGATAATTAATTTAGGAGATTTTGTAAAGAAAACTACTTGAGAACTGGGAAAGCGAGGTTTGGTTGTACTCTGTCATTATCTGTGTGGCCACAGACATGATGCTAAACTTCTTTGGGCCTTATTCATGCACCTGTTTATTCCTTCCTTCCTCATTTCCTTTTGTCATCTCTCGTACAAATATTTACTGAAAACCTAGTACGTTATACTGTGTTAAGTACCAAGGTAGTTATTGTCTCATGGTTTGAAAGTCACATAAACAGACAATTAAAATAGTACAATATAGTAAGTATGATGATGGAGATATCAGAATTCCCTTCCACTTCAGAAAGCTTGTGGATCTGTGGGCACATGGATGATTCAACACTTATTACCACCCCTAGGAAAGTCCATTTAGAATGTAGACCTTTATGAGTGCTGTTGCAATTTTGGCCATGGTTCTGTCATTGATGATGCTAGCTCATGGAATTAAACTTTATTAGAGATTTGATGAGTATGTAAGTGATTCCTCTCTGGCTTTCCTTTAAAAAGAATTTGTAAATGGAATCAAGGGTCAGCCTATTTGGCAGCATTTCTTCTAATTCCTCTAAATAATGAAGATTTAATTGACTACACATTTTAATCCTCAGGCAAGAAGCTACTTTTAAGATAACATCATAGCAGCTGATTCCTACAATTTCCAGTTTGAGCCCTTTTAATCCCTGATAATCCCTTTGGTTCAGGGTGAAACAGAAGGCCAAAAATATATATAATGGCTTTATTTAAAAAAAAAAAAAAGCCAATATGAAAAGTTTTAAAGCAATAATTTCATTGTATTAACAAATCATAATTAAAATAAATATGGAATTGATTTAGAAACTATCATAAAATTATAGCTGATTATTCCTTCTATTTTCTGCATCAGCTGCAGTGTGGTTTATATCACTTTCATAATAAAGAAGATCTTACTAAAAAAATAAAACTGATTTCCTTCTTAAAGGGAAAAAAAGAAACTATCATCAATACTTGAGGCTATCTAAAGATAAACTAATGCAGAGTATTTTAACGGTTTCCCCACAAAGATCAGTCACCTCTATTTTATTTAAAACATACTTTAAATAAGAAGCATAGGGTGGGGGATGGGTGAAACAGGTGATAGGGACTAAAGACGATGAGCACTGAACAATGTATAAAATTGCTGAATCATTATATTTGTACACCTGAAATTAATATAACACTGTATGTTAATTATACTGAAGTTAAAATAAAAAACCTAATAAAATGTAAAAAGTCATTTAAAAAAATGAAGAAAGGAATGCCTGGCTGGCTTGGTAAGGAGCATGCAACTCTTGATCTTGGGGTCATGAGTTCACACCCCACATTGGGTGTACATCTTACTTTTAAAAAAAGAGAGATATTAGGGGCACCTGGGTGGCTCAGTGGGTTAAAGCCTCTGCCTTTGGCTTGGGTCATGATCCTAGGGTCCTCTCTGCCTATCTCTCTGCCTACTTGTGATCTCTGTCTGTCAAATAAATAAATAAATAAATAATCTTTACCAAAAACAGAGAGAGAGAGAGAGAGATATTAAAAACAAACAAACAAACAAACAAAAACAAAACAAGAAGAAAGCATATTTCGGTTATGTGTTCAACTGTGCACCCCACCAAAGGAGATGTTAAAATGCTAACTCCTGGTACCCATGAATGTGACCCGATTTGATGTAGGGTGCTTGCAGATTGCTATGAACTGAATGTTTAAATGTTTATGTCCCTCAACCCCACAAATTCATGTTGAAGCCTAAATTGCCAATGTGGGTGATATAGGGAAATGGGGCTTCTGGGATGTAATTAAGTCATGAGGGTGGAGCCCTTATGAATGGGATCAGTACTCTTACAAGAAGCGACATGAGAGAGATGAATACCTTTCTGCTCTCTTTGCTGTGTCGAAGACCGTTATCTGTAAACCAGGACTAGTGCTCTCACCAGACACTGGGTCTCTTGGGACCTTGACCTTGGACTTCTTAGCCTCCAGAACTGTGAGGAATAAATGTTTGTTTTTTAAAGCTACCCAGTCTATGATATTCTGGTACAGCACCCCAAACTAAGACACAGATGTAATCAAGTTAAGAAGAGATTATACTGGATTGGGATGGATTAGGGTCCACCAATGGGCCAAAGACACCCCTAATCCAATGACTGATGCCTTTATAAGAAGAATAAATTTGGACATAGAGACACAGGCAAACCAGGGAAAAGGCCATGTGAAGATGAAAACAGACACTGGAGGGAGGCATCTAAAGCCAAGGAACACTAGAGGCAAGGAAGAGTCTGTGGAAGCAGCATGGCACTGCTGACACCTGGAGTTTGGATTCTCAGCCTCCAGAACTATGAGAGAATACATTTCTGCTCTTCCAAGCCAATCAGTTTGTGATACTTTGTTACAGCAGCCAATAAAGTTTCTTCAGCAAAATTCCAGTTGTAGGACTTCCATTTTCTGCTAAAATGGAGAAACAATGACCATAGTTACTTTCCCACCTGCAACAAATAATAAAACCAGACAAAACATAGGAAACATTTTGTAGACATAGAACATCAAACAGTACAGTCTAGTGACTGCTTCGAGCAGGAAAATAAGAGATGAGACCTGCAATTACCCCAGCTCATGGCTTGAAAAGAATATCCAGGCTGCAGCACAGGCCGGGGAACCCTGTCAGAGGCCAGCAGTCTCCCTGAGCAGATCTGACAGAGGCAGGTGTCTAGAGAAGCCAAAGTATCTAGAGAAAATAGGGCCGAGTACTGGATAGGGAAGAGCTTCACAGAAAGGATCTGATAAGCACAGCCTTCGTGTCATCCACTAAGTACTGAACGGAATGGTGCATTCAGGTGAGGAATTACCCAAGGCCTGGGAAAGAACTGCCTAAAGGGAGTGGAGGGAACAATTCTTGGAACACACCTAGGACTGGAAATAGTTTGTGTTTCTACCAGCCAGAGTGAAAAACTTCTGAAGTCAGGGCACAGCAGTTGAAGTCCTCTGAAAGGTTTAGCCTCAGTCGTGGGGGCAGATTCAGCTTAGACTAAATGCTGCTCTGGTCCCTAATAAAGCTTAAAAACAAGAATTTGAATGGACTCAATTGTTTCCAACTAACCTACCCATGTTCCAGAATAAAACCCAAGAATAATTTTAGGAAACATATTTAGCACCCAAGAAGATAAAATTCACAATACCTGATATCCCATCAAAAATTTCCAGGCTTTCAAATGAGTAAGGAAATATGATCTATATTGAGAAGAAAAATCACTCAGTAGAAACAGATCCAGGAATGACAAATATGATAGAATTCATAGAAAAGGACATTAAAAGAGTTATTATAACTATATTCCATATACTCGAAAAGTCAGGTCATAAAAATATTAACTGCTGTGTAACTACAAGGAGATATTTTAAAGACCCAAATCAAGCTTCCAGAGTTGAAAATAGAATGTTTGAGATGAAAAATACAATAAATGTAAAAAAATAATAAATTTGATTAACAGCAGATTATATGTCTATCGTAAAAGAAAAGATTAATGAACTTGAGATATAACATTAAAAATTATCCAGAATAAAACACACAGGGAAAAAAAAAAACCTAAAAGTAAAATAAACAGAGACAAGTGAGCTGGTAAAAAGTTCAAGTGACCGAATATGGAGTCTTCTAAATGCAGAGAAGGATTGTGATGTGAGACCAAAAAATATTTGAGGAAATAATGGCTGAAAATGTTTTCCAAATTGAATGAAATTTATAAACCCATAGATACAAGAATCTCAAGCACAAGAAACACAAGAAAACTACACAAGGCACATCACAATCAAATTGCTTAAAACTGGTGATAAGGAGAAAATTCTTAAAAGCTGCCATTGAAATGATATACAGGGAAGAATAAAGATAAGAATGTCAGAAGACTTCTCATCAGAAACAACACAGGCCAGAGCAGTGAGACATCTTTAACTGGAAGAAAACACTGGCAACATAGAAGTCCAATACCCAGTAAAAATATAACTTTCAAATATGAAGGTAAAATACACAAATGAGTACATGAAAGAGCTGGCAAAAACTGAGTAAGGTCAGTAGGCTAGTTAACAGTACTGTACGCATGTCAGTTTCCTGGTTTTATTGTACTACAGTTATACAATGCCACCACTGGGGAAAGTTGAGTAAAAGGTTCACGGGACTGACTCTAATACTTTTTTTTTTTGCAACTTCCTGGAGTCCACATTATATCAAAATAAAAAAGTTTAAAAAAGGAAAATGTAACAAATTCTTTTTTAGATATACAAAAGCTGAGAGAATTCATCACCAGCACACCTGCACAAGAAACATTAAAAGAAGTGCTTCAGAGAGAAGTACCTTTGTACTGTTTAAGGTGCTTATATTGCATATGAAATAGTATAAAATCACTTGAAGGTAGTCTGTGATAAATTTAAAATGTATATTGTAAAGCCTAAAGCAACCGCTGAAATTAAACAACAAAGAGTTACAGCCCATAAGCCAATAAAAGGAGTATGATAGAATTATTTTTAAAAATTCAGTCTGAAAAAGGAAGAAAAATGGCAAAGAGGAATAAAGAATCGATAGGACAAATAGAAAACAGCAAGATGACAGATTAACCCTAACTGTATCAATAATCACATTAAGTGGGAATGGTTTAAACACCTCAATTAAAAGATATAGACTGTCACATTGGATAAACAAGCAAAACAAGAAACCCCCTTTAAATGTAAAGACACCCATAGATTAAAAGTAAGAAATGAAAAAATATAACATGCTAAACTAATCAAAAGAAAGCTGGAGTTGGAAGTAGATTTCAGAGCAAAGAATATTAGTAGGAATAAAAAGAATGTATTAGAGTTCTCCAGGAAAACCAACAGAACCAATAGGAAATATAAATATAAATATACACACACACATATATATACACATATACACACACACATATAGATGTGTGTGTGTATATGTGTATATATGTAAAATAGATACATACAGATAATACATACATATATATATATACACATATATAATACATACAGACAGATAAATAATATAAAGAAAAATATAGAAAGAGAAGTTTAGGGGCTCCTAGGTGGCTCAGTCAGTTAAGCGTTCAACTCTTGATTTTGGCTCAGGTCAGGGTCTTGGGATTGTGAGATGCACTCCAAGCTGGGTGTGGAGCCTGCTTAAGATTTTCTCTATCCCTCTCCCTTTGCTCCTTCCCCCCTTAAAAAAATTAGTTTAGTATAAGAAATTGGCTCCCAGGAGTATTGAGGCTGACAAACCCCTCGATTTTCAGCCGGCAAGCTGGAGACCCCCAGGAAAGCTGATGGTATAGTTCCAGGCCCAAGGTCAGCAGGTTCAAAACCCGGGAAGAACAGATATTCCAGTTCAAGTCCAAAGACAGGAAAAACACTGATGTTCCCAGCTGAAATGCACTCAGGTGGGAGGAATTTCCTCTTACTCAGTTTTTGGTTCTATTTAGGCCTTCAGCTGATTGGATGACACCCTGCCCCACCATGGGAAGAGCAATCCACTTTACTCAGTCTACCAACTCAAATGTTAATCTTATCAAAAAACACCTTCACAGACACACCCAGAATAAGGTTGACCAAATATCTGGATACTTCATGGCTTAGTCAAGTTGACACATAAAATTAACTATCATAGAAGGACATTTCATAATTATAGAGGGGTCGATTTATCAAGAGAATTTAGCAAACTTACATGTTTATGCACCTAATAACAGATGTTTAAAATATATCAAGCAAAACCTGACAAAATGAAAGGAAAAATAGAAAAATCCATCACTGCAATTGGAGGTTTCAATACCCCTCTTTTATTTATCCAAAGAATAGGTAGACAAAAATCAGTGGGAATATAGAACACTTGAACATCATGATCACACAACTTAACCTAACTGACTTTTATAGAACACTCTCCTCAGGTATTCTTTTCAAGGTAGACCATATTCTGGGGCATAAAATAAGTCTTAATAAATGTAAAAGAATTCAAGTCATACACAGTTTCTTTTTCTGACCACAACTTTTTAAAAAGATTTTATTTATTTTTTTGATGGAGACACAGCAGGAGAGGGAACATAAGCAGGAGGAGTGGGAGAGGGAGAAGGAGGCTTCCCACGGAGTCAGGACCTGGATGCGGGGCTAGATCCCAGGACCCTGGGATCATGACCTGAGCTGAAGGCAGATGCTGAATGATGAGTCACCCAGGCACCCCTATTTTTTTACCAGAATTAAACTAAACTAGAAATACAGAACAGAAAGATACTCGAAAACTATCCAAATCATTGGATCCTAATAACACTTTTAAATAACTCAAAAGTGAAAAAGAAACCCTAGAAACTCCTTTGAACTGAATGAAAATAAAAGCAACATATCAGAATATGCGGGATGCATTTGGAGCCAGAGTTAGATAGAAATCTATAGCATTAAAAGCTTATAAAAGAAAGGAAAAAAAATGTGACCTCAGCCTCCACATTAAGAAACTTGACAAATAAGAGAAAATGAAAGCCAAAGTAAATAGAAGAAAGGAAATAACGCAGATGGCACACCACAAACAATGGTGGAATCAAATTAAACAATTTTCTAAAATGCCACCAATGTAATAGAATCCTGGAGTACAGTCCTCTTACTCAATATGCTCTCCCTTCTTTTCCACTTCCACTGTAGTCAACTGCCTAGGGAAAGAAGTTTCAAATAACTGGGCTCACCTTTAAAACCGTATAACAGCAATCTTGAGATTCACCATGCACCATTTTGGCTAAGGCCAAAAATATAATTCACATATCCCCTACTCATCATTAGAACACCAGAAGATGGAATTTTACCCAAAAGGCTCTAAACACCTGGACAGCTTATCAAAGGGAAGTGGAAAGGCGTTTGAAAAAAAAAATATCCAACCTTATTAATGAGAGGTTGTTAGAGGACTCCCAAGGCTCATGCTGATACTATATCATAAGCAGAGTCAATTAAATTCAAGCAGAGAAAAACATTGCTTGTTCTTCCAAGTTTGCAGAGGAAGCATTGTAAGTTCCAAGAGCAACACTGTCCAGTGCAATGAGAAAACCTCACCCTTAGTGCGGGTCCGTGTTCAGACAGAGATCCAGAAAAGATTGTGCACACTGTACCTTTATGAAAGGATCTAATACACAGTATTTACATACACAATATTTACACATGCTCTCACCGGTCTAGCCTGTGTGCTTCTCAAAGTCAGGGACCCATCTTTGTATCCCCCAAACTGAACACAGTGCAATCAATTATTAAGTGTCCTTTCAAAGGCAAGCATGAACTCAAGGGTCATAACCCAATGTGATAGCCTAGAGACTTAAAAAAACAAAGCAAGCCTTCAGATCCAAGTTGAAAGCAAAGAACAGAGGCTTTATTATCATTTCTCTGAGATCAATTAGATTTTAAAAACATTTAAAAAATGGATTGATTTCAAGTCTTCAGTGAGAGTTTGGGTGGGACAGGGTTTTATCTGAAGCAGTCTGCCCATCCTTTTCCCACAGTGCTCTGGGAGAAAGCAGAGTGCGATGACTCACCAGTTGGCACAATTCTTAGTTCCTATGTACTGACACCAAACTGTGTTCCAAAAGAGAGGCGTTTACAAAGGATTAAAACCTGGATGCCCGGGCCCTGGAATGCAGTTCACATTATAAGCTTTCCAACGTGGTGCTAAATTAACTGTGTTTGGTTCCAGATAGTTAATGACTCATAAGTGGAGAGGTGACTTCAAGTGGAAATTGTCTCGATTCTCAGTTTATGCCACTTCAGAAAGCTTCCCTGAGTTTGCTCCCCTTCACCTCTTCACCCTTACCTCCTCCTGTGGCCCCAGCTTTTAGGGTTGTAAGCCCCTGAATAAAGATGACCCAGTTATCAAAGTAGGCCCTTTCTGGTTCCCTTTCTTGGACTGAGAGTAAAGGATTTCTCTACTCAAAATAGTAGAACAATGACCTAGAATGTGGTGAAAATCCAGAGAAAAGAAAGATGAATGAAATCTAGATCAACTGCGGTAACTAGAAAAGAAAATGAATCCATGGGAATGTCATAATTCACTCTGATCCCTTCATCCCAACCCTCCCAATCTTACCTTCACAACACGGGAGCACACGAATGTGCGTGGGTGTGCGTGCCTCAGTGCACCGGCCCCATACCCTCTTCATATAGTCACCTAGCTTTCTTCTGAGTTTCCACTCTCTTTGTATTTGCTCTTTCTCTGTTATCTTGTATTGTTACCACCTTGCCTTTATAGACCCTACACAGCAGTCTAGTGCGGGCTCTGACTGCCCTGGCTCTTGCCTTCTGTCTTTCAAACACAGAATCCCCAAATAATACTAATAATACTTCCTTCTTTCCTTTTTTTTTTTTTTTAAGATTTTCTTTATTTATTTGAGAGAGAAAGAGTGAGAGCATGAGCACAGGGAGGGACAGAGGGGGAGGGAGAAGCAGACTCCCCGCTGAGAAGGGGGCCCCACAGGGAACTCCATCCCAAGACGCTGGGATCATGATCTGAGCTGAGGGCAGATGCCTAACTGACTGAGCCACCCAGGTGCCCCTTCCTTCATTATTGCTCATTAAACTCCACATCTTCTGGAACTTTTCCTCTGTCCCCAGATAACAGAAATCACATACATCTAAATCATTCCACACAGTGCCCAGCAAAGAAGCAAATGTAAGTGGAGATGAATGTCACCACGCCTGCTGATGTGGTGATGATGTCGACAAGATGGTAATGATCCCATTCAGTGTGTACCTCCTTTTAGAACCTAGACTCACCAGTGGCTCAAAGACTTCAAACATCAATGAATCTGAAAGGGCTAAGGAAAAGGGAAAGGTGGGCTCCATAAAGGGGAGAGTAACAACACAAGAAAGGAGAAAAAGAGGAAACACTCCTAAAAGCACTGGAAACTCAGGGAGTCAGGACAGCACAGCAGAAATGTAGAAAGGGAGGCCCCTGGGTGGCTTAGTGGGTTAAGGCCTCTGCCTTTGGCTCAGCCGTGATCCCAGAATCCTGGGATTGAGCCCTGCCTCTGGCTCTCTGCTCAGCAGCTTCCCCCTCTCTCTCTGCCTGCCTCTCTGCCTGCTTGTGATCTCTGTCTGTCAAATAAATAAATAAATAAAATCTTTTTTTTTTTTTTTTTTTTTTTTTAAAGGAAATGTAGAAAGGGCACAGGCTTTGGAGTCAGACAGGACTGGGTTAGAATCCCTGTTGGGTCACATTCTAACTGCCTGGTGTTCGGCAAGTTGCTTAACTTCTCTGAACCCCACTTTGAAAATGTTAAAATGTTCATCTTAAAGGATTTTCATGAACATAACATGAGATCACCTTTAAGGCATTTGGCTCTTGTCAGGTGTCCTGTAAATGTCAGTTCCCTTCCCTCCTCTCTCAGAAAGAAGGATCCATAGTGATAAGAATTACCACCAGCACCCAAAAGGCTGCTCTGGTATGTCATCAATGCATCTTAAGAGGCTCATCATAAGGTTCTCACATTTAGGTGTTTTCTAATGTCTCACAAAGATGCACACGTCCTCTGCAATGGCCAACTTCAAAGGAATGTGTATGTGAGCATCTGTGCATAACTGCGCCTGACCCCTCCCAGCCATCAGAATTTATAAACTCAGCAAGTCCTCACATCTTTAAGGGTGGGACTCTAAATTAGATGTCCGTTGTCTGTACTCCCAAAGCAATTTGGTTGCACTACACCTAGAGCGTAGATCTCTGTATTGTATTCTCTGCACCAACGTCTACATCTCCCCCTAGGCTCTGAGAGCCTTGACGGCCAAGTCTAGATATTATTCCACTTGGTGTCGCCACCTAGCACAAAGCCTGGCATACATACCATATTTATAGGATTGACCTGAATTACCAACCTTCTGGATCTGCAATGCTTCATTATATATTCTATACTTTTGTCATTCCCCAGCAGCCTTTCCCAGAGTCTCAAAAATTCAAGCGTGGAACACTATTATCTTTGTCCGTTAAGAATTGACTGTTTAGGGGATCAAAGAGGCACAAGCTTCCAATTATAAAATAAGTAAATCCTGGGGCTGTCATTACGGCATGGTGACTACAGTTAATAATACCGTATTGTATATTTCAAAGTTGCCAGGAGAGTAGATCTTAAAAAGTTCACCTCACAAGGGAAAAAAATGTAACTATGTGTGGTGACCGGTGTTAAGTAGACATATTGTGGTGAACATTTCTTACTATTACAAATATTGGACCATATGTTGCACACCTGAAACTAATATGTTATATGTCAATTGCATCTCAATTTTAAAAGAAATAAAAGTTAGAAACAACTACACACACACACACACACACACACACACAGAGATTAGCTATTTAAAAAACATTTTCTTCCTTTGGAGAGCTAAAACCTACTCAAAGGAAAGGAGGTACAAAATTTAAAAGAAATGCCTGGGACCAGCCTCAAAGTGCTCTTTGCCTTTTGCTTATTGTCATAGCCTTGGGCACCCCACCCCCACTCTCACATCCAAGGCTAAGAGATGCTTGCACCTGAGTAAGTCTCAGAGATACAGGGAGCTCAGGGTGGGTGCCTGGAGGGCTCTGTGCTTAGTAACCATTGTGAGGGTGACCTGGTTGTGGGAGGTGCCGGCTCTTTCTGCCTCCAGTAACAAAGTTGATGGTGATGACTAAGTTACAGTAGAAGGAGCTCTCAATTTCTGAGCTCCTCCTTTGTTCTGACACATCTCTTTTTCTTCAGAGGAAACAGGAGCTTAGGCAAGGGTCCCTGTGAGGAGGAACCCTCTTTTACTGCTTAACTAATTCATTACCAGACTCTTGTGAAGAAACTGGGGCCCACAATTACTGAAAACCACAGAAGTCCAACAAACATTAAGAAATATATTAAAGTAACGTCCACAGTCAGTTCTCAGGGAAGGTCAAGACGTGAGGGCAAGTTTCTAAACTCTAAGGCAGATTTCATGGAGGGCAATCCTATGGTTTGGTTTGGTTTGGTTTGGTTTTTCTAAAAGACTTCATTTATTTGTCAGAGAGAGAAAGCACAAGTCAGAGGAAGAAGTAGGCTCCCGGCTGAGCAAGGAAACCTCCCCACCTACCCCCCACCCACCGCAATACCCCTCCGCCCCCATATGAGACTTGATCGATCCTAGGACCCTGGGATCATGATCTGAGCAGAAGGCAGATACTCAACCGAATAAGCCGCCCAGGCATCCCTCCCATGTTCTTCCTTAAAAGAATATCCTTTGGAGACAGACCCTCTGCTCTCCCTCAGCAGCTCTTTGCCCTTGCACCAGTTATTGACTCTAGCTAGCTAAGCCTCGGTTTTCTCATCATTTTTTTTAATTGGACTTTTTTTTTTAAGATTTTATTTATTTGACAGACAGAGATCACAAGCAGGCAGAGAGGCAGACAGAGGAGGTGGGGGAAGCAGGCTCCCTGCTGAGTAGAGAGCCTGATGTGGGGCTTGATCCGGAGACCCTGAGATCATGACCTGAGCCGAAGGCAGAGGCTTAAACCACTGAGCCACCCAGGTGCCCCGGTTTTCTCATCATTTAAGTGGACACAAAATGGAACACTATAACCAACAAGGGTATAAACATTAGATAAAATCACTAACTCATCTCTACATACACTAACTCCCTAGTCTTTGGCAGGTAAAACCCAGGTCCCATTGATAAAACTATCCCCATAGCTCCCGTTTGCTGAGGCCAAGAGTCAGCTGCCAATACTCCTCAGGTACAGTGTTTTGTACCTGGCTGGTTCGTGGGGCACTTGAGTGCATGACCCCTGAGCTGGGGCAACCCCATTGTCTTTTATAGATGAGGAAACCAAGGCAAAATGTCAGAGGGCTCACCACTCCCCGTATGCAAATTTGCAATTCCATGACCGGCAGAGCTCAAGTGCTTTCTTAAATGGTCACTGGGACTTTGGTGTAAGCCAGAGAACTGGGCTGCATGGACTTTTTAAATCACTTCCTCTATATACCATTTATCAAATGTTTTTATAACTCGAGTTCATCTAGTCCAAAGAATGCAGAATATTCTCTAGAGGATAAGGCTAGCTCATTCCATGCTAATTGTAATAAAAGTTAAGATAATGATGGGGCTTAGCTATAGCAGTAATTGGAATTTATTAGGCACTTATTATGTCCCAACCATCGTGCTAAACATTAAATGTGTCTTTATGTCTTATTTCACAAAATCAGCCCAACAGCCGGGATCCTCCTTTGTTCTTAGTCCTCAGATCAGCAAAAAGCTGCAAGAATAAATTGCTTCAATTTTTCTGTAGGAATTGTGTGCTCAAGTACTCCGCCCAAATAAAATCTTTTCTAAATTCTGAATGTGTAAGTGTGGTTTTAAGTAGGCAATGAAGAGACAGATATCTCTGGAAATAAAACACAAGAGGAGAAGGTTAACTCTTAATCGTTTGAATCTGATAGTGACTGATAATTAATATGTATCATATTGCTTAATCATGTTTAGAAGACGGATTGCTGGGTGGAGTGGGAGAAGTGACTTCTGGTCTGTTCCAATGAAATGTTTTTGTGTTATCACCAAATAATAAGTTCTATAAGGTGAGGGGGTTAGAAATGCCTGGCTTCCTGCGGACAGATGCCAGGTGGAGGAAATAAACAGATATAGTTCCCACTGGTTACAGATGCCCTAAAAAAAGTGTTTCCTATCATGCTGGCAAGGCAATGCCAGCTGGTTTACAACATCAATTCAGGGGGGAGAAGAAAGAAGGAGACTCAGTAGTGTCTGGGAGTGAGTGAAGTAGAAAATAAGAAAGACTCATTCCAATTCTGTTTATAAACTCCTACAACTGAGTTAAGTGGCAGCCCTGATTCTTAAGTAAATGAAAGCCTCCTCAACCTGACAATTAAATGGAGCCTAGGGTGCTAGGACCTGATATTTTGTGAGTGGCTGGGAGTAACAGAATGCTGGATGGAGCAGGACAGGTTCTAGAGTCATTCAGGCCAGAAAGCACAACTGGCAGCCCCAGACACTGCCTTCTTTGATTTTCCTAGGATTGACTTAGATGGCTTTTTAACATTGTTTTAATCAGTTGCCAATATTTTAAAGAACTTCACAGAAAAATCCAGATCTCTGATATCCTTTAAAAAATGAGAAAATAGGCAAATGCCAGACCTATATTTTCACCTATCAACCTCGGACTCCCATGGTTCGTCCCCACTATCACCATGATTCCCCAATGCTGCAGCCTAGTGTCAGCATCCACAAATCCTTTTGTGGCATTTTGTTACTTGGTTTACCCCATGAGCCCTTCAGTGCTTGTACCCTGAGCTGGGGCAACCCCATTATCTTATAGATGAGGAAACCAAGGCAAAACCTCACATGGCTCACAACTGCCAGAGTCCCAGGGTTATGATAGGTCAACCTATTTGCAGACTGTCCTAGCTAATGTCTCTTGCCAGTTCCCCAAAGGAATCCAACAATCCAAACACGCTAGGTGCACTCTCGTCATGCATGTCAAGTCTCTGTTTCCCTCTGTTTCCAATGTCTTTCCCTATATCAGATTCTTGCTCATCCTTTCAGACTAAGAGTATTTCCACCCTCACTCCCCAGGCAGAGTAGTGTCCATACAGCACTTTGTACCCACTTCTGCAACAGACTGCAGAGTCCTCCAGGGGAAGGTCAATGTTAAGGCCCTCTTTCTGATGTCACCAGTGCCTACCACAGTGCCATAACATACCAGGAGCTCTGAATAAATCTGGGTTCAAAGGGGATAATCAGTTTGTCCTCAGATACACACATAATTAAATATCTAGTGGAAAAAAACAGGTTAATAGCATATTCAACCTGTAAGGCACACTCAGACTGATAAGTTATCAAGTAAATGACCTTGAAAACTTTATCTCTGTGACAAATGCAATTTCTACCGGCTCGAGCCTTACTCCAGACATTAAGACTCCTTGATCAGTGTGGCTTATGAGGTATCAGAAGGACCCCAAAGGTCCTAGATATCCTCCCCACCAGCCTGCAAAGGTGCTTAAAAGCCCACTGCATAAATTTACTTGCATTAAGGCTTTTCCTGTTAAAATGCAACACCTCTTCCCCCCTCCTTCCCAAGAGTCAATACATTAGGCAATTCTCAGAGGTTAGCCCAGCTTCAGTTAACTTATCAACTATCTTTCTATCTGATGCATTTATCCTGGAATGTCTGGGTAAGCTGTGATAGAGTTAGAAAAAGATAAAATTCTAGGAGAGGGGGCAGGCCTGAATATCTGAAGAGATGAGGAATAGGTAGTATGCATAATGTTTAAGTAGGAGGCTTGTTGGAACCAAGACACCTGTGTCCAATTCCGCTACCTCCTGTGTGTCTTTTGCTAAACCACCCACCTGTGCCTCCACGTCTTCATTTATTTTTTTAAGATTTTATTTATTTGAAAGAGAGAGAGCGAAAGAGGAAACACAAGCAGGGGGAGTAGGAGAGGGAGCGATCCCAGGCTTGATGCCGCGACCCTGAGATCATGACCTGAGCCCAAGGCAGATGCTTAAAGACTGAGCCACCCAGGCGCCCCACCCACGTCTTCATTTAGGTAGAAGATGGTGTTAACAAGAGGATCCACCTCCATGGGGCACTGGAGAATTAAATGAATCAACACACAGCAGGCGTTCAAAACGGAGCCTAACATAGAGTGGTGTTAAGTGTTTGCTTCTCTTATAACAATAAGACAAGGAGAGAATGGCAAGAACTTTAGCCCTGAAAGGGGCCGCTCTAGCTGTACTACCTACTGGTCCCCTTTCCCAATGGACCGGTGAAGGGTACGAGGTCTAGAGAGGATGAACAGTTTACCGAAGGCTGCAGGCTTGTGGACAGCAGAGCTAGGGCTCCCTATCCAGGGGTCCGCGCCCCCACCTCCACCCCCCACCCCAGCCTTGGAACTTACTGATGAGAAAGATTAAAGGGCTGTGGGAGACCCAGAAAAGCCAAAATCGAATCTAGCCTCTCTCCCTTCTCGGGATAATAGGACCCAGCCCTTTGGGACTTCTCCCCAGAGTCAATTCCACGTCCCTGCTCTCGGGTGGGCTCCAGGTCGGAGCCAACGCCACCCTTTGACACACACCCCACACCCCTGCGCCTGGGCGTACCCTCTAAGTCTGGCACAACGCGGCAACTCGCTGCCCCGCTGGGAGGACGAGTCAACAGTGGGGTGGACGGGAAAAGTGACATAATCCGGCCGCGGCGCCCTCCGCGCCAGCCTCCCACGCAGCGCGGGATGGGCCCGGGCCCTCGCAGGGGTGCTGGCCGGGGCCGGGGCTGGGCCGCGGCGGTCTCCCGCGCGCGCTGGATGCCGCCGCCCGCAGGGCCTGAGGCCCCGCGGCCCGAGGTCCAGACGCCGGTACCCGGCGGCAGCCGCGCGGTCTCAGGGCCCGCTCCGGGGGCCGCCGCCGCCGCCGCCCCCCGGAGCTGGATGACGGAGTCTTGAAAGACTTTCACCAAATATGGGCCGGGGCTGGAAACGTCCTGCGGCGCGCGCCGCCGGAAACCTAGAGTCCCGCCCACCGCCGCGACTTCGGGCGCGCGGGCCCGGCGGCCGGCAGGGGGCGGCGGACAGCAAGCGGCCCGGCGCGCGGACGGCTTCAGCCCCGGGTCTCCCCGCCGCGCGGACCCCGCACGCTGTCTCCGCAGCGGTCCCCAGGGCAGCGGAGCACCACCCCGCCCCAGCCCTCGCCGCCAGTCTGATTACCTCTGGCTCTCCCTACCATCACTCCCAGGGTGGGGGTAGGGGGCCGGAGCCGTGTGGAGAGAAAGGATGGGGGGGGGGGGGGTCCGCCACCTTAAAGCTGACCTTTCGCCGTCGCCATAAAATGTTCTGTTCATTAAATGGCTGTAAAATGTGTAGTTGTGAGACGGGGTGTGCAGGCGAGGACCTGACTATGAGGGCACATGAACGCGCAGACACACCGCTAGTAGAGGCACTCCTGTCGTCCCAGACGGTGTTGCCCAGGGTGGGATTCCCCGGACCAGCAGCAGCAGCATCACCTCGGGACTTGTTAGAAACGTAGCCAATAAGAAACATTGGGGTTAGGGCCCAGCAATTAGTCTCTTAATCAGCCCTCCGGGTGATTCTGAGACACGCCAAAGTTTGAGAACCACTGGTCTAGGGCTGGGAAAGCGGAGTCGACAGTTTTAAGGTGATTATTATTCTCAGTTGCCGCCAGACAGTGAACCTTTCTTTTGGTGACCTAAAATTCCCTGGCAGCAGCGGGTGAGAGATGTCCCCATCACTCAACTCAAAGCTAGGAGCTGCGGAAGACAAGCAGCTCCTTCTCTGTGCCTTGCAGCCCAAGGAAACAACGCGGGCCCGTTATTCCCTCACCGGGGGCCCGTGCAGGGAGGAGGGAGAAAAAAGAGTGAAAGAGCCATGCACAATTAGCATCCGAAGACACTTACCCATAAACAATTGCACATTTCCCCTCTAATCTGTCAACGTGAACTGATCTGCTGCTCTCAGTGGAGGAGGCGAAAAGGCGACGGGACATCTGGGGTTTCTGGACCATCCTTAAGAAGGATGTGAGGAGCTGCAGTTCCTCTCCTCTGATGCTGTGGTTTACTAGCAGGCACACCAGGACATAGTATATGGAATGGCTGTGCACATAGGTTGCTCCAGTCTCTCCCTCTCCCCCACCTCCCGGCCCTGTTTGCTCCAGCTCCCCACCCCCTGGCTTTAAATGGGCAGCTGGATGGTAAGCTTCTCTAAGTTTCTCCTCTAGGGCAAACTCATCCTCTGAGATTCCCCTACTGAAGCCCAGAAACAAACCCACACACCCTTGTTAGAAAACTTTAATCTGATTTTTAAAGGAATCTCTGGAATGGCCTGTGTTTCAAAGCTGTGCGGCAGGCTGAATCTCTTTGCATATCTCCTGTCCTCCTCAATAAAAGAGCAAGGTATAACAGCGGCCAGTTGGATCATCCACTATAATTTTATTTTAAATCATGATAGACAGGTTGCGTGAAAAACAAGGAATTCCAAAGAATTTCCTGCTCTGGGAACAGAAGTTAAGTCTATATTTAACAACATTTGAAGCTGTCAAGAATGCTTTGTGGTTGGATAACAGAGGCAGAAAAATGTTAAAAACGCAGGCTACTGCTATACCCAAATATGGAAATATTGTTACGTCTGGTGTCTGATTCACCATCTGGAAATACTTACAACCATGAAGTCAAATAGAAAAGACTCCACAACAGAAGCCAGGAACACTCCTCTCCATTCTCTCCCCACGACCTCCTCCCACCCTGTGCTGCGCCTACTCACCCCCATTCCCAATCACTTCATTAAGAGGGAAACAATAATGAAGTTTTAATGCAGGAAAAAAAACGTTTCCCAAATAATAATGGATGGACTGTCTTGAGTACGAAGTAGGGCCCAGATTTTCCTCTTTTTATTTGCATAGCACCTGACTAGCCATAGTCTTAAAAAGTAAGCCCGGCACCCCAAACCCCCTCCAACAAAGCCTGAGAGATCCTACTCCCAACTAGCCTCTTAGACTTATGAAAGGGCACTTTTGAATGAATGAAACTTAACTCTTTCCTGCCACAGTTTTCTTTATTGGAGGATGTTTTCACTGCAATAGCTTCTCATTGTGATTATCAGTCATTCACAGAAAAGTTGGCACTGAAGGACTTCTTAAGCAAGACTGCTAAATTGTGAAGACTGAACAGCCCTACACTTTTAAAAGGACAAAGAGTTCTAGAGCACATATAAAAGAAACGTTAGCATAATTACTTGTGTACGTTTTTATTAAAATTGCACAAGGAGACAGTTTTTTAAATTTTGAGGGAAAATTTGTCAATCCTACTAATGATATTGATGATGTTAAAGCAAACTGCTTTTGGAGGGCTTCTATTGAGTGTGCTGAAAACAGAACTGGATTTTTTTATTCTGTTAATTATATTCTAATCTTTTTCTTCGTACTTAACTAGAAAAGCATTGCAATCCATTTGAAATGGGAGGCTTCTAAGTGGTCCCAAGGAAACATGTTAAAAAACCCACAAAACTTTTAGCTTTAGGTCCACTGGGCACAACAGTGCTGGGATCTGGTTCGGCACTGCAGTATACACAGGTGATGATCTCTGGACAAATCACTGCAAGGTGGTCCCCATGGCTTTTGGCTGGCTGTTTAGTAGCACTGCCTCCTGCCCACGGAGGGAGACTGGAAGGTCTTACCCAGTCTCCCGCATCCGTGAGGAAGTAGAAGTCAGTCTCCCAGAGAATTCCCTGCGTTGGTTTCCTCTCGGACTTCCAACCCAGGCAGTGGGCTGGAATTGAAGTGGGAACCTCCAAAAACAAACAAGTACGACATACCAAAAAAAGGAGGGGGGCGGAAGGGGGAAGACCTCTGCCTGGGAATCTGCCAGACAGTTGGGGGAGTTGATTTTGTTTTCCCTCTTCTCATTCATAAATGCCAGTGCGGGTATTAATTTGCAATGCACTTAACTTGTCTAATAAACACCACACCAAAGCTTTGGGATTTGATTCGAGCATGCCTCTATGAAATCCACAAATAGACGCACTCCCCCACCCCATTCACCTCTCAATAGATAACTTGACTCTCACCTTCTCTGTAAACAAGCAAACAGTTCGCTGCCTTCCGGGGTGAGGGCTTCCAAGTCTGCCCGGTCAACTCGGCATCACCAGACAAAACCACTTTTGTTCCTCCCTCCCAGGTCCTCCCACCCTCCCAGGGCAGGCAAAGTTCTGAGCTCGCCCCCCTCACCCATTCCACCACCATCATCAGCACCAAAACGCCAGAAAGAGCCCTCCCCAATAGAAGTAGTTATTTAAAGTGGAAAAAACGGAAGATTGTTTTCTTGACGGGTCCAGGACCAAAAAAAAAAAAAAAAGGTGCAACGGAGCCAGGGGAGGCGCTTGGCAGCAGCCCGCGCCAACCAGCATTCCTGAGATGTTTGAGAATTCTGGAACTCGCAGACAGAGCCGACGTCACTGCAACACGCGGCGCCGCGGCCGGCCCGTATAAAAGGCGGGCTCTGGGCGCTCGGGCAGACCGCGAGCGAGAGCGCCCCCGAGCAGCACCCGCGCCCTTCGCGCCTCCTCGGGAAGGACCTCACGAGAAGGACGCCTGCCTGTAGCCCGCTCGCCGCCCCGGCCCTCGCCCTCCTGCCGCCCGGCCCGGAGCCCGTCCCGCCTCCCGGATCCACCGGCCCGACCCCGGCCGCTGCGCACCAGAGTGTAGGCGTCTTTGCTTCCGCGCTCGCCCGGACTCCTGCGCGCCACAATGAGCTCCCGCACCGCCAGGACGCTCGCCTTCGCCGTCACCCTTCTCCACTTGGCCAGGCTGGTGAGTTCTTTTGCCTCCGCTTCCCCGTGCGTTCTCTCAGGCCCTTCCCCTTTCCCCAGATTGCCCCGGCCGGGAAAACTAAACTAAAAAGTCGGGGGGGGGGGCGCGTTTCGGGTTAGCTCTTTCTTTAGGCCCCCCTGCAGACGCGTCGGGGGCCTCCTGGCAGACGCAGCCGCCCGGAGTGGCCGGGCTGGACAGGATCAGAGACCCGGGGCAGGAACTCCTCCGCCCCCTTCCCTTCCCTGGGCTCCTCGGCGCTGTTCGCCGAGTCTCACGCGTGCCTTCTCAACCCCCTCCAGGCGCTCTCCACCTGCCCCGCAGCCTGCCACTGCCCGCAGGAGGCGCCCAAGTGCGCCCCAGGAGTCGGGCTGGTCCGGGACGGCTGCGGCTGCTGTAAAGTCTGCGCCAAGCAGCTCAACGAGGACTGCAGCAAAATGCAGCCCTGCGACCACACCAAGGGACTGGAATGCAATTTCGGTGCCAGTTCCACCGCTCTGAAGGGGATCTGCAGAGGTAAGATGCTTGTGGTTTGGCCCCTTTAAAAAAAATAATAGTCCTCGTAGTCCAGAAGTTTAGTAATTTTGAGACCATGTATGGTGATGCTTTGTTGTTGGTAGCTTGGCAGAAAGGCACATGATTTCAGCAGTCTGGAATGCAATTCAGTGTGTCTGGGCCCAACGAAAAGCGCATACGGAAAAGTGATTCCTGACTAACTTATTGTTCTGGTCTGGAGTCCCCGAGGAATTGTAGGGAACTTTACCATAAATTGAATTTAACAGCAGAAAATATGTATGAGTTTCAGGCCACGGTTGGGAATCTTAACTTTCTCCTCTTTTCCCTTTCTCTTTTTGGTGCTCTTTGCAGCTCAGTCAGAGGGCCGACCCTGTGAATACAACTCCAGAATCTACCAGAATGGGGAAAGTTTCCAGCCCAACTGTAAACATCAGTGCACATGTATCGACGGCGCTGTGGGCTGCATTCCTCTGTGTCCCCAAGAACTCTCTCTCCCCAACTTGGGCTGTCCCAACCCCCGGCTGGTCAAAGTTACCGGGCAGTGCTGCGAGGAGTGGGTCTGTGATGAGGACGGTGCCAAGGACCCCATGGACGACAGGGATGGCCTCCTGGGCAAGGGGCTGGCCTTCGATGCCTCGGAGGTGGAGTTAACCAGGAACAATGAATTGATCGCCGTCGGAAAAGGTGGCTCCCTGAAGCGGCTCCCAGGTAAGCTGAGACCGAGCCCAAAAGATGTCACATTCCTAGTTTGAAGCTTCATCAAAATGGGTCCTTGAACGTGTCACTATGCCTCTGAGAAATGTCCTCTTCTCTGCCTCTAGTTTTTGGAACGGAACCTCGAATCCTATACAATCCTTCTTTACACGGCCAGAAATGCATTGTCCAGACCACTTCATGGTCCCAGTGCTCGAAGACCTGCGGCACGGGCATCTCCACACGAGTCACCAATGACAACCTTGAGTGCCGCCTGGTGAAGGAGACCCGGATTTGCGAAGTGCGGCCTTGTGGCCAGCCGATGTACAGCAGCCTAAAAGTAAGCTCTTGTGGGGGTGCTGGCAGACCGCTCGGGGGCAGCCGGGCGAGCGAGGGGTGGGCCTGTCTTCCAAGAAAGAACGAGAAACCCCCATTCCTAACTTTCCTTCTTGCCTCTTTCTTCCAGAAGGGCAAGAAATGCAGCAAGACCAAGAAATCCCCCGAACCTGTCACATTTACTTACGCCGGCTGTTCGAGCGTGAAGAAGTACCGGCCCAAGTACTGCGGCTCGTGCGTGGACGGCCGGTGCTGCACGCCCCAGCAGACCCGCACTGTGAAGATGCGCTTCCGCTGCGAGGATGGGGAGACGTTTTCCAAGAACGTCATGATGATCCAGTCCTGCAAGTGCAACTACAACTGCCCGCATGCCAACGAGGCGGCCTTTCCCTTCTACAGGCTGTTCAACGACATTCACAAATTTAGGGACTAATTGCTACCCGGGTTTCCAGCACTAGGGTGACCAGAACGGGGAGGGGAGAAGCGTGCCAGAATCACGGAGCTATGGGTGGGGGCGGTGGGGCTGAGGGGCTCATTGTAGAAGGGATGCATTGCTCATTCGTGAGTAGTATTAAGGTATTTTTGGAAACTGGTGCTGGTGCAGATGGACACTGATGCAGCCACAATTGGAGAATACTTTGCTTCATAATACTGGAGCACACGTTACTGCTTCATTTTGGAGCTTGTGCTGTTGATGACGTTCTGTTTTCTGTTTGTAAATTATTTGGTAGGCGTATTTTTCTCTAGGCTTTTTTTTTTTTCTTTCAGTTCTACAATTGTTAAAAAAAAAAAAAAAAGATTAGTTGATCAGTTAAAGCCTTCATCTTTTGACAGAAGTAAATGGGAGGGGGTTCCATCCCTTCCTGAAGGTGACACTCCATGAGTGTCCGTGAGAGGCAGCTAACTGCACTCTAAAGGCAAACAGAAATCAGGTGTTTTAAGACTGAATGTTTTTATTTATCAAAAATGTAGCTTTTGGGGAGGGAAGGGAAATGTAATACTGGAATAATTTGTAAATGATTTTAATTTTATATTCAGTGAAAAGAATTTATTTATGGAATTAATCATTTAATAAAGAAATATTTACCTAATACCTGCGTGTGTGGCATTGGGTATTTTTAGAGACTGCGGTAGTCTTTGGGAACAGCCTAGCTTATTATGCATTCTTTCAGTCATTCAAACAGAACTACTTGAGTGCCTACTTTGTGCCAGGAACTGTTCTAGGAGCTTAGGATAAGAGCAGGGAACTAACCTACAAAAATAAGACAATGACTGCTTTTATCCTCAGTTGAGAAAAATCTTTGCATTTAAAGTACTCTGTTTTTAAAACATGTACCGAACACTAGACATTGTAGAGAGCACAAGGAATTGGAAGCTAAATTTGTGATTTAAATAATAATGCTTTATTTTCATAAGAATTCAAAGCCAGAGAGTCTCCATCACCCTATCACTGTATGGTGGGTATAGTAGAGTCATTTATCATTTTAATCACAAGGTTATTGGGCTTGTCACCTCGGTGGAGGAGGAGAGAAACATTAATGAAAACAGCCCATAACCCAGGCTGTCCTATCTAAATCCACGGGCAAGATTAAGTATGGTTGGATAATGTGTTACGAAAGGTCACTTGTTTATAACCTTATATCTCCCCAATATTGCTCCAAAAGTGTAGGTGAACTACTTAGAAATCCACCCTTAGTTGGGATCAGAGAAAAAAAATCTTGGGAGTCAATAGGAATCAGTTTGTTTTCACTGAATGAGCTTGAAGCAATGACTTGTGTTAATCCTAATAAGCCAGTGATTAGGTAAACATGCTGTTAAATGCAAAGGAATGCAAGGAATTTCAAGTACTTTTCCAATAGCGTGAGGACCTAGCTACCCCATCCCCCCTTTCCTTTTTATAATATACGTTATACTGATGGAGGAGGGAGCAGTTAGATGGAGTTGGCTATCCTGAAGGTCAAAGGCTAGATGCAGAGCATTCCTAAAAGAAAAGACCTCAAACTCAGGTCTAGGAGAGGTTGAGAAGGCTGCGTCAATGTTTGTGAAAATGTTGGTAGCCTGTTTTAGAAGAATCTACCTCTTTAGAAAGCACTGACAATAAACCTTTTATAGAGGAGTTTTCCTTTCATCAACCCTCTTGGCTCTTGTTCAAATCCATAGTGAAATATTTCAGTCTGTACTTGGTTAAGAGAGTACTTGAATCTTTAGGCATTGAGAAAGTCCTTTAAAAGAGGAGGGGGACGTTCGTGTTGATTTTTCAAAATAGTTTAATATTATGCTTTAATGAAGACCTACGGCAAAGCACTGCCTAAGCATCTATGTTAAAGCCTTCCTGAAATGCAGAAAGGGTAATGGAAACGTGATGGTAAAACCTATGGGCAAAGGCTCTTCTGATTTTGGCATTGTCTTGCCTGAAATATTACAATTTATGGCTCCTAAGCTGTCAGTTTTTTTGTCCGAGGCATTCAAATCTGCAGATATTTGGGAACTGAAACACTACCTCATGCAGTCTTGGATGCAGTTAAACTTGTCAGTGCGAGGTTAACATGTGAAACAATGAAAGTGTGAGGTTTTTGGGGTGCAGTCCGTTGAACAGACATCAAAATTCACAGGAAAGACTTTCACATTCCCAGGCAGCAATCCTGAGGTCTTTCCCTCAGGACACTGAAGCCCAGCAAATTGCTTCTTACATAGAGATCAAAGCGTAGAATGTTATAGATCCTTTAAGTGTGTAGGGAGGTAATATGTATGCACGGAAGCTCAATGTGAAACAAAACCAGACATGGGAAAATACTGGATCTCTGGGTCATTAATTGTACTGTAGTATATACAGTAAGAGAGATGCATAAATGCTGATTCCATTTAAGTAAGAGTGCTCAATTAATAAAAATGAACAGATGCGAATTATGTCCATTTCCTTTGGCTATAAAAAGTGAAGAAATTCAGAGCAGTTGAGAATAAAATTATACAAATTAGAACATATAACTTTTGTCTAGCTGTGGCACAGAGCTCTGCCTACTTCAAGTACTGCGAAAACAAAATCAAACACCATGCACCTGCATATAAGAAACAGAAGTTACCTATATAAGCACTCATCATAATATAGGTGCACATCTCCACGCTCAGCAAAGATTTGTGTTGTTCCCGCTTTCCAAACCCAAAGACCCTGGTGGTCTTGAGCTGTTTTCTGTTTTTGCTTTGGGTGACCTCAGAATCTTAGGAATTTAGTGAATTTTAAGAAATATTCTATGGGACATGTAGCAGCACAGTGAGTGTTCTCACTGTGATGATTCTCACTTAAACGCATGTGTTGCCCACTTTGCGAAGAGAAGCAACTGAGAATTAGCAAAGTATATTGTAGCACAGAGGCTAGACTTGCTTTGTTCAAGGCTTCTCCTGCCCTCTGGATACTATTTATAAGTCAGATGAGCAACAGCAAGGGTCCAGTAGGACCACAGTTCAGAACTAAGCCCTGTCCCGGGCAGGTGGTAAGTGAGACAGGGGAAAGAACCCCAGACTGGAATTGGGAGTCATGTCTTTTAGCACCAGCTCTGCCATTAATTACCTGGGTGACTCTGGGCAAGGCTCTGGATGGTTCTCTCCTGTTTTAAAATGGCACAATAGCTTCCAGCTATATTTGTCACCACAAATATTCTTTTTCATATGCTCTCTTTGGTGCATTGACTTCCAGACCTGAAAAACTTTGTCTCTCAAGCAACTGAAAACATGAGGTGAGCACCACTCAGGACTTTGGGTGGGCAAATGCACTCAGCCCTACGAAGCCTCTGAAAATGTAATATTGTTAGGCCCCATTTCCTCTCTAAAGTACTCTTGGTTACAGGATGTGGCAATCCCCGATCTCAGTCTGTAGGTCCATGCTTTCATCTCCCCGTATAATTCCCAATATCTGGGCCTCATTAAGTCCCTGCCCTAAAGAACTCATTCCTCAAAACAAAGCACATTGTGAAGCATGACAATGATGTATGTGTCCTATGGATAGAACAGGCTTATTTGTGACTTACTTTATTGGTGGTGGGCAATACTCATCCACGTAATCTTATAAAGTGCAATTTAAACAAGTACTCAGATGCATTGGTTAGTGCTTTACAATTCTCATATACTCTGCTCACATATGCTAAATCTACCCCTTTCACATGTCCAGTGCAACCATCCAAATCTAAGCCATCATCAGTAATTGCCTGAATTACTGAAATGGCCTCACTTGTGACAAACTCTCTTCTCCAAAGGTGGCTGCAGTAGTATCTTCCACCCCACATATCTTTGTCCCTTCTGCAATGTGACCCTGTGGCATAGATGGGGTTTATTTTTCCACCCTCTTGGACCCAGGTGGGCTCTTTGACTGCTTTAACCAATGAATACCCAGGAGGCAATGCACTGTGGTGCCAGTTCCAACTGTGGCAAAGGCTAAAGCTCCTACTTTGTTTCACTTAGAAATGAGCTTCCATATAAGAAGTAGAATTACCCGAGACCAGCAGGCTGTGAGAAGCCCATGCCACACTGATGGGCCCTAGAAAATACGATGCCATGTGGAGAAAGAGAAAGGCCAGGGAGTACCTTCATGGGAACCACATGTGTGGGAGGGAACCATCTTGGAAGTAGATTGTCCAAGCTGAAGTCTTGTGAATCAGAGATGAAATACCACTTGAGTTCTTCTCAGATTTCCTGACCCATAAAATTCTGAGCAAAGTAATGTGGTTATTTTCAGGAGCTAAGTTTTGGGTGTTGTTTGTTACACAGCAATACATAAACCCAAACATTATTGGTTTCCTGCAAGGATCCATTTTCCTTATAGGAACCAGAGTGATTCTTTAAAAACGTGAAGCAGAAAATGTGAACTCTTGGCTCAAAGGCTTCATGGCTGCCCCTTACTCTTAGAATAACATTCATCTCCTTACTTGGCATACAAGTCCTGGACCCTGCCTACTTCTTCCCACTCACCCTTACCATAATCCCACCTGCCTTTTCCTCTTTGAAGTAAGCCACATTAAGTTCTATCTCAGGGCCTTTGCACTAGCTGTTCCCTCTGTCTCAAATGCCTCTCTTGCCTCAATGCCCCTTAATCAATGCTTTTTCTTGTCATGCAGGTCTAGGCATAAATGTTAACATTCTCAGACCTTTCCTTGCCACCTGGTCTAAAGAAGTTCATTATATCAAGCAATTTTGTTTTCATCTCTACCTGATATTTTCTTGTTTATATATTATGCCTCCCACTTCTAGAATAGCCTCTATGAGAGGAGAGATTTTTATGTCTTTTTCGCAACTGTCAAAGAACCACTTGATACTGTGCCTGCCATACAGTAGGTGCTCATTAATTTAGATTAATGTTGTCTTAAACTGAGGCTGAATTAGAAGGCACCCCTTCTCTGGCACAATGGGTTCTTCCTACTTCACCTTGGGATTCCCCTAGGCGGTTAGTCATTCATCTGTCCTTCCATTCATACATCCAGTCAATAGACACTTGTCTGGCACAACTATCTTCTAGGCACAGCGCTATGCAGCAGCTGACCAAGAAGCAAGGTTCCTTTACATTGTGGTAGAAGAGATATGCACATAAGCAAAAAGGAGTTAAGGTAACAGAAAACTAAATAAAAATGACTTGAGTAACACTGAGGTTTATTTCCCTCTCATGTGAAAATCCAGGTAGACAGTACAGGGCTGATGTGATGCCCCAAGGTTTCAGGGACCCAAGCTTCTGCTATCTTGTTCACTATGTGTGGCCTCCATTCCTTAAATCACCTCACTTACCTGCAAGGAAGGCTGGGAAATGTAGTTCATATGCTGGGCTACCATGTCACCAGCTAAAAATTAGAGAGCCTGTTACTATAGAGGAGAGAACTAGTAGTCTATTCCACATAGCCCAAAATATGTTGTAATAAGTATAATAGGGCACAGAGGATGGTTGAGGAGAAAGGTATCAACTCTGTGAAGCTGGGATGAAAGAGGGCTTCTAGGAGGAGTTGCCACCTCAGTAGTGTTTTCAAAGATAAATAGATTGGAAACTATTCAAAGGCCTTGATGCTTGAGTAGGAAATTTCTTAAATAAACGATGACAGCTTCCTCATCTCAGCCACTAAGAGAAGTCAAAGATACCTCCACAACCTAGTTTGGAGTCTTATAGACCATTAGTATTTGAAGCTGCTCGTGCTTTTACTTTGGTTTCAGAAGTATCATGAAGACGGTACCCATATTAGGGTTCTCTAGAGAAACAGAACCAATAAGATATATGTATATGTATATACATGCACACACGCATGTGCACACACACACACCCCAAGAGAAAGAGAAAGATTTATTTTAAGAAATTGGCTCATGGGATTATGGGGGCGGGCAAGCTCAAAATCCTTCGGGGAAGCCAGCAGGTAAATTCAGGTGAAAGTTAGATCCATAGGTCAGGCTAGGCAGGCTGGAAACAAAGGAGGGTTTCTGTTGTACAGTCTTGAGGCCAGATTCCTTCTTCTTTGGGAAACCTCAGTCTTTTCTCTTAAGGCCTTCAACTTACTAGATGAGGCCCACCTACATAACAGAGTAATCTGTTTTACTCAAAGTCAATCACATCTTTAAAATACGTCACAGCAACAGCTAGACTTGTGTTTGACCAAACAAATGTCCATCATAACCTAGTCAAGAGGACACATAAAATTAGCCATCATAGTACCTATGTAGTAGAATCTTAGGGGGGCAAAAAACTCATGTCTACTCTCTAAAATGCAATGAATTTGAGCACAGTCAGCAAAAGCAAAAGCTTTTCTAGTTATACCCAAGACGCCCCCAGGCCTGTCGTTGTCCTTGTGCACGTGTGCCAATGTTTATTTTTGCATTGACCAGACTCGTGGGCATCTCAAAATGCTCCTGGCACATGACCCAAGCTCCTTACAGAACTGGCAGGATCTACTTTAGCTGAGATGGCTGCAGGGCAGGGGAGTGGAGAGTGAATTAACGTGTGTGTGTATGTTTAGAGATGATCTCTAAAAATTCAGGTCCTTTCTTAAAATGGCACAACCTAGAGCACCACTTTTACTATGAGAGTGCTTAGAAAAATAACTTTTGGCATGGAAACACTGTGTCATAAGCCCAGGAAAGAATAGAGACTGCTTCATTCATTTCAAATGGCCGTGGGACTGTAAACACGGCCTCCTTTCCAGCTTCCTTATACAAAAGCAGTCTGTGTATTTTTGAGTAGAGGTATACCTATTCCATTTATAATATCATGTCACATTTTCCATCAGACACTGGATAAGTTGATCAAAGATAAACACTGCATCCTGAACCCTCACTGAATCCAACCATCTATTTTTGTGGTAATCGAAGAACCTTCCGAGGGGAATCACAACAGATAGCTGGGAGTTTGCTCTAGAATTTTTTAATTTTTTTATATAGAATTTTGTTTTTTAGACCACATGAAGTCCTTCTTTCAAGGGCTGTCCCATAAATCTCATTTTTCAGAGACATTCAATAAACTCCAGAGATTCTGAGAACTTGTCTAAGTAGTTATAGTTAGACATCCAGTGGAAGAGTGGAAGGTAGACCTCAGAGGATTTGTTCTCCCAGCTTATCCCTGACTGACGCATTTGGACACAGGGAAGCACTTGGGCTACGCGGAGGTTTGGCTGGTTCTTGGTGTCAATGTGGCTTCTGGGAAGACTTCTGCCAATGGATTTTTCTATAGGCGAGTCAGCATTGTCAGCATCCCATAGCAAGGAGGACGCCCTTCTCCAGCAAACAGAGAATGATTCAACGTGGTAAAAATTTTGATCTTCCATGAAGGAGATTTGCTAGCTTAAAAAAAAAAAAAAAAGTTGCTCATTCATGGAGGGAGTTTAAATTCTGGGCTCATGAGCAAAACTTTCAGAAAGGTTCTCCCTATATCCGAATCAGTTTATTCTTAGAAAGGAGCCCACGTCTTTTAATTGACTTCTTGCATTCAGAATGATACTTAGCTATTTACAGTGTTCTCTTTAACGTCTGGGGGTTTTTCTTTTTTTTCTTTTTTTTTTAATTGATTTCTTTTTTTTTTAAGATTTTATTTATTTATTTGACAGAGAGAGATCACAAGTAGATGGAGAGGCAGGCAGAGAGAGAGAAGGGGAAGCAGGCTCCCCGCTGAGCAGAGAGCCCTATGCGGGACTTGATCCCAGGACCCTGAGATCATGACCTGAGCCGAAGGCAGTAGCTTAACCCACTGAGCCACCCAGGCGCCCCACGTCTGGGGGTTTTTCTTAACAAAAGGAAGGCATACTTATATGAGAACAATATAAGAAATACAGAACATCAAAAAATTAAGGTCCCTAGTAAACATTCCCCTTTAGTAAATGCATGTGCCTGCACTCACACACTCACACACATGGCTACTTTTAAGTGCATAGTGTGTATTACTCACAGATTTTGGGGATACCTAACTTCTGGATGCCCATCCAACAGCCATTCCCCCATTTCCTTGACTCCTTGCTACCAGAGCCCCAATTTTGTTCAGGCGTTCTCCCTCCCATCTGACAAAGGAAATCCTGTCTCTACTCTAACGTCAGGGTTTGCCTCAGGCCTGGCTTTAGCCAGCTTGAAGCTCCTTCCCTTATCAGAGAGAGGTCCTAATCAGTGATTCTCAAGGAGAAATCTTGTGAGGGAGGGAAGGGTTCTGAGAAAGGGGTCCTTGATAATAACAAGAGACTGGAAGAGGAAATGCCTTTCCTCTTTGCTGGACATCACTCCTCTTGAGCCCAGCATGGAGGTGTCATTGACATTGACAATGGCGAAGCAGAAAAGTGAAAAGCCCCTGGGTCTCTGAGGAGATCACTAAGCTGCTCAATAACCCAACCCTGGCCTCACCTGACAGCCAAACCTCCTGTTTAGTGTGATGATAAATCTATTGTTCAAGCTATTTTTGTTAGGCCAAATGTCACTTATAGCTCAAATCATCCCAACTGATGATTTTACCCTTGGCCCTTTTTGATGTCTATGGGCTTTATAAATAGCATAGCAATAACCATTTCCAAACGAGAAGAAAGTACTTTAGATATGAGTGAATAAGCCAACAAACAGATATTTGGCAGGAATGAAACTTTCAGTTATTTACTTAACACTACTAAGTATATAGCACTTGATAGGCCATGGGCCAGCCAGACATGGAGTGACAAATAAGGAAATAAAGAGACATGGTCTCTGGCCTTAAGGATGTCACATCTAGCAGAGATACCAATATATACAAATAATTCTGGTGCACTGTAACCATGCCAGAAAACCTAGGAATATGAGAATATACAAGATAGTTAGAGAAAGCTTCACAGAGGACAAAATATCTGGACAGAGTTCTGAAGGATGAATAGGAGTTTGCTACTTGGATTTACATCCCAAATTGAAAAACACCAAAGTATTCAAAGCCTAGGAATACTATCAAAATCAGCAAACTTTGAGCCTCCGACAAGACCTGAATTGTAAAAGCCATTCTGCATTTTCACTTTTGCACTTATGGCTGATAAGAGGAAAAGCAGCCCTCAGCAGGGGCCTGCAGGAGACATGCCCTGGTGAAGGGGACAGGCCTGTTCCTTCTATGGGAGTTACCTCTGGAAATCCCCCACTGCCACAGTGATCAGAGCTGCTGGCCTGCAGAGGGTGAATTAGCACTGACATCACCAGATATGAGCTGGAAATGGGGGAATGCAGCCACCTCACCATACCAGCAGGAGATAAAAGCTGTCTGCTTCTCCCACATGACAGGATCAGCTCAGGCTGACAGGACCCAGCCGAGGCCTGACCTACTGGTGGGTCACCCAAGGCAGCCCCAGGGACGACTTGGACCCAGTGGCAAAGGCAAAAAGCCCAGAGAGAGAGAAGTGGCCCAGGAAACTCGGTTACTGCCACCTGATGCTCCTGTGTTTGTGCCACAGGTCAGATTCTTGTAGGAGGCCAGCCCTTAATGGCTTCCGGTTCCTTCCAGGGTAATGCTCATACTCCCCGTTAGCTGTGCACAGCTTTCTTGTCCAGGAGTTGAAAGCTGGAAGGCAGTAATGTGACATGGAAATAAAAGGCCACAGGGACAGCCCTATGTTGGCTCCATAACCCCATCTTTTCCTCCCGACGCGAATGAACTATGAGGATGCACTCACAATCAAAATGAAGGTCAAGAAAAGGCATTAACTAAATAGCCAAGAGTCTTTATGTTCGATATGGGTGAGTATTAATAAGTAATTCACAGTCTTTATATGCTACATCAATATTTAATGAATTAGAGGATTTGGGTGATTTCATTATATCCATGGATTTGGCTTACACCATTCCGGGTATCTGCATATGCTCCTAAGGATGTCTTTAACCGCCACGGTCACCCTCACACGGTCACCTGCCTAGAAGCTGCACATTCTCTTTATGCTCCCAGATGCCAGAGACCAGATCTCTTGGCATGCTGTGGGAACCTAGCCATTGAAATAAATGGAACATGGCAATCCTTCAGCACTGGCAACAGGAGCCACTGCTTTTTTGGGTGAGGAATGGTGAAGCCAAAAAAAGAAAGGGAAGAAATCCCCTGTAACATTAGACAGACTCTAAGAAGTTGTTCTGAATTGGGGCCCAAAAGTCAAGATTAGCAGTCACATCGAACTTTTTTTGTAATGAATTTTTGGCCCAAGTAACAGACATTCATTCATTGACATATATCTGCACATACATTTATATCTATCTATTGTACACACACACACACACACACACACACACACACACAGTTGCTGTTTATAATTACTATTTGTTATAAGCCAGGCACATTGCTGAACCATAGGGGGTATAATTCAGTAAGGACTTGCCATCTAGGTATCACAGAATCAAAAACCAAGGTCCTCATTCCTCAAGGGCTGCTATCCACAGTTGTTCCCACTACATTGCTCGTTTGGTTTTCCCATGATCTGCATGGAAGGGAATCAGGGCTACGCCACTATACATTCCTCACTCCCAGAATGAAGGAAGGGCAGGACCAGTCTAGCCCAGCTTCCCTGGATAACTATGGAAAAACGACACTATTTTAAACTTATGATATACATTCTCTGAAAAGGGAGCTCCATGTAGTTTACTCACAAAGGGGCCCAATTTTATCCTTCAGATATCAAATCCCACTTGGAGTCCTATGGCATTAAACCATTACTTAGAACTTTCTTATACCCTATATTATCTAAGACTTCGATGATTCTTAAGATATACCACCATTTTCCACACCACTAAGAAAAATCCATCCAATTATGGCCAACTACATCATACCATTTACAGTAAAATGCATCTTGATTTCAGAGATGTTAAAGGGTAAAAATATATCCTTTCTAGAACCAATGATATCCAAGGGCTCATCTAATTAGACTGAGATTTGAGAGAACAGGAACACATCTTATAGTTTGTCTTCTTTACTTTGGCGTTTCTAGCATGGTGTCATGCACGTAGAAAGTACATCGTGGGGCGCCTGGGTGGCTCAGTGGGTTAAGCCGCTGCCTTCGGCTCAGGTTATGATCTCAGGGTCCTGGGATCGAGGCCCACATCGGGCTCTCTGCTCAGCAGGGAGCCTGCTTCCCTCTCTCTCTCTCTCTCTGCCTGCCTCTCCATCTACTTGTGATCTCTCTCTGTCGAATAAATAAATAAAATCTTTAGAAAAAAAAAAAAGAAAGTACATCGTAAACATTCTTGAGTGAACGAGTGAGTAGCTGCTACAAATTCTATGTCCCCCTTATAGGAAAGTGTGCTGATCATTACATCAGGACATGCAGATAGAGGTAAGAAGGTCCAGATGGGGTCGGCTTCTTCCTATGGCATGTACCATTGGAAACAGGCGGACTCCATGAGCAGACATGGAGGGAGCTCCTCTAGCACGCACAGCAGCTCAAGGCCTGCTCACCTCAAGGCCTGGTCAAGGAGCTGCTGGCCAGACACACTGCAACACCAGGCTCCTCAGGGACCTATTTATGTTTCTCCTGAAAACCGGTGTGTAATATCAAACTTCTGAAAATAAAATCACAGTTTAAGTGGACTGTGGGAGCTGGCTATTTAGAGGAACCTGCTGGCAAGTTCTCTTGTAAAGTCAATAACCATCCCAGGTTTATCTACTTTATGACTTTGTATTTTGTATATCGCATTCCCGTAGAGCAAGGCACACACCCTTATATTGAGTTTCCCCACAGTACAGTCTTTGTGCTGGGTCAGCGGCTTGAGCGCTCTTGCTACGACCGGCCCCTCTCCCTGGAGGGTTCCTGGTCCGCTCAGGTGGTCGGGTCAGACCAGTCCCCTCCCACAGGTGCCAGGGCTTGCCTGTCGTGGATGGGGCAAATGGAAACTGCATTTTCCTTTGTTTCGTTTACTTCAGGATGAAGTTACTTCTGATCAGAAAGTTGCATTCAAACTCGAGAGAGATGGGCCATAGCGATAATGCAAGCACGTAGGCCGCACAGAATGAAGCACACGTGAACATGCGCATGACGCAGGCACGTACCCAACACAGAAGGGAGCATATGTGAACGTGCGCATGACACAGGCACTTGCCTGGCACAGAACAGAGCACATGTGAATGCACACAAAACGCAGGCACATAGCCAATACAGAAGTGAGCATGCGTGAACGTGTGCATGACGCAGGCACGTACCCCACACAGAACAGAGCACACGTGAGCGCAGGCATCACGCAGACACGTGCCCGGCCCAGAACAGAGCACAGGTGGGCGTGCACATGACACAGGCACGTGCCTGGCACAGAACAGAGCGCACGTGAATGTACCCATGATATAGGCACGTACCCCGCACAGAACACTTGGGAGCCTGCCATCCGTGTGGGGAGGGAAAAGGAAGGGATTCATACCTTTGACCCATGTGTACTTAGCATCTGAGACACTCTAGATTCTGTGCCACTTCTTTGGAGGAATAATGAGATGAATAAGACTCAGCCTCTGGCCTCATAGTCTAGTTACAGTAAGGTGTGCTGAATAGTACAATGAAGGTGTGAGGCTGCCTCAGCCTGAGAGAATTAGACAAGGTTTTACATGGGGTACAGTCTGGAAGTCAGGCCTTGGTAGAAAAGGGGAAGGGAGAAAGGGCAAGGCGGGTAGTGACAACAGTGCATACAAAGGCAGGTGTGCAAAAGCATGGGAGAACCTGGAAATTGTTGGTCAGGGGCACTCTGCAACTATCTCCCTTCCCACTCACAGCCGGTGACAGTAAGTGAAAGACATCCTTAGACTGGACCCATCATCGCAAGCCTCCAGGGAATCCTAAACTTGACCTCCCAGATCTCTGTTTCCCACAGACCTAGGAACCTGAAGTTCTAGTCCTGGTACTGTTGGTGCCACAGGACCTACCCACAGGAAGTGGGACCCACATCCTGAAAAGATCTCCTCCCCTATAGTTTTGCAGTCAAAAGGGTGAGAGGAGCAAGAGAGAGCCAGTAGGGTTCTTTGGTGATAGTTCTGGCATAAGGCTGTAACACCCAATCAGAAATGCCAGATGGCTTCCTTACACTTGCTTAGTTCTCTTCCCTCCTTCATCCAAAACTGTCACGCTTGCAAAATCTTCAGGCTCATATTTATTTGCCTGACCTGCTCCTCTGAGTCTGCCCCCAGGGTGTGATAAATAATCCCCGGAAAACACAAGTTCTCATGATCCCTTCAAAGTGGTGAGAGACATCAGAGGCAGCGGCTATGAGTTTCTGAGGCTTGAATTCTCATGTTCCTAATCTCTGGGCTCAGTCTCCTGTCATCATTGATGGACAGTTCTCCCACTCACTGTTGGTGGGCAGGTGTCATCTGTTTTACTTCTTAATACGATTCAGTCAGAATAAAAATGATAGAACCCCAGAGGTGAACTGGGGGACCCTACACGTGGGAGAGACTTAGAGGTTCCTGGCTCCACCTACCCCTGGAGCCCCTTCCTCACATCTTTGGCAAAGAATGACCCGAGCCTTTCTCACCCACAGAGAGGGTGTCCGCTCTGCCTCTTTCTGTAGTTCATGCTTCAGATGTGTTAGCTCTTCTGAAAATTAACTTGAAATCCATCTCCCTATAATTTTTAGTAACTGTTAATTGTTCTCCTCCTGGCAGTCCTTAGAATGAATTTAATCCTCTTCCACATATCATATTTAAGTCCTCTGAATTAATATGCTTTATCCACATGTGCACTCCCAGCCTTTCTTTTCTTTCTTTTCTTCTTTTCTGTTTTTTTCACCCCTGGGTAAACACTTATAGTAGGTACAATTATTCCTCACATGATCTAGTCTTCAGGCCTTCGTTCCCTGGTTGCTTGCTTCCAGATACATTGGAGTTTGTCAAGGCCCCTTTAAAAACAGGATATTGGTGAGTCCACAGAGCCCTCTAGATCTTCCTGGAGTGCCAGTGCCAGGAAGCCTATCAACTTCCTTAGGGAATCTAAGTCCACTTTTATTTACAAATCCACCTACCCTACTAAACGATGAGCACTTACTCTCTTATCTTCCCAGCTTCCAACACGAGTACAGACTTAAATTTCAGAATCCAAGAGACAATATGGTCTAGTAGAATTGGGTCAGTCTCAGTACCCTCAGACACCAGCACTAAGCCTGCTCACCTCTGGCACATAATAACCGTGTGGTTAGTTAACCAATTCATTTGTTTAATGAAAGCAGGTTCAGCTTGCATTTAATTACTTAGCAGTATGTCAATACTTATTAATATAATAACTATTAACTGAAATCTCATGGTCTACTTCATATGATCTCTATAAGGATAACCCACCACTTCCACTTGTATTATTGCCTTCCTTAATGTAAATTTAGGATTTGGCATTTGTGTAACAAACCCTTCCAAAATTTGGTGGCTTAAAACAATGAGGACTTATTATTTGTCACAATTTTGTTTGTTGACCGGGTGCCGCTGGGTGGTTATTCAGGCCATGACTCACTGAGCCAGGAGCTTGGGCTGAGGCTGAAATGTCCAAGATGGCCTCTCATCTCCCGGGTCTCTCATCTTGTGGCGTCTCATCATTCAGTAGTTTAGCCCGAGCTTCTTTAGAGCCAAACAGCTGGCTACTATGAGGGGATGTTCCAAGAGAACAGTCCCAGTATGTAAGCACCTAGTAAGCCTGTGAGGGCTTCACAGTGACTTGGCCCAGACAAGTGACATGGTCAAACCTGGAGTCAATGCAAGAGGGAACTGCACAAGTTCTTGAGTATCAGGATGTGTGATTCACTGTAAGACCTCCAGTCTTACAGTCTGCTCTATTTATCCTTATTAAATTTCACCGTTACACGTTTAAAAGGGAGTATTTTTTCTCATGACTTCACAGAGAAGAATCCAATTTTCTCTGGATATAGGCAAGCCTGATGAGGAGGAGGAAGAGGAGGATAAATCATTTATTGTCTACTGTGTGGCAGGTGATTCTTTTCATATTTACAACTCATGAAAAATATCCCAAGGACAGAATTATTACTTTCATTTTAGAGATAAGGAAAGTGAGGTTCAGAGAATCTCAATAAGTTCCTCAAGATCTCACACATAGTTGAAGGTAAGATTTCAACCTAGGTTTCTCATTCCAAAGCATGTGTTTTTTTTAGCACTATTCCATGCTGTCTCTCAAAGTCTGTACTTTTGACTCAGTGAAATATATAATTCCGTGCAAAAAAAAAATGTTTCTCAAATTCTAATAAAGAACCCAAGATGTCAGAAAATGTAAAATAACTTTTCTTTCTCTAGAGTTCCTTAAATGTTTAAGTCTTGTTTTGTTCCAGGGTATTCTGGTGTTGGGTTTTTGGTGGTTTGTTTGCATGTTTGTTTGTTTGTTTGTTAATATATATATATAGCTAATTCTCCTGAGAAGTGAAGAAAGCCTAAAGTGCAGCTCATCCAGGAGGGCTGGGGGGTTTAAGTATGTGAATGGGGGTTCTGATAAGACTTTATATATGCATAGTTGTAAGGCAGGATTCCTACGGAAAAAAGCGGGGTTTGAACTTGAAGTCCATCTTAACCGCATCCATACTGTCTGAATTGCCAGCCTAATCGGCCTCCAAGTAGAGAAGTATGCTTTTTTCTTTATCTACTCTGGTAAATTATTAAAGGGCTCTTCTGCCCAAGGGGAGATCATTAACTTCCTGGAAGGTTGCAGAAGGCATTTGGCAGGTGCAGCAAGGCGAACCAGGGCAGCTCAGTTAGGATGGCAGAAGTCGGCTTCCTCAGGTAGCTTCCACTGGTCAGCCAGAATGAGGAAAAGACCACTTCTGGGCAGGGGGAGATAGGGATGGGCCATTGGACAAGAATGGAGGCAAGAATGGGATGGGGTGGGATGGGGGCACCTGAGTAGCTCAGTCGGTTAAATGTCCAACTCTTGATTTCATCTCAGGTCATGGTCTCAGGGTTGTGGGATGAACCTGTGTCAGACTCTGCACTGGGCATGGAGTCTACTTGAAATTCTCTCTCCCTCTGCCCCTTCCCACTCTGCTCTCTCTCGCTGAAATAAATCAATCTTAAAAAAGGAAAAGGAAAAAAAGAAGGGGATGGAGGAAGAGGGCTTCCCCTGTCTAGCCTGCAAATGGATTTTAAACTCATTAGGTAATAAAAATCCCATTTGCCTGATCGAATATGTGCCATATATACCTGCGTTTACCCACACCTTGTGGAACTCTGAGGTGACAGCCTTGTTACATGTAGAAGTAGAGGCTGGGGCAAGTGCCAGATTGGTCACTGGAGAAACATGTATGTAGGTGACACGGAAGGGCAGGAGAGTCCTAGAACCTCAGTTTACTTCGTTACCAGTCCACCATCCTCATGCCACAGATGAGGTGACATGGAAGGTTATATGACATGGCCAAGGCCACTGACTTTGATCGTGCCAGAGACGGGACTAGAACCCATACCTCCCAATTCTAGGGCAGGACTTTTCCCTCGGCGTTGGTGCTGTTGCCAGTCTCAGTAGGTTTAACAAGTGTTTGGGGAGAACAATTGAAAGCACTTTTCCCAAGAAGTTGGGGGACCAGAGCATCCAAATCATGGCCTTTAGTCCAAAATTCACAGCCCGCTTAGCTGCACGCTCTCATTCCATCCTTCAGTGATTGCTCCTTTTGGAAAGTGGTGCAGCTATTAAGAGAATTCTCATGCCTGTGACTCTCCTCTCAGCCTTTCCATCCATGGAACAGGCTCCACGTACAACCTTTTGCTTCTTCCTTGGTCAAAGATCTTGGGAGACTTTCTGAGGTACCACATGGTTCATCTTGAGTCATTTTCCATGATTCACCTGTGTGGTGTCAGAACTGAGCCTCGTTCAGCTTTGGGTTGTTCTGTCCCCAAAATGTGCACACACAAAAAATCACCCACGTTTGATTTAGTGGATGATACTTCCTTTTGTGAATGGTTTGTACACCATGCCAACTAGGAGGTTAAACTTGGTAAGGAGAGGGATGGATGGTAGTATAAGCTGAAGAGAAAAATCTGTCTGTGATTACTGGAACATACTTGATAGACATGCGCCTATGTCTCAGTGAGAACAGTACCAGGGATTAAAGGTTCCTGTACTTTGGGAGGTCACTGTCTGCGGGAACAGAAGATCAAAACAAATTGTTTTAATTCATGAGGAATGGAAGTTGTGGGAGGTTACATTTCACGGCCAAGGCCAGAGATGGAACTAGAACCCACATCTCCCACCACCCAGGACAGGACATTCCCCCCTCCCCCCAGCCTGGGAGCTGTCACCAAGCTCAGCAGGTGTAACTATGTACAGGGCAGATATGTGGAAAGTCATTTTCTCTAGGGGCCAGGTGATTGGGGGCTGAGAGAGGCATGCACAAAGACCTGGGGAGCCAGACTGCAGAGCCTCTGCTTTTGCCTGGAGAGGAGGCAATACATCAGTCAAGCCTTGGAGGGTAAGCTGACAAGGGCTGGGGGAAGGGCATTCCAGGCAGAGGGAACAGCCTGGGCAAAAGCAAGGAGGTACTCTGGACAATCCTGGGCTGCTCTGGCTCATGATTTTCAGCCCCACACAGTGCACACGGGAAGCAGGTGCAAAGTGTCTGCCCCCATGTTCTTCCATGTGGGGGGCCTCCCAAGGATGTCCAGAGAGCTCGGCCTCAGGTTCTTATTGTCTGAGGTCACTGAGCCTCCTGAAAGTATTTCAGGAATGTGGAGGCCTGACTCACTCTCTTCCTTGAGTTCACAGTCTGAAGTTCATAAAATCGCTTTCTCCTTTAGTCATTCTTATTCAAACATCGGCCCACATGCTTCACAGATGGCGCTGGCAGGAGGAATCCGGGGACACATTTTTTTGCTCAGGATGTGAAAGGAGATCAAGGGAGATTATTCAGCAGGGGCCATCCACACACACAGGGAAAGGCTGGCAGGGAGCAGAGAGCCCTGGCAGAAGGGAAGCTGTGCAAGCTTCTGTCTCTGTGCCTTGCCCTTCTCATCTGTGAGCAGGGACAGTAACCACACCAGCTTCAGGGAGTCGTGATGAAGGTTCAATGAGTCAATGAGTCAATCCATGTGAAGTACTCAGAACAATGCCTGACAAAGAATAAGCACTTGAGAAATACTAGTGTATGACTGATATTATTGCTCATAGTTGGCAAAGAGTGAGTTTTCTAAACACAAGTGATGGGGGACAGAGGAAGTGTTCCTGGAACAGGACTGTGGGAGTTCAACCTAGAAGGAAGACATCCCCTGCAGCGTACAGAGCTGTCTGGATGAGGACGACTTGGGCCACGGCATACCCACGGTGGGGACGGCAGTGCCAAGACTTGGATGAGAATAAACTCAAGTGTCACATCTGGCCAGATGCCAAAGACAAAGTTTCAACGACAGACTTCTTCCAGGATGGAAAGAGGTATCAAAATGAGCAGAGAATAAGCACAGGGGACTGGGAAGAGACTGTGGGAGCACAGGCTGGGCTTTCAAACAGCCCCGTGTAGAGTTCCCATTGGTTATTCACCTTATTTCCCCTGCGGCCAGGTAGGCAATGAAGTTATCAGCAAGGCAGGCCAAGCACAGATCAGATGCCTCTGTTCCTCCTTGCTGATTCCAGGTCAGTTTAAAGGACTGAAAATGCCGGGAGACTTCCAGATCAAAACCGCCACCCACACTGCCTTGGAGCTGGTTTTGAGATCTCTCCTAGAACACATCATCAGTTGTCTTGACTTGAAGAGTTGAGTCCAAGCAGTCTTTCCATTGTTGGAATTCTGTTTGGACAAGGTGAACCTCTCTCTACCTTTCAGAACACTCCTCAGGGAAACTCTCAGTCCTGCCCAACTTAGACAAAGCACCGGGCAGAGTGAGCCCCACAGAAGGAAAGCACCCAACTCCGCAGGGCCTTGGGAACGTCTGGCTGGCACAGTGCTTGATTTTTTCCTTCTGCGTCAGCCCCTCAGCCCCCATTGCCTCTCCTCTTCTCCTCAGTTGGAAAGGGCAGACACGTGCCTCCTTGTGCTTCTGTCACAGTAGAGCCTACAAAGTAAGAATCCCATATGAATTTGAAAGCCCCCCCACCTTTTTTTACAAAAAGTAAAAATACTCCCAATGGAAGAGAGGATTCAAGGATTTCACTGAAAGGCACTGAAAAACAGTATTACTGGCTCAAAGAAAAAGATGGCTGAATAGACAGGAGACAAAGCCTACATTGGCCCTATTTTCAGACCAATGAGCAGATATAAATTACATTACTCTTTTGTTTTATGAAAACAGACTGGAGAGTTGAGACAAGGTGATTCTTGAAAGAAGAAAAGGTTATTAGATTCCTTACTATTAAAATTTCTTAATTTTTTATTAACTTGCTTTTTAAAAAATAATACAGTACATGCTTATGGCAAGTAACTCAGGATAGAAGGAAATGAGGTGAAAAGTAAAATTCCTTTCCTCCTCTCTACACCCACCTCCTCACACCTTCCTGAGTCCCAATCCTCAGCAGAAAAAACTCTTCATAGTTTCTTCCCCATTTTTCTAGAGCTTTCTATATACATTACAATCTCCTCTGACACTACTCTCCTCCTTATTCACCTACAAGAAGCCTTCAAACTTGGGATCTCATAATATTCTACTTCCTTTGTCAGAAAAGCTCTTCTGATCTTTGCAAGGCTGGTTCCTTCCTTATTCCGCTAATACCTACTCAGAATTGTCACCTACCAGAGATGTTCTGTGACCTCTCTATTTCAACAGGAATCCTATCAACACCACCGTTCTCTACCCGGACAGTCCATACTCACCACTGCCTACCCAGCCCTTAGCACAGTGTCTAGCACACAGAAGGTATTTGATAAATATATGGTGGACACAAGCATGAGTACATTAGGTGCGCATGTGTATGCACACGTACAGAGGTTATCACACAAAGAATTCTGCCAAAAATGGTAATAAAAAATAATTAACATTTCTTAAGCACTTATGTTGCAAGTACTATTCTAAACTTTTTACGTGTATTCCTTCATTTGGTTCTTACAACAACCCCAGAAGACAGGTAGTAATACTATCTTAGGATAGGAAACCAAGAGATGAAGCCACAGGGAGGTTAAGGAACTTCTTAAGGTCACCCAGCTTGCAAATGACAGAGTCAGCATATATAAATTTACCTTCATTTTAAAATGACTATTTAGCCATAATTAAGATATTTTTAGTTTTTAACATATACAACATAAGATTTACCATTTCAGGGGTGCCTGGGTGGCTCAGTGGGTTACAACCTCTGCCTTCGGCCCAGGTCATGATCTCATGGTCCTGGGATCAAGCCCCGCATGGGGTTCTCTGCTCAGCAGGGAGCCTGCTTCCCACTCTCTCTCTGCCTGCTGCTCTGCCTACATGTGATCTCGCTCTGTCAAATAAATAAATAAAATCTTAAAAAAAAAAAGATTTACCATTGCAACAATTTTTAAGCGTAGTTTGGAGGCATTAAGTAAATTCACATTCTTGTGCAACCACCACCACCATCCAACTCCAGAACTTTTCTCATCTTCCCTACTGAAACGTCACATGCATTAAACAAAAACTCCCATCCCTCCCCCCACCACCCCCTGGCAGCCACCATTTTATTTTCTCTCTATGAACTGACTACTCTAAAGTTCCTCATATAAGTGAAATCATACAGTATTTGTCTTTCTGTGTCCTTCTGTGGCTTATTTGACTTAGCATAATATCTTCTTTCACTAATGTTTTAATGAGTAATGTTATTAATAATTTGAACATCCTACTCATACAAACGATACAAAATTCAAAAGGCACAAAAAGACATGGGATAAAAAGCAAGTTCTTCTCCTACCTCTGTCTCCAAGCACCACAGGGCAACCACTCTTCTCAGTAGCCTTCCATATACAATCACATACCTACACAAATATTTTCTACACAATGAAGAGCATATTCTACATATTGCTCTGTTAAGAGCATTTCCCTTTTAACCAAATACTTCATAGATAGTTCCACATCACTGTACATAGACCTGCCTCTTAGTTAATTAATTTTATTCAAATATCATGTACATACAGCAAAGTGCGTGTAAGTATGTTTACAGCTGGATCAGTCTTCATAAGCTGAACACACCTGTATAAGCAGCAACCTGATCAAGAAACAGAACATCACCAGTTCCCCGGGAGTCCCTCTCTGGCAACTTTCCAGACACGACCCATCCCCTCACCAAGGGTAACCCTTCTGCTGACTCCTGAACAGACTAGATTAGGTTCGTCTGTTTATGTAGGTTTTATGGAAAGTATCCTACGATCTACACTCTTATGTCTGGCTCCTTTCCTTCACCATGATGCTGGTGAGATGAACCCACGTCACTGCATTTCAGTGGATACGTAACAATATCCTGGGGTCAGTGAAAGCCCTGTCCGCGCCAGTTGGAGGTCTTGTGTGTGCTTTGCAGTCTCTCCACCTTGCCCTCAAGACCCTGGAATTCCTCTCGGTGGCTCTGTAAATGCCTTAAAGAGTCCACAGCTGGCCAAAACACACCTCCAGCTGAAGAAGTGATGAAAACCAGCAGCCCTGCGTTGAGGTCTGGGCAAAAAGTCACACTGGAGCCAGGAGAGGGGAGAAAGGCACAGCAGCCCTGCCCCTCGGATCAGCATCTCTGCAGCCACAGCTCAGGGCCACATGCTGCTTGAGGCCTCCTTCAGTCCGCCAAGAACTCAAATCAGAATTCCCTGAACATGAGGAATCATGACAGAGCACTGGTTTGCATTCCCTTTGCAAATGTGACTTTTAAAGTGGAGTCAAAACTACTTCCAACTAAAGAGCTAAGCAGCTTTAACTAGTATCAGCAGACGGCCTACGAAAAGAGATGCAGTTAATGTATTCCATCTGTTTGTTTGCTCTCTTCTGCCCTGAGACTTGGGGCAAAATACCCATTTGGGAAAGGAACCGTCACACACAGGGCAGGAACAACGTACCAACAGGGCAGAGTTGGACACACTGTCCAGCTTGGGTTGCCCACTTATGACTCTGAAATCCCTAACTGTCAAATCAGTCCCCAACCTCACCTCCATCCCTAGTCTGGCAATGACACAAGTATCTATTTCCAGATATGAGCTGCTAAGTGGCAGAACCAATCGGCACATTCGTGTGGGGCCAATCATCACTGCCCTGAGTGGCTCAGGAGGCAACACGCAGGACTGCATTCTTGTGGTTTGCCCTTCCAGAAAGGCCTTTCCCAAGCACCACATGCTGCCGGCACTGGGTCCAGCAGAAGGGAAAGGGCAGAGCATGTGTCCTATGGCAGACTCTGCTTTACTAGAATATTACCTTGCTTCTTGCTTTGGCCCGTCGCATTCCTTCTCTCCACAGAGGCCCTCTCCTGCAAGGCTTCACTGCATGGGCCCCCCAGAAGAACGCCTCCCTCTGTGACAACCTGTAACAAATACGTATAGTGGCTCCAGGGTCTCATGATCTCATTTGGGTAATTAAGCAGCAAAATTTTACCGAAAACTCAAGATAATCCAGAATCATTCCCTGGCTTTCCACTTAGGATGTGGAAGGAGAGAAAAGAAATGAAGAATAAGCATAGGAGCAGAGGAATAAAGAGCTTACAGGAGAAGCGGAAAACAAACCTGATCCCAAGTCCTGAAAGAATATCCCATTTAATAATCCCATTTAATAATTTAATAATAATGGGATATTTAATAATATCCCATGCTTTATAAAGATTTTCTCTGATGAGTTGCAGAGTCCTCTCTAAGGTGTGCTATCTTACAGTCACTTCTCAATCTGGTACTTACTGAAAGGTGTTACATGTCCACTATAGGCAAAAGGAAAAGATACAGGGGGAGGATCACACATTCTCAAGGCTAGTTAAGGACAGAGGTGAGTCTGCCAAGGCCAGAGCCAATTTTTAGTCTATATCAGCAAGGGCTGCTCGTTCTCAGGCCCAGGAGCCTGTGGAGGCCACTCTGGATAACCATCCACCACCCTGTTTGGCTGTAGTCCATATTCCTTCCTGGAAACTTCTCTAAGAAAGAGAATTGAGATGAAAAGTGCCCATAGGGGAAGTTTTCATAAGGGCCCACGAGCTCAACTGGCTGGAATCTGACGAGGGCAAAAAATGGAATGTTCATCCCGAATGACTGAATAGAAGATAAGCAAACATCAGGTGACAGAGCAAACAGAGAAGAAACATGATCTACCCACCCCAGGAAGGACTACCGTCCTTGGATTCGTCTTTAACCGGGAGGAGTTTCTTATTGACTCTGGGGTTTTGAATCCAAGTCTGAGCAAAAGCTGCCCTCGTGATTCTAGAAAGGACAGTATAGGGCGCAAGGGCCAAGGATTTGTAGAGTTGGTAGAGGCTGGAATCAGCCTCATGAAAAGAGAAGTTCCAAGAGTCAACAGCAGCTGGCAGCAAAGCTCTCCAGGCTGGAGGATGGCAGGATCCTGACTGTCCCTGCTAGAAGGTACCTTAGAGATGGCCCAAGACGGGGAATCCTTTGTTTTTCAGGGGAGGAACCCCAGGTCCAGAAAGGGTAAAAGCCTTGTCCAAAGTCACACAGTCGGTGTGTGACACACGGTTGGGTGCAGGGCTGGCTGGCTTTCATTCAGCTGGAAAGCGGGCTTTCATTCCTCTCCCTTGGCCAATGTGTGACCCAGCACCATGATGGTTGTGGGGCAGAAAGAAGGGGAAAAGTTAGGAGCTTTGAGAGTCATTAGTAATCCTATCATTAGACACACAGTTAACATCATTAGCCAGCAAAACGTGCTAATGTGTTAACGTGAGAGGCAATATTTATTGCACTAATGAGGTGACTGGTGCCAGTAGCCATTTGTGGCAGACATTTTTTTTTTCAAGTTTACCATTGTAGCAATAATGCATACATAAAAAGAGATTTACACATTTCCCGTCTAAACACACATGCTGACCATTTTATTATGAGACTGACTGAGTGAACATATGTCCCTTAATTTTGTCAGGAAAAAAACTTCAATTGAATTATAGACAGAATGAAGACAAAGTTATATGGCATAGAATTTAAAGACAAAATTGGTTAGCCCCCCTGCCCTTTTCTACTATTTCTTTGTTTTAGAAAGTGACTTCAGTCCTAATGAAGGTATTAAGAAAGCAGATGCAAAGACAAAAGTTCATTCAATCACTGCTACGCATGCACCAGCAGCATGAGGAACAGTTTGCCCAATTGTCCAACTGTAAAGTCCCCGGCTTGGGGCAAGGCCTCATGCCCATGAAAAGCATGGGTGAGTCAGTATATTTTAGATGCTTTTTTTTTTAAAGGCCCTTCAAGGAGCTAAGAGAAACTATAACATTCAGGTTGAGGGAGGATACAGACTTTTTTTCGCATTGTTTCCTAATGTAGGTTAAAACATCAACAGTCTAGAATGCTGAAAGAGATCTCTTGTACTCTATTCAAGGTAGATGAATGGTATACTGTCATAGTCACGTAGGTCTAGAAGGACTTCAGAAATCACCTAATCCAGCATCTTCATTTTCCAGATCAGAAAACAGAGGCCCAGTTAGATCCAGTAACTTGATAAAGGTTAGCACAACCTCTCCGTGTGCTCTGCCAACCTCTAGTGTGTGTATTGGAGAAAAGGGGGGTGGGTAGGGTAGGGCAGACAGCCTTTCAACAGGTCTGTCAATCTTTCAAAATGCAAGCCATACAAAAAATGTATACAGAGCATTTTCCTGGAAGATTTCGATCTACATGAATTTAACTTGCAGATTTAAATGAAGATTTTAAAACATTACAATTATAATAATTATCCAGCCCTCCAAAGTGTTCATTCAGAGTAGGAAGCGGGTGTGAGCACTTCAGAGATGGGCCTTCTGTCCTCTTGGAGGTGCTCAGGCCTATGCAGACCACTGCTAGCAACATGGAGTGGGGAGATTAGAGCCAAACACTGAGAGGGACACACTGTTGCATCTACGGTGTTTTCATTAACTTGCTGAGACTCAGCATCCTTGTTGCTTTCACGGGGTGACCCCTGAGAGCTGGAGTACAGACTTTTCAGCAGTTGTCCAGTCTGACGACAACTGTACACAAAACCAAGTCTGGCCAGCACCGAACACCTTTGGTTCCCCCAAAGCACTCCAAACCTCAAAGCCCAAAAGATAGTTTGATGAATGAGCCCATAGCCTTGGAGCACAAACAGGATGCTGTTACCATTCCAGAATGACGGCTCATTTAATGAGCACTTATTATGTATGGTGCTCATGACCTGTTATCTTGTTTTTTTCTCAATAAGAGCGATGAGCAGTAAGGGTAACTGCTCTCTTCTTCAGAGATAGGAAAAAAAGGTCAGCCATGGCCCAGTAACTTGGCCAAAGACACCTGGCCAGTTAGTGGCAGATCAGATTAAACTCCACTGTCTGACTCTAACTCCCTGCCTCCTGGGTTAGGACCCCAGCAGGAGGAGCTGCACTCACGCACCAGCATTCCAGATTTTAAGTTATTGTCAAAAGCAGCCCCCCACCCCCTGCACCCTTAATTCCAGTATTTGTTTGGAGGCCTGTTTTCCGAAACTTCACGTTTATTTGCCATGCATGCATAGGACTTCCTTCAATTTCCCTGCAAATTTCCACCAAATAAAACCATATGCACTTCCATAGCAACACTGCAACACAAACATGGTGTAATCTTTGTCTACTGCAGTACACAGCTCGGAAGGTTTAAAAAAAAGAAAACCCCAAAACCCAAACCCCCACCCCAAAACAAAAAACCGACATTGTATACAGTTGAACCGAGTCCCATGGTAACAAATACAAACATACACTTGGTTCTTCTCTTTAAAATTTTTCTGCTCTTTCCTCTTTAATAGTTTTAGAACAAACTGGGTTGGAACACTTGTGACTAAGCAGAGACCCCATCCAGGGATCCAGGAGCCTTCCGACTGGCGCGTGCCTCCTGCAGGACTAAGGCTACTGCTCTCCACGCCAGCGCCCGTCCCCGCCCGGGAGCTCCCGCCGGGGGCGCTGGAGACCCCGGGGCCGCGCTCCCGGCCTTGTGCAACATAGAGCGGCTAAGGCGACCGCGCCGGGGCGGGTCCCCGCGGGAGGTCGGTCGCGATCCGCTCCGCAGGACCGCAGGACCGCAGGACCGCAGGACCGCAGGACCGCAGGACCGCAGGACCGCAGGACCGCAGGACCGCAGGACCGCAGGACCGCAGGACCGCAGGACCGCAGGACCGCAGGACCGCGCGTGGCTGTGGGGGAAGAGGGGCTGCTGGCCCCTCCCGGCCCGCCTGCTACCGCGCGGGACTCGGGGTCGCGGGGCCGGCGCGCTCCCTCCGCACGCCCAGGCGCCGTGCCCGCCGCAGCCCCTCTCATTTTCCGCACCCGCCTAGCGGAGGGATTAGCCCCATTTTACCAACGAAGGCCTCCACCTTGCCTGAAGACAGCCACGGGCCCAAGTGACACGGCTGGAAAGGAAGAGTGGAGGGACTTGAATCCAGAACTGGTGTTTCTCCTACTCTACTTCGCGTGGCCCCTGGCTGCTAGGGTGCTGGGGAACCAATCTGTGGCCCCGTGCGACATGTGCGGTGACTCTGTCTCCTGGGTGCGCCCCCAGGGGACCGGCTGGGTTTGGAGGCATCGGCTGCCACGATGCAGGTAAAGGTGGGTTGGTCTGTCTGAGGTCCCTCTTTCCCTTTGGCTTCTCTCTCCTCCCCGGAGCCCAGGATTTTTAAGGGCTTCCTCTGTCCTGACACAGGCAGATGATGCCTCAGAAACGAAGACATTTCAATCAACTAGTAAGCTGGGGTTGTGCTGTGATTGATTGATGGCTCCTGTTCCTATAGGAAAGTCCAGCACTCACTAGTTGAAGGGGGAAGGAATTCACCGGGTAAAACGCCAATCTCAATGGACTTGTGCTGAGCTACCAGATGATCTACTGAGGTGGCAGCTAGGAGGCTGTGGGCCAACCCAAGTGGTGATAACAAGAAAACCTGCCACTTCTGGAATACTTTGTAGGTGGCCAGGTGCTCTGAGGAGCTCTTTGTAAGATTTCATACTCACAAATCCCAGGAGGCAGTATGATTATTCTGCTTTAAGCCATGACAGATCCAAGGTTTTCAGAGGCATCTGTCCTATCCAAGATTGTGCAGTGGACAGAGCGGGGTTCTGCCGAAGCTGCAGCCTCCAGGGCCTGTGACTTCCCCATAGAAGGGGGTGGGGACCACTCACGGGACACACGCAAATAAGAGGGCCCAGGGAGACCACATTATTCCTCAGACTCTCAGGAGACCTTGAACCAGCTTTAGGATATTGGAGAGTGGGAACTTCCCTGCTTCTTGTCCAGGTCCAAAGAGGGGATCCAAGGTTTCATTCAGGAAGGCTTTTTTAAAAAATCAATTGTTTTTTGTTTTCAGAACTAAGGTGGAAATGACCCTGCGAGGAAGGAAGAAGAGCACGGCCTGCCATGGCCACACAAATAGAACATATATGCTGGCCAAAGGTACATCAGTCCCCTACCCCTCCCTTCGGTGAGAGAAAGGCCCTTTCTGAACCGGAGGCCTATTAAAGCATTCCACTGGGGAATTCTCTGACCCTTCTGAAGGGACACTGTGAGAACCTTGTTCCTTAGAATGCAGTCACACAAAGGGTTTTGTGCAAATACCGAGCCGTGATTCTATAAATGCAAAGGAGCATTAGGGATGGTATGTGAACAAAAGCTGGACAGAGGATGCACGCCCAGATGCTGTCTTGGCCAGGTTGCAGTTTGAATGATCTAATGTTTTCTGGCTCCTTCTTGCTTTGCTTTTCCAATTTGGTTCGAATATTTGCATTACTGTATTATTTTCCCTGTACAATTGCTGTTGTCTGTACACAATTAGGTCATTTTCATAGTTGGGTGAGGAGACGCTTCAGACATGAGATGAGCTACAGCTGAGCTGGTTCTCTCGTGGGATGTGCGTTCAGACCCCCATCTTGCTGACTGCAAAGTCTCTACCTGCACCCAGGATCCGAAAGTTTTAATGTAGGTCATTCAACCGAGTGGAAAGAACCACAGCATCCCTGCGTAATGGTGGGTAAGCACATCTTGTTTCTATAACTTTTGGGTTGATTTGCTGATCTAATCATGCTGTTCCTTGGACCAAATCTAACCCTGGATCATAATGCTCCAGACAAAAGAAAGGGCTGTTTCCTGGCAGCCTGTGGCTTCTCTGGTCTGTGGAAGGTCTGCTGAAGTAGACCCTGAGCAAGGCAGAAGGAAAGGGAAGTACCAGGGTGAGAGGAAGGGCAAGCTGCCCCCAGAGGCAAACCCAGAAAAGCATGTGGATGTTCAAGCCAGTACAAGAGGCTGAACTTTGACCAAGGACTTTGAAGAGGGAGAGAAAGGGGATCCCAAAAGGATGGAGGCTTATTTTGCAGATGAAAGCTGACTTGGGCCATGTTCACAAAGGGCTCTGCAATCCCTCACCGGGTGAAATCTCACAGATACTCATGCCACTAATCCAGCTTTCTCAGCTCTCCGGAATTTGTGGCCCTTTGGGCAAAGCCAGTGCTACATTTTTTGTTTGTGCTGCCTTTAAAATCAGGTGGGGCCAAATAAATGGAAAGGACAGGCTGTGATTAAAGTCAGGGGGGAAGCCCCGTGACTCGTAAAGCGCTTTGTAATCAGACATGACCACACCTGGCTCATCGAGTGTTGCTCTGGCAGGCCCATCTCTCTGGCTCAACCTTCTCAGGGCTCCTGCTTCCTTCCTCTCCCCGTCCCTTAGATCGGAATCTACGACACCGACCTTTTTATCCAAATAATTCATTCATCATTTGTTTACTTGATATTTGATCACCTTCTGTGTCACATATGTTGTAGAAGCTGGGGTTACAAGCGACTAAGTGACTAAGGAGTCACTGCTCTCACAGAGTTCAGTCGAAAGAGGAGCGCCGACCACAAAGTGTGGTGGGCTCCACGTGAAGGGAAGCCCACTTCCGGCATTTAGCAGTGACTGAATCAGGAGGCAGCTAAGACTCAAAGAGATGGCTCTCATAGATGGCTGACGACAAGACTGGAACTAGAGAGACCATTCAGGACTCGAAGCCTGGCCTCCTGCCACCCCTTCTTTCCTGAGGCTATCTAGAGCCCCACAGTGGGTCTTTTTGGGTCTTTTTCATCCAGTTGCACAGAGTTCACACTTACCCTTCTCCCAAGACAACGCCATTCCCACCTCACTAAAACTCACATTTGTCACTATAGCCAGATAATGTGCCCTACCTCCGAGAGCTGATGTGCTGATAAACTGAGCTGATAGATACAAAAGGGCTTCGAGAAATGTCCTGCAATACGATTCTAAGCGCTAAAGCTACTATCAGAATAGCATTTAGTTCCACAGACAAATCAGCCAAGGATTAGCCACTAGTCAATACCAGCTTCTGTGGGAGTGAAGCCATTGAAGCTATCTTCAAGGAGATAGTATGGCTCCCTCCCTAAAGGAATTTATGACAAGCTGATGGTACAAAGGCAAAGAGAAAACAAAGTAGGTATTTATGGAGTTCTTGTCATATGGTTTTGCTTACGGTATCTCAAATAATCCTCACTATCTAGGATATCGGCATTATTTTCTTCCTGGACGGAACACCCTCCCCCAACCCCTGTCTGTTCAAGCACAATATAGCATAGTGGCTGAAAGCCCTGCATCAGGACTCAAACTGCTTGAATTCATATTCAGGCATAGCCAATTGCTTTCTGTATGATGGGGAACATTACTCAAATTCTCAATGTTTCAGTTGGCAAATTGAGATGCTAAGAAGAGTACCTATTTTATGCTTTCTTGGAAGGAGAATGTGACCATACATGTTAATACCTGCCACAGTGCTTGGTCCAGAGGAAGCATGAGATAAAAGTTAAGTATTATTATTATTATCCAGCTCCAACACCTTTTTATCTACAAAGCCTTCCCAGACCCCCCGTTAAAATTGGTCTCTTTTACACCTACATCCTCGCATCACTGTGGGCATGCCTCTCAGCATATTTTTATGTGTACCTGGTTATTAGTGTCTGATACAGAAAAACCAATAAAAATGTTGATGGTTGGATGAATGGATGTTAATGTCTCCCAGAACTGTATCACATATTCACAGAAGGCAGAATATTGTGTTTCTAGCTATATAGACAGAACATCTGGATATCCTAAATAAGATATAACAAATATACTTTTAAATGCATAACCAAACTCTCATGCAAATTAGGGAAATCCTCTTCACACACATGCATGTATGTGCACGGACTGGATTCAAAATGATAGACTGCCACTGGAGCCCTACTGCTTTGGAAAGTCTGTCTAACCCCCCAGCGACTTTGAGGCTTGGTTTTAGGGGCATTATGGGAGACAAGAGACTAGGCTTAGTGCCCTCAAAAGATGGAGAGTTGGAACAGAGAATTCTGCATAAAAGTGAGACTCACAAAAGGATACTTACTAAAGGAAAGAACAGACTAGGGAGGAAAAAAGCCTGCCTATCTACAATGAAGAGAAATGAAAAACTTTGTCTGTTTTAGCCTGGACTCATAAGATGTTAAAACACAGTCTTTCCTGGGGCACCTAGGTGGCTCAGTGGCTTAAGCCTCTGCCTTCGGCTCGGGTCATGGTCTCAGGGTCCTGGGATCGAGCCCCACATGGGGCTCTCTGCTTGGTGGGGAGCCTGCTTCCCCCTCTCTTTCTGTCTGCCTCTCTGCCTACTTGTGATCTCTCTCTGTCAAATAAGTAAATAAAATCTTTAAAAACAAAACAAAACACAGTTTTTCCCTCATACAAGTGTAGGATTTGAAATTTATACTATCTACATGGTCTGGGAAACTTCAGCTGTAAATTAGTTTAAATTGACCCCAGGGTGGTAGCACATGAGGGCACCTGGCAGAAGCAGATCTTTTGTGGAAGGGCATTCCACAGCTTCATAGGAATCTAACAGATAAAGTCCTACTGAACATAAGATCACAATTAAAATTATAACTGTGCTAAGAAACACACAAGCTACCCTGAGTAAAAGCCAGCAGAAACCACAATGAAGAGAATTAGACATTATACAACTGTTATCGTATACAAAATATTAACTGTTTAAAATGTCTAAAGCAATAGAAAGGGGGGGGAAAACACACGAAAAAAGAATAAACAGAATCTAAAAAGACCAGGCAGAATTGAGAAAAAAGCCAACTACTACTTCTGAAACTAAAAAGTATAATCATTAAAATTAGAAACAGGAAGTGGGTACAAGTAGAATAGATACAGATAAAGAGAGAATTAGAGAACTGAAAGATAAATCTGAAGACATTACTCAGGACACAGCAAAAAAGGGGAAGGCAAAGAAATGGGAAGCAAGATGTTAAAGAGGCCCCAAAGAAAAAAATAGAAATGTGATAAAGGCAGTATTTAGAGAAAAGGGCTAAAATATTTCCAGAATTAAGGGAAAGAAGTAGGCTTATTTAATCTTTGAATCTAAAGCATCTGGTAAGTGCCTGGTACATAGTCAATGCCTAATAAATGTTTGTTAAGTTGAACTGACACAGTGTTACAGTATTTGCTCACCGATTACTTCATATACCTATTTATTTAAAAAATTCACCAGAGACACAGTTGTGAACAAAATAGACAAAATCCCTGTCTTTACTGACCTTGTGTTCTGTATGAAGAAGGCAAATAATAAGCAAATGAACAAACTAATACTCAAGATCTTTTTGATTATAAGAAGTGATATGAAGGAGTCAAAGGGTTATTTAGTAGATATATTCCGACAAGGATTTCATCAAAGAAGTGAGACCTCAATGATAGGAAGTCAAGTGAAAGAACACATCCTAAGCAAAGTATATAGCAGGTACAAGGGCACTGAATGAGAAATAATGTGTTATTTTCAAGGAAGATGAAGAAGCCAGTGTGTCCAGAGTTCCATGAGTGACAAGGAGAGTGATATGAAAGTGATCTGAGAGATGGGCAGGAGAAATGAGATTTTTTTTTTCCGCTGAGAGCAGCAGGAAGTCACTGAAAGGTTTTAAGTGTAGGAAGCAGTGTGCTCTGTCACCTTGGCCACTGTGTGGTGTGGGAATGGATTGTAGTGGGGACAAGAATGGAAGCAAGGAGTCTCGCTGGTGGATTTCAGTTGTCCAAGCATAAGACAACAGAAACTCAGACAGGATGATGGCTGTGCTTATGGAGAAAAATGTTTGGATTTAACTTTTTTTTTCCCCCCCATGTAAAAGGTGAAGGAAAGAAAAGGAGGAATTGAGCATGATTCCTGTTTTTGGACTGAGCAACTAGGTGAAGGGTGGTGCCATTTTCCAAGATGGAGAAGAGCAGATGAATAACAGTTGAGTGGGGGTCGGGTAGGAACATGAAACAGGAGTTCTGTTTTGGGCATGTTAAACTTGAGAAGCTTATCACACATCTAAGTAGACAGCTGTATATAAGAATATGGAGGAGCTTAGGGAAATGAGCCCCAAGTGAAGGAAAGGTCCTATTTTGAGAAGTACGTTTCCTTTAAGATCTTCTTCGTGTAGGCTTGGATAGGAGTACACATAGGAGACTGACCACTTCCAGCTCCAGACCCTGTGGGAATAGTCAGTGTAGCTCTAGAGTTCAGGAGACTCTGCCTGTGCTGTGCCCAACCCTGCAGTGGAGTCTTACATGGAGTCTTCTAGCTCCATCTAAGCTCACTGCTTTTGGTAGTAGCTGTAGTTTTAAGCCAGTTTGCATTCTGAAAGATGCCAAAAGACTGAGTACAAAAACAGCATGGTGACAAACCTAAGCCGCTCTTGTGTGAGGAAGGGTGGAGAAGTCATCCTATAATCTGGCTCCCACCCACTCCCACCCACCAGCTCAGAGCATTGTATCTGAGAGATCCAAGGGAGTAAAGTCAAGAATATGACGCATCAGGAGGTACAAAGAAAAAGGAGATCCCAGCATGAGGTAATGACTGTAAAATGCCATAGCCCATTACATAAGCGAAAGTGAAACCTCTGAGGAACAAATAAACAAAGGGTATCATATTGATATAAAAATACAAGAAGCTCACTCTGTGGTTGCTGACACACATCACTGTGGAAACAAAACCATGTCCAAAGTGGCTATGGTTAAACTTGGAACCACATGACAGGAGCTTTAGGAAGTTCCAAAATCATCAAGAATAATTTGAACAAAGTAGCATTCTTCTCCAGGCTTATGATTTTGAGAGAAGGGACAAGCATTCCTTTGGAGAGGAGGGACAACAATTCAAGGTGTTAGAGTGACTCAAGGTTCACTTGAAGAAGGAAACTACTGCAGTCTTGGACAAGGGCCATCAGTTGACTGACATTAGTCAGGATTCACTCTCAAGGCCACGAGACTATAGAAGAATACATTCCTTCTCAGCAACCCCCCCCCCCCCGTATATGTGCATGTATGTATATGTATATATCCATCCTCACTGAGAAATCTTTTTTCATTGTTCAGGAAAACAAAGACTATCACTTTAATTCTGTACCTGATCATGTCCACTTTACCTTGGCCACTAGGAAACTCAGAACCAGATTAAGTACATAACACTGTAGGTAAGCATGTAGCCTGTGTGGCAACTTCACTGTTGGCTTCATCTTGCTTTTATACCCTTATTTTTCTTTCATTCACCATTTTCTGATTTAAAAACAAAAACAGTGTATTTGACCTACAATGTGTTTTGGAATAAAGTAGAATACAAATAAATAAACTTTCTGCCCAAACAAGGCAGCACAAAAAGCAGGCACCTGGTGGTATTATGCCATCTCCATGAGCCAAAGAGGTTCTAATTACTGTCTGTTAGACACTCACGTCAGAATCATTAACTTCATTAGATAGACAGGAATCTTGCTTCAGCCATAAACAAGATGACAAATTAATGTTCATGAACAAAAGAAGGAGGTATTCAAGGTAAGAAGGGTCAGAGCCAATAAAAACAACCAAAAGTGCAATTCTAATTCCTGTAGGGAGTGATTTCCACCCGGTCCAGGGTAAAGCTTCCAGGAGGAGCTCCTCGGGCCTGGCTGGGTGGTTCTCTTACAGAAACTTGGCTGTGTCCTGGGTATAGCTGGTCCCTCAGCTTCCACCTACTGGGCTCGATCACACTCTTGTCTAGACAAGTGGGTCAAAACCTTTGGAAAGGTTACTTTGGTTTCTGATGATTTCTTTGCATTTTATAGTTTTTATTCATTTTTTTGTTCTTTTTTAAATTGACAAAGTTATTCAACTTTTTTAAATTATAAAAGTAACACAAAGGCAATAAAAAAGTAATACCGAAGATATAAAATATAAAACCAAACTTCCTCTTTTTTACCTCCCATTCCATTGCTTCTCCCCATTCATCAAGAGTCAGTAACTGTTCAGTATGGATACTTCTCAATCTTTTCTATGCATACTGAGACATATATACATATACTCACAAAGTTTATGTATAGCTTTCTGTGTTTTCAAAGAATTTTTATTTACTTTTTTGTAACTTGCTTTTTGCACTTACTAAAATATTAAGGATTCTATTTCTATTACCTACATACAACCACATTTTTTATAATGGCTCCTGAAAGAATCATGAGTTAGCAGAACTATACCATAATATATTCAGCCTATTAAGGAACATTTAAGTTGTTTCTAATATTTTGATAGTACAAAGTAATGTCACAATGAACATTCTCATACTTGTATCCTTTTGCTGTTTTTCTTTCTAAAGAGAACTGCTGGATCAAGGTATGTATGGGTTAAATTTTGATAGGCCCTGCCAAATTGCCTTCCAGGAAGATTGACCAATTTGCACTTCTACCAACTATGAAAAAGTACCCTTTGTTCACTTTCTCATCAACAATGGAGAGTGCCAGTTTTTAAAATTTTGGCAGAACTGACAACAGCATGATACTTATTTTAATTTGTCTTTGGCCAGTAGTAAGGCTGACTGATCATCATTTTTAGTCCTTCCTTTTACTATGGCTACAATGAAAGACAAAATGGGAGGTGGGGTTTTGGTTTATTTCTTTTTAATAGAGATGACCATCAAAACAGTGATATTTTGAGCTACTGACCCTTATAAAGATGCACATGTGAATGTTACACATTTCCATGTTAGGAAAGTCAGTCATAATTGAACTCCTAAGGTCAAATTGTACCTGGATTCACTTAATGGCTTTGGTCCAAAGCATTAAAAGATGTCAGAACTGTATTCTGATAATGTTCCCTTGTACCACCATTATTATACTAACAGTTGTATGTAACAGAAACAACTCTGACCAAATTATGGAAAAAGAAACTTATCAGATAATTACCAGAAGTCCACTATTGAGTTAATTAATGGATGACTGGGCCCCCAGGAACAGCATGGTGGTCTCACAGCAGGCATGGTATGGCTGGAAGGTCACTTCCACACAGCAATTTTTTTTTAAGTTTCTTGACCTCTATGCTTAAAAGCTAATTCTCTCTCTCTCTCTCTTTTTTTTTTTTTTTTTTTTTTTTTTTTGAAAGATAGAGCACATGTGAGCAGGGGAAGGGGCAGAGGGAGAGAATCTCAAGCAGGGCTCAATGCTCAGCATGAAGCCTGACATGGGGCTTGATCTTATGACCCCAAGATCATGACCTGAGCAGACACCAAGAGTCAGATGCTTAACCAACTGAAGCACTCAGGCACCCCCAAGAGTCTAATTCTAGGGATAAAGCATTTTATTGGCTTAATTTGGGCCTCAAGGGAGGGCAGGTTCTTAATTACAAACCTAACTGAATCCAACAGGAAAGAGATCCTTCTTCAAAAGGAAACTGAAGGGGCGCCTGGGTGGCTCAGTGGGCTAAAGCCTCTGCCTTTGGCTTAGGTCATGATCCCAGAGTCCTGGGATTGAGCCCCACATTGGGCTCTCTGCTCCGAGGAAAGCCTGCTTCCCCCTCTCTCTCTCTGTCTGCCTCTGCCTACTTGTGATCTCTGTCAAATAAATAAATAAAATCTTAAAAAAAAAAAAAGACTCTCTCCCTCTGCCCCTTCCCTTCTCTCAAAAAAAAAAAAAAAAAAAAAAAAGGAAACTGAAGTCCAGTTAGGAAGTGAAGTGGATGCTCATTAGCTAAAAACCAAATAAACAAAACCATCCCCCACACTCAACTTTTCAATCATCATTTCTTCCCTTCACCTTGTAAACTTGCCCAGTCCCCACAGTCATACAGATAATCTTGACAGACAGCATGCTCCTCACATCCAAAAGGGGAGCCTATGGAGCAGAAAAATGGAGACTATCCTATTCATTACATTTTGTGCAATGCTTGTTCACGATCTTTCCACTTTCCCAGGCCTGGGATTAAAATATTTAGGTCTTAGAATAAGAACAATAATCCTGAGAGGTTTTTTTTTTCTTTTTTTCAGATTTTATTTGTCAGAAAGAGCAAACGAGCGAGGACAAGCAGGGCGAGCAGCAGGCAGAGGAAGAAGCAGGCTCCCCACTGAGCAAGGAGCCTGATGCAGAACTCAATCCCAGGACCCTGGGATCATGACCTGAGCCGAAGGCAGACACTTAACTGACTGAGCCATTCAGGCATCCCCCGAGAGGTTTTAATATTGGTCTTCACTTTCTTCCTTCTCCTTGGTTATCCTTAAATGCGCAGGAATTCTCTTTATTCATTTATTCATCCATACAATGACTATTTATAGAGAGCAAACTTCTGCTAGACATTGTTCTAGGTGCTGAGGGAGCAGCAATGAAATGTTAAGACAGGGTCTCTATCCTGGTAACAGATGAGGCTGCAAAGAGTAAGCAAGGTTGGAATTTGGATTTTGGACTTTATCTGAAAAGCAACAGAAAGTTACTCAAAGGTTTTGGGCAGGCAAGAAATATGATCAGATTATACTTTGGGTACACCATTCTAAATGCTGTGTAGACAGAGTGGATTCCAAGGGTCAAGAACAGAAGCCAAGACACCAGATAGAGGACCAATGAGGTAGTTAGAAAAGACAAGACAGTAGCCTAAACTGGTTTGGTGGTCACAGAGATACAGAGATACGCACAGAATAAAGAGATATTTAGGAGGTAGAACGAAGAGGATTAGGTGATTAAAGTATTATAGGAAAGAGACAAAGATAACTCTGTTTCTGGTATGCACAACTGGATGACTAGAGGTGACAGTGGGTGGCCCAGGAGGAGCTGGTTAGAGGCAGGTGGAGAAAAGGATAAATTAGCTGTGGGTCACACTGAGTACATGTGTGATTCTCATCTCAGGTTAGGTGCCTGGTCTCAAGTTCAACAGAGAGATTCAGAATATGGAGTTACCAGTGGGCATGAAGCCGAGGAGTTAGAAGACGCTGCCCAAGGAGAAGGTGTAAGTTGAACAGAGAGGGTCATCAACACTGAACTCATCGTTTAAATAAGAGACCATGGAATATTCTACCTCAAGAACTGTAACTTCTGTATTCTGTGGAGCCCCACATCAAGTCTTCTCTGTCGCAGTTCATTCTATAGACTGTAACAATGGCCAGCTCCCTCATTTGAGATTAATAAATGAGGCAACGGTCCTGGTAGATCCGCCATTTGCTTCAGCTTATAGAAAGATTCTCAATTAGTTCTGCTCTGTCCATCTTGTCTGGAGAAAGAGGTGTTCCTCAGTCATGCCAATATTCTCACACAAATTGTCCAGGTAGGTGCCCCACCTTAGTTCAAGGGCTTACAGATTTCCAGGTCCATTGGACCCCAGGCTCTACAGGCTATGGACTGGTGGTGGTGGGATGGTGGGGTCAACCCTGAGGAGAGCACAGCCCTGACTGAGCCCCTGCCTTCTACTCTATTCTTTGTCCTCATGGCAGATTTGAGGACGACATTCCCTCCACACAGTGTGGTCGCAGTTGCCCCTCTCCTGCCTTTCTCCCTCACTTCAGTGCTAGGTTATCCAGTCACTGGATATGAAAAACTGCACTTGCCACATCCTTTGGATCTTTGTTTCTGCTTCTATCTGAGGTATCAGAAAGAGAGAAAGAAAAGAAATACACAGGAAGCACATTAGCAGGCTGGGCTAGGATTGTGCTGCTCTTTCAGACGATGGTTCACCTACAGCTGATTCAGGGATCAAGCTGGAGTTCTCAATATTGCCAGAAGAGACCCAGAAGGCTGGGAATATGGGCGAAAGATGAGACACCTAAGCTGCTGAAAGCCACACAGAGGCTTGGTAAATACATGCACAATTTAAAAAATGTTTTAGCGAAAATATAGGTGTCTCCAGTTTAGCCCTCCCTGTTAATCTAAGGAATCGCTTGAGCCTTGTGGCCTAGTGCATGATCCCTGCTCTGACCGCGGCTGCCCACGAAGGGCCTCAGTGAATTCCTCTTGGAGCCTCCAGACCTCCTTGGCTGGCAACTTGTTCCTCTTGGGACAGTTTCGCCTGAGTTGAGCAGCCTGGACCCCAGCTGTGTGCCGGCCCTCTCTCCGGTAAGAGGAAACGCTTTCAGTTTAGTCCATTAACACAAACATTCAAAAGCAAACATTCAAAAGCCACAGATCATGTTCACATAAATAAAACAGGATTGAGGAAAGCTTCACCCCAAGAAACCAAAGGGGTATTTAAAAAACTGTCCCTGCCTTCCAAGTAGGCAGGCAGGCAGCAAAAGCCACAGCAATTCCACAGGCTTGTGTGCCTGGTAGAGCTGGGTGGCGGAGGCCACAGACCTTTGAAGAGGAAATGCCATCCCCGGGACAGGCAGGCAGCCAGGCCCTGAGTCCTGAAAGTACCAGAGAGAAGCAGAAAGCAGTGAAGAGGGGGAGTGCAGTGAGGCAGTGCAAAAGGGGAGGAGGAAACAGAGCAAATAAATGGGGAGATTCTTCCCAACTAGGGTCTCCACACCCAGACCAAAGAGTCACTAGACAGAGCAATCCACTGTGCCCCTTAGATGAAGCCCGGGCATGGAGAGTCCTGGGCGGCGGGCACAACCCAGGGTGACTAAGGCTTTGAGGAGGGGAGTGTGTCGTCGCTGAGGGGTGGAGAGGGGTGGTGGTGTCTGGGCTGAGAGATGCCTTTGCTTTGAATGCTTCAGAGGAAATTAACTTTACAAGGTGCCTCCCTGTCTCCCAGAGTTATTAAAAGAAAGGAGGGAGCAAAGAAGAAATGGAAAAACGGTAATATCTCAGGAAGGGCTATGTGAGCCTAACAGAAGGAAATGAGAAGAAGGTTAAGTGATGAATGTGCAACCTCCCCTCAGGGAGGAAAAACTCTGAATGTGACCTTGAGCAAATGGAAAAGAAACACAACAACCAACGTGGCAAAGGGCACAATGCACCTGTGCACATGCACATACACACATGCACACCCCAGCTTTGAATGACTAGAGATAAATGACTAATTAAATACCATAAAACCTTCAAGAGTCTGTTCCTACTCCTGTCACAAGAAGGGAACACTGAATCCTCAAGGAATGGCAGTTGGGGGAGGTGGTGTAAATCATGGGGTCACCAGAAGGGATAAATCTGGAAGGCTCTGCAAGTCTTAAGAGTGGGGCCAGTAGATGGATAGCTAGGCACTGATTACTCTTTTGTTGATGAAGAAGAAAACTTACTACATCGAAAAACTCTTAAAAAAACCCTGTAACAGGCGTGCCCTGTGGGTGGATCAGTGGGTTAAGGCCTCTGACTTTGGCTTGGGTCATGATCCCAGGGTCCTGGGATCAAGCCCCTCATCGGGCTCTCTGCTCAGCGGGGCGTCTGCTTCCTTCTCTCTCTGCCTACTTGTGATCTCTCTGTCAAATAAATAAATAAAATCTTAAAACAAAACCAAAACAAAACCCCGAAACAAGAAGGAAGCCAACTGAAGCCATCTATTTCACGGGGTAGGAAGCCAGGTGTTTTCCTGCATGTGAAAAAACTGGGACTTAAATTTTAAACCCCTCCTGCCTGACAGTAATCCTCAGATCAGATGAGGCTACCTTTGCCCAACTCTGGTAAGCCCTGCCAGTGTTTGAAAGCACAATCCTTAGAAGCCTGTGCCTGCTCAGACACATGCATCCAGTAACTTCTTAGATTTAAAAGTGTATTCAGGTAGAATGGCAAATCCCAGGTTGACAAAAAAAAAACAATACACTGGGAGAGAAACAACCCATCTATTGCTATTCTGTCTCTGCACTCCTAAGTCTTTTAGTCCCTCAAAGCCACTAGGATGGCAAGTCTAGAAGGACTTTGATGCCTCTAGAGGTGACACTCAAGGTGAATGGCCTCCTCATGACAGAGACACCCCATGGCTTCCAAAGAGCACTGTGTTTAGCCCACTGGTAAAGGAAACAGCTCTAGATGGTTTCTGCTGGCTCCTTCATCCAAGCTGATCCCTGAACCCTCAAAGTGCCACTCCTTCCAACATGGAAGCCGTAAGAGGGTTAGGAATTTTCTTCACCAAATTAACAGAGTATCCCGACTGCCATACTTCAGGATAGAAACTGACGAAAGTATACAAGGTCATGATGGGTAGCTGCATTCTTCATGGGCTAATTTTTATTTTCCAATTTTTCTTATTATTTTGTGTATCAATAGATTTAGGAACAATCATAGCCCCAGTATACTGAAAGTCTGTCGTGTGCCAGATGCTACATATGTATCTTATATAATTCTTACAACTCTGAAATGGGTACCATAATGTTTCCTTGGTTAATTGAGGCTCAAAGAGGCCATATAGCTTGTGAGAGGCTATACAACTAGTAAATCATAGAGTCATGGTTTGAACTCAGCTCTGTTTAACTCTCAAACCTGTTCCTTTTATCAGTATACTAGATAGGCTTCAGGGGCAAAGATAGTTTTGTTTCTGTAGCAGGCAGAAACTAGTAAGAAATTCCATCTTGAAATCTTTGACTAGTGTAACTCAATGTTCTGCCTCTGATATTGACCAGCAGGGACATTAGGTGACAAGGCTAGGACACTGTATTAAGAAAGTCAAATAATCCCCTACCTTTTTTTTTAAGATTTTTTTTTTTTAATTTGACAGAGAGAGAGAGATCACAAGTAGGCAGAGAGACAGGCAGAGAGAGAGGGGGAAGCAGGCTCCCCAATAAGCAGAGAGCCCGATGCGGGGCTCGATCCCAGGACCCTGAGACCATGACCTGAGCTGAAGGCAGAGGCTTAATCCACTGAGCCACCCAGGCGCTCCTCCTAAATACCTTTTTATCATTCATTAATCTATGTTAAATCCATTAATATTTTCAGTCTACATAAATCTCTTGGATCCTAGGTTCTATAAGTTTATCATTTTATTCATTTACTACATTTATATGTCTCCCGAAACTACTTTTGTTGTTTCAAGGGAAGCCCTCATACTCTAGTATTCCCAGATTTATTTGTTTATGCATTTATTTATTTTAAATATTTTGTTTATTTGAGAGAGAGAGGGAATGAGTGGGGAAAGGAGCAGAGAGAGAGAGAGCACAAGCAGGGGTGAGGAGCAAAGGGAGGAAGAAGCAGACTCCCCGCTGAGCAGGGAGTCACACATGGGACTCGATCAAGACCTGAGCTGAAGGCAGACACTTAACAAAAGCCACCCAGGCACCCTAGTATTCCCAGATTTAATAAAATTGCTGATAGAATCAAGATTAAAAAAAAAAAATCTCAACAGACCGGAATGAAAAGGAGTAGGAATAAATTACAAATCACTGAGGTTCCACCAGTCAGGCTATTGATTAAGGAATGATAGTTAAAAAAGAAGATGGACACTGTCATTCAGTGGTCTGCCATGGGATGTGGTAATCTCAGGCAGCCTGAAGAGAAACATGAAGTCCAGGACAAAGGGTGGGATAACTCTGGTTTAGTCTTTGCTGCCTATATAGTAAGTAATGTTCTAGACACACAGGTTTAATAACAATAAAGATGTTTGAGTATTAAATTAAAAAAGAATGAGAAAATGTCAGCATGATTCAAAACCACATTCCATGAAATTTAAGTGCATGTGTGCGCATGTGTATGTGTTGAGGGAGAAGCGGAGGGGGGCAGAGTAACTGACTTGAACATTCAAAGGTGGGGAGTGGATTCAGATGGAAGAATTGGAACCAAATGGAAAGAAACTGCAAGGGGCTGATTTTGTGCAGTGTAAGGAGAGTTTTCTTAAGGGAGAATTTTCTAACTCTCAGAACTGCCAAAATGGAATGTGCTACCTCAAATGGAGATAAGCTTCCCATCTGTGGGGGTAATCAGAGACTGAATGACCCTTTGTGAGAGATGCTGTGGAGGGAATTCTGACATTGGAGGTGGGTGAGGGTGTGGAAGTGGCTTCATGATCTTCAGGATCCCTCCCAGTTATCAGATTCCACACTTAAATATCTCTTCTCAACCTTCCTTCACCGTCTGAGCAATCCCTACATAAGCCATTAATCTCTCAAAGCTTCAATTTCCCCTTCAGTAAAAGCATTACATAAAACCTGTGAAATCACAGTTTGATGTGAAAGTACTGGTTATATTTTACTAGGATTCATCATAATAATTATATTTATGAAAATAAAAAATATTCATGAATCACCTAAAAATCACTTTGCTTACCTCCTCAGGCACCTTGGGAGGCCCTGGACTAACTGATCTCTATGATCCGTTTAGGCGTCGGATGCCACGATTCTATGGTTCTGGAGACTTGAACCACACATGTTGGAGGTGACCGTAGAGGAGAGCTGTTTGGAAAAGATGACAAAACCACTAACAGGTGGTGCTCATTTGAACTTTCTCACATTCTATCACTTGGGAAATTGTTACTGCTGCAGTTGGAATGAGGAAAGTAAGCATGCCAGAAGGACTGCAGAACGATAGGAAAATGTTACTAGGATCATCTCTCATCTCCACTTCCAGTTTGATTCTCAGGCTGCCTTCCCCTGTGGCACCATATATGGGTACGTATTCCCATGTAAGTTAGCCCAATGAGGAAGAGAGATGGAGTTCTAGCATTCCTAGTGAAAAGCCAGAGGCCCACCCTCGAATGGACTGACATGCCCATTCCTGAACCAATTACTTTGGCTGAGAGGGTGGAATGGGGAGAGGGGTATCAATCCCAGCCAAACCATACAGCTCTGAATGAGGACAAGTAGCTCTCAAAGGAAATGTGGAGCCTTAGATACAAGAACTAAGCAATGTTGGATAGTCCAAACTCTGGCCACCTAACATCATCCCACAGCTTCCAAACATCCAGGCCACATTCCTTTCCCAAAGGGAGATAATATAAGAGCTCATCCAGTTACTAAAGCTAGATCCAAGTCCAATATTTATGTCAATGTGCAAATCATGTCAAGTAACTCTTCATGGTTCAGTGATCTGTGGGCAAAGAGTGAGCTTAACCACACCCTATATATAATAGGAGAGAGAAAACAGAACTGCAATAAAAATTCCAAATTGCAGAGGGGAGAATGTGAAACATCCAGTGGCCATCAGTCCTCACACATATTACAATCTTTTTGGACAGAAATGGCAAAGACTCCCTCTCTTGCAGTGAAGTGAAGGTCTGGGGTTGTCTCAATTTCACTCTCCAAGTGGATCTCCCTTGTCCAACCTCTTTAGAGGACCATACAGCTTTAGAAGCCACTGCTGGTTGCTGTAACACTAGAATGTATGGCTGGTGGGGGATGGGCCTGGGTTAGGGGTTGGGCAACCATTTTTTTTTTTTAAAGAGACTTTTATTTTAGTTTGTTTTAAAGATTTTATTTATTTGTTTGACAGACAGCGATCACAAATCGCTGCGATCACAAATCCAGCGATCACAAGAGAGAGGAGGAAGCAGGCTCCCCACGGAGCAGAGAACCCGATGTGGGGCTCGATCCCAGGACCCTGGGATCATGACCTGAGCCAAAGGCAGAGGCTTTTACCCACTAAGCCACCCAGGCGCCCCTCAGTAACCGTTTTTGTCACTGAGGATTTCTCTGTGATATGAATCTCTCATGACTTTTTTTTTTTTTAAGATTTTATTTATTTAAGAGAGAGCAAGAGAGAGAGAATGAGTAGGGGAAGGAACAGAGGGAGAAGCAGACTCCCTATAGGGTAGGAAGCCCGATGTGGGCTTGATCCCAGGATCCTGGGATTGTGACCTGAGCTGAAAGCAGACGCTTAACCTACTGAGCCACCCAGGTGCCACCCTCATGACTTTAGTTGGCTCCCATCTGTGTGTTTTGGTTGAGATGTTTAATTTTATGTGTCAATTTGACTGGGCCCGGTAGTGTTCAGATATTTGGGCAAACATTATTCTAGATGTTTCTGTGAGGGTATTTTGGATGAGATTAACATTTAAATTAGAAGACTGAGTAAAGCAGATTGCTCTCCCAACATAGGTGGGTGACAGCCAATTAACAAGGCCTTAAAAGAACAAAAAGGCTGACCCTCCCTAGAGTAAGAATTTGTCTTCCTTGACCACCTTTGAACTAGGACATTCCTTCAGACTTGAACTGAAACATCACTCCCCTGCGTTTCTAGCTTGCTGTCTCACCTTGCATGCACATCTAGAATTGTCAGACTCCATAATCACATGAGCCAATTCCATATAATAAATCTATTTTGAACTGGAGGGTATTATGCGGAGTGAAATAAGTCAATCAGAGAAAGACAATTATCAGATGGTTTCACTCATACATGGAATATAAGAAACAGGGCAGAGGACTGTAGGGAAGGGAGGGGGAAACAGAATGGGAAGTCATCAGAGAGGGAGAAAAACCATGAGAGACTCTTAACTATGAAAACTGAGGGTTGCTGGAGGGGAGGTAGGTGGGGTAATTATGTGATGGGCATAAAGGACAGTACATGATGTGATGACCACTGGGCGTTATATGCAACTGATAAATTACTGAACACCACACCTGAAACTAATAATGTGCTATAAGTTGGCTAATGGAATTTAAATAAAAATATTTTTTAAAAGACAAGAAAAAAACAGAAATCTATTTCTCTTTCTATATGTACACCCTTTTAGTTCAGTTTAGAGAACCCTGATTAATACATTGGTCAATTCCATGGGTTAGTAGTAGAGATCTAGCTAATTACATTTAGAGTACAGGTTTGGGATGGTTATAATTAAGGGCTTCTCCTTCCATACTGGCTTCTGTCTGCAGGGGAATACAAAACAATGACCCAGAGAGGAGAGGAACAGCTACTATGCCAGAGGACTGCACACCAGCTGCATCTTTTTGAAAGGCATGGATGTCCCTTTGGACAGGTTGGGAGGGTATAATGAGAAGATTCTAGAAGAGGCTTGGGAGATCATACTTATTCCAGGTCCTAATCTTTCCCATCTTCCTTATTTTGCTTGAACTAACTTAGCTGTAGGAAGAAATGTGGCTTTTACATTCAGTCGAGGATCCAGACTATTGCCCTCAGTCTGCTTGGAACTACACAAGCAGAAAGCATTTCTATTTTATGTTTGCTTAGTTTTTAGAGGTGTTAGTTTCAAAGTAAATCTCTTTCTGGTGAGACTTACAAAGGCTTCAACTTATAATCAATCCATCTTACAGCCTGAATTTTTTGTCCAAGTCCTTTAATTTTGCAGCCCAGGGAGACATGAACTACAGGTCCCAATATACATTAGACAATGGAAAAACCAACTATTCCAGTATCACAAAGCAAAAACTGCTAATGGTCAACTATAGTAAAGACTCTCCCTTGTCCTCCAATACCCATTTAATTCTCCTCCTTAGAGGAGATCCACAACTTTTGGTCAATTGCATTGCCACCCAGCATCAAGACTTTCTTTGATTTCCTTGTAAGTAGGTGCGGCCATGTGGCCAAGTTCTATAAATGGAACGTCACAAAAGAGCTGTGCACAACTGCCATAAAATGCCCTTATAGGGAAAGTTAAGATTATTTTTCCTTTAGGGACGAATGTCATCCCTACGATCACTCTAGTCCAAGACATAGGCTCTCCTCACGATCCTGATTCAGCCAATTCCATAATCAAGGGTCTACAATTTGCCACACTTCACTTCCTGGCTTCAAATTCTGATATAGTTGACAGAAAATCCAACTTAAAATACTTGAATAAGGAAAAAGAAAAGGAATGTATTGGCTAGTACAACTGAACACTCCACAGGGGTAGATGGCTTGGCGTCGGGCTGGCTCTCCTTATAGTAGCAAAACAGGCTAGCCCACTTCCAGCCTTACATTTTTATAGCACAGTAGAGTCCATGCCTTCCCTGTTTTGTAGCTCCCTCAGATTGCACCAGCTCCGGCCACCTGCACAGTTGGAACCAAACGTGGTCACAGGAGTGGGATACTCTGATCTATTTAGGCTGCTGAAAACTTACCCAGGAGCTAGGGTTGGGCTTAATCCCATCCAAACCAGATGGCTGAGAACAAAGGCGAGCTGGCAGTTTCCCAGAGGAACTCAAGGTATGGTTACCAGAAAGAAGGGGGATGCATGTCAGAGAGCAAACAACAGATTTTTACTACACCTTTTACTATAACCTATACTTGCACCATCACTTGGCCTCAGCTTTCTAGACTCCTTACTACTCTCTGGAGAAAGACAAAATGGGACTGTAGGAGATTACAGATGATAATGAAGTACTTCTGGGTGGGCTACATTATAAGACTTTTTGATGTGTGATATACACTGAAATATATGCTTGCCCTCTCACTCCAAAGGGGCACCCAAGTTTGGGAGGAAAAAGAGAATCTGACTGCTCAGAAAGAAAACCAAGTCAAGCCTCACAACTGCTCCCCTTGCCACTTAGGAAGTGAGAAAAGAACCTCTGGATCGTGTTCTTCCTTTGACTGTCCACACACAGGTCAGCCATGGACAGTGGCTTCCTTCTTAAAGAGTCCCATGAATTCAGTCCTGGGGAGACCGGATGCCCGCTCTCAGCTGGCAATCTTCACCTCAAGTTTTCCATTTCCAATGCTTAGAAGTTTTGTTTGTGAGGGTCCAAATGTGGCAGAAACTATTTACAGGCTTCTAAGCTGCTCTAGCTGCAGAGGCCAAAGACATTGGCTGAACAACTGACCAACCTTTCCAGGGAGAGATCTGAAGCAGAGAAGGTGAAAAAAAAAACACCTTCCAATATGTCAGGAACATGGAAAAAGCTACTGTCTCTTCTATGTTGGTGGGGGCCTGAAAGCACAGCATCCTGGCATCTGGTTAACCAGCCACCGAAAACTTCAAAACACAGAGGCTGGACCCTATTGTTTTTCTTTAGGACCACAGGGCTCTGGGAAAACTAAGAAGTTATTGGGCTTTTGGGACTGTCTTCGTACTACAGACTTATACCATATGGACTTAAACTAGAATCAACTGTTCAAGGAGCCAAAAGAAATCATGATACCAAGATGTGGTTGTGTGACAGTCTCTTCTCAAAGTAAAAATAATGTTGAGTGTTTAGCAGAAACCTGGGAGGAGGGAAGTCTTTCTGAAGTTAAAAGCTAAACGACCATTTGATAGTCCCTGCATGACCCACCCCAGGGAGATAGAAAATTCCCCCTTTAAAAATCAAGTGGTTTGGGAGCCTGGGTGGCTCAGTGGGTTAAGCCGCTGCCTTCAGCTCAGGTCATGATCTCAGGGTCCTGGGATCGAGTCCCGCATCGGGCTCTCTGCTCAGCAGGGAGCCTGCTTCCCTCTCTCTCTTTCTCTGCCTGCCTGTCTACTTGTGATCTCTGTCAAAAAAAAAAAAAAAATCTTTAAAAATCAAGTGGTTTAATGCACTCCTCTCCTTGGTTATATAGTTTAGAGCATGAGAAATGGCTTTAGTTCTATGGAATTAAGAATGAAAACATCTCACATTTCCCTGTTTTTAAGGCCTTTCATTTGTCTGCTCTGGTCTTTTCATGGGTTTCCTCCCAGCGTCCCATTTCCGCTTCTGAAGCCATTCCCGATTCCCAGCAGGTCTGAAATGGTACCTCCTCCCATGGGGTTGTCCCAACTCCCCCCAGCCTGACCCCCCAAGTCTGTCTTGTCCAGAGGCAATGCTCAATAGCTCTCAGCTGGAGTCACCAGCATGTCCAGCACATGTCCCTCCTGCAACGTGACAATCACTAACCAGTTGTCTTTGCGCCCTTATGTCCTTTCCCAGTGGGCCCCTTCCCCAGGGAGTCCTGGAGAGCCAGGTGGCTGGAGATCTGCTGCAAGTGCTTCAAGCAGCGCTCAGACAGGCAATACACAATTAGTAATCACCAGTAAAACAGACCTGAGGCTAATACCCTGGAATCCACTGAAAGAAACTGGCATTAGCATTAACAGCTGCTTTCAAACAAACTGAAGTGATTGAAGTTTTTATGCCCAAACCAGCGAAATATGTGAGTATCATGGATGAAATACCAGAGAGGAACAAAACATACCAGGAGAAACCAGCCTGCTGTCCATCATCAAAGAGAAAAAGCTCCAAGCAAAGCAGTTTCACAAACTATAAAGAAGCTGGCCTTCTCCAAAAAATGTTAAAGTTGCTGGATGACCCAGACCAAGCCCACTTGGGAGGTTATATAGCCTAAGGTTAAGAATGTGACTTCTGAATCCCCCAATGGCCTGGGTCTGATTCCAGGCTCACCTCTTTATTTTGCATGTGACTGGCCTGTGGCTCAGTTTCTCTGCCCATATCCTACAAAAAGGCGACGATGGTACTGTACTCCATGGACTTCCGAACCCACATGTTAACATCTCTTGAGATCTTTAGTTGTGAAATAGCCTTTGGCCAGCCACAGCCATAATATAGCTGTCACTTCCTGTGCATATGTGGACTTGGTGGCTGTTCCTGGTGGCACGAGTGGACAACTGTAGCCTTTCAGTGTTTGGGTCTATTAATCACTGTCCTGATTGCAAGGAAGCTTTCGGAATGCCTTACCCAGTAATTTCACTTAGGTTTTTCTTTTTCTATGAGCACAGAGGGCTATAAAAACTTGTCTCAATCTCTATTACATCAAACTCCATGCTATTATTTCATATTTACCATCTCAAGTCAGGATGTGTCACACAATGAAGCTCTATTTTTTGTTCCTGGTGGTATACGAAATGACGTGTCTTACAAATTGATGGAGTGTTAGATTTGTTGAAATGAAATGACTAAGAGAGCGCTCTCTCTCTAAGTATAAACAGTCTAAACTGAGTTTCTGAAAAGCATTACGTCATTGATTTAACTGGCAGCAATTTTTTCTTTCTTAGTGTTACATAAAAGGCACATCTTATCATTAACGGTGTTTTAGGTTCAAAGAAACACAGGAGTACCTAGCTCACAGGAGTGTGAGGATTCAATGACTGATAGTTTTACTTACAGTGGTACCCAGATCAGGCTAAGTTCTAGGTTTTTTGCTGTCAATATTATCCTATCAGTCAGGGGTTTTGCTGTAGATCCAAAGAGATCAATCTATAAAAATTAAAACTTTTTTATAAAGTCTTTCAACCTAGAGAGGTTTCCTACTCCTCCCACCTCCTCTTAATGCCCAATCTTTGACGGATTACTTCAGGCCAGTAACTGTGCTTCTGCTCTCATGCAAGTGCCAACCACAGATTTGGCCTTCAAGGCTAGAATTTCACCAATGATTATTAGACAGGAAGAAAGATAATGCCAGGTATAAAGAGAAATCAAGAGAAGGAAAATATTCAAGCTCCAACATTTAGCATTTAGCAATTTGACCTAAGAACAACTTTAGCCTCTAGGCTTAGCTTTTTCATGATTTAAGGTAAATCCTGACAGTAAAGCTGCCAACATGATCATTTCCATTCCCCATCTAGCCACTGTTCGCAAGTGGCAGGTGGGCTCAAATTCTTAACTCTTGGTGAAGGTGAGGAATAGGAGAGGGGAAGTGAAGCTGGGGAAAGAAACACAGGCTGTCTCAGGAAGTGGGGAGGCGGGGGTGGGTTGGTTCCTCTCAGATAAGGAAGATGAAACAGGCATCAACTACCTAGGAGATTGCTGGACTCGCTCTGTTAGCCTAGAAGTACGAGTCGGATGTAGGACTGACTCAGAACTGTCCCATCAACATTTCAGCCTGGGTGGCCATCTGCCACCATGTGGTGCCAAAATACAGTTAGATGCTAGGAATTCCTGGACAGTTAGTTGTACCAACTCAGCCTGTCCTATCTTTCAGCCTGCAACAATGCAAACCCGTTTCATGTTACTGAATTTTTGTTTTGTACCCCAGTTACTGCCAGGCTTTACTGTCATGTCTACTTCACTGGACCACTGTGAGAAATCTTAACTGTTGCTTCAAGTACATAAAGTGCTTGGAATAGTGCTTGGTATTTTATAAGCTATTACTACATATTAGCTATTTACTCTTATTATTAGTATGACAGTAAACATATTTAATAACCAGTACGGCATTAGCATTAGACAATCAGGAGACACATCCAGTGTGAACATAACTACGACTTCTACATGCGGGGATCACAACTACTACCACTCAAGCCAAGTCTCACAGAATAGGTAGGGTACATTCATGGAGAGACAGTGAATGAAAAGGAAGGCACGGAAGGGGGAAGAAACCTAGAATGTCCCTGTAATAACTTTTATGTTGTTTCATGACTGAGGCAAAGGGTGAAAAAGGAAGAAAGGAGAGGAAGGTGGCGGGGGGGTTGGGGAGAGGGAAGGGAGAGCAAGACACAGAGAGAGACAAAGGGAGGGAGGTGGCCAAGTCATAATGGGTAAGGGTTTCAGTACTTTATTCAGCAAGAAAAGAAAACCGGCAATAGATTTGTGTGGTAGCTCATCAAAGGTTAAAGGATGCATTCGGTTATGAAGTTCAAGATGAGCGCAGTTGGCCACACTCCAGTATGGGAAACGTTTATGTTATAGTTCATTTTAAAGAACATACGTACACATATTTTAGATAGCTTTCACTGACCAAAGTTGAAAGAAAACACTTCGTAGCAAAGTAAGATCCACCCAAATTTATTTAAGGGCCAACTTTTATTTAAGCAGTACTCATTTTTGGGGAAAGATTTTACTAATTAATTTGCCAGAGAGAGAAAGAGAGGCAGACAGATGGACAGCACGCACAAGCAGGGGAGGTAGAGGGAGGGGGAGAAGCAGGCTCCCCACTGAGCAGGGAGTCCGATGTGGGGCTCAAACCCAGGACCCCAAGATCACAACGATTGAGCCACCTAGGTCCCCAGTAGTGTTTTTGTTTTGTTTTGTTTTGTTTTGTTTTAAAGAGAGAGCAGAGGAAAGGTAGAGAGAGAATTTTTTTTTTTTTAAAGATTTTATTTATTTATTTGATAGACAGAGATCACAAGCAGGCAGAGAGGGAGGAGGAAGCAGGCTTCCTGCTAAGCAGAGAGCCCGATGCGGGGCTCGATCCCAGGACCCTGGGATCATGACCTGAGCTGAAGGAAGAGGCTTTAACCCACAGAGCCACCCAGGTGCCCCTAGTGTTTGTTTTTTTAAAGTATTTTCCTCTAGTACAAATCTCATTTCAATATCAAAATTTCCAAAGTATTGATGAAACTAGAAGTTTCCAAATCTGTGATGGCAATGGACTGGTGCTATGTGCATGTGACAAAACCAGCAGCGACAAAATGTCAAACACAACGGAAAGTATTTTTTTAAAAAAGTCTATAATGGCAACTCAAATCAGCAATGGCATCAAGTAGGAATTAAAACCTCTAGTTAAAGCCAATGAGGATTTACAGGTTAGTTTTGAATTTTACTCCTTATTTTAAATCAGAAAAGTCTTACTACCCAAACTCAAAGAGGGTGCAATGAACATCTGTTAGTTTTGTATTCTCAGTAACGTCTTGCCTCTCCTGTTCCCTACCCTCTTCCTTTTTCTGATCATTTCCCCTTCCTGATCAGCTCAGGGACGGAATGTGATTGAATGGGCAAAATCAAGGTTCTTTCCCAAATTTTACATAACTTGCTGCCCTGCTTTGGTTATGATGACATAAGCTGACACTGTCAATGGCTGCCATCTACCATTCTCTCCTCACTGCCTCCTTCCCCAAAGAGAAAGTTGGCCTGAAAGAGAAAACCAACAAAGGGAAAACACTGATCAGAGCTAAGTATGAGAGATGGAAAGATGGCTTCCTAGGGTGTTTGGACCAAATCATGCCTGGACTTCCCTGTATATAAGCCCGAGTTGAGTTGCTGTTACTTGCAATAAAAGAACAACTGGTTAATAATAAAAATGTGTAATATCTACTTGAAAATAAATTTTAACCCAATAGTATAAATTAAATAAAAGCAAAGTAGGTATCTTTACTTAAACTTAACGACTAATATGAAATCAGGTATAACGCACTGTGTATGTCAACCATTTTAAACCAAATGTATAAAAGAAAATTGTTGGCATTAGAGTTATGTGTTTAACATTTCATTATACACTGTGAAACCTGAAACGCACTACTTGCTACAGGGAAACAAATTGGCTCAAGTAAACTTTGGAATCTTAAATATCTATTATGCTAACTCTCTTTAACTCCTATTTATAATATGAACAGGTGCAAGCTTTGTTTACTGTAATTTATGGCTATTAATCCCATATATAATAATTAGCAATTATGAAAGGCCTACCTTGCCTTTGAAATCATTGTTTGAAAAATAAAGAAGGCCAGGTGAAGCTTTCCTCCTTTTAAAATGTGATTCGTGAACAAAATGCAGGATGTTGAACTTAACATGGGTCAGGGAGCTTGTTTATTCATCCGAATTTGTCAAGAATCCAAATGGAAAGGGGCCTCAAAAAAAAGAAATTAAGTCTTACTACTACAGACTTCTAGGGCTCAGTGAATTATACCAACTTCACCCGCTCCAAGCCGTTATCATAGTTATTTACTAAAAACATGTTTATTATAAATCCCATGGGAATAAATACGTATATTAATCAGCTGAGCTGAGAGTTATATTTAAGGGAACTATGCTAAATTTCTTTCCTAAGAACAGTCCATAATTGAAAAATCTAATAGAATTCTAGACTACAGGGATGGCAAAGATGCACTGCATCACGCAGATGTCTTCCCCCTTTTGTTTTCCTCCTGGGCAGGGGGAAGCACAGGATAAATCCTTTGGTTGTCCAATTTTCAATTTAAATGCTAGAAGACATGGAACTCAATACTTTTCTTGGAAATGAGACTATGTCATAACAGATTTCACTATCAGGAAATTGCTCTCCATCCTGATATCCAGGTCATATGCCCCTGGCGTGTACTTTATCCCACTTTCCCACTAACAATTCTGTGACACATTTGATTCGATTCATTCAATTTCTTGCCTGTTTCAAGAAAACAAATTTTACTTTTAGATTAAAGAGGAATCCTTTGAAGTCCCATTTAGTTGTCTCCCCAGAAATACTGAAAAACCTAATTCTACACAAACCTTTCAATGTATGAGGAAGATTACTGAAGTTGTTTTAGAAGTGTAACTATTTCTCAAATTGCAAGACCTCGTTTTCTATGAATCACAGTTCCACTATTACTTTTATACTAAGGGTCTTTGTGGCATTATTGTCTTTGGATTTGCTTCTCCAGTTCTGACCCCCAAATTACAGGTATTTGTGCTCTACAAGTTTCTCTCATTATTAGTTCATATTTCTATTTTCTCCCAAGCCTCTTTAATTAATGCCTCTGGCTTCCTTTTGGTCTAAAACTTATTCCAATTATAAACTAAAAATGAATTCACCAATGTCCCATTTTATCATTGTTTTCTTAACCATTAAGTACACAGATGCAACACAGATGTAATAATCTTTTACTCTTTTATAGCCATATTGCAATTTCATAACTGTATAAATTCCAATAAAACTAGGAAACTTTAATTTCAGTATGTGAGATCATAATGTATACAGAGCGCCCATAAGGTATAAATTAAGCCATGTATATATATAAATGCACATATACATTCCAGTAACACTTTGAAGAGTTCCAATTGTTTCTTTCTTTAGTTACTGCTGGATGTTTCAAAACAGCATAAAACTGCTCATCATAACACTCCTGTGTGGTAATGAGGAGAGTGAAATGGGAATGGGATGAAAGGCACAGAATTCATAATAAGACAGCTCGTTGTGCAAACAAGGAGAGCCAAATTTGTGAGCACTGAGGGTTCAAACAATGAGAAGCCACTGATTTTGTGAACTGATTATAAGAATTAGCAGTTAATAGTATTTATTTATCCTTTACATGTGACACTATACTAGATGCTACCCAAGTTAAAAAGACCCACTCAGTCTCTCAAGAGGGTGAGTTACAAGTAAATCCCAAAGACAAGAATTGGCAACGATGGGTCAGTCCTCCTGTGGCTACATGGTGGGTCACATGGCTTCTATGTTTAGTGAGGTTCTACCAACGAGACTGCCAACTTTGTTGGCTGACACAGGTGATCCTTGGGTTTGGTCCTGCATCAAACTAACATACAAAAGAAGTTTTCAGCCTATGGACTCAAGCATATTAAAACCCTGGGCCAAACTAAAATAAGCACTATGCTGGTCAGGTGCTAGGAATAAGGGAGGGCCTTACAAGTCAATCCACCAGGCTAGAATATACACCTTTTTTGAAAAAAAAAAAAAAAAAAATTTTTTTTTTTTTTTAAAGATTTTATTTATTTATTTGACAGAGAGAGATCACAAGTAGACGGAGAGGAAGGCAGAGAGAGAGAGAGAGGGAAGCAGGCTTCTTGCTGAGCAGAGAGCCCGATGTGGGACTCGATCCCAGGACCCTGAGATCATGACCTGAGCCGAAGGCAGTGGCTTAACCCACTGAGCCACCCAGGCGCCCCTGAAAAAATTTTTAGATTGTTTAATTACTCTCAGAGAAAAAAAAAATCTCAACCACCCACTGACAGTATCCCAGCCATCCGAGCTAGTCAATGCATAGTCAGTCCTCTGCAACGGTCTGGGAATTTTCGCCTTCTTCCTCCAGAAGAAGTGCTCAATTTTGATTGCCAATGTTCTTGGGAGATTCACTTTTCACTGAAAAAAATAAGTAAACATACAGTCAAGTGTTTATACTGTTTCTGTTTAGCTTGTTCTGTTTTTCCTTCTTCTCTCCTCCCTTCTGATGCATACCAACAGCACTGCTCATGGGGACAGACAAACCATGTCATGTTCCAGGCAGCAGGAATATACAGATCTGGCCACAATAAAGAAAGGATGTCTGAGAGTAGCAATTATATTTTGTGAGGCAACATCCTTCCTGACTCTGTGGAAGACTTGGGAATGGTCACTTCACAGTGTGGTTATGATCCCATAATCGTACCACTGAAAAGATCACTATTATCACATAGGCTGGCCAAGTGTGCTTGGAATAAATTTTTCCATCATTTTTTTTAAAACTTAAAATTGAGGGTCAGTGTATGTTGAGTGAATGTGGGCTGAGAGAGGACTAGCTAATCGCCATCTCCTTCCTTTCATAGGAAAGATAACTTAGAGCAGAAATGGAGCTCCTTTAAAGGAGCTGTCCTGACTGGAGCAAGCAAGACTATGATTCACTTACTAAACTGAGAACTCCTTAAGAAGAGAGACTAGATCCTTCTTCCTTAAATCTAACTTCCCAGTGCTTGCTGAATCAAGACGAATGCAAGTCAACCAGAGTAACAGCTCTATCTCATTCCATAGAGCAGCTAAAAGGAAATAATATATTAAAACACTGAAAATTAACGTTAAAATACAGATTATTTTGCTATAAGCTTATAGCCATTTATTTCCATTTTGTAGATGAGGGAAACAAAGCTCTGAGGCAGAGAAAATGTTCAAGGGGCCACAGCTTAGTAAGAGCTGATGCTGGAATCATAAACCTAGATCTTGCCTCATATTCAACTGTCAAGTTCCTTGGGGGTTGTCGATGGTACCTAGATTTAAGATCATCCCAGCAACCGAAATGTCTACTAAATCCCTTTTTATGAGTAAAGCAGTGAACAGGTTCAATCCAAGATATAGTCCTGATCCTTATGAAATTTCAAACTCCAGTACAATCCTTCAAGTATCTCCATGATAATACAAGTCAGTTGTTTCTCCTCTAGCTTTCTTTGCAATTAATACACATTTTATTAGAGCACCTACTGCACTGTAAAGTTTACATGTGTGTTCTTGTGCCTGAGATCCATCCCCATCTCCCCACCCCAATATGCCACACACATTGAAAAAGAGGAAAAGAAAGGGGGTAAGGAAGAATGAGGGGAGGAGGGGGAGGTAGAACGGATGAAAGGATACACTGGCCCAACAAGAGATTGATGAGTAGCTCCTACATTATGTATTTTCACTAACTAAAGTCCTCAGTTTAGGGTTGGATTCCTTGTCAAAAGGCAGAGACATTTTCTATCCGAGTTATTTTAGAACAAGAGAGAAATACATTTTGCTGATATTTTTAAATCAGTGGAGCTTTGTACTACTGCAATTCGGGGGAAACCACTTCTCTTTCTTTCCTTCCTGAAGTGGCCTGTTTTCTTCTTTTATTGTATTCCATTCTTTGTTTCTTAAGACTGAAAAAGCAGCATGCTCTTATTTTTTGTTTTTAAGATTTTATTTATTATTTGACAGAGAGAGCACAAGTAGGCAGAGCAGCAGGCAGAGGGAGAAGGCGGCTCCCTGCTCAGGGAGCCAGATGTGGGGCTTGATCCCAGCACCCCAGGATCATGACCTGAGCTGAAGGCAGCCACCTAACTGACTGAACCACCCAGGCCCCCCCAGCATGCTCTTATTAAATCATTTAAACTCCTAGCTAACTTTGGCAAATAGGGAACTGCCAAGCAGGTAACGCCATTCTAAGCACTTCCCACTGGACTAACAGATGGGTGATCAGCACTCCACATTTCTAATCTAGTGGGCTACCTTCACTGCTCAATCTTTTACAGTCAACCTTTTATATTCCTTAAAAAGCGAAGAAACAACACCTGCCTATTGCCCATCAATACCGGCAGACTTTTGAAAAGCAATTACGGCAATCTACAACCATACCAAACATTGTAACAATGATCAAGTGTGAAAACTACTGAATGCCGGCCCAGAAACACATTTTTCCCAAACTAGAAGAGAGACACCTTGTGCTATGAACTCAAGATCAAAATCCCAACATTTTTGCCTCCGGAGAGAGAAGGAATTTCAAGGCTTTCCAAAGAAAATGCCTTGTTCTTATATAAGCCTCCTCCTGCATTAAGGGACCACCCTGCAGGATATCCAAAGTTATGAAAATGTTCAAAGAAACAGATAACTTGAAGTGCATTTCACACAAAGAAATGCACAGACAAAATTGTGTGCATTTCACATAAAGAAATGCATGTACAAAAGACCCGGCATTATTTTTAAAGTGTGTGTATTTATGATGTAACAACACTGGTATGGTCCTTAAGATCCTGTCAGACTGTCTAAGTTTTTGCCACAGCAGCTCTAAATGATCCTCTATCCTGAAAGAACTAGTCACTTGTCTTCCTGTAAATAAGTCAAATATCAGATACCCACCAAAAAATAGCAAATTTTACTTAATCAGGTTCCAAGTACACTACAAAAGTAGCCTTTTCATTCTGCTTCGTTACAGGAAGCCTTCCCTCAGTGTGCATTCCTAAACAAGGTGAAAGAGTCACTGTGTGTGCTCTGTTTACTTACACAGACATGTTCGCCCTGGCTAGTAATCCACATTACTAAACAACTTTCCCTGAAACCAACGTTTAGAGAGCTATGTGAATTATATGAAGGAAAAAGGAAGGTTTTACACAGCTTAAAAAAAGAAAAAAAAAGTGAAATTGGTCACTTATAACACATTTGGAATTGGAGAAAAAATCACATATTCTCAAATTGTGAAAAATATAAAGTCAAGAATTAATCTAAGGATTAAGAGGCCCATAACTGATTATTAGAAACTTCAACATTTGCTATCTAAAATTCTAGTTTCAAATTGTGATGCTGACAAAATTTTGGCTGCCTTGAAAAAAAAATTTCTCCTATTCACTTTTGCCAAGAAAAAACCCCATTATACACATGTGTAAGAGAACACCTTAAAACAAAGGTTACTGCTTAGTTCAGCCTATACTGCTGGTGTAACAATAAAACCTAAACCGTATGTTTTAAGTAATATCATTTAAAAAATAGATTCAAGCCAATCCAAGAATTCACTGGTCATCTGGAGACTGTTTTACAATGAAACTTGGCCTGTAACTATTATTCTTAGCTGCATAGTGGTATCTAATGGTTTTGAGTTGAGTCACCTCGCTGTCTTTTAAAAAGTAAATTCTGAATTTTATTAATCCTCTAGATTTTGCATTTAGAAACACAAGTAGCTCACTCTAACCAGCGGTGGCAAAGACGGATAAGTCATTTTAGATACTAAGCTTTTACATATACCATTTCCAGCTTTTTTTTTTTTTTAAGACTTTTATTTATTTATTTGACAGACAGAGATCATAAGTAGGCAGAGAGGCAGGCAGAGAGAGAGGAGGAAGCAGGATCCTCGCTGAGCAGAGAGCCCAATGGGGGCTCGATCCCTGGACCCTGGGATCATGACCTGAGCCGAAGGCAGAGGCTTTAACCCACTGAGCCACCCAGGCGCCCCACCATTTCTAGTTTTAATACTTCCAATTCCATTACTCGCCAAAGAGGGACAAGTATCTACTTTTAAAGAATCACTAAAATGATAAGAAATATAGCCAAAGAAACAAACATCAAGGAAAATAAAATCACTGCGTTTAAATAAGGAAAATAAAGGTCAAGTCAATGGCACTAGCTTATTCTAAACATAGTTCAAACTTTAAACCTGATGTTCTTTCAAAGATTATCTCTTTCTATAAGGTAAGATACTAAAAAATGTTTTATAACCCCTCATTTTAGGAATTTTAACTAGAGAGTAAATTTATCTGATATTGGACAGACTGTTACTTAAAGGTTATTAGCTTTAAAAAAAGACAAAAACCTGTAGTACTCCAAAAAGGCAAATAATGTCATTTTAGAGACAAACTTATTCATTTTAAACTGATATTATAAGCTATGTGCTCCCATCATTACAGAATCAGTAGCTCATTCATTTGGTTCTTTACATTAGCTATAGCTAGGTATAGAGCAAATTCAGGTAAGTGTGTAAATACAGTGGGAAAACAAATATATAAAGAAATAAAGACAGTCATGTAAGTGCTCAGGTTCACTAGAGTTACTCTAAGCATTATAGGAACAAATTTACATTTACCTTGGTGAAGAACTTCCATGTCATGACTGGATTCTTTTAATACCACATGTAATGTTGGATATTCAATAATCACTTTGTTCCTCAAATTGTCACGGAGACTTTTGTAAGGATCCAGTTCATAATACCTTACAATAAAAAGCAAAACAAAAATAAAAAACTTCCTTAATATTCAAAGTTACTAATAATGAAGATATATATATTTTATTAAAAATAAAAAATTTTTAAATGTTGGGGTGCCTGGGTGGCTCAGTGGGTTAAAGCCTCTGCCTTCGGCTCAGGTCATGATCCCAGGGTCCTGGGATTGAGCCCCACATCGGGCTCTCTGCTCAGCCGAGAGCCTGCTTCCTCCTCTCTCTCTCTCTCTGCCTGCCTCTCTGCCTACTTGTGATCTCTGTCTGTCAAATAATAAATAAAATCTTTAAAAATTTTTTTTTAAATGTTAATAACATTAATTTGTTATTTCCTTATAATATAGTAAGTTTAATACCTTTAAAAAAAATCAGATGCTATTACTATACAGGTTCTAAAGCTAAATCAAGAGCACATCAAATAATTTGATATTAGAAAAGCTTGAAAACAAGTCATTTTCAGATCAAGGAATAAAGTCTAACTTTTATACAATATCTATGGTTTAATGTGTCATGAATTCTTCTTGGATCAGGGAATGACGAGTTCAAAATTCAAATTCCTCAAATATATTTAGTTTGAGCCTTTGAAGAAAAACAAAAAACTATCTCATGATAATTTCCAGGAACATATGGTGTTAAAATAACTGGCTAGGAATACTTTTGTAAAAAGTTCATTCTAATTATAAATAAGAAATTTACATTGCCATACAATTAATTAGGCCTTCCTTTATTTTGAAATTAAAAAAAAAAAAAACAGGTTTGAGTTTCTGGATGAAGCTAAAGCACAAAATTTAAGGAATATGGAGTTTACCACTCAAGGTATCATGACATAGCTGTCAAATGTGTCATAGGTAATTAGATGCTAATGTTCCTTAAGGTATAAAACTCTCAAGTCACACCTTAAAAAAAAAAAAAAAAGAAATTTTTTGAGTTGATTAAAAATGCATTCCTCTAACATTCTCCCCCTTGCTTGCTTTTCTGGGGCCAGCAGAGAAAGGGGTGGAATTTCACTCACTAGGAGTTTCACTCACTAGCTCACTAGGAGTTGCACGTAGGAATATGTTGGCATATGAATATCATGTCACGTTAAAGAGGAAAAAGATGAGAACATTTCACCAATGTAGTCATAATTTTCCAACTTTTTTCTTCCATCTCCACCAATGACAGATGATATTCACATGCAGAACACAGATCCTAAGGGATACCCACCCTGACAGCTGTAATTCCATCCTTTTCCCTCCTGCTCAAGAAAGCATACTGGATACAAGTGATCAAGAATGAAGTTTTCACTGGAATACATGTGAATCTGCTGTAATTTTGTTAAGAGTAAATCATTTACAAACTTTGGTACTTCCTAATGAGTAATAGATTATTTGCAAGATTAACTTGCAGCTGACTGAGACATGCAATGCACTTATGAAGAACTCCTGGTGTAGATGTACAGAGATGTAAGTTTGTTCCGTGGAATACTTTTCAAATAAGGGCGGGGGTGGGGGGTGGGAAGTGCTTAACAAAATGCAAAGACAAAACCCGCTATGGAAACTGATTTTTTTTTCAGAAGTACAAGTAGGTGAAAAGAGAGGGAACTGTACTTGACTTACGTTTGCCTGACTAAATTCCCTACCCCTGGAATTCAATTCTTCATTTTAGAATCACAGAAAAATTTTTATGTTGAAAAAAACATGAAATGCAAAATACTCAGTTTTCCTAAACCAGCCACCCTAGTGCCCATAGGCCATGGAATGCATACATTTTTTTCCCTGTGTAATGTAACACAGATGTGCTTACAATACTTTAAAAGTGGTTCCAGCATTCAAGGATTAAATGCTTCACATCTTTTAAACATTATTTCCCTTTGAAATAAGCAGGGTCTTTTTTTAAAGTTAGCAGCAATTATACATAAGAGAAAAATGAGACTGAATTAGATATCAAAGTGTAAGATTAACTTTTAAAGTAGAATACAAAATGGATATAACCAAATTTTTCTTAAGAGAAAATAAGACTTGAATTCTCAGATAGGAAATTTTTAAGTAGTATATCTTATAAACACTTGCAGCAACTTATCTTCTGTGAATTTAAACTGAATCACAAGACTTCTATTAAGAAACATTTCACAAATAAGGGGATGTTTTCCACTTATTTCAGTTTTTGGTAATTTTCAGTGTAGACTTAACATTTTAGGTATTTCTTTTCATAATATTCAATCTTCATTAGGTTTCTCTGTACTTCCAAAGCTGCATTAAAAAAAAAAAAATTCTTCAAATGCCACATAACTGGAAGCCTAATATTCTTGCTGATACAGTATAAAATATGTTCCCAGCAGAGAAACATCTAGAGATACTTAAAAAGTAACATGTAGTTAAGTTATACATTACTTCAACCTCAAAGCTACAATGATTACTTATTTAGTTCCAAAAAATTTTGGACCCTGTTTTATGTCTGTAGCAGGTCCTTTTACTTTTCTTTCTACTTTAACAAAGCACTTAGGATGCAAACATTTATAAGAACTTACAATGAATTATTTTTAAAATACTTTATTCAAATACAATGAAAATCTGGTATGTTGTATGGTTTTCATTAGAACTGCTGAATTTTATTTAGTGTTTCCCCTAAAACGTTGCAAACTTCTAATCACAGTAATATTGGTATTGAGTGTGAGTAAGCTTCTAGACTTTGGCTTTCAAGTCTGTTAAAGAGGTTTGACTTCACTAGATAATCTTTTAGTTGAAATCCTGAATTTCTTCGCTTTTCCACTACTAGTGGTACTCTCAGTCTACCATTAAAATTTGCCCATAAATTTAAAAAGAAAATTATGTAAACTGTTTATAAAGAAAAGTTATCAAAACATATGGGTAACATTTTGTGACCTGTAGTTAAATAAAGCATCAACTTTTAGTGGCTGCTTGGGTTTGGGGCCTAATACCATGAGTTAAAGTCCTGGTGCCATCACTCATTGGTCTGTGATTCTGGACAAGTTACTTTACTTCTTTGATCCCTAGTTTCCACACATGAAACTGGAGAGAATGACAGTATCACTTCAGAGTTATTGCGGGGGTTAAATGATAAAACAGAGAAACTGTCAGCTCATTTACTTAAGCCATGAACAAAGTTTTACATTTGTATTTACCTAAAACAAAACACGTTCGGATAGAAACTTTAGTTCAGGTCATTGGACTTCTTCAGCGTAACAAAGAATGATACTTACTACGTAAGCACGGAAACACACATTTGCTTTTTTATGCATTTTACATTTTAAATAAAGAATTAAAACTTTCAAACTATTGTTTTAGATCACACTTACTTCCAGGAAGCTAAAAGAACTTTCAATGTTTCTATTTCTATTATCTTTAGGCAAGCTGTAGAGTCCAGCTTGCCACTGCCTAAAACATTTAAAGACCTTAGCTCTTTTTCAAGCCATTAAGTTACTGAATCCTAAGGGTCAGTTTTATCTGTTTGAAATTTTCTCAACTCTGGAGTTCCCATTAGTAGAATGGCTCTGCTACCATAAGACAAACTACTTCGGTTTGGAAGAATTAAGACACCAACATTTGTTTTTTGTTTTTTTTTTTTTTTTTTTACCCTAGGGATCCTCTCAGACATTTCCTCTTGTTATTTCACTTGTTCACCCTCACAGGCTGACTAGCTGACCTGCTCTAGGCAGCTTCACAGGGGCATTAGAAGGGCAGCATGGCTCAGTAGTCTAAACAGGTGTTACAGTGATTGACATTACATAAATAAAAGTTGTCTTGATAGTCAAGGGTATGTTTTTAATCTTGGCTCTGTTACTAACTTTCAAAGAAACTGCCCAAGTTCTCAACTTCTTCCTCTATTTTATTTGCAAATTAGGATTTTAAAAAAGTTTCTCCTAACTCAAAAGAGGACTGAATTTTAAAAGTCACAAACTACTTTATTTCCCATTACTGACACTCCTTAGATGATCTCGCTCTCCCCTCCTATAAAATATTGAAACTAAATATAAATATTCTCCAAATTTAATAATCTAATGTTAGTCCCTAGGCCACAGAACTTTTTCCACTAAAAAATAGTCACCGGATAAGGTGATCACCAAATTGACTCCAGGTTTAAAATTCTACAAGTTTTGATATATTTTTTAAAGATTTCATTTATGTGACTGAGAGAGAGAGGGAGAGCGCACATGTGTGCACAAGCAGGAAGAATGGCAGGCAGAGGGAGTGGGAGAAACAGGCTCCCTGCTGAGTAGTGGGGGTTGATCCAGGGACTCCAGGATCATGACCTGAGCCAAAGGCACACGATTAACTGACTGAGCCACCCAGGCACCCACCCTTGTAAGTTTTGATATTTATGTGATGTTTATAGCACTTAACTTACATCCTTAATCGTTGCATTTATTTCTCAATCTAGATTTCCGAGTTAAAAGTGCAACTAACTGATTCCAAATGTACAAGGTTGAATCTTTGGCTATTAAAAAAATTAAAATCTATCTATCCATATATATATGTATGTATATAAGCAAGCTCTATGCCCAGCACGGGGCTTGAACTCACAAACCCAAGATCAAGAGTCACATGTTCTACTGACTGAGCCAGCCAGGAGCCCCAAATTAACCTTAATATAAATCAGTTATTTGATAGTTAACTGTTTTTAAGGTATGGCTCCTCCAGGCCATACCAGTGAATTATGGTTTTTGAATCAACTGCAAACTCTTTTAGATCCACATTAATCAAATTCCTTGAAAATAATACAAACTTTAAAGTACTAAACTTATTTTAATAGAGCAGAAAGTGTACGGATTAAGGAAACAAACTGGTTTTCAAAATCCAAATGAAAAGGAAGAAAGAAACCAGATTGTTACAAAGACCCAGAATAGGAGAAGATACATAAATTAAAACTAAGTACAGGGGTCAGAGAGTTTGAATTCTTCTGTTTAAAAGAAAAAGGTATTATTTAAAATTTCTCCAAATAATACTCCTATGTCACAACTTTTGCAATTCACACAGTCCACGTCATATAGAAATGGATCCTGCCAAAGTTGAATTTTCTTCTTACCTAATTTTTCTTAGTTTTCATATATTTTTAAAAAATATTTTATTTACTTTTTCGACAGAGAGAGATCACAAGTAGGCAGAGAGGCAGGCAGAGAGACAGAGAGGAGGAAGCAGGCTCCCTGCCAAGGAGAGAGCCCGATGTGGGGCTCGATCCCAGGACCCTGGGATCATGACCTGAGCCGAAGGTAGAGGCTTTAACCCTCTGAGCCATCCAGCGGCCCCTTAGTTTTCATATTTGGAAAAAAAAAAAAAAAAGCCGACAGTAATTTGCTGCACTTTGTTTTGGGACTTCAATATATCTATGTAAATGAGGGCTACAAGTGTTTGATATGGGGCACTAGTCACGAGCTGGGTAGTGCAGACACATGTCTCCTCCTTCAGAAGGCTCAACAGTTCATACTGCAGCAACAAATGATTCTAGTCTATCCATGGTATGAAAGCTATGGGATGGGGTAAAAGAGTGGCCAATTACTTATTTTAAAATTTTAAAGAGGGACTTAAAAAGCTCTTATTTGTTCTAGATGCCATTTGTTCAGTCTTTTCTGATCCTTACTTGAAGCTTAATTACTTTTAAATCCAGGGACTTGGGCTCCAATCTTAAGATCCTTAGACCTTAAGGTCCTCTGTGACTCCTCAACGTTTGGTACTCCACTTTCTTCATTGGTATGATGATGGAAAAGTTATCTATTCAACAGCTAGCTTATAAAGATTACATAAGAGAATTTAACAGATGAAATGTTTCTAAAGCAGAAGTTGTCCAACTAGTATCGGTAGTAAGATTTTATACTCTGAAGATTTTTTTTATAATAAAGCACCTCTAGCAGAGAAATGACATACTAGAAAGGAATTATGTTCATGATCTATGACAAGATTAGTCAGTAGAAAAAGCATGATCTTATAGACAGACCCAAGTCCAAAACCTGACTTTGTAACTATAAATTGGTTTCTTCTGGGTAGGTCAATTTCTCAGATCTTAACCTTCCTATCTTGTGGAGATAGAGTACATACTTCATTATACTTAATGCATGTGGAAATGTAAACACTTATTCATTGATTAATTCCTCAAATATTTATTTAGTATCTACCACATAGAGGTGGTCTACTAGGTAATAAGTTCAGAGAAATAAATCCCACAGTTTACTGATGGTACTAGTCAAAGAAATAATTAATAAATTTCATTGGGACAAATGTCATGATAGAAATTCTAAAGCTAAGCAGACATTCAAAAAATATTCTCTTGTTCCTTACCAACCTGCACATATTCTTTCAGGCTGTGCTAAAAAAATGGGAGGTAGGTAGGGTTAGCAAACGAAGTACCTAGATAACTAGTACCTACTAACCCAGCTGTGCCAACTGGCTGAGCTTCAGCTTCTCTGCAGCTAAATTTATAGTTCTTATCATAAAACTGCTGTAAGCAGAATGTCATGCATAAAACCCACTGGATATGTCCCTCTCTGATAAAAATATTTAGTACCTCACTCTACGTATTTCCTTTATATGTATGGACACTCTTCAGATTGATTCTACATTTTCTAGTCTTCAAATGTTCTCTTGCTTCCTTTGTTCTAAGGTCTAGATCCAAAATATGGCCATAGTTTAACAGCATTTTGAGCACGTACTCATCTTGACCGTGGCTCTCTGAAAAACAATCAACAATCCCAAAAAGATATAACAAAGAACTGGGGTTGGGTTTCACATAATCGAAGAACATACATTATGTCCATTTGAGAACACATACCAGTGTACTGGGAGACAGGCAGGCCTAGGTTTGGATCTAGGTACCACCATGTGGTGGTTACGAACCTATAGGTAGGGCTCTCTATCACTTACAATGTGTAAAACTTATAAAGCCTGTATAATCTAACATAATCATAATGTACCCAAAATGCTTGCTGAAGCACCTAAAAAACAGTGGAGGCACTCAATATGAGATTGTTATTAATATTTATTATGTTGCATAAAGATACCCATGTGCCTCTCTTGGGGCGCCTGGGTGGCTCAGTGGGTTAAGCTTCTGCCTTCAGCCCAGGTCATGATCTCAGGGTCCAGGGATTGAGCCCCACACTGGGCTCTCTGCTTAGCAGGGAGCCTGCTTCCCCTTCTCTCTCTGCCTGCTGCTCTGCCTACTTGTGATCTCTCTCCCTTTGTCAAATAAATAAATAAAATCTTAAAAAAAAAAAAAAAAGAAAAAGATACCCATTTGCCTCTCAATTTAACCTTGATCTTAATTCACCCTTGCAGCAAACATTTTTTGGTGTGTTTGCGAAAACTTATTCAGGATCTTCATACTTTTTTGGTTATATATACCTTAAAATAGTTTTGGAAAATGATGATACTTTTGCACATATATATTTTAAAGATTTTATTTATTTATTTGAGGGAGAGAGAGAGTGCACATGCTAGTGAGGGGAGGAGTAGAAGAGGAGGGGAGGGAGAGGGAGAGGAAAAGAATCTCAAGCAGACCCTGCACTGGGCATGGAGCCCATCATGGGCCTTGATCTCACAACCCTGAGATCATGACCTGAGATAAAACCAAAGTCAGAGGCTTAATAGACTGGGCCACCCAGGTGCCCCATTTTTGTATATTTTTAAATAGGTTATATAAAATTTCATTTAAAAACTTTACTCACAAATTTAAATAGATGAAAAGAACACAATTTATCGTGGAGTGTAAATACTAATGATTTAAAATGAAAATGTTAATTCACTCTTAAATAAATTTACTCAAATCTAAATACCATAGTAATTCGATACCATATCATCCATTTAAAAGACAGATGGGAAAATTGGACAGCTGTGTATAGAAGAATGAAACTCGACCATTCTCTTACACTATACACAAAGATAAACTCGAAATGAATAAAAGACCTCAATGAGAGCCAGGAATCTATCAAAATCCTAGAGGAGAACATAGGCAGTAATCTCCTTGACATCGGCTACAGCAACTTCAAGACATGTCTCCAAAGGCAAAGTTTGGAAACAAAAGCAAAAATGAACTTTTGGGGCTTCATCAAGATCAAAAGCTTCTGCAGAGCAAAGGAAACAGTCAACAAAACAAAGAGGCAACCCAGGGAATGGGAGAAGATATTCGCAAATGATACTACAGACAAAGGGCCGATATCCAAGATCTATAAAGAACTCCTCAAACTCAACACACACAAAACAGATAATCACGTCAAAAAATGGGCAGAAGACATGAACAGACACTTCTCCAAAGAAGATATACAAATGGCTAACAGACACATGAAAAAATGTTCATCATCATAAGCCATCAGGAGATTCGAATCAAAACCACATTGAGATACCACCTTATACCAGTTAAAATGGCTAAAATCAACAAGACAGTAAACAACAAATGTTGGAGAGGATGTGGAGAAAGGGAAACCCTCTTACACTGATGGTGGGAATGCAAGTTGGTGCAGCCACTTTGGAACACAGCGTGGTGATTCCTCAAAAAATTAAAAATAGAGTTACTCTATGACCCTGCAATTGCACTACTGGGTATTTACCTCAAAGATACAGATGTAGTGAAAAGAAGGGCCATCTGTACCTGTGTTCACAGCAGCAATGGCCACAGTCACCAAACTGTGGAAAGAACCAAGATGCCCTTCAACAGATGAATGGATAAAGAAGATATGGTCCATATACACAATGGAGTATTATGTCTCCATCAGAAAGGATGAATACCCAACTTTTGCATCAACATGGGTGGGACTGGAAGAGTGAATAAGTCATTGAGTGAAATAAGTCAAGCAGAGAGAGTCAATTATCATGTGGTTTCACTTACTTGTGGCATAAGGAATAACGCGGAAGATAGGGGGAGATGCAGAGGAGAAGTGAGTTGGGGGAAATCGGAGGGGGAGACAAACCACGAGAGACTGTGGACTCTGAGAAATAAACTGAGGGTTTTGGTGGGGAGGAGGGTGGCCGGTTGGGTGAGCCTGGTGATGGGTATTATGGAGGGCATGTATTGCATAGAGCACTGGGTGTGGTGCATAAACAAAGAACTTTGGAACACTGGAAAAAATAAAATTTAAAAAATTAAAAAAAAAAAAAAAAAAAGATGAACATGCTCTTCTCTTTTTTTCCCCCAAGCTCTTCCTTAATAGTTAGAAAGTTTATATGGTTCCCTTTTCTCCTTGAACTTGTATTTCCACTCTAATTCTCCACAAAGAAATTTTACCCTGAATAATGTCTTTATGTTTGAAAATCTTTTACTGATTACCCATTTATACTTTTCTGTAACAAAAATGTGTATGTAAACTAAAAATTTAATTTTATTACCTATGACCTTAATACTTTAAATGTTAAAAATACTTCTGAATTGAATAATTTTAATTATTAGTATAAAATTGATTAAAACACAAACATACTACATTTTAAGTAATATTTTTACTGGAAATTATCTTATAGATGGGCAATTTTGGATGATGGCATCTTCTATTACTTGCAAGTTTGCTTACTATTGTTAAGTTCTCATTTATAGAACCAAATTCCAAAAAGAAAATAAGGAAATTAAATAATCCCACCTAGAGAGTATACTGCTGTCTTTACTAACCCTTCCTTCAGCACATTTACTTTCAAGGCATGTAACTAAAAGGCAACAACGGAGTCTGCAATTTTCCTAAGACAAGACATCTGAAAGTAATTAATGCTGTCCTTAGACATTCTGGAATCCCCTTAATGTTCTCTGATAATATATTTTATTCTGTACCAATATTCTCAAAATAATGTTAACTTCCAACACCTTGTTTTTTAATGGCATGAAGTTTGTTTTTTTTTTTAAGATTTTTTTTAATTTATTTGTTTGACAAAGATCACAAGTAGGCAGAGAGGCAGGCAGAGAGAGAGGAGGAAGCAGGCTCCCTGCCAAGCAGAGAGCCTGATGCGGGGCTCGATCCCAGGACCCCGGGATCCTGACCTGAGCCGAAGGCAGAGGCTTTAACCCACTGAATGGCAGGAAGTTTTAAAAAATCCTAACTTTTAACTGCATACTAAAAATTTCTTTTTTTTTTTTTTTAAAGCATGGGGGCAATTTGATTTTTTTTAATTTTTAAGTTTTTTTATAAACATATAATGCATTTTTAGCCCCAGGGGTACAGGTCTGTGAATTGCCAGGTTTACACACTTCACAGCACTCACCACAGCACACACACACCCACAATGTCCATAACCCCACCACGCTCTCCCGACCCCCCTCCCCCCAGCAACCCTCAGTTTGTTCTGCGAGATTAAGAGTCTCTTATGGTTTGTCTCCCTCCCGATCCCATCTTGTTTCATTTATTCATTTCCTGCCCCCCAAGCCCCCCACCTTGCATCTCCACTTCCTCATATCAGGGAGATCATATAGGATAGTTGTCTTTCTCCGACTGACTTATTTCGCTCAGCACAATACCCTCTAGTTCCATCCACGTCATCGCAAATGGCAAGATTTCATTTCTTTTGATGGCTGCATAGTGTATACTATAAATTTCTTACTTAGAATACTTCAAAGTATATTTTTCAATTATTTTCTGTAAGCCTGAAATAAGATAATTTTCCAGTTCCAATTCAATTAGGCAAAGCTTACAGACTAAGACGTAAAAATCTGATTTCAAAAAATCCACCTTAATATCAAACTACATATTTCTTTTCACATCTTCAAAAATTCAACTGAATAAATATCTGCCAAATACTTATACAGAAAACATGTCAGACACTGTATGGGAATCAAATGTCCTCAAGGAGTTTACCACCCTGGCCAGTGTTTCTCAAAGTTTGATCACACAGATAACTTAGAAAGCAGAGACTGTAAAAAATGCACGTTTCTGGGTCCTATGTGAAAATGATAAAACAGAGCCTCTAAGGGTAAGCTAGAAATCTATATTTCCAACAACCGTCCTAAATGATTATGATGGACACTGAAATCTGAGAAGCACTTTGTGAGAAAAGAATACAGGTTAAATGTTCAGTTGTAGAGATGTTTATGGTCAGGAGGAATAATTGGCCAGTGGGGTATGGGTTAGGTAAAAAGCAAGGAGGGATATGGCAGGGCTATGTGGAAAGGCAGGCAAGAGACCAGGCTCTTAGAATTAACTGAGGCTGGGAGGTGGTATCTTGAAGGCAGAGCTGAGAGTCAGGGAAATCAGAATCTGAACAAGTTATATGAACTGGAGGTCAGCTCCGCTCTAAGGTAGAAAGGTTGCTTGCTGGGCAGGGGATGGGAGTGTTATTGAAAACCAAAAGGAGGTCAGGTGGGTCTCACTTGAGGCCATTTCATAAACAAAATCAATTTCTCTAAAACAACATAGGAAAAAGCATCTTACTTCTTTAATTTCACTGTAAATGCTTTTTAAAATATTTCATGCTACAGATCCAAAGAAAGTAAAGTAACCTTAGTTTTTATTTAAAAAACATCCTCTCAGCATGGAAATAAAATCATCCAGGAGAAAGAGCTCATACTTTTGCTGGCTGATTTTCCCAAAAAAAAAAAAAAAAAAAAAAAAAAAAAAAAAAAGTGTTCCAAAAATTATTAACTACAACCAGAACAGTAGGAAACAGCTAATAAAATCTGTGCAACTACAACAGGGTAGTATCCCCAAGAAGAGTAATAATCTTCTGCATTGCTCATTAAGTCAAAGCCTATTAAACAATATTTTAATTTGGCTTGGGTTTAAAGTCCAAACACTTGACTTTATATGCCAATCTTTGCAAGCAGAGTGAAGGCAACTGGTGCGTGCTTCCATCAAAAAATGACAAGTCTGGAAGATCTATGCGAAATGCCCATGCCTTCCCTTGGGCACTTATTATGCCTTATATATAAAATACATAGCTATTGTGGCATTTATCATACATTTGCCTTCTCTCCTAGATTGTGAGCTCCTTGAGGGCTGGTCTTTTAGATGCCTGTGCAGGGCTTAACACTGAGCTGACACATGGAAGGGGCTCACTGACACTTTGGGTCACGTTCATTTATCAGAAAGCCCGTCTTTTGAGCAGGAACTGCTTTTTCTGAAGTAACTTGAAATTATACTGGGCAGTTGTTGTAATCTCTTTCTATTTTTCTCTCTCATTTTCCATATTGAGAATTGAAGCCCTTCACTGATTAAATGATATAGTCAAATAACCAATAAAAAATGCTTTAGAGGCGCCTGGGTGTCTCAGCTGGTTAAGCATCCAATTCTTGATTCTGCTCAGGTCTTGATCTCAGGGTTCTGAGTTCAACCCCCATGCTGGGTGTAGAGCCTACTTAAAAAAAAATCCTTTAGAGCAGAGATTGGCAAACAAAATCAGCAGGCCAAATTCAACCCACTGTCTGTCCGTTTTGTAAATAAAGTTGTACTGAAACGTTGTAAGTCATACCCATTCATTTATGTATTATCTATAGTTGCGTATGCGCTATAATAGCAGAGTTGACAATTGTGACTATATGGCCCACCATGCCATAGACATTTACTCTCTGGCCATTATAGAAAAAGTTGTCCCAATCCTGCTTTTGGGTATTAAAGTGGTATCAACATCTAGCAAATAGCAAGCATACATACATTTAAGTGAATCAGTATACTACTTGTTAAGAAATTCCTACTATGGGGAAGTCATTGACTTAGTACTGCAGGAAATATAACAATGAAGATGCCTAATGTAGTCACTGTTTTTCAAAAGGGAGTTTATTATTGAATAGCATAAATCTTATTGGGAGAAAAATAAGACATGATTGCAGGAAACTATGAGAAATACAACAGATTTTTTATGGCTCAAACGATAGGAAATCACATGCAGTTGGAGAGAAGGGACAGGCTCCACTACAAATACTAATAAACAATAGCCTACTCAGAAAAATGGAGAGGGAAGCAACCATGTAAGCCAGAGTAGTAAGGGAAAAGTGAAAGATGGCTCTAAGGTCTTATGTCTCACTACAAGAATGACAGTGCCAATAACAAGGAGTAAGTATCAGTATTTGCTGACTGCTTACTAGATGCCAGGAACATAATCAACCCATTTAATCTATATTTGTAACACACACACACACACACAATCAGGAAGAAACAGATGTGGTGTGATGAGCTCTAACTGGTTTAAGATCTAATGAGATGTGTTAATAAGATAGCTACAAACCAGGATTTGGAGTTTGGGAGAAAGGTTGAAAATACATCTGAGAGTCACTGTACAGAAATAATACTTGATAACACCCTAAATACACAAACTCCTCAAACCTCATATTCTCCCAATATCCAATTTATATCAAAAGAAAAAGAAACTAAACATGATTGGGTATCTGCCCCCACATGGTTAATGGTAAACGTGTTCAGAGTATAGCTAATATTGAACTTAGGGTACTTCTCACAAGTATAAGAAAGACAAAATGGCTGAAACAAGTTGTTATTTTAAAAAAAGTAATGTGTGGGGCACCTGGGTGGCTCAGTGGTTAAGCCTCTGCCTTCAGCTCAGGTCATGATCTCAGGGTCCTGGGATCGAGCCCCACATCGGGCTCTCTGCTCGGCAGGGAGCCTGCTTCCTCCTCTCTCTCTGCCTGCCTCTCTGCCTACTTGTGATCTCTCTCTATCAAATAAATAAAATCTTAAAAAAAAAAAAAAAGTAATGTGTAACATAGTCCACTGCTGATTACACGGAATTTTTTGTTTGAAACCGATTTCCTCCTTTTCGTAAGGAAGTAATCTTCAGGATTTAAACAATAATAAAAACCCTTATATTGAGTCAATTCTGCAAGATTTTGTCTGAATATTGCAACTCTTATTTTTAATAATTTTTAAAGTAAGATTTTATTTATTTGAGAAAGAGAGAGTGACCACAAGCAGGCTCCCTTATGAGCAGAGAGCCCAACGTGGGGCTGGATCCCAGGACCCTAAGATCATGACCTGAGCCAAAGGCAGACGCTTAAAAAAAATGAGCTACCCTGGTGCCCCTATCACAACTCTTAATACATGAGTAATAGGTATTTACTAAGAGTGATTTGCTATGTCCCAAGCACTGTACTAGCAGCTAACATCACAAAGTATTCTTCACAACAAGGCACTATTGCTTCTGTTTTGATCTCCACTTTCAGGTGGGGAAACAGGCTTAGTAACTTTTCAAGGTTTGTACCAAATTTATAACATTATTTTGACTTTACAGAAAATCCACTCTGATGTAGGCTCTTGCATAAAGACAAAAAAGTTATTTTGGAACATCTCATAATGTGGGCTAGGTTTGAGAAACAGTGATCTAATAAGCTTAGTATTTACAATGGTGAGGCTTTTGGTCTACAAAGTCTAGTCTGGAACCTCTCAAAGTAAAATCAGGTCTACTTCTATTCCGAAAGTATAATATTACTATTTCTTACTAGAATATGATATCATCTCACTCTGAAGGGATCCTAATAACAAATTAGTATAAAAAGGCCATTGCTTTTAAAAATAATGTTCCAGAAAACGATGCCTCTTCTACTTAAAACTCGATGTGCCCAGAAGACTCTCCAGGCTCACTGGCATCTCTCAAAAAACAAATCCATGCCAGGAACCTCAGTCAGTCACTACTGCTTCAGGTTTGTTTTGCCCCACTATAGGAGAACTATACCCCATTCATTCTTGAATAAACCCCAGTTTTTATTTATATGCCTCAAAGATAAAAGTGCTTAATTAATGGTTTTTGAGTAAATTTGGAAAGAACTATCCCATAATAGTTTAAACCATATCTTTATCAAAACTATGCCCTTACAGGGCACCTGGGTGATGCAGTCAGTTAAGTGACCAACTCTTGGTTTCAGCTCAGGTCTTGGATCTTGGGGTTGTGAGATCAAGCCCCACTCTGGATTCCGCACTCAGAGTGAAGTCTGCTTGGAATTCTCTCTCCCTCCGCCCCTCTCTCCCGTTCTTTCTCTCAAATAAATAAATCTTTAAAAAATAAATAAATAAATAAAAAGGACCTTACATAAACATCAAAGCAGCAAAGTAAACATGACAAGAAAATGTATCTCAACTTCTTTATGGGAAATAAATGATTCCATTAAAATACAGAAAACAGATTTTGAAAATTACAACTGAATGAACAGTATCAAACTTTGGAGTATTCTAAATTCTTCAGTCAGTAACAACTTAAGTGAGCAGCAACACAATGACTATCTCTTACAGGACCTGGCATTACCAACATAGGTTTTTCTGTTTCAAAACCACTCATTTACTACCTGAGAAGAGAGAGCTGGTTAGAAATGCTGTGGCAAAAGATAAAGGGTGGCCTGCGAACAAAAGCACCTCTCATGAATTCTCCTTCACTGAGAATGTAAGCTCTACAGAGGCAGGATGGTTCCCTTACTGCCATTACCCTAATGTCTAAAATGATAACCTGAACCAAAGTGGGTATCACTGTTTGCAAGTGAATGAATACATGAATTTATTTACGAAGCCATATTAGCTTTTATAAGAAAACACAAATTCAAACCCTGTGTATTCTGGAAAGAAAACTCCCAAACAGATCAGCAGCAAATTCCTTAGGGTTAGACATGCACTCTATAATCCCCTAAGCCTAAAAATAAAAGTCATGTATGGCAAAGCTAAAAACTGGGAAATATTTAAGACTGCTCTAGCGGATCAGGTACATCATGAAACAACTGTCATAAACCCTCCAAAAATGGAAAACACAACCAGTGGAAACTGGCAACATTAAATATTTGGTAAAAAGACTTTGCTCTGGAGTCACTGGAATGCTGTAAATCATAGGATACATTTAAAATCAACAGCCACAAGGAAACTACATGTTTCTGCCTTGTAAGTACTTTTTAGGAAATAATAAAATCCTTCCATTTTAGCATGCTTATCTTATATTAGAAGCCTAATATTTTAAAACCTATAATAATATTACTTAGATGTTCTCTGAATGTTTAATGATACATGTAATCAAGTTACAATCAAATATAAGTGCTCATCTTATCCTATCTATGAATGCATTATCTGAAAAACAGTGATTTAAACATCTTTAATTTAAAAAATCATTAAAAAAATCAAATGAAAATCTATTTCTAAAAGGATTCTCAGGTATCTAATTTCATTATTCATGATTAGAAAATACTTGAAAACTGGAAGTTTTATAGCAATTAGGATCACGGTATCATGAAGCGGACTTAACAATTCAAAAATAAATGATGCACCTTATCCCAATGTAGAATAAAAACTCCTTCACTGGATTTTCTTTGCCTTCTTCCTAATGACTTCCAATAGACTACTGAGTTCAAATAAACAACTCAAATGGGGAAATTTGGATAACAAGTTTTTGATATAGATAAGAGAAAGTCAAAATACTTTTCATGTTATTCAGATTGGCTCAGGTTTAGTATCAGAACAGCCTATTCTAGGTATTCCTTGAACAATATCACCTTTTACTTTATTAATCTATCATGCCTTTCCCGTTGGGAATTAAGGTTAACCCAAGGCCCAACTTTGGTCCCTTTTGTGACCTAAAGAAGGTATAAAAGAGAAAATTTTTGGGTTCCTAAAGAAGGTATAAAAGAGAAAATTAAGGATCTTAATGGAAAACAAAGCACAGAGAAACTGAGTGCCTACAATTAGGTCACTGGACCTCCAATTCAGTGCACTTTTTGACCTGGTTTCAGGTTCAGGTTTACACTCTCTGTTAAAAGAAACCTTTCCAATCTGACTGGTATCTTCCTGTGCTCTGGTCTCTCTGTATCCTAATTTCTAATGCAATTGTGTGAAATGATTTTCCCAACTGCTTCCCTCTGGATCATGTCATGCTGTAGGCATTTCTGTCAGCCACTCTCCTGGAAAACACTCGTCTGCTAGGAAATGCTGAAATCTCCATCTCAAAATCTCTAACCTCTTTGCCTCTTCAAACATTTATAGCACACATTTCCAAGTTAAAAGTGAAGGCTATCTGAGCCCAAACAGCCTGTCCTGTATTATAAACTTTAAAATACTAAGCATCCACCTTTTAACATGTATAGTTTTGGTTTCCTAGAATTTTGGAAAAAGAGAATACTATGTCAAAGAGTCATGGTTAGCTGTCTCAGTGAGCAGCGGATATCTTCACTGGCCACGTCCCAGTTTGCCTAGACTTAAAATGAAAATATAGCAAACTTTCTCTTTCTGGTAATGGAGGAAATAAAAATGGTAACAACAAAGAAAGAAAATTAAAAAAAAAAAAAAACCAAAAAACTATAATAAACTAAAACAAAACAAAAAAAGGAAAAAAGAAAAAAAAAAAAAAAACAAACCCAAACCTTTTGTTCTTACCAGTTGTACCAAAATGATAATGGGCTGTTTTCCTTAGTTTTGGTAAAGAAATTTAATTATTTGCCTAACAGATTAGGAAAACAAGGTGACCGTGGTCAAGATGATGCCCAACCTCATCAAAATATTTTTATTAAGTCTAGAAAGGCATGGACATTAGGGAGGGCATGTGCTATGGTGAGTGCTATGAATTGTGTAAGACTGATGAATCACAGACCTATACTCCTGAAACAAATAATACATATATGTTAATAATAAAAAAAGCAATATATTTCAAACACATACTTATTAAGAAAACCACTGCATTCATGCAGCATTAAAATAGTAGCCAATGTCTGCTATCTGTAATTATACACAACAAAGGAAATGATGAAGCTAATCAGCCACATGGGTAGCACTTTCACTGTCTCCCTTCCAACCATTCTGGAGCCATTTACCTGTTATCCCCCACACTGGCAGTCTAGGACAAGGAGCTGGCAAACACTCAGAGTGGTGCAGAAGTGTTAGAAGGTTGGACACATCAGCAGGTTGTCAGGAGAAGACTTGAGAGAAGATGAGATGAGACAACTATCCGAAAGTGATTTCATTTTTCATAAAAACTCTCACAGGTGTTCTCTTAACAGGCTTATGAGACTGAAGCCACAATATATTCATCAAGAGCGTACAACATAAATGCGAGTAACATTTACAAGAATTAACTAAATAAAATATAGCAAATGTTAAGAAAGGAACTGAATTTGAATGAGGTAACAGATAATAAAAGAAGGAAAAATTATTTAATGATTGATAGGAGGTAAATTCCAAGGGAGTGATGCAAATTGTTTTGTTTAAACATGAATTGTATGAAATTTACTTTAAGATTTTGCTAGGGAAAACTGAAAAAAATGTACCTTTTACATCAGTATTTCTCACTAATTACATAAATGTTTGATTGCCAATTTCAGAAATACTGATTTTGGTTAACATGGATATTATAAGTGGATAAACTATCTGTGCAGAACCCATAAAATTTTCCACCCCTCACTTAAGACCCCAAATATTTTGGGGGAAGGAGTAGAGTTAAAGCATGAATTGTATATAAATATACTGAATTAACAAGTCTAGGGAAAAAACTATGTGATAGAAAACTTGAACTTTTTTTTATCACTGAACCATGATCAATGATATGAAGTTGAGAGTATCTGAGATATATTGGTAAAAGTTGGTTAAGACTTGGTGTTTAAATCTGTTCTTAACTACAGGTCTTATCTTATGTGTAAACATTTTGTAAGAATCCATTTATCTGTAGTAGTAGTAATAAAAGCATGCACTTACCATGTGCGGAATGAAATACCTTAACCTCTCATGACAATCTTTTTTTTTTTTTTAAGACTTTATTTATCTGAGTGAGAAAGAGAGGGAACGAAGGAGTGCACAAGCAGGGGGAATGGCAGAGGGAGAAGGAGAAGCAGGCTCCCCGCTGAGAAAGGAGTCGGACTAGGGGCTCCCTCCTAGGACCCTGGGATCATGACCTGAGCCAAAGGCAGACGCTAATCAACTGAGCACCCAGGTGCTCCTCACGACAATCTTTTTTATTAAGATTTTATTTATTTATTTGACAGAGAGAGAGATCACAAGTAGGCAGAGAAGCAGGCAGAGAGAGAGGGGGAAGCAGGCTCCCCAATGAGCAGAGAACCTCATGCGGCGATCGATTCCAGGACCCCGAGATCATGACCTGAGCCAAAGGCAGAGGCATTACCCACTGAGCCACCCAGGCAACCCTCCTCACGACAATCTTATAATAATTATCATCCCCATTTTATTTTATTTATTTATTTATTTATTTTTAAAAAGATTTTATTTATTTATTTGACAGACAGAGATCACAAGTAGGCAGAGAGAGAGGGGAGGAAGCAGGCTCCCTGCTGAACAGAGAGCCCGATGTGGGGCTCGATCCCAGGACCCTGGGACCATGACCTGAGCAGAAGGCAGAGGCTTTAACCCACTGAGCCACCCAGGCGCCCCCATCCCCAGTTTAAAGGTGAGGAAACTAAGGTAAGTGAGGTTGTAAAATTTACTCAAGTTAACATAACTGGAGAAATCCCAGCTTTCCTTTCACAGCTTGGACTCTAAAACCTCTAAGCTAACTAACAAATCAAGTCATAGGTGAGACTAACCAGATACAGTCTGAACTGATTCTAGTAGTTTTGTTAAATGAACAATGAAAGAGCATCAAAGGTCATAAAAGATCAGTGTTTTGTAATTCAGTACAATGACAATGTTCCTGGCACTTAAGAAGACTTTGCAGAGACTCCCAGAGATCTTTGGTGTAGTCTATTTCACCACACCATTAATGCAGGAACAGCCCAGTCAAGTTAAGTTTCTCAAGTAATAGAGTTTGTTAGATCCCAGCTCTCTTTACATTTCTCGGCAGAGAATGCAATGTACGCTATGCTCAGTTAATCACGTGAAGTTTTGTATTTCCAAAGGCAACAACATGAACTCTGTTGTAGAGAATATTTCTTGAAGTAAGTTAAAATGGGTTTTAGGAATCTTTTACTTGTACATAATGCTATTTAAAAAGCGGGGGAGGCGCCTGGGTGGCTCAGTGGGTTAAAGCCTCTGCCTTTGGCACATGATCCCAGGGTTCTGGGATCGAGCCCCACATCAGGCTCTCTGCTCGGCAGGGAGCCTGCTTCCCTTCCTCTCTCTCTGCCTGCCTCTCTGCCTACTGTCTGTCAAATAAATAAATAAAATCTTAAAAAAAAAAAAAAAGACTTCATTTATTTATTTGACAGAAAGACAGTGAGAGGGAACACAAGCAGGGGGAGTGGGTAAGGGAGAAGCAGGCTTCCTGCTGAGCAGCGAGCCCAGTGGGGCTTGATCCCAGGACCATGACCTGAGCCAAAGGCAGACGCTTAACAACTGAGCCACCCAGGTGCCCTGTGCATAATGCTATTTTAAGATATTTTAACCAGAGTAATTTTTCAATTGAATTTATCCTATAAGTGTGATTATTTTAAAATTTTAATTTGAAAATCATAGTAGTAAAATAACCAGCTACTTAAGCTAATCAAGCTACTTAATTATATTACAGAATTAGAAAATATTTAAAGAAACAGGGAGGGAAGCAATTTTACCTTACTAAATTTTGCTGTGTATATTCAACCTTCATTAAAATTTGGACCCCAGTTTGAGAGCGAATGTAGGCTTTCAACCTGAAATAAAAATGTCATATTGAAGGAAGCAAAACTGATTTTTAATATATTTCAAGATAATATCTATGGAAGACCAAACATTTAATTAAGAGTAGCTAATAATACTTAAGATTCAACTATCCAACGCAGAAAAAAAGGTTAAAAATATTTTCTAACCAAGGATTTGAATTTTTAAAAAATTACCTTTCTTCTCTCTTAAATTAAAAAATATTTATTTCAGTAAATTAAGTTAAACTTGGTATTTATTTTTAAAAAATGCATCCAATTTAGTGACAGGTACTTTGTCTTACTGCCAAACACATGACCAATGATTATAGTTGGATTATCAGTATTAAGAAGAAAAGAAATTCAACCATTATACGTGTACCAAAGACACTACTTGATATGGGGCGTGGATTTGGTTCAGTCTGAGCACAACCTTTTATTAGAAGTAGAAGATGAGATTTAATTAGAATTGGATCAGACATTTTAGAATCCACCCGATCTAAAAGTTAAACACCAGGTTACTCTGGAACCAAACCAAGCATTCCTGTCCTAAGCAGGTACCATCTGGAGAAAAAAAAAGTTAAATGGGTTCCTGCTCAGGAAAACTAATTCACACTCTAATAATAGATTTGCTTTTTGAGTGCTGCCTACTGTGTGCTAGGCCCTGTACTAGAAACTTTATAATTCCGGGGTTTTTTTTTTTAAGCTTCAAATAACCTTATCTAGTGAATATTATCATTCTCATTTTACTGATGAAAAAAATTGAGGTCCAAAAGTTAAGTAACTTACTCCTTGATCACATAGTAAAAAAGAGACAGAGTGAGCTACTATAGCCCAGATATATAACTGAATCTTTCTACTGTTCTATGTTAACCATTTTTATCCATGCTATATTTCTGGACAGGAGGCAGAATGTATCTTAATTAGTTTTACGAAGACTTGGTTGAAACAGAACTCCCTGGTCTTTAACAATTATTCAGAAACTCTTAATTTTCCAAGTTTCTGATTCAACTTTAAATAAGTTTGATTCGAGAGTTAACAGTGCAGACTCTGATTCCAGAACACCTGGGTTTAAATCCCAGCTTCACTGCTTACTTGCTATATGAAGTCATTTAACCACTTTAAGGCTTAGTTTCCCCACCTGCAAAATGGGCATAATAGTAGTAATCTACCTTAAAGGGTTACTGTGAGGATTAAATTACTTAGTACATATTTATTATCTACTCCAATGAGTGTCTGGAAAACAGTAGATACTAAGTATTATGTACTGTTTTTATTGCTATCCAAAAACATCATCCATGACTGACAAAACCTTGAGTAAACACCAAGGAAATGGCACAGAAAGTAAACTGTACTGACATATCATATTCTAATAAAGTCACAGCTCTACATAATAAATGTGTACATAACCAGTACCTCAGCATTTTTAATAATTTCAGAAAATTACAAGACTTTTGAAGCATACCTTTGACGAATTACAGGATCAGATTTTTCAGGATCAATATAAGGTCTTAGGATTTCGTTAATAGTTTTATCATCTGGTACTCTTCCCAACAAAAACAAAAACAACAAAAAGAAAACATTATGTATAAGCTTCTACTAATGGTGTTAACTTGGAATTACTAAATCTTGTGGTGTTTTGTTTAAATGACTAAACACAGACCTTTTATTTTACTCTTGGCAAAATATAACATCCTTTTAAGCAAAAACTGCTTAGGAAAAAGGCTCAAAAAAACTTCTTGGACACACTTAAAAAGTCCTAAAAAGCAATATTTTGAGAAGCTCCCTATAAATCAATTATAAAAATATGAAGCCTCTTTTAACACACACCTGTGCTCACAGATGAGAAGAAAGAACTAAGGATGAAATATGTTTGAAAGATGTAGAAATATAAAATCCGAAAAAAGGTTGCAAATTTCAGTGCATGTTCAATTTCAAGTTTATTCATTCTAAATCATAAGACCAGGGTAAAAAATTGATACTACTTTTTCTGGAAACAAAGTATTTCAAGTTTTTCAACTTTTCAGTAAATATGCACATTGTTTAGAATTATAAATCTGTAGAAACAAAATTAAGACACTGCTTTGAATGAGTAACTTTTTCCTCAATTATTCATATTCATATATACTACTGTGCTATAATATCTCCATCCATAATATTTAAGTCCTTTCCCTGACTTTAGTCTGGTATAAACTTCAAAGGTAACAACTTAGTTATCCATTTTACTCCTGATATACATTTAAGTTAACAATTTATTGTAAATATAAAACCACAATAAGAACAAAGTTCTTAATAGTTGTAATACTATACCTTTTTTCTATGTACACAGCTTGACTCTGAGGAAACTGGAGCTTCACATGCCAACAAAACTGCTGTTTTCTAAATTAGAAGATAATCTTATGAGGATCAAGGTAGACAATAAATTTTCTTTTTCAGATAGTAATTCAAAAAGTATTCCTAACACTTAATGTATCTTTCAACTATTTTCTAAGGTTTTAGAGGCTGTTTTCAAACAATATACCTGTAAGGATTCTGAAGAGGAAAACAAAATTAAGTGCAGCAGTTTTGAATTACAAGGACTTTACACTCCTGAATTAGAAGGCAATTTCACACAGATCAGGGGATTTTGAGATCAGTGTGTTACTATTTTAAGTTTACAAATAAATTCCTCCCGACTAAAAACAACGAGCTGATGTCTTTGCCTAACTAGTTTGGAAATTAAGTGAATGAAGTGTTGTCTGGTTGCAACCAGCTGGCTGAAGATACACTTCCAAGCCATGAGTGCGTGCATTTAGTAGCAAAACAGTAGACAACAAGTTGGTTGCTAAGCAGAATGCACTCTCAGCTAGAGTCCTTTTGCTTTCAGGTCTAAACTTTGGTTTGATACACGATCAACAGTAATAATTCGCCAAATGACTAATTTTAGCATAATGACCATATGTTCTATTTAACACACCTAAATTTGGTGACACTATATACTATTCCTTCTTTAAAAATTTTAATGCTTCAAATATTCAATCCAACAGAGAAATTTAAATGTTTTCACCATATGATGGTTTTACATGTTTTCCTTACTTAGAGGAAATTTCTAACAACCCACTGGCAAGTTAATGGCCAACAGCGTGTCCAAGCAAATGACCAGCATCACTATAAATCTGTCCCTTAGCAGGATGGCTCCAAAATCTCAAAAAGTTTTCTTTTAATACAATCTAGTAGAGTATCTCTCACTAAACATTTATATGATTTAGTCAAATTTTTATCAGATACAGTAAGAATAAAAGCAAGTAAAAATCCTTCTTTTAGGGTAAGTCTATCACAGATCTGCTTATGGAAGTTTTCGTTAATAACAAGACAGTTTTTAGCATGAGCTAGAAAAAAAATATGCTTGATTATACTTATGTTGAAAGTGCCACTTATCATATAAGAAATAATCATGTTAAGTTTAGCATTTCTTTTTTTTCTGATAGAACAGAGTCATAAAGCACCCTTTATTAACTTAAAGACCAGATGTCTAAAATCTCAGAGGAAAAACCTCTAAAAGAAATCTGAATGCAAATATAACAGTTCCTGGTTTTAAATAAACAATTCTTCCAAAACAAAACACTCTGCAATGTTCGTTATCTGTGAAACAGGCATTGTATCATATCACCATCAAAAAGGCTCAGAGATTCCATATTTCCTTTCTCCCCCTATTTATTTATTCATCTGAGAGAGAGAGCGCACACATGTAGGGTGGGGGACCAGAGTGGTAGGGAAGAAGAAAGAACCTCAAGCAGATTCCGTGCTGACTGGAGTGTATGGAGCCCAACATAGGGTTCAATCTCACAACCCTGAGATCATGACCTGAGCCCAAACCAAGAGTCAGATACTCGACTGAGTCACCTAGGGCCCAATTTCACATTTCTTAGTTAAGATATAAACCAATTTTTAATCTAAATGTATAATATGGCTTCTTTCTAAATATATTTGTTTTTCCCATGTTATAGAGGAGAAATAAGATTATGAATTCATCATCTTATGGAATTGTAAATCATATTTAATTACTCCAATCATTGCTTGAGTAATTTCAAGAACCATTCCTCTTTCTTAACACTCAGTAGACACTAAATACCTTCAGAAAGTACTTAGCATTCCAAAAACAATGGAAGAAAAGCCCCTGGAAATCATTTTATTTGCTATAGTTAACTAGTTGTGATTGTAAAGAAGTCATTCACTACTATTTTATTATATATACATTGCTAAATTATGACTATTATAAAAATATTTCTATATATGGTCTCAGTTCAAACATGAACAAATTTGAGAAGTATGTATACTTTTAACAAATGACCTTGCAATTTTTTCATAAACAAGGAAAAAGTATATAAAGAACACTCAATGCACCCATACTCAAGATTAAACCAACTTGCATGTTGCCATATTTGTTTGAAATATTTTTTTCTTCTAAGGAATAAAAAGTTAATTGAACTGTTCCTTGATCAAATTCCCTTCCCATCCACCATCAGAGGTAGCTAATTTCCTGAGGTTGGGTGTATATTCTTGCCATTCATGGTTTTGTACTTTATGTATATACCCGTACACATATGTATAAACAATATAGATTTTGTGTAATATTAACATTTACTTCAAAGTTATCATATTCTAAATATCCTATGCCTTGCTTTTCATTTATATTATCCTTTAGATTTTAATACATACAGATTAGTTCATTAACTTAAACTGTTCTATAGTATTTCATTTTGTGAAAAATGCCAAAATCTATTTATCTATTCTCTACTGACAGATATTATGATTGCTTCCACTTTTTTATCATTTGATTTACCATATTAAATTACAGTAAAGAAAAAATAAAAGATTATCCCTAGGGATGAGTCTATCATTTACCTCTTCTGGTACACAAAATTAAATATTAGCTTCATTGAAAAACTGCCTTTATTTTTTAACTCTATGGTAGTGTAAAAATCATTTGCAAACAGTAGTTCAGAATACAAAATTTAAGTGAAAGAATGGACATAGGAGGTTGAAGGGTACTGTATAAAGATTCCTGAAATGGCTGAGTTAATTTATTTCTGAAGTAGTTGCCAGTTCTTTAGTGTTCCTGAAACTGATGTAGTTCTGCCATGGGCAATGAAATCTAAATCTCAAAAGAATTAGGGTTTTTTTAAGTTAAATTTTTAATTTTAATTCTAGTGTAGTTAACATACAGTGTTCTATCAGTGCTCATCATGATAAGCACTATCATCTGTTTCACCCTCCCCTACCTCCCCTCTGATGAGCATCAGTTTGTTCTTCAAAGAATTAAGTTCATTTCCCACTTTTCATAATTATATATAGTGATACATGTCCCAATTATAAAAATACATATACACCAAAATCACATTATTTTTGAGGGGGACTGTAATTTTATGTTTTATGTTTGCATTAGTAAAATCTCTAGAACACTGTAAAGGGCAATGGAACACTTTAGTGAGTATCTTTTATGCATGCACACACACACACATACATTTTTGTATTTTGGACTATTCTGTAAAGATGGATTCCAAGGAGCAGAATCACTGGACTAGAACAGGGTTTCTTAACCTAGGCAGTGCTGACATTTTGGACCACATACCCCTTTGTTATGGTGGTGGTGGTGGTGGTGGAGGTGGGAAAAGACAGGGGAGACAATTCCCCCTGCAGGATGTTTAGCAGCATCCCTCAAGATGCCACTAGCAACACCCACTGCTCCCGTATGACAACCAAAGATGCCTCCAATTCTTGCAGATGTCCTTTGGGAGGCAGAATCACCACTTACTGAGAACCACCAGGATAGAGCTTAAAACATTCACTATTACTCCTACTATATCAAGACTACTATCCCCTAATTTCAACAAAATGCCTTCAACTATAATCATGTCACTGTGTCCTTGCCATAATTACCAAATTCTCACGAATGGAAATACTGTAAACAAATATTCTAGGTAACTTATGTACCTCAAGGCACTATGTCTAGAGTTTGATAACAGACTAATGAAGAACAGTGGCAATTGTTAAACCTAATGTCCCCTTCTGGACCACCTGACAAGTAAGAGAACAGTGACCTCTCTCTGAGTCCCATGAAACTAAAACTACTCATGCATAGCAAAGCTTTTTCTCCTGCCCCCTCAATCATGCATTCTTAATGAGGGCAGCATCACCCCAAAGGGGGATAAAGTTTGTTCTTGTGAGTGCTAAAAAAAAATCTCAAATATTACCATGGCGTGTGGGCTTCCAAAGGGCCACTGTACATAAACAAGATTAATAAGAACACAGTATATCTATGGTATCAAATATCATGGAGGAACAATTAGACGGAAAACGTCTAAAAGGGCTCCTTGGGAGGCAATAATAATAATAATAAAGGCTGAGAAACATTTATAAGTATTAAAAGAGGAAAATAAATATTATACTTGATTTTAATAAGGTAATACAGGGCACTTACTTAACAGTTAATGCTTACTAGAAACTGTTAAGGCTCATTCTCTCCCACAGTTTAAAGAAAATAGTATGTGCGCAATGACACAAATTTACAGGGGATGCAAATTCTATACCCGTGCCTGTAATTATTCTTCTGACTCCATGACTTAAAATTGCTAATTTTCATATCTGGAGTGCTACCACAATTCCAAGGAAGAAGGGCAGAAAACAAAGGCACCAGATCCTTTTAAATGGCACTGATCTCTTGATACAGAAAGATTTTCAAGTTCATTTGTAACCAAAGAAATGGAAATGGAAATGAAATAGTTTTACCTGTCAGATTTACAAAGAGGTCGTTAAAATTAGAAATACTAGGGAAGAGTGGTGAAATGGACACTTTTCATTGTTGATAGAAATATAAATTGGTGTAAGCTTCCGGCAGTTTAGTTTCATAAAAGCTATAAATAAATATTCACAATAAAAAATACACATATTTTTGCCTCAACAGTTTTAGTACCAGGAATTTATTCCAAGGAAATAATTGGACAAGTAATGACATATGTTCATGCCTGCTGTTTCACTCTAGAAAAAAATAAAAAACAACCTAAATGGGTATCATCAGGGAACTGATTAAATAAATTATAGCAGATCTACATAATGAATGAAAAGATGAGGCAGAACTATATGCACTGAGGTAGAAAAATGTATGTGTTGAATGAGGACATATATGTTTAAAATACATATCCATAAATGTGTTTACAAGTATGAAGGACAGGCCCAAACTTTTAACTACGGTTATTTCTTGCCATAATGAAAGGACTTAATTCTTACTTTATACATCTCTATTTAATCTCTGACATAATGATTTGCTAATTTTTATAATCAGCAAAATAAAATGTTTCCACGGGAAAGTAGAGGATGATAGTCCTAGAAAGGACAGGACTAATTTGACCATTCTTTTTAAACCTAAAAATATTCCTTAGTGGAAGTGTTCTTTTAAGAGGTTTCCTTTTGGGCGCCTGGGTGGCTCAGTGGGTTAAGCCGCTGCCTTCGGCTCGGGTCGTGATCTCAGGGTCCTGGGATCGAGTCCCGCATCGGGCTCTCTGCTCAGCAGGGAGCCTGCTTCCTCCTCTCTCTCTCTGCCTGCCTCTCTGTCTACTTGTGATCTCTCTCTGTCAAATAAATAAATAAAAAAATCTTTGGAAAAAAAAAAAAAAGGTTTCCTTTTTATCTTAGAGATTATTACCCTACCAGAACTAGGGTTACTCATCTAATCATTTTGACAGCTTCAAAGCTATCTTCCTCAAGAAATAGTCCACAGGGGCGCCTGGGTGGCTCAGTGGGTTAAAGCCTCTGCCTTTGGCTCAGGTCATGATCCCAGGGTCCTGGGATCGAGCCCCACATCGGGCTCTCTGCTCAGCAGGGAGCCTGCTATCCCTCCTCTCTCTGCCTGCCTCTCTGCCTACTTGTGATCTTTGTCTGTCAAATAAAAATTTAAAAAAAAAAAAATTAAAAAAAAAAAAGAGAAGAAATATTCCACAGCTAAGAGTTACATACGAAGGCTGAATTCTTAGTACTAAGATTTCTAATAAAAAATTTAAATGAGCTTGAATATTTTTGTTTTTAAAAAAAAAAATTACCAATTTTCATTCCACTCTCTCACTGACTAACCAGTATTTACTCAAAGGCTCCCTAAGCATTAAGCATGCGAACAAAGGGGACGAGGCCATGGAAAGCTTCTGTTTAGGGCTTAAATCCACCACCAATCCTGGGCACCGTGTTTCCCTTCCATATGGCTATGAGAGAAATACAGTTTCCATATGAAAGCACCTTGTTCTTCATGGATGCTGTACAGAGGAAGAATACTCAACATACTGTATGGACCAGAGGTAGGAGAAGGCAAAGGTTAAGTGGACTCTGGGCTTAAGTCCTACTCTTAACAATTTGTAACTTGATGTGATCTTGAGCAAGAGATAAATTTCTGTGACTCAGGTTTCTCAGAATAAAGTGGGGGATAACAATAGTATTTATATCATAGGATTAAATGAGTAAATATATGTTGAGAGCTCAGAATATATAAAAAATGTTAGTTACTCTTTTTACCATTGTTGTAATTCCACATTCAATTCAGTGTTCTGAGTTACGAAGCTTAGCACAGAAATATTCACAGGTCCTTTGAGAATATTTTGCAACGAGTTCCTGACCAAATTCCACTTACCTTGAATTTAGTGTTTAGTGGCTAGAGATGAAACTGAACATTTGGATTCATATTAGATTGTTAAAAGCCCTGAATGTTCTGCTAAACCCTATGGATTTTATTTTGTGGTTAATGCACCAACAACAAAGCTTTTAAAAAAATGAAATGAAGGGGGGCGCCTGGGTGGCTCAGTGGGTTAAGCCTCTGCCTTTGGCTCAGGTCATGATCTCAGGGTCCTGGGATCGAGCCCCGCATGGGGATCACTGCTCAGCAGGGAGCCTGCTTCCTCCTCTCTCTCTGCCTGCCTCTCTGCCTACTTGTGATCTCTGTCAAATAAATTTAAATAAATAAATAAATAATGAAATGAAGGGCTTGGCGGGAGAATCATCATCCTACTACTTAACTCTCCTAGTAAATACTTCTATAGTATATTCAAGACATTAACTTTTCAGCCCTTATTTGTAATTATTAAGGGAAATGTTTCTCACTACTTTTGAGAAGCACAATAATAGGTCATGTCAGTTCAAACGTCTAAAATTTTTACTTCTGATTTTTAAATACAGGTGACTCCATGGGAGTAAGCTAAAGCTAGAATTTCCACATGTCTAATCTTCAGAATACTATATCACTAATTAAGTTAGTAAAGTCCATAGCTGATCAAACCTACCAGCAGAACCTTTTACCAGAGTACTAGCAAGGAGCAATAGTAATAACAATAGTTTATTAAGTGCTTTTAATATGTCCGACATTGTTCTAAAGGTTTTACCTGTATTACTTCATTTAATTCTTTTAACTCTGAGATGAATGCCATTATTTCATTTTACAGATGAGAACCCTAAGACAGAGAAAAGTCTCTCAAGGTCATTATTCAGTTGGAAAGTTGCAGATTTGAACCCAGACAGTACAATTATTCCAGAGTCTATGCTCTAATCAACTATACCATTATGAACTTATCAGAAGTGCAAGTTCAATAACAAACCATGTATCTTTACGTACTGTTAAATGCAGCTGAGTTATTTTTTATATATTTGCCTTCATATTTTGAAATCATTTATAACAGTTATAGTTTAACTGCCTCCTTGGCAGTCTCTTACCACCACCCTCGTTCCTAATCTATAACCATACTTTGAGGAATGGAACCCATTCCCTACCTCTAGGGATATGCACTTAATTGGTTGGCTTAAGAAAATCACTACCCATTTTCCTTGACACAGTGGCTCAGGATCAGGACTGGGCAGATGACCGAGGTGGCCTTATTGTGGTGAATTTCAGGCTTCCTGTTCAATAATGCTGGGAGAGAAGCACTCCTGGATCTTTACTACAACTCAAACTGTTACCAGGGCACCCTATGAGCATGAGGATTGAGCTTACACCACAGAAGATACAATGGAGAACCAGCAAAAAACTGAGTTATTGATGATGTAATTGAGTCATTTTATCTATTAACTCTGAAGTCCATTCTACCTCTGGACATTCGGTTATGATGGCCAATAATATACCCTTTAAAACTCAAACCGGTTTGAATTGGGTATTTTATTTCAAGCAACATCAAGCATCCTGATATAAGGAATTGAAGTTTTCTTCTTTCTAGGTTTCATCTTTCATTTTTCATTTTGAAGCAGTAGAAAAGGGATAGACTAAACTGTAAATTGTCAACTCTTATGAAATTTGGAAGCAGCACATTCTACCTGAAGGAATTTCAGGAAAAAACCATTTTGTTCCACCATCAGTTATAAAACTTTATCTGAATTTAAAGCAGAAAGAAAATCTACCAAATTTTGAAACCCTTCGAGGGAAAAACAAATGTGTAAAATATCTACATAATCCTTCACTCACAGACATTTTATCTTTTAGAATACATTTCAAGAGCAAATTTTAAAGTCTCAAGAATAAATATAACTATTCTTCATAAAAATAATCCATCTATTTTATTAGGATTGGTACTATAATAAGTGTTTTTGGAAGAGTGAATACAAAGGATCTGTGTAGTTACTTAGCATGGATTAAAATTACTGGAATTGGGGAGAATAAAAACCATAATTTTATATGTCTCACATCATTATGAAAATACTTTGAAAAGTTCCAGTTATATATTACATTTTGCTCTTTTAAAAATTAGTTTCACCACTACACAATAATAATAGGAAACAGGTTAAGTATGTGGTACTGGCTTTAGTAGACAGTATATTAAGAAAATGGATATAGCAGGTGAAGACTGAAATGAAAAAGTACATCTTGCTTCAAATAACTGATAAATACTTGAGCACTTAATAAAGTAGTTCTCAACTGGGAGTTGTACCAACCTGGGCGGTGGGGACATTTGGAAATGGCTGGGCAGTTCTGACTGTTCCAAGACTAGGAAGCACTTCAGGCATTTTAGTGGGGAGAGAACAGAAATGCTAACCTTCCTGTAATGCATGGGAAAGTCCCACACAACAAAAAAACAGTCCTGTTCAAAATGCCAATAGAGCCCTTACTAAGAAACACTAGAATGCAGAAAGGAGAGCACAAGTATACGCATACCAAAAACTGAATGCCAGCACTAAATGCAGCATGTGTTTCGTATTAACTGTGGAGAAAATATGTACTATAGGAACTGCAGCAAAAAGAAGTAACAGAGAAGATGAGCTATTGTGTCTTCACAGATGGTTAGAAAATAATGGATGAGGAAAACATTCTAGGATTAAGCATGGTGACCAGCCTGGGTATACTTGCTTGACTATATTAGGAAATATAGACTATTCAGTATGGATCCCTCATACCAAAAGGAACATTTTCTGCTCAAAGTATGACTATCTAAACTCCCTAACATGGCATATAAAGTCCTGCAAAGCCCAGGCCAAGTGGGACTCTCTCCAACCTCATCTCCTACCACTTGCCAACTCCCAACCTAGTTTCTAGATACACCAAACCACATACAGTGTCTTACCTTTACTACTTTATCCTGTTGCATCTGATAGTCTCCCACAAGACCAGCCTCAAACCTAGACTTAACTTCTTGATTTTGAGCAGGTGACTGTCACAATAAAAACACATTTTATAAAGACGAGTCAGACAGCCATGTGTCGAGTGACTGAGGTAAGGAGACACTGAGGTAGGGTGGGCACTCAGAAGCTCTTCAGTAATCCAGGGTGAGACAAGGTGGGCCCGCATGGGAGAATACAGCTGATAAATGCTATGGTGAAGGAAGGGGAAAGAACAGATGCCAGAGGCATATCATGAAGTAGTAGACCTGGGGACTGCGGAAGGACTTCCTTAACTGAACCTGGGTGGGGACTCCAAGAAGACCAAGGGTGTTTTCCATTTCCATGAATGCTGGCTAATTGCTGTTATGGAAAAGTACCACCTCTGTGATGCTATGTCAAAGAAACTTCCTCACCATTGCCTACACCGCCCCGTTAAGGAAATGCCTGTTTGGGGAACCATTAAGCTTCTACTTTTTCATACTGTTTTTTTCTAATTCCCTGCTGTTGCTCTGAAATCTTTCCACCAAACTAGATCACTGCAAAATCCACTTGTCCCTCTATTACCACAACTGTTAAACCCATCATTTCCTTTTCCTTTGCTCTTTTCTAAAGTCAATTTGCAGTAAAGTATACTATTCATAGGTCATCATGCAAGTAAAATACTGTGTTTTATGAAGGGTATCATCACATAACTGGTTAAGGAAAAAATGCTACTGACATTAATAAAGTGGTAGATGGGTATATTACTGCAATATAATTAGAATGCTGTAATTTTATCTGAAGGAAACAAAGTAATTTTGCGAATCTGTAAAAAAAAAAAAAAGGTTACTTCTTTACAAGAGAGACATCTAGTGGCTAGCTTCTAAAACAGGACAGGGGCTCAATTATTAATTCACACTGTTGTTAAATAACGGGCATACTTCTACCATCTTCACAGACTTAAAGACTCTCTTAGACATTCCGTATTAGTACATTCAGACCTGTTCCATTCTTCTTCCACTGTAAAAACATGCCATGATTTATGTTGTCCACTCCTGGCAAATTATTTAGATTCATACTACTCTTTTGCTATTACAAATAACACTGCACTCAATATCCTTGTACATATTCCATTTAAATGGTTGTATCTATCAAATAAATTTCTAGAAGTGGAATTGCTAAGTGAACAAGTAATTATCATGTCTTCCTGATCCATCTCTTTTCCCCTACTGCCTTATCTTTGTACTGGGGCCACTGTTTATTTTAAGTAAGACATTTCAGAAGAGATCATCTGAAAACCTTCTCAGTAGCATACATTAAGAAATCCTGGAGAAATAAACAGACTGAGCTCATAGGCAAGTAAGAGATATCTTCCGGAACCAAAAGGAAGCAGGAACTAAAGACCCTGAGGGAATGCTGAAATGACACCTGCTCTGGAAACCTTTGCCAATTTTGGTACCGAGAGGCTTGTACACAACTATGGGGTGACAGGAGACATGATCTTGGACCCACATATTTTGGAGACCTCAAACTGGGATCACACCATAAAACCAGTGAAAATGTAAAGCAGAAAAATCCTGACCACTAGCAAAGGAAACAACTAGGAAATATGTGGACCTTAGCCCGGGCTCTAGGAGAAAGGTAGAAATGGTAGAGGGAAAGACCTCAATTGAAAATGTGGAACTGCAGCTTCCTCAAATTGGTTGGGATTCAAATTATTCCTACTAATATAGTCTGAGAAACTTAAGACTAAGAAATTAAAAAGGATCCTGAATTGGAGCCATAGAGTATCTTGGCATAAGCAAATGCATGCCACCTTCTATGTCAACTTGCGTTCAAAGCTCTTTTTTAGAAGAAAAAAAACAAGAAAGCCAGCCACCATAACCAAAAGTCAGCAGAAACAGCACACAGCAGTAACAGACTTCTAATACTGGAATTATTTAAACAGATAATAAATGTTCTAAATTATTAAAGGGGAACTTAAACATGAGAAAAGAATACAGTTCGATCTAGAAGAGCAGAGAGATTTGGGAAACACACAGAACTTCTAGAAATGAAAAACAAAACTAAAACAAAAAACACTACATGAGCTAAAGATAAGATTAATTAGACACAGCTGAAGAGATAGTGACTTGAATGATGTAACTGAATAAATTACCCTGAAAGTAGCAAAAACCAACAAATGAGATATTAAAATAATGCCTTAGAATTCCCAGAACTGTAATACGCAGAAAGCACAAATGCCAAGGAAGATAAATAAATTAAAAAAAAAAAAAATCACATGAAGACCCATATCATACTGAAACTGCAGAACTCCAAAGACAAAAGTGAAGATCTGAAAAGCAACTGCAAGGGACAAAAAACAGAGTGTTCTTACGAGTGGCAAAAAAAAGTAAGAAGGGGGCGCCTGGGTGGCTCAGTGGGTTAGGCCGCTGCCTTCGGCTCAGGTCATGATCTCAGGGTCCTGGGATCAAGGCCCGCATCGGGCTCTCTGCTCAGCAGGGAGCCTGCTTCCCTCTCTCTCTCTCTGCCTGCCTCTCTGTCTACTTGTGATCTCTGTCAAATAAATAAATAAAATCTTAAAAAAAAAAAAAGTAAGAAGGGAATAAGTAACTGAACGGAAGTATTAAAATAAAATATCAAGATATTCAATATTCAGCTAAACTATCATTCAAAGGTAAGGGTAAGCTATATGATCTCATATATGGAATTTTAAATCAGGCAAAACTCATCACCAGGACATCACAGGATGTCCCTGGTGAGGAGAGGAACTAACAAGGAAAGACCTTTCCGGGGTGAAGGTAATATTCTATATATACTTATAGGAACAGTGTTACATAGATATAGGCATACCTCGGAGATAATCATGGGTTCAGTTTCAGACCACTGTAATGAAAGTAAATACTGCAACAAAGCCAGTGAAATGAATTTTTTGGTTTCCTAGTGCATAGTTATTTTTACATCATACTCAGTCTGTTAAGTGTACAGTATTATGTCTAAAAAAAAAAGGTACATATCTTAAATTTAAAAATACCTTATTGCTAAAAAAAAAAAAAAAAAGCGAACCATCATCTGAGATTTCAGTGAGTCGTCATCTTTTTGCTGGGGGAGGGCCTTGTCTCAGTATTGATGGCTGCTGACTGATCAGGGTGGCAACTTTAAAAAACAAGACAACAATCAAGTTTGCTGCATTGACTGACTCTTCCTTTCATAAATGATTTCTCTGTAGCAGATGATGCTGTTTGATAGCACTTTACCCACAGAACTTTCAATACTGAGGTCAGTCCTCTCAAATTCTACCACTGTTTTATCAACTAAGTTCAACATTCTAAATCCTCTGTTGTCATTTCAACAATCTTGAGAGCGCCTTCACCAGGAGTAGACTCTATCTCAAGATACCACTTTCTCCATTCATAAGAAGCATCTCCTTACGTGTGAAAGTTGTATTGACATCACAGCCATTAAGCCACCTCTTTAGGCTCCACTTCTACTTCTATCTAGTGCTCCTGCTGCTTCTACCACATCTGCAGTTACTGCCTCCACGAATGTCTTAAACCCATCAACGTCCTCCATGAGGGTTGGAATTACTTCTTCTAAACATACCTGTCAATGCTGATATATGGACTTTTTCTCATGAATCACAAATGTTCTTCATAGCAACTAGAATGGTGGGCTCCCTTCTGGAAGGTTTTCAATGGATTCTGCCCGGGTCCATCAGAGGAACCACACTATCTATGGAGGCTATAGACTTATGAATTGCATTTCTTAAATAGTGAGACTTGAAGGCCTAAGTGACCCCTGACCCATGAACTACAGAATGGACGCTGTGTTAGCAGAAATGAAAACAACATTCAACTTATTGTCAATGAGCAGCAATATTTTGAAAGTAATCTTTTTGTCTGAATAGTAGTTCTCAACAGTGGGCTTAATTCAGTAAACCATGTTATGAACAGATGTGCTGCTATCCAGGTTTTGTTGTTCCATTTATAGAGCATAAGCAGAGCATATTTAGCATGCTAGGATTTTGGAATGGTAAAGGAGCCTTGGCTTCAACTTAAACTCACTGGCTGCATTAGTCCCTAGTAAGAGAAGAGAGTCAGCCTCTCCCTGAAGCTTTGAAGCCAGGCATTGACCTCCTCCCTAGCTAGGAAAAGTCTAGACCGCATTTTCTTCCAATATAAGGCTGTTTTGTCTACACTGAAAATGTGTTGTGTAGTGAAATCACCTCTAATTATATTGGCTAGATCATCTGGATAACTTGCTGCAGCTTCTACATCAGCACTTGCTACTTTACCTTGCACTTTTATGTTACGGGGAGGGCCTTCTTCCTTAAACCTCACACACCAATCTCTGCTAGCTTCAGACTTTTCTTCTGCAGCATCCTCACCTCTCTCAGCCTTCATAGAACTGAAAAGATTCAGAGCCTTGATCTGGATGAGACTTTGGTTTACAGAAAGGTTGTCACTGGTCTGTCTTCTATCCAGACCATTTAAACTTTCTTCGTATTAGCAACAGGCTGTTTTGCTTTCTTACCATTCCTGTGTTCACTGGAGTAGAGTTCTAATTTCCTTTAAGAACTTTTCCTTTACATTCAGAACTTGGCTAAGTGTTTGGTACAACAGGCCTAGTTTTAGGCCTACCTTGGCTTTGACGTGCCTTCTTCACTAAGCTTAATCATTTCTAGCTTTTGCTTTAAAGTGAGAGACATGAGATTCTTTCTTACACTTGAACACTTAGGAGGTCACTATAGCATTATTAATTGGCCTAATTTCAATATTGTTGTACTTGGAATAAGAGGCATGAAGAGAGGGAGAAAGATGGGGAATGGCCAGTTGGTGGAACAGTCAGAATCCACACATTTATCAATTAAGTTCACTGTCTCAAATGGCTGCACTTCATGGCACCCTAAAACAATTACAATAGTGACATCAAAGATCACTGATCACAGATCACCATGATAAATAATAACAAAAAAGTTTGAAACACTGCGACAATTACCAAAATGTGACAGAGACATGAAGCAAGCAAAATGTTGGAAAAATGGCACCAAAAGACTTGCTTGATGGGACTGTCATAAACCTTCAACTTATAAAAAAACATAGTATCTGCAAAGCACAATAAAGTGAAGTGCAACAAAAAAAGGTATGTCTGTATATGCATTTGTCAAAACTCAACAAGGGTACTCTTAAGATTTGTGTATTTCACTGCATGCAAATTTTACAATAGGAAAAGTGAGCCTCCTATCTTTCAGATAAATGTTTAAAAACTCTCTTTTTCTTTCATTGAACATATCATGATGTCATTTCACAACAATTCTTCCACATCTAGTTTGTCTCTGGGTACCTAGAATTCCACCTTGGGAAGATACAATCAATTTAACTCAGTCCCATAGTACTGAACACTTGAGTTGTTGCATTTTTTACATTATTAAAAACAATGCCGGCATAGATATGTGTAATTCTGTAAAGTGTATGAATACATCTGTAGGCTAAATTATTTAAGTATGTGTATATAACATTTTGAAAAATATTATTAAACTGCCTTCTAAAATCACCACTAATGTATATTCTCAACAGTGGAAGAGCAAATTGGCCTGGCTAACCCATACCTTCATTAGATATTATCAACATACACCTACAGGCCATGTATTTATATGTACATATCGTTCTATGATATGTCAGGACCATCTATTCACTGAGATTTAAGAGATTCACAGTCATACTAGTCAAAAACTCCCGCCATAAAGGATGCCTGATTTACAATAAACCTCACGCTTCTAAGGTATGTATTGCACCTGCTATGTAACTATACTGATAGTTCTACAGAGGTAACCCAGACACAATGGAGCAGAGTCACATTTCATATGTATTTATGTGTGGTAATACCACACAAAGAATTCCTCACTCTGTTCAAAAATTACCATTGGAACATTTAATTTTAAACAAGTTCGATTTGAGTTTTTGACTATATTGTAACTCAAGCTGCTTAAACAAGCAAATGACCAATTTAATATTGAGGGAGTTACAGCAATCATCTTTGTACACAGGACCAAAATCTCATGTGAACAATAACAGTAAAATCCCCAAATATCAGAAATTGAAAGTTTTCTCAGTAACTTCTTTGCCAGCAAAACCTGCCTGAGCCAGTTCACAATCATTATTTACCCATCATAATGTAAACATTTACAGGTTTCACTGTAGACATAGTATCCTTTGATTATGTAATGCTGCTTCAGAACTCTTAGAGGTGAACATAATATAGTAAATTTACCATATCCCCAAGGATTTCAGATAAGAAAAGCAGACCTTGAATTATCATTGTATATTATTTACTAAGTGCCAGGTACTACTTTAGGTATAACTTCATTTAACCCTCTCAACATACTAAATTCAATCTTGCCCAAGGTCACCTAGTATGTACTTAATGGTAGAGGCAATATTCAAATTCAGGTTTATCTGAGTAAAAGCATTAATTGCTTTTGAAAGTTGAAAAAAAGTACTGAAAATGAACCTCTTAAAAATAGAATACTGGGGCATGGAAAGTGAAAATAATCCTTTGAAAAGATTTATTATCCCCCTCCTCCCCCCTTCTAGCGATCATCTTAAATAACACATTATCTAATAACACTAAATCATAAAATAACACTTAAAATCATTAAAACTTAGTCATTTTCATATGAATGGCTAAGAAAACAAAGGTATCCTAAAGAAGATACCTCTAAAGTTTTAAAGATTTTATTTATTTGACAGACTGAGATCATAAGTAGGCAGAGAGGCAGGCAGAGAGAGAGGAGGAAGCAGGCTCCCCTGCTGAGCAGAGAGCCCGATGCGGGGCTCAATCTCAGGACCCTGAGATCATGACCTGAGCTGAAGGCAGAGTCTTAACCCACTGAGCCACCCAGGCGCCCCAATACTTCTAAATTTTTAAAATTTTGTTCCATTTTTTCCCCTACAAGTGAAGACAGGATCTTATATATTTATCTGGCTACTTATACACCACCTTTGAGCAACAGAAATTTTTTGCAATCCTGATTCTACTATACATTAAGTTCAAGAAGTAGGTCTTTTGTATTAATCTAAATCACTGATTCTCAAGTAGGGGTGATTCTGTCTCTCCCCTCTGCCCCAAACTCCAGGAAACATCTGGTAATCTCTGGAGACATTTCCTGTTGCCACAAGAGAGGTGGCTGGGTAGAGGGTGTGTGTGTGTGTGTGTGTATGCGTGTGTGTGTTACCAACATCTAGTGGGCAGAGGACAGGAATGCTACTAAACACCCTAAAATGCACAAAATAGCTCCTCAAAACAAAGAATTCTCTGGGTCAAAAGGTCAGGAGGGCCAAGATGAGAAATCATGACCTAAATCACTAATGAAAATGCTGAACAAGAATGAACAAAATATTGGGACACACTAAGGAAATTTCCAAGCTGATTATCAATTAACTAACCAGCAATATTCTCAATATTCAGTATGGCTTTCACCCAACTGGGACCTCACCTTAATGTTTTATTCATCTAACATCTAAATACAGACATTTTAAATTCAGTTAATAGCAAAACCATTTTCATTTAAAAATAATAATGGGCAATTTCACAACAAACAAATGGAAAATTTAGTTACACAGATTTTGAATTATTTTTATTATTATTATTATTATTTTTTTTTTCACTGAACTGACCCCCAAAATGGTCCTACAAATGAAGGATCATCTTACCATAATGGATTGGATTAAGTCAAACTTTATACTCTGAAACATGTATTCAAATATTCCATATCTCAGTAGCAATTAAATAAAAAGCAAATAAAAAAATGTCATTTCAACCTTCCAAGTTAGCAACATTTTTTTTTTAAGATTTTATTTATTTATTTGACAGAGAGAGAGATCACAAGTAGGCAGAGAAGCAGGCAGAAGAAGAGAGAGGAGGAAGCAGGCTCCCTGCCGAGCAGAGAGCCCAATGTGGGACTCGATCCCAGGACCCCGAGATCATGACCTGAGCCAAAGGCAGAGGCTTTAACCCACTGAGCCACCCAAGCGCCCGCAACATTTTTTTAAAAGAGAAAACTCAGTGGTATTGAGACATTTAAATGGATATTCTCATACACTACAAATGGAAATGAAAACCAGTTTAGTCCCAGTTTATTATTATAAATCACAGTTTACAGATGAGGAAACTGAGGCAAAAAGAAGTTAGGTGGTTTAGCTTAGTATCGCGTAGCTAGGAGGAGGCTGATTACAAATTTGAATAAAAGTAGCCTGGCTACAGTTTCTGCTCTTAACTATTCCATCTTACTATCTCTAGGTTGTAGACACTTTTTACAACTATTTAAAATGCATCAAAAATGAATGTAAGACCAAATAAAGATAGGATAAAGGATAAAGAAACTAGTGAAAATATTCCCTATGTATGGAACAGAGTAAGATGAGCTATAAACAGGTACATCTTAAAAAAATATTCAAGAGCTCACCCTTTCCAATAATCAGATGTAGTCTCTATCGTCTCTGATCCAGTAAGTCTACTTTCTAGGGACTGATGGTACAGAAAAAGCCATGTAAACACACAAAACAATTCTTTAAGGAAGAATAATTTAATGTAATGTTTATCGTGGCATTATTGCTAACAATTAGAAACCAGAAAAAAGCTAAATGTTCACGAATATGGAAATAATTAAATAAATTTAAACATAGTAGCTATTGCTGGAATACACTACTTAGAAATAAGGCAGATCTGCATTAACAAGAAAAGAGCTCCTAGCTGTAGAAAAAAGTAATTCTTTAGTCATAAAAAATTAGCAATGTCTAACTTGAAAAGTCATGCAACTTTATATATTCTTATGCATTTAATACCATATTAATGGAAAAGTAGAAGAAAACATGGTTAGAAGGAAACATCAAGTAGTTATCAGTGGTCATCTCTACATAATGGAATTATAGGTGCTCTTTTTCCTTTAAACTTTTTAATGATGAGTATATATTATTTTTACAGTTGCTACATACACTGATTCCTTCCTACATTCCATTTAATGGTTAGGTAAATTATTACAATAAAGGTCACAACTTGGGGCGCTTCAGTGGCTCAGTCAGTTAAGCATCTGCCTCTGGCTCAGGTCATGATCCCCCGGTCCTGGGATTGAGCCCCACATTGGGCTCCCTGCTCAGTGGGGAGTCTGTTTCTCCTTCTCCCATTGCCCCTCCCCCTGCTTGTGTACTTTCTCTATCTCAAATACATAGCTTAAAAAAGTCACAACTCTATATAATAGCTATCATCATCTCCATTTTACAGATGTGAAAAAAGCAAAGAAACTGACTCTAAATCCTATTTTGAATTATGTTGCTAATCCCCTCATGTGAAAACACTAAAAAATTTTAAGAATACCAATTCCAAATAACTATAAATTCATGAGCAAAAGAGTCCCATTTGCTACTTTCAGAGATCTGAAAATAACCAACTATAAATTTGGGTTCTAAACTCAAGAAATACACTTAATATTTATTTTTGAAAAAAAAAAAAAAACAAAAAAAAAAAACAAAAACAGAAACAAAAACTTCCCACATACATTCATGTTTCTAGAGACCCCATAATTTTACATTTGAGGGTATACGCTTTTAAATACTAAGAACTGGGGCGCCTGGGTGGCTCAGTGGGCTAAAGCCTCTGTCTTCGGCTCAGGTCATGATTCCAGGGTCCTGGGATCGAGCCCCACATCGGGCTCTCTGCTCAACAGGGAGCCTGCTTCCTCCTCTCTCTCTGTCTGCTGCCTGCTGCTCTGCCTACTTGTGATCTTTGTCTGTCAAACAAATAAAATCTTTAAAAAAAAATTAAAAAATAAAAAAAAAATAAATACTAAGAACTAAGCTCTGATGACAATCTGAATGGCTTCCTTCATAACATAAGAATACATTTTGTATTTGAGAAGACATGAACTAGTTACCTTAAATTTCAAATACAGTATGTCAATTTCTAAATATGTTGGTTTGAAAATGCACACTGGAATTACCTCATATTTGATAAATGAAAAACATTATTTCTGGAAGCTACCCAGAAAAAAGGAAAACCACTTTTACAAATATTTGTCTTGAAACATATAAAATAAATGGATCTACAACTTCTAATATAACTTCTTTTGAAAAGGTGGAAAATTTATCAGAATAATGGTATTTCTGATGGTTTTGCCTTTTCAGTTTATGAAGCAATACAACTGGGAGGGAATCTTAGTTTACCTATTACAACCCCCACATCATACAGATGAGGCCCAGAGAAAGTAATCTGCTCAAGACCTTGCAGTTAGGGGCGCCTGGGTGGCTCAGTGTGTTAAGCCGCTGCCTTCAGCTCAGGTCATGATCTTAGGGTCCTGGGATCGAGTCCCACATCGGGCTCTCTGCTCAGCAGGGAGCCTGCTTCCCTCCCTCTTTCTGCCTGCCTCTCTGTCTACTTGTGATCTCTCTCTGTCAAATAAATAAAATCTTTAAAAAAAAAAAAAAAAAAAAAAAAAAGACCTTGCAGTTACTAAGAGGCTGAAGAAGGTAGAACCCACTCAGGATCTTTTACTTCTAAGTCCAGAATACTGATATTTCAAAGTATTACCTAGGGATGCCTAGGTGGCCCAGTGGGTTAAACCTCTGCCTTCTGCTCATGATCTCAGGGTCTTTGGATTAAGCCCCGCCTCAGACTCTTTGCTCTGTGGGGAGCCTGCTTCCCCTTCTCTCTCTGCCTGCCTCTCTGCCTACTGGTGATCTGTCAAATAAATTAAAGAAAAAAAAAACTTTAAAAAAAAGAAAAAAGAAAGTATTACCTAATAATTTAGCAGGCTACTTACAGTATTTTGGGATCCTGTCTCCTCTGTACTAATGGGACCTTTTAGATCCAGCACTTACAGAAAGCAGCAGGCTAATCTCTATTGTATTTATCTGTACTCACAGATTTACTATAGAGTAAATGTTTTCCAAGTCCCTCTTTCCCAACATTGGCTTTCAAATAAATCTTACTGGAATCCCAAAGGAGTTTGATAGAAAACGATAAAAAAACTAAACTCCTCCAGTCAAAATTGTACAGGGGTCCTGCCTTATTATTTTGTCCCTGTAACCTCTAAAATACTTCCATGGTATCTTAGGTCTCGGATATATACACATACAGTTACACATATATACACACACATACCATAGGCCCAAATTTTTATTAGTCACATGACATAAATTGGTGTAAGTTTTTAAATGCTTATTTTCAATTTGTGCAATTATCTTGGCATAGACCAATAACAAAAAGTTTACAGACTACATGTTAGGTAACAATGCTCTATAGGAAACCAAACCTTAAAAGATGTTCCTGATCAAATCCGAATACTCATATACTAAGAATGAAATTAGAAACTTACTTCTTATCAAAAAATGTTGAATTTTCTTTTCTCTTGGTGAATCCATTGGGTAGAAGCTTTAAGTTAATACCTTGTCTTCTGGCACGATTTTTCATAAAGTACATCTAATAACAAAAAATAAATAAATGGACAAATTAATTTTAAAATGCCTTAAATTTCAGAAGTGAGTAAAACAATGTTCAAAATATAATAGTGAAGATTCATTGGGTATGTATGTTTCACAAATTGTACTAAACAGCAATAACTCATTTAATCCTCACAGCATTATCAGACAGGTACTATTACTACCCCCAATCTAGTAACGAAAATTAATGAGATGCCAACATTATATAGCTATTCCTGAGAGAGAGAGCCTGTATTCAAACTCAGGTAAATCTAATTCTAGAGCCTCTGTTTTCAACCATACATTCTATGAGCCAGAAGGATTTAATGGGATTTTTAAAAATATTGGTCATTTGGCAATTCATAGGGGCTACCTTACAGTTCCTTTTCTTTTACTGAAGGGTTTATACCATCCATACTTGGCTCTATACATGCCTGCTTTGATTACCAGACAGGCAGTTTACTCAGGGGAGGAACCATGACATTGCTAGTACAAGGCCCAACTTAAAGTAGCCACCACCGTAGACTATACAAAACGGGGTATATGAATAATCTGGCTCTGACATGTGTTACTCCACTGACTGTCTGGGTTGGTTAAGCTGAACTAGTCAACTCCAGAGAGTAGTGAAGGAAGTAATATCATCAAGACTTCTTCCTTGACACTCAAAAGGCAAAGTATAAATGCAAGTTTTTGGTTAAGTGAATGGGAATCTAGAATTTGCAATGCAAAGAGCCAACTAAATCATAAGCCCAGGGAAAAGAAGAGTCAGTTATCATTTGTTAAGAAGAGAAATAATTTAAGAAATTACATCCAATTTTATAACTCATGTGACTTTGGTATCAGTAGTGGCAATGATTATAAGGATCAACCCTGCTACTGAAAACATGGAAGAATTACAGACAATGGGGGAAATAAATACATGTAATAAGATACATTTAAAAATCACCTTAGAAGCACTGAAAAGCTGAAAAAAAAAAAAGAAAAATACAAATATACAGGCCAATATTTAGTGAGAAGTGAAAGCTCAGAGAGGTAAGCAAAGCAATGAAGCCACCTTTTTAAAAAATTAATTATTTTTATTAACATATAATGTATTATTTGCCCCAGGGGTATAGGTTTGTGAATTATCAGGCTTATACACTTCACAGCACTCACCATATCACATACCCTCCCCAATGTCCATAACCCAACCATCCTCTCTACACACACCCCTCCCCGCAGCAACCCTCAGTTTGTTTTGTAAGATTAAGAGTCTCTTATGGTTTGTCTCCCTCCTAATCCCATCTTGTTTCATTTTTTTCCTTCCCTACACCCCAAATCCCCACTCTGCCTCGCGAATTCCTCATATCAGGGAGATCATATGATAATTGTCTTTCTCTGATTGACTACTTCGCTCAGCATAATACCCTCTAGTTCCATTCATGTCGTTGCAAATGGCAAGATTTCATTTCTTTTGATGGCTGCATAGTATTCCAGTGTGTGTGTGTGTGTGTACACACACACACCACATCTTCTTTATCCATTCATCTGTTGATGAACATCTAGGTTGTTTCCACAGTTTGGCTATTGTGAACATTGCTGCTATAAACATTCGGGTGCACGTGCCCCTTTGAATCACTATTTTGTATCTTAAGGGTAAATACCCAGTAGTGCAACTGCCGGGTTGTAGGGTAGTTCCATTTTCAACTTTTTAAGGAAACTTCATGCTGTTTTCCAGAGTGGCTGCACCAGCTTGCATTCCCACCAACCTTGTAGGAGCGTTCCCCTTTCTCCACATCCTCTCCAACATCTTTCATTTCCTGACTTAATTTTAGCTCTAAGGAACTTACCAAACTCAACACCCAAAGACATCCAATCAAGAAATGGGCAGAGGACATGAACAGACATTTCTGCAAAGAAGACATCCAGATGGCCAACAGACACATGAAAAAGTGCTCCACATCACTCAGCATCAGGGAAATACAAATCCAAACTACAATGAGATACTACCTCACACCAGTCAGAATGGTAATGAAGCCACTTTTGCAAATTCTAGCAAATACAGGCTTTCCCTTTCAACAGCCTTCTCCCCAAAAAGGTCAGAGTTAAGACCCTGTAATCTTCAACCCTCCTCAAATGAATCTCAGTAACAGAATATGCCTAATAATATTAAGTTAAGGGCGAACCAGAAATAAACCCTATCCCCAGAGCATGTGAGGAAACTTACATTGGAATGACTGGAATAGAGGGGAAAAAGGAAAAATAATCCATTAGAAGCTGTGGCCATGGGCCAGTTCTTGCTAACATTTGAAATGATTGGCCTTGCTTATGTAGTCAAGGGAATCTTAAACTTTCAACTTAGTTTAAGACAGATGCAGATTTGCAATATTCCTAGGTACCTGGCAGAATACAAGAAGGCCTGCGTTCTACTCTTCAAAAAGTTCTCACAATTTAAGAAAAAAAAGCAGTACTCAATAAATAAAAAATAAAGAAGCATGAATAATGCAAAGGTCAGTGAGCAAGAACCAAAGGAGAAAAGAGGTAGCTGATAATTCCCCATATATTCAGATACTAAAAGGATCATACACAGACTGTAGAATATCTCTGCAAAATTTAAAAACATTAGCAGTTTAAAATATGCGCAGTGAAGAGAAACTATAAAAATGGACTCAGCAGATTTTTCAAAGAACCAAATAAAACTAAAATGTTTGCAGAATACATTACAGAGACAAAAAAGATTTAAAAAAATCAAAGACATTAAAGGGTAGGTAAGATATGGGGAGAGGACTTAAGTCACATTTAATGGTAGTTATAGAAAAGATAAGGAATAAGGCAGACGTAATCTTTTAATAGAAATGTGCTAAAAATTTCCCAGAACTGACGGAAGATATGCCACAGATTCAAGAAATCTAACAATTATCAAGTTAAGATGAAAAGAAATTTGCATTTTTTGTATTATAGCACAAATACAGAATACCAAAGAGAAAAAAATGCAGCCAGATTAAAAGATTTCCAAGGCAGTTAAAAACTCTAGGTGACTGCAACAATAACAGAAGCCGTAAGACAATGGAACACTAATCCTAAACCAGAATTCCAGAGAAAAATCATTTCAAAAAAATGGCAAATAAATAGAAATTTAAAAAAACAACAAACAACAAAAATCCCAAAAACCCGACAAAGGAACCCAAGAAGGGCAAACCCTCTAATTTTCTTCTCTAAGGAATTCTAAAGGATGTACTTGAAGCAGGAAAAAAGTTGTCTCTCAGATGTAAGATCTAAGATGATGAGAGAAGGAATAAAGAGCAAAGAAAGTGGGATATATAAACTCAAGGGGTGCCTGGGTGGCCCAGTGCGTTAAGTGTCTAACTCTGGCTCAGGTCATGATCTTGGGGTCCTGGGATGGAGCCCAGTGTCGGCTCTACACTCAATAGGGAGTCAGCTTCTTCCTCTCTCTCTGCTCATCTCCCTGCTTGTGCTCTCTCTCTCTCTCTCAAACAAGGTCAAGAGGAATTTAAGGTAATTGCTAGTAAAATCTGCCTGCTACTTATCTTTACAGATAAATTTTGTTGGGATGTCGCTACACCCATTCGTTTATATACTGCTTGTGACGGCTTTCTCGATACAATAGCAGAGCTGGAGTAACAGAAACAATATGGCCTGGAAAAAATATTAACTATTTGACCCTTTACAGAAAAGTTTGCCAACTCCTATTATAAAGTCTTCTGAGTTGTTTAGGCACAGGGTTCAGGTACTACTTAACTTCAGATACTGGCAAATTAAGCATGCACGTTGTAGAGTCTAGCTTAACTAATGAAAGGATAGGAAAAGGGCCCATAAGTTCTAAACTGATAAAGAGAAAAATTTAAATGACTGAAAACAACAGCAACAACAATAGTCCAAAAGACAAGAAGAAGAAAAAAAACTGATACAAATAGCAAAAATAATGTGACACATTTAAAGTCAATTATACAGGTGATTTTATTAAAATGTAAATGAACTTAATGATTTAGTTAAAAGTTACAGACTATCAAATGGAAGAAGAACTGGAAAACAACTATAACCAGAACATAAGGACACAGAAAGGCCTTAAGGAAAAAAACAGACCATACAAATACCAAGCAAAGAACTTTATAAGTATTAGTCAAAGTACACAAAAATCTAGAGACAAAGAGGGTTACCTATAATGCCAAAGGATAATACACCAGGGAAAAGTACTTCCTGAGATATGCATTTAATAATTTAGCCTTAAAACATAGATAGCAAAACAACTGAACCATAAGGGGAAACAAATCAAACAGGCCTGTTTGAGTTTATCTACTGGGAAATGTTAACATACTTTTTTTTGGAAACTTATAGACAAAACAAACAAAAAAATCAGTAATTATAAAGAATTTGAACAACATAATTAATAAACCTGACCTATAAGGGGCATATAGAGTACTATATTCAGCAACTGCAGAATATTCTTTCTTTCAAGCAAATAAGGAACATTATAAAACTTGACCATAAACTGGACCACAAACACAAGCACTAATGTATTTTAAAGAAATGACCGTAAAGAGTATGCTGTCTTAAAAAAAAAAAAGAAGAAAAAAAAAAAAGAGTATGTTCTCTGACCATAGTGTAAGTAAGCTAAACATAAAAAAGATGTAACAAGTCAAGAGGACACATTAACAAAATAGAAAAAACATATAACAGCAACTGATCTAAGAAAAAAAGACACAAATAACCAATATCACAGATGAAATTACTACAACTCCTACAGAACTGTAAAGGAGAGGTTTATGAAGAACTTTATGCCAATGAAGGTGAATACTTAGGTCAAATGGACAAATTCCTAGAAAAATGTAATAGCTAGTAACACTAAATCAAGACACAGTAAACCCACAGAATCCCACAAATAGTAAAAACTATACCTCAGTGGCCCAAACTCTAGGTCCATACTGGTTCCTTAATAATTTTACCAAACTCCCAAGAAGGAAGTAATTCCAACATTAGTGAATGCGTCCAAGAATAAAATGGGAACACTGCCAAATAATTTTATGAAATTAGAATCATTTTGATATGGAAATCTGAGAACACTAAAAAGGAAATCTCACTCATGAAGAGAAATACAAAACGAGAGCATGGATAAGGTGAACACACACAAATAATTCAAAGGAATTCTGCAGAGTATAAAAAGCATATGATATGATAATAGCACACCATGCAAGTTTAGCTTAAATAGAAAATGATTAAGATTACTCATATATGGCACCTGGGTGGCTCAGTGGGTTAAGGCTCTGCCTTCGGCTCGGGTCATGATCTGAGGGTCCTGAGATCGAGTCCTGCATCAGGCTCTCTGGTCAGCAGGTAGCCTGCTTCCCTCCTCCTCTCTCTGCCTGCCTCTCTGCCTACGTGTGAGCTCTCTCTGTCAAATAAATAAATATATTTTTTTAAAAGATTACTCATACAGATTATAGATTAAGAGAACAAAAATAAAATAATCAAATACAGAAGAAGCATTTGATAAAATACAACCATCATTCATGTTAAAATCTGATAGCAAACTAGGACTAAAACCTCCATAATCTAGATGTCAAATTACACCTAGAAAAAATTTAAGAGCAAACATCATGGTGCAATCTTGGAAACTTTCCTTCTATAATCAGGAGTTATAAAACAAAGATGTACAGAGGCGTTAAGATAGCAGGCCTGAGGGGCGCTTGGGTGGCTCAAGTGGGTTAAAGCCTCTGCCTTTGGCTTAGGTCATGATCCCAGGGTCCTGGGATTGAGCCCCACATCGGGCTCTCTGCTCAGCAGGGAGCCTGTTTCCTCCTCTCTCTCTCTGCCTGCCTCTCTGCCTATTTGATCTCTGTCTGTCAAATAAATAAATAAAATTTAAATAAAATTTAAGAAAAAGATAGCAGGCCTGAGACTGTTAACATTAGGTGGTTTTGCTTGCAAGGTTGTTCCCTGGCTGGTGCAAGGAAATCTGAATGATTGGTAAATGGTTCCCTACACTAACTTTTTATAAAACAGTAAGTGTGGTTCACTGTGCCTGAATTGTTTATATAAACAACATGGTTTTATTTGCTTTCCTTCTGGGAGTCTGGAATTTGGCACCTGCTAGGCAGAGGGAAGGTGCTTCTGTGACCAGCCCCCAATAAAAACCTTGTGCAGTGAATTTCTAATGAGCTTGCCTAGCAGACTATACTTCACAAACTTTATCACAACTCACTGATGGAGGAATTAACTGCATACTGTGTGACTCCAAACGGAGAGGATTCTTGGAAGCTTACAACTGGATTCCTTCAGACTTCAGACTCTGTTCCTTTTCTTTTCTCTAACTTTGCTCTACATTCTTTCACTGTAATTAGTTTTAGCCATGAGTACAACTGTATATTGAATCATGTGAATCCATCTACCAAATCAAATCCAGGGAAGGACTTGGGACTTACAACATCAATATTTACTATCATCATTAGTATCTGACAATAAATGGGAAGTCCTAGCTATTCCAATAAGAAAAAGAGAACAGGACAGAAAGATAAAACAAACTGGGACAAATTGTTTATAGAGAAAATCTCAAGGAATCTATAGAAAAGGCACAAGTATAGATTTTAATTCTATAAAATGCAAATTATAATCCCATAAAATAACAACAAAAATATCATTCCTAAACACCAGCAAAGAGATTAAAAATAGAAAATACCACTTTAAAAAGCATGAAAAAATAAAGTGCCTAATAACAAATCTTTTTTTTTTAAATTTATCTATTAAATTTATTTATTTGAGAGAGGCAGGGAAAAGACAGCAGAGGGAGAAGGAGAAGCAGATTCCCTGCTGAGCACAGAGCCTGATGTGGGGCTAGATCCCAGGACCCCGAGATCATGACCTAAGCCAAAATCAAGAGTCAGACACTTAACCAACTGAGCCACCCAGGTGCCTCTAAAATGCCCAGGAATAAATCTTAACAAAAAATGTATAAGAGCTCTACAGAGAAAATTAGAAAGATATTAAATATATTAAATAAATGCAGAGATTTCAAGATTTAATGCTGTAAAGAAGTCCAATCACCCAAGTTACTCTGTAAAATAAATGCAACCCCAATTAAAATTCTCAGGTGGGGAAAGAGGAATGTAGAATCAATAGGTGATTCATCATATCTGTATAGAATTACAAAGAATCATACTCATAGCTAGAGTATAGCAATACTCCAGAAAATGAACAAAGTCAGAGGAACTATTCTGTGAGATAGAGAGTTGCAGTAAAAAACTACAGTTGAGAGTGTAGTATTGGCATGGACAGACAAGTAGGCCAACAGAATAGAAAAGATAGGCCAAATACTGACCCAAGCATATATGGATGGCAGTCCTGCAGAGCAGTAGGAAAGGATGAACTTTTCAATAAATGGTACTAAGAAACTGGATCATCCATACAGAAAATTAAATGGGATCTCCACTTCACATGACACACAAAAGTGGACTCCAGGTACTTTACAGACATATATCTGAGATGCAACAATATAAAACTTTTAGAAAATAACTATCAGAGAACAGCTTCATAACTTCAAAATGGGAAAGAGTTTCTTTATAAACATATAAAACTACTAACTATAAAGGGAACATGATAAATTTGACTACATTAAGGTTAAGAACCTCTGTTCATCAAAGATATTATAGAGTGAAAAACAAGCCACAGAATGGAAGAAGGTATCTATAACACCAACTACCGACAGGCATTCAAGAAATTACTTACAAACCAGTAAGAAAAAGAAAGCTGACCAATAAAAAACGATCAAGAGACTTGACCAGGCATTCTACAAAATGAAATCCAAATGGCCAATAATATGTTTGAAAGATGCTCAATCTCATTAGAAATTAGAGAACTGCAAATTAAAAATCCTGATAAAATTACAAAGCCATCAAATTGACAAAAACTTTAAAACTCTGGTCAAATCAAGTATTGGAGAGGACGTGACAGCAAGTACACACAATATTGTAAGTCTAAACTGGTATAACCACTTCAGAAAATGTTTTGGTTACATCTAGTAAAATTGAAGATGTGCATACCCCACAACAGAGTAATTCCATTCCCAGGTATAAACCCTAGGAAAAAACGTGTACATACACAAATCACAATTCATAAACAGAAGTGCTCATTGCAATACCTTTAAGATTTGTGTTGTTGTCATTATTACAGAATACCTGGAGTCCATGTTATAATAGAAAATTCAGAGTCCATCAACAGAATGGATAAATTAATGATGATATAGTCCTAAACTAGAAAACTATTCAGAAGACTGGATTAAGGAACAGCACAAGGCAGTGGCAGATAATTTTTGAGAAGTTGGTAATGTTCTAATTCTGGGTGGTAGTTACATGATGTTCACTTTATAATTACTCATTAAAAGTATATTTGTATTTTATGCTTTTTAAATATGTATGCAATTCTTTATGATAAAAACAAAAAATTTAAAAATTTATCTTTTAAGCAGAATTTTAATTATGCTTAATTAAACTTGAGAAAAACATGCTGATGCATGGTAATTTTTCTTTTAGATATGTGAAATGTCAAGTCTGTACCAGTAACAACAATAAAATAAGGTGTTTTAAAAGTGCTAAAATGCTGCAACTCCAAAATTAAAATGGTCTTTGAAAAAGGAACATAATTCTATGGCATGATTTAATAACACTATTAAAGAATTTTTAGAATAGCAGTTGCAAAGTATTTCAAATACATAAGCTTTAATTTGCATACTTAGCTTAAGGAATGCAAAAGGGATGAAAGAATATGAAAATGAGGTGTGTTAGAAGAGCAAGCCCTGTTAGTTCTTCCTTCAAAATCAGAATCTAAACACTTCCCAATAATTTAGCAGCATTATCCAAGCCACCATCAATTTTCACCTGAACAGCAAAAGCTTTGTAACTAGACTCCCTGCTTTCATTCTTCCACTCTTGCCCACTGAAGCTCATTTTTCAGACAGCAGCAAGCGTGACCTTTCAAAAGGCAAGTGTGCTCAAAAGTTTCCCATGGCTTCTATTTTCTACTTAGGATATATCAGGAGCCCTCAACAGTTTTTCTAACCCCATGTTCAACCTTCTCCTCCTTACTCACCTATGTTTCATGTCCTATGTCACCCTGTCCCCATTTTTAATCCTCAAACACACCAACCTCATTCCTAACTCAGTCTTACTTATGCTTTTGTCACTATCTGGAACAGTCTTCCTCCAAAGGTTCATATGGCTGCCTCTTTCTCATCATTCAGATCACTGCTTATATGTCATCTCTCAGAAAAGCTTCTCTGAACTACAGTATTGAAAATACTCATGATCTCCTCCCAATAAACACCATTTTCATAATCTTTTATCTCCTGTGCTTTATTTTCTACATGCAATTAACTCTATCTGAAATTATATTTGTTCCTCTACTCATCTCCTGTCTCTCCCCACCCAATACAAGCTCCATGAGGGTAAGAACTTTGTTTTGGTCACTGATGTAGTATCCCTAGTAACTGGAATAGCTCTGGATCACAACGCCACTTAACTACATTCATTAGGTGAAAAAAACGAAATCTAACTGATTAAGAGAATTCTAACTGGAAGAGATGAAAAGAAATACTTACATGTTTATTGCTTATTGGTCTTTTCAAGAAAGCATCTCTAGAAATGTGGTCTGCTGTTCTTGCCACATCTTCCAAAAACCGATAATCTATAAATTTTAAAATAGGAAAATAAACAAATGACATATGCCAATGGCCAGGAAACATCAATCTGCTATGCATAAGATGACTTACCACTTAGGAGATTCATTTCAGTAAACTGTTGTATGGAAATATATGCAGTCTTATCTCGAACTCCATTACAGGTCAGTTCCGCTTTGTGTTTCTTTACACAGGGCAAACTGAAGAGAAAATGAGGTGGTACTATTATACTCTGAGGTAGGAAGGGTACAAACAAAGGTAGTAAGGCAGGAAATTACACATATACCTGCAGGAATATCGCATACAACGTGGACACTTGTACTTCGCTTCTTCTGTACCACAAGTTTCACACCTACAAGAGTCCACAAGAAATTTAGTAAGTTATCAAATATTAATACTATTTATTGATTTATAAATTTTTAATGCTAATTCAATTACTCATCACAATTTATAGACATGTAGTCAGTGAATGAAGTATATGCAAGTTACTCTGATAAAAGTACTTGATAGCTGTCAAACACCCTTGGAACATTCTCCTCTTAGGAAACTGTCTCCTCCAAACGACCACTACATTTACAATGTTGTTAGCACTACATAATTCAAGAAAACATGTATTAAATTTAAAAAAAAATCTCACTTTTGACTTCTTTTTTCTACTGCGATCAGAGAATGGGATTATTCATTAATATTTTAATTTGTAATTCCTGGCAGTCTGCTAAAGATTGTGTGTGTGTGTGTGTGTGTGTGTGTGCACATGTATATAGTCCAATCCATGAATTTACATATCCTTAAACGCACACATACCACAAAAAGAATAGGAGACCAAGTCAAATTTACAAAGTATCAGCTGTACCTTTTTTTAAAAGATTTTATTTATTTATTTATTTGACAGGGAGAGAGAGAGAGAGAGACAGCGAGAGAGGGAAACACAAGGGGGGGAGTGAGTGAGGGAGAAGTAGGCCTTCCACAGAGCAGGGAGCTACCCAGGCGCCCCTCAGCTGTATCCTTTCTCCTCATCTCCATACCCAACCTAAAATGAGCATTAAAATAATCTAGAGGGGCGCCTGGGTGGCTCAGTGTGTTAAGCCTCTGCCTTCGGCTCAGGTCATGATCCCATGGTCCTGGGATCAAGCCCCCGCATCGGGCTCTCCGCTCAGCAGGGAGCCTGCTTCCCACCCCCACCTCCCGCCTGCCTTTCTGCCTACTAGTGATCTCTGTCAAATACATAAATAAAATCTTTAAAAATAATAATAATAATCTAGAATTGCAATTACCCATCATCTTTCTCCAATTACTCTTCTAGGATCTTGGGATACTGACAGCCAAACTACAGTCATTTCTATTTGGCCCATTGTGTCTAGTCAGTAATAGTCCCAAGAATCTGACCACTTTTATTTCCTATGCTGTCACATGGTCATACACTATAAGGAAATTATAAAGCAATAAATATTCATATTCATAACTACCCATTGAGAAAGTGGGCAGTTGGGTGAGTGCAAGTGCATTTTTCTTCCTAATTTTAACTTAATCCATGTTGTCATTGTTAGTTTTTCCTGTTTATCCTTTTTTAAAGAATATTGAGTCAAGACCATATTAAGTCAAACCAGAATCTGGTCCAAGGGTTTTCTGGTCTCCAGAATTTACACTTTCTTACTTGGCCATTGCCCACTGACCACTAACAGCCTGACATATTTTTACTGAATCTGTTGTCCTTTGACAAAACCCTGTCTTCCCAATTACCCCCTCCTTGCACTACCAACACGCAGGCTCCAGAGACCCATGTTTGCATTTATTTTTCATTAGTCCACACCTGCCTGCTAGATTTCCTTCAATCCAGACAATAGAGGACTCCACAGCTTTATTCCCCCAATGAATTTCTCCCTGTCCTACCTTGACATGGCCAGTTTCCGTTTTAAACCCACTGGGGGATTTATCTGAGGCTCTTCTTTCACCTTTGTATCATCCATCCCTTCTTCCTTTGGGAAATACTTCTCTTCTTCTATACAAACTTCATCCATCACTTCCTCCTTTTTAATGTTCTGAGCAACAAACACCTCTTCTTTTATCTCCAAGTTATCTTTCTTCTCTTCCTTCACATCTAGCCAGTCCATAACCTCCTCCTTCACCTTCACTTTCTCTTCTTTTACCTCTGCTTCATCCACTTTCTCTTCTTTTACCACAAAACTACTACCCATCTCCTGCTTCACCTCCAAAGTGCCTGGTTTCTCCTCTTTCACCTCAGGCCCATCCTCCAGCTCCTGCTTTACCCACGGGCCATCCAGCACCCCGTCTTCCATTTCCGACCAGTCCATAACTTCTTGTTTCACAACCGTTAGGTCCACACGCATCTCCTCTGTTTTTTGTCCACTTCCTTCTCTACCCTCTGTCTTCTCCATTCCTGCCAGTCCATTCCTCGCTTCTACACTGCCAGCATCCGGCCCTGCTGTGCCCCCGACTCCCTCCCTACCAGACTCGAGACTTAGCCGCGCCCCCTCAGCTCTACCAGGCAGACCTCCACTCAATGTCCCTTCATTTGCAACAGCAATATCCATCAGCTCACGACCAGTGGCCTCCGCTCGCACTGTGTCCTTCAGTGGCTTATAGACGCCAAAAGGGACGAATTCTACGCCGGTCCACCGACAGTCTCCCACGTGGGCAGCCGAAAATCGCAAGCAGCAAACGCCGGCCTGCAGCTTTCCTCCAAATCGTCGTAAAGCTACACTTCCGCCCCTTGCCACTTTACGACTGGTAGAGCCCTTTACGGCTCCGCGGCAATCCCGCCCAGAGACTCAGAGAACCGGCGTGAAGCCGCGCCCATTTGAGCCCACTTCCGGGGCGGGGATTCGTCAAACCCTTCCCCCCGGGGAGGCAGCTTCCGCCGGCTTTCCCCGCCCCCCCACCTGTGGTCCGCCACGCTCTTCTGTAGAATGGGGATGCGGGACGGAGTAAAGAGAAGCAAATCTCTGACAGTTTGGGAACGGTTGAGACCCACCCCGGGCTGTGTTAACGATCAATCTTGTATGAAAATGGAAGAAACCCTTGATGCCACGCTTCTGCAAACTTCATTCTTCACCCATGCACTAGAGACGATGGTGTTCGGTGTTGTGAAGATTAAATGGAGTCATGCATGGAAATAAGCCAGTAGTTACTGAAATAAAAATATATGGTGGCTATTACAGGGAATCCTGAGAGTTTTCAGATAAGAAAGAAGGAATTAACTTTTATTCTTTCAGTTCTGTCAGTAATATCCCACAACAGCCAGTTTCCCATTCCCAGCATCCTACAGGATTCTCTTAAGAGAGTATGTGTTTGTGTGTATATCCCTAAAGACTGGGGCAAAAGTTCAATCCCCAGGAATAGAAGATCTAAAAAAAAAAATACAAAAAAATGCAAAAAACAAAAACCACACTTTTATCTATTTCAGTCACTTTTCAAAATTATTATTATTACATACTGGGCATTAGGCCCTTTCACCTAATCTTCACATAATGTCTGCAAGGTATTTTTCTCACTGTTTAAGGAGAATTCATAGGAGATATATTTTTCTTGCTGCATAAAGGAGACTTCAATGAAATGGTGTCTCAGCTGTATGCTGCTTTGTATTATCTCCTCAGTGCAGGGCATTTAACTATTATCTCTTATTTGCAAGTTGGTCAAGGAATGGGAATTTTCAATGGATGAGCAGAGTGAGGAAGGAAGAAAATTTTGAAACCTAATTGGGGCACCAAGGATTAAGCAGAAAGGAGCACTGAAGTAAATTGGGAGAGTTTAGTACAATCTTCTTGTGGGGTATGAGAAAGAAGCTTTCAGAGGAATCATATAGATAGTCTCTTTTGGAGATACTTAGAAGTGCTAGCTGCCCATGGAGTCAAAGAAAGCCTGATTGAATATTCAGGCCAGATCACTTATTTACACTGGGGAATGGGCTAAATGATAGAAAGGATTCATGTGGTTTTTGCTAAAGACAAGATTTGTGAGATGGGAGCAACAAGAAGGAGTGTTGATCCCCAAGAGAATAAGACCATCTGTATTTCCATTTAAGAAAGGGAAAAGTTCTGGAACTACAGATCAGACACCAGAAGCATAAAGACTCTGTAAGATTTTAAAACTTTTGTCAATTCCCTACGTTTGTTCTTGTAATCTGTGTGTGGGTTTTTTTTTTTTTTTTTAAACAGTCACTGGAGGAAAAATCGTTAAACCACTAAGGCTCCTTGACGGCATCACAGCTAATCATTTACCTAAGTTAAATAATCCATCTGTGTGACTGTAGTTTTAATGGAGATACTAAAGGTTGTGGTGATATTGTTGAATGGTAGCTTTGAATTTAAAAAGAAGGCTCAGATGGTCCTGAAGGAGGGAACTTTGGGTTGTTGGCATGTAGAGCACAGCATTGTATGCAAGGATGGAGATAGGACAAGGACAATGAAAGGATGGCAGAAGTTATGTGGAGCTGTCACTGAATTCCTATCCAGTTCCTCAAACTCCTTTCTTCCCCTTTTCCTCATCAGTGGAGGAGAGAGACAACCCCGGCTCCTTCACTATAGGATTGTGCCTATCATTTCTGTCTCCTGCCTCTGCATCAGGCATCACCCTGCCACTCTCCTAACCACTTTGGGAACTGGCCCTTTGCCAAAATCATAGTTGAGTTCATTTTAATAGCCAGAAGCCTAGGAGTACTTTCTAGGAAAGCATTTTAGCTGTGACTGAAATGCCATGAAAAAGTATATCTTGGGGATGGTTAAATCATTTCAGCAGCTCAGCAGGTACTTTCTGTAGTCAACTGTCTGCTTGACTAGAGAATGACGATTAGAAGGGCCTTTCCTGACCCTCCATTAGGTAAGAAAACAAAGACCCAGAGAAAGAAAATGATTTGTTCAAGATTGAATGGCTCTTCAGTGGCAGCACTGAAACAGAAATTTAACATTCTGATCAAAGCCCTTTGTTTGCACTTGAGCTAGCTTAAGATAAAGGCCAGGATGTGGAATTTCAGCTGTGTCCGCAAAAGAAGCAGGAGCTAGGAACCAGAAAGCCTGGAAGTCTGAGTCTTATTGTATATGGCTATGTGCTGTGATGTGTTGCAGGTTTGGGCTATTCAGAAACAGATGCTGATAGGAGTTGTTAGGGATTAACACCTGTGAAGAGAAAGGGGAGGAAGCAGGATTGGCCAGAGAAAGCATTTAAATTGTGATGCAGGTCTGACAAACTTTGGCCAAGCTGACAGGTGACTCAGAGAAAGCATTTGTCTTTAGAGAGTCTCACTTCAGGCAGAACTGCCTCATACTTTTTATCTGGCCCCACTGGGTCATCTGATACAGAAAGGGCATGATCTTGGGCAAGAGAGCCTCTCTGCAGCTGGAGCTGAAAGATGAACTGTGCTCTTTGAGGCTAGGTAGCAAATCCTTCTTTGAAGATCTGGGTGGCACATCTCTATGGCGACCACGGTGTAAATGTGTGCCTCTGTACCCACATGGCCTCTTGTCACTGAATTGGCTTCATTCTACTTTCTCTGTAGGCAAGCTGTCTCTCTTTTCCAATGTACTTTGTTAAAAAAATACTGCCATTCCACAACTCTGAGGTTTCTGTATCCTCAGTGCTTATATAATCATGGAGACTCACTATTGTCTATTTCCAAATGTCTGGGGAAAAGAATCTGATTGGATCAGCCAAGTAAGGGAGGTAGGGAAAAGCACTGGGTTTAAATCTCCTTTGCCTATAGCTAGGTGACCACTTTGAGTCTCAGTGAATCTATCTGTAAAATGGAGGTAGTTATACCTATTTCACAGAGCTATTTTGATAATTAAGTGAGAAAATGTATGTGAAAGAGTTTTGCAAACAATAAAGCATTCCACAAATATAAGTATTATTTTCCTTATCCTACCAGTAATTTTGAGAGTCCTGCTCATGACACCTTGCCTAATTGTTTTCTCTTTCGGATCATGGAGGACAAAGTTGAGATAATCACATTTCTCAGTTCTTGGCACATTCTTCTCATGTGTGACAACCTTCTCCTTAATAGTTTTGCTATTTGTACATCTCAACTATCATTACCCTCTCCCTCACTCTTATACGTTTAATATGCCTCCCTTAAAAGGGGCACCTGGATGGCACAGTGGGTTAAAGCCTCTGCCTTGGCTCAGGTCATGATCCCAGGGTCCTTGGTTCGAGCCCTGCATTGGGCTCTCTGCTCAGCGGGAAGCCTGGTTCCCCCTCTCTCTCTGCCTGCTTGTGACCTCTCTGTCAAATAAATAAATAAAATCTTTTAAAAAAGTATATATATGTTTCTGTGAAATATGTAGAATTTTTATTGTGTGTATCATTTAACAGCTTCATTGAAGTATAATTCACATAAAATACACCTATAATAAACATGCAATTCAATAATTTAAATTTGAAATTTTATACAGTTGTGCAGCCATCACCAGAATCCAGTTTTAGAACATTTCCATCTACCCCCACCCGATACCCTTGTTCCCATTCACAGTCAATCCTTGTTCCTAACCCTAGTCCCAGGCAACCACTGATCTACTTTCCATTCTTATACATTTGCTCTTCCTGGAAATTTCATATGAAATAATACAATATGTGGTCTTTTGAGTCTGGCTTTTTTCGTTCAGCATAGTTTTTGAGGTTCATCCATGTTGTAGCATGTCTCAGTAGTTTATTCCTTTTTATTAGTGAATAATAATCTGTTGTATGGATATATCGCATTTTGGTCATTCATCAGTTGATGGCCATTTGGATTGTTTCCGGGTTTGGTATTATGCAAAATTCTGCTTCCACATTCCCATACAAGTCTTTGTGTGTATGTGTGTGTGTGTGTATATATATATGCACATACATATATATATACACTGTATATGTATGTGTGTGTATATATATATATGTGTATATTTTTTTTTCTCATTTCTCTTGTGTAGATACCTACGAGTGGAATTTCTAGATCACAAGGTAAGTTTACATTTAATTTTTAAGAAACAGTCAAACTGTTTTCCAAGTAGCTAAATCATTTTACATGCTCACTGGCCATGTATGAGGGTTCCAATTTTTCTACGTCCTTGCCAACAGTTGGTATTTATTGTCAGTCTTTTTGATTATGGGTGAGTAGTGGTATCTCACTATAAATTTAATTTGCATTTCTTTAATGACTAACCATGTTGAACATTTTTTCATGTGCTACTAGCCAGTTCTCTATCTGGATTAGTGAAATATTCAAGTCTTTTGCTTACTTTTAATTGAGTTGATTTTTATTATCACATTGTAGTTCTTCATATACTATGGATAGAAATCTTTTGTAGATAGCCATCAGGAAGTTCCTTAATGATCCCCACCTCCTGCTCTTCATGCCAGTGTATAAAACTTCCCCAAATTATCCAAGATTGGCCTCTGTTACTCCTAGTGTACAGTAAAAGTATACTATGTTACTCCTGAGATTAGGTTTGAAAAATGGCTGTGGTTTCGGTTTCAGGCAATTGCTCTCTTACTCTCTCTCCCAGATCACTTACTCTGAGGGAAGGAAGCTGCCATGTTCTGAGTTGCCCTACTGGTAGGGGTCATGTAACAGGGAGCTGAACTATTATAAGGCTGAACTGTGTTCCTCCAGAATTCATATGTTGAAATCCTAATCCCTGGTACCTCAAAATGTGGCTGTATTTGGAGATAGGGCCTTTAAAAGGTGATTAAGTTAAAATGGGCCATTCAGGTGGACCCTAATTCCGCCTGTCCAGTGTACCTCTAGAAGGGGAAATTTGGACACAAATAGAGATCAGGGATGTGTGCACACAGAAAAAAGACCATCTGAAGACATAGCAAGAAGGAGGCCATCTGCAAGTCAGAGAGAGAGGCCTCAGAAGAAACCAAACCTGCCAACACTTGATTTTGGACTTCTGGCCTGCAGAACTGTCAGAAAATAAGTTTCTGTTATTCAAGCCACACATTTGACCTATTTTCTTATAGCAGCCCTAGCAAACTAATACACTGGGCAAAAACCAGCAAGGAACTGAGGTCTGTCAACAGCCATGTGAGTGACCTTGGAAACAGATTCTCTAGTCCTAGTCAAGTCTTGACATGGCTGCAGCGCTGTCCAACAATTGCACTCAAATTCCTCGTATTCAAAAGTTGGGTAATATAAGAAATATTTATTGTATTAAACTGCTAAGTTTCAGGGTAGTTGTTACACAGCAATAGATAATTAATACCAAATCCTTGTATGGTTGGCATATACATTCTCCCATTATGTGGCTTGTTTTTAATTTTCCTAATTATGTCTTTTAAAGAGAAAAAGTTTTATATTTCAGTGAAGTCCAGTTCATGAATTTTTAAAATGAATTCTGCTTTTTTGTGTCACACTAATACATTTTTGGCTAGCCCAATGTCCCAAAGATTTTCTACTATATTTTCTAGAAGTTTTGTAATTTTAGCTCTTACATTTAGATCTATGATTCATGTTGAGTGTTTTTTAATTAGTTTAATTTATTTATTTGACAGAGAGAGAGAGAGAGATCACAACTAGGCAGAGAGGGAAGTGGGCTCCCTGCTGAGCAGAGAGGCCCATGGGGCTTGATCCTCCCTGCTGAGCAGAGAGGCCCATGAGCAGATCAAGCCCATGGGGCTTGATCCCAGGAGACCATGAGACCTGAGACCATGACCTGAGCTGAAGGCAGGGGCTTAACCCACTGAACCACCCAGGCACCCCCATGTTGAGTTTTTTCATAGTGCAAATTGATGATTTATTTTTCACATATGGATCTCTTCTTATCCAAGCACCATTGGTGGAAAAGATCATCCTTTCCCCTTGAATTGCCTTAATATGTTGTAAAAAATGAGGGGATCACAAATATAAGGGTTTATTTCTGGACATTCTGTTTCATTGATTTGTATGTCTGGCTTTGCACCAATACCACACTTTCTTGATGACTATAATTTTATAGTAAGTTCTCAAACTGGGTAATTAAGTCCTCCTCCTTTGGTCCTTTTTCAAAATTATGTTGGTCATCATAGCATAACAGACAGAGATGTTGAATCACTATGTTGTACACCTGAATCATATGTAACATTGTGTGTCAACTACACTCAAAATTCTTTTTTGAAAAATTGTGTTGGCTGTTCTAGGTCTTTTGCATGTCCATATAAATTTTAGGTTTAGTTTATCAATTTTTACGTAAGAGCTTGCTGAGATTTCAACAGGGATAAGGTGGAATATATAGATCAGTTGAAGAGAATTATCATCTTAATAATACTGTATCTTACAATCCATGGAAATGGAATGTCACTCATTTATTTAGATTGTCTTTAATTTCACTTAACAATTCTGTGTAATTTTCAGTGTATGAGTTTTGCATGTCTTTTGCCTAATGAATTCCTAGGTATTTTATTCTTTTTTTTATTTAGTTAAGTAAGCTCTACACCCAATGTTGGGCTTGAACCCATGACCCCAAGATCAAGAGTCCCATGCTCTACTGGGTATGGTGCAAAAACAATGAATACTGTTACACTGAAAAGAAATAAATAAAATAAAATAAAATCTTTATGGGGCGCCTGTGTGGCTCAGTGGGTTAAAGCCTCTGCCTTCAGCTCAGGTCATGATCCCAGGGTCCTGGGATCAAGCCCCACATTGGGCTCTCCGCTTGGCAGGGAGCCTGCTTCCTTCTCTCTCTGCCTGCCTTTCTGCCTATTTGTGATCTCTGTCTGTCAAATAAATAAATAAAATCTTAAAAAAAATATTTTAAAAAATAAGTAAAATAAAATAAAGGAAAAAAAAAAGAGTCCCATGCTCTACTGCCTGAGCTAGCCAAACACTCGAGTATTTTATTCTTTCTGATGAGATTTTGAAAAGAATTATTTAACTTAATTTTTGGATTTTCCATCACTAGCCTATAACCATGCAATTGATTTTTAAAATTGATTTTGTATCTTTCAACCTTACTAAATTCATTTTTATTATATATGTTATATATAGCTGGATTCAAATAGCTCATATTTTGTTTAGTAGATTTTATATTATGTTTATGAAGGATGTATGTCTACAGCTCTCTTTTCTTGTAATGTCAACAGGTTTTGTTATTAGGGTTCTTTATGCCTTTTAGAGGAGTTCCCTAACTAATTTCTACTTTGCTCATTTGTTGATAGTATCAAATGTTAGTCAACTCATCTACTAAGTTCATTTCAATCACTCTACTTTTCATAATCAGTTTCCCCAGCTTCTTTTTGTTTCATATTGCTAATATTCTCCCTTATCTCTTCGGAGATATTTCTTTACTCATTTGACATTTCTCGCTTTTTAAAAAAATCCATTAATTTTGTTCCACTAGTACAAATTGTCCAGTTTTCTAAGAAAGTTCTTTTAAAGAATTACACTTTTCAGATTGTAATTTTTTCCCCTGTGATCTCACATTCACTTGGGAGTATCAGCAACTTCAGCTACAATTCATACTTGAAAGGGAGGATCAAAGGCCTGAGACTTGGCTTACGATTCTTCTGATATTTTTTCTGAGGTGGCTGGTAAGGAAGAGAGTGGATGAGTCTTAGGGTAGAAAGCTTCTGATGTTCTAGTCGGGGCTCCACTAGAACCACTTGGACTTTTCATGAGGAGAATATGCCCCCTATGCCTGTACTTGCCATCCCTTTCAATAACTACTATATTCTGTGTTATCACCCAGACCCCAGGGTAGAAGCAAGAGAAGAGAACTGTTGCAAGCCAACCTGTATGTACAGTTATCAGCTTCCCTGATGTTATTCCACCTACATGGGCAGGGGTTGGGCTAGCCCTGCTGTTGGCCCTCGAGTTGGGGTAGGCTGTGATCCACCCAGGGTAATATGGGTAGACAAGGAGACAACTAGAGATACTATCCCTCCATTTTACCCCTTATTTCCATCAGGGTCCATCTACGACTCTAGGTCTTTCCTTTCCCCACCACAATGGGCCCCAACTCCCTTTCATCTTCTACAGTCTTCTCCAAATTTCTGAGGAGGCTCTAAGATCCATTAGCACCCTCTCATTTATATGACATCTTCAAGATTAGACTTGGAGACTCCAGGAAGTACTAGTGTTATTCATTGGCTATCTTTTTCAGGAATTGGATTCTCCAGATTTATTTTAAAAATAGGGATGATAGTAACTTTCTGAAATAATTTTGGAGGTGTCCTAAACATCCTTCCTACTAGGCTTCCCATGCTATCGCTCAAATTTTTCCAGGATGCAAGATGTTTTATTATATCTGCAAAGGTTTCATTATATTTGCAACTTTGAGGCAATGCAACAATTGACATATACTTGTCCATGAACTGTTGTATCAGCATCACCTGGTGTGCTCAATAAGATTTCTGGGTCTTTCTGTAGAGGTACTTAATCAAAATAGAGAAAGCTACTGGAACATCTTTTAACAAGTGTCTCTATGTGTACTTAAGATGTAAACGCAGGTTCACTGGGTGAAGGCATTACAATTACACAGCCCTAGATGGTAGCCACGATGGCTACTGAGCCCTTGGAATGTGGTTATCCAAATTGAGATGTGCTGTAAATATAAAATGTACACTGACTTTCAAAGATTCAGTATTTAGGGGCGCCTGGGTGGCTCAGTGGGTTAAGCCGCTGCCTTCGGCTCAGGTCATGATCCCAGGTCCTGGGTTCGAGCCCCACATCGGGCTTTCTGCTCAGCAGGGAGCCTGCTTCCTCCTCTCTCTCTGCCTGCCTCTCTGCCTACTTGTGATTTCTCTCTGTCAAATAAATAAATAAAATCTTTAAAAAAAAAAAGATTCAGTATTTAAAAAAAGAATAAAGTATCTCATTAATAACATTTTTATATTAATCACATGATGAAATGAAAATATTGTAGGTATATTATTTTATGTATAATACAGTATTAAAATTAATTTCACCTGTTTTGTTTTGTTTTATTTCTTTAAATGTGGCTACTGGAAAATCTTAAATTACGTGTGTGGCTTATATATTTATATTGGGCAGTGCTGCCCTAGGAGAGATTATTAGAATTCAAATGCCAATTGCTGAGATTTAGATAAGAGAAATATTCAAGAATCAGCTAAGTGTGGTAGTTCATTTGTTAATTTGGTCAATAAATACCTGTCTCCTCATTCTTCAATTTGTAGCCTGAGCATCTTTGCAAATCACAAGTCTGATAATGTCAACCAACTCCTTAAAACCCTTCAATGTCTAATTGTTGCTCTTAGGATAAAGAACTAAATCCTTATCATGGCCTTGCAAAGATCCCTCATAATGGCCCATATCTTCTCTTCAGCCTCATGTCTAATTATTCATCCTTCAGAAGGAAGTAGGCCCTGCTTTCCTACAGAAGCATTCCTTAGGCACTCCTCCTCTCCTCTACTCCAGCCTCGGTCAGAGTTTATGTCTATGTGTGTATTTCTTAAAAAGCACTGGTTTCAAGTTGTAATGATAAATTCACGATTACTATCTTTTGATTAACATCAGTTTCTCTCCTAGATAGAAAGCTCATTGAGCACAGGGACCTTGCCTTTTTTGCTCAATTTGAGTTGCCAACTCACAGCACAGTCTCTAGTCCACAATATGCAATAAAACATGAAGACATGGAGGCCTTGAGCACCTATTTACATCATACACTGTGCCATTCTGTGTAATTATAAGCATTAAAATCCATACTTTGCCTTCAGGGAGGTCACAGTGAGTGAAGGGAGACAGGCGTGTGAAGGACAATAACAACCTACTGAAGCAAGTGTAGAAGACAGAACGTGGGGGTGCCTGGGTAGCTCAGTCGTTGGGCATCTGCATTCAGCTCAGGTCATGATCCCAGTGTCCTGGGATCAAGCCCCACGTTGGGCTCCCTGCTTGGCGGGAAATCTGGTTCTCCCTCTCCTGCTCCTTCTGTTTTTGTTCCCTCTCACGCTGTGTCTCTCTCTATCAAATAAACAAATAAAATCTTTAAGAAAAAAAAGAAAAAAGAAAAACAGCAGAATATGCCCCCAAAGAGGAAGCAGCATGTATTCCTTTGTGGGAAAAGTTAGGGAAGTTTTCCTAAGGAGCTAACTTGAAGAAAGAGTAGGAGTTGGCCAGGAGAACAAGGCAGGAGAACTTTCCAGGCAAAGGAATGAAAACATACAGCATGTTCAGAGAACATGAGCTAAGTTAGGTATGGCTAGAGTATATGGACTCAGATGAGAAAAGGAGGTGAGCACGTTGACAAGGAATCAGAGGCCCGGCCACCAAGGCCTTATAGGCTTCACAGAAAAACTTGCATTTCTTTATCCTATAGGTGATCAGGAACCAGCTTCATTTCCTCAACTTGGTTCTGAGGTTGGGATACAGAGAAGAGACCATAGATTGGTTCTGGGTATGATAATTCTTTACCAGAGGAACATGACATAGTGTGATTTGGATGGGCCTATTATTACAACACAAGTAACTTGTTTCCAAAGAATGGGCTAGATCTATTATTGGCAAAAGCATTAATTGGATCAAACAAACAAATCATGATTCAGGAGGTTCAATCATAACTGATGAGCCTTTAGAAGGATCCAACAATTGGGTCATTACTATTAGAGGAATCCAGGACCTAATACAGAAGGCCCAACTATTTGCAGTAGGGAGGTATAAGAAATAAATTTCTGAAAAGATTTTAGAAGAAAAATTTCTGAAAACTATTCTAAAATATTTATTATCTTTTAACATCTGAGCCCTGAAGGCAGCAATAATATTGGTTATAAACTCAAACTAAATAAAGTCTGATTGTTTTGATTTCTCACTTCCAACTATTAAACTAAAAACTTGCTGGTATCTAGTAATTAATTTTTGTCCCAAGTTTTAAATTTTTTCATTATAGGAAGACTTGGAAAAAGATATATAGTATTTTTCTATGATATACTGAATTATGTAGGAAATATTTAGGAACAACTAAAAATTATGTTAACTGAATGTTTTATATAGTATCTCAGCATTTGTTTTGGTAGTTAACTGGCTTAACTCCTTTTATAAATTGAAACATTCAAGTGAGAAAAATTGAATGTACTATCAATGAAGTTCAAATAAAGTTTTTATATTCTAACAGCTGAGGGAGATCTTTATCCCTTCATGAAGAATGTCCATTTCACGAAACTGGATTTCCAGCGTTTCCTTCAAGAAATGAGAAGTTTTCTTGAATTTCAGCTCTAAATTTGTCCTAAACTAGATACCTTGTGAAATTAAATTATTATTTTTTAAAGATTTTATTTATTTATTTGACAGAGAGCGATCACAAGTAGACAGAGAGGCAGACAGAGAGAGAGAGAGAGAGAGAGGGAAGCAGGCTCCCTGCTGAGCAGAGAGCCCGATGTGGGACTCGATCCCAGGACTATTTTTAATGGACTGTTACTGAGATTACTTTGTCCTTGTGTACAGTCCTGAAATTCCACTGCTAGCTAGGCACAGCCAAGATGATAGCTCGATACCCCACTGGTTGCCCTTCTCTACAAAGGTGCCATTTTTCTAAATTAGCTTTGAGTTATACCAGGACTCTGAATCCAAAGCACACAGATTGCATAATTGTGTACCCGGGCTGAGGTGATAACGACTTAATCATGCCTTCAGAGCCAATTACTATGTAGGTCATGGTAGAAAAGTTGTGTTGGAATAGGGCAGAGCACATTACATTGAAGGCTTAGCTTACACTTATTTCTGAAACTATAAAAGCTGCTAGTCTTGTATGGGAGAACCAAACTTAACATTTTGGCCAGAAAATGAGGTCTGTCACAGTGCTTACTGCTGAACACCATGTTTCTACTGCTCAGGTCATTCCTGTGCCACTAGCAACAGTCCCTCTTTTTGTTTACTATAGTCATCAAACAAACAAAAACTGTTGTTTCCTACAGAAAGAATGACATTTATATTTCATTCCAGGTAAAGGGCAGGGATAGACTTAGGTTTCATGAAGCCCGACGCTCATACAAGTTAGGGTCCTCTTTATGGAAAATAACTAAAAATTACTTTTGCAAACTCTACAAACATAAATGCCCCCGTGAAGACATTTTGAAGGCCACTTCAGGGCCCTAAAGCTTAAATTTATTATCTCCAGTGGTAACTCTGCCTCTGTATAAAGCATATGTCATCTCTTCATGCTTCTTTCAAGTTCACCTAAAATATGAAGGATGGAAGGAAGGAAAGAAAAGTATAGGAAAGTATAAATAGGTGGATAAAACCAAAAAAATATTGCCAGTTTAAAATAATAGCAAATAGTAATATCCCGTAGAAGTCTAAATATGTGCTGAATTAAAATACTTGACAATAACATTCCAAAATGTCAGAGAGAGATGAGTGGGGTTGAAGTTTTGTAATATCCTTGAGTTGTCTGGAAGGTAGAAAAGTACTAATTTATGTGACCTCTACAAAGTCAAGGATACATATTATTGACTTTAAAGTAGCCACTAAAAGAAAATAAAAGTAATGTTTAACAAGCTAAAAGAGGGAAAATGGAATAAAAAGTATTTTACCAATCCAAAGGAAGAAAAAAGAAAAAGAGATGAGACAAATACAAAATGATAGTAAAATATCAGGTTTAAATGCAAATATAACAGTAACTACATTAACTAAACAGACTACATATTCTGAGTCTAAAATTGTCAAAGTAGGTTAAAAATAAACACATCTACAAGCATATGCCGAGTATAATAAATATGCCTAAACAGAAGGATGTAGAAAGGTTAAAAATAAAAAGACGAACAAAGGTGTACTATCTTGACACTAACAAGTTACAATACAAAATTGGTATGGTCCAAGTGTTTATGCCATGAAAACTGTTTCTCTTTTTACCCTGGAGGGCTAGTTATTAAACATGTAGTGGAACACCTCTGAAAAAAGCTGTGGTAAATTTGAATGCAACTGATTACAAGTATAAAGCAAAAATGTGAGATGTAAAAGAAACGGGAATGTCCGTAATCACAGTTCGAGATTTTTTAACACACCTACCTCATATAATTATAAGAAGCAGACCAAAAACACAAAAAATTTTGCCCAGTATAGATAAGGAAACAGAGAATTAGTGACTTAACCAAGTACCCCAAACCGATGATTGAGAGGGGAACTCAGTTCAAGTTTTACGCATATATTTAAAAAAAAATATAATTCATCCATCCATCCATCCATTCATTCATTCATTTGAGAGAAAGAGAGCACAAGCAGGGGGAGCAGCAGAGGCAGAGGGAGAAGCAGGCTCCCTGCTAAGCAGGGAGCCAGATTTGAGACTCCTTCCCAGGACCCCAAGATCATGATCTCGCCGAAGGCAGACGTTTAACCAACCGAGTCACACAGATATCCCAAGTTTTATGTATCTAAATCCAGTATTACTTCTGCAATGGTTTTATATTACAAAAAAACCTGGTGTTATTTACTTTTAATGACAACTATAATCCCCACATTAATATAAAAAATGGGGAGAAGAGGGAGGCACATTATCTAATTATATACTGTTACAGTTGTACCTTATTTCTAGAAAGCCTTTATATTTAATCTATGTTCTAAAAATATAAAATCTATTGTTACAAAACAAATTATGGGGCTGGCATTGCTATAAAACAGATGAGTAATTTTATTAAGGGATTTGCTACCACCTCCTTGGTGATAACTAGCATGGAGCTTATCTATTAAATCTTCAATGATGTTGTTGTTACTTCAACAAGAGCAGCAGGGAATGCTTACAAAGTGATTGATGGCTTTGTGCCAGGCAGTTTTATACTTCTCCAGGGTAATTTATTGAATCCATTCAACCACCAACTGAGATAATGTGATAGTTAATTTTATGTGTCAGTTTAACTGGCCATAGGTGTCCACATTAAAAATTATTTCTGGGTGTTTCTGTAATAGCATTTCTGGAGGAGATTAGTCTTTGAACCAGTGGACTCAGTAAAGTAAATTATCCCTCTCCCACAATGTACATGGGCATCACCCAATCCACTGAGGGCCTAAATCAAACAAAAGGCAAAGTAAGGAAGAATGTGCCTTTTTTGCTCTGTCTGCCTGCTTGAGTTGAGACCTCCCATCTTCACCGGCCCAGAGACTGGATTTTAATCCATTGGCTCCCCTGGTTCTCAGGTCTTTGGACTTACTTACATCACTGGCCTTTCTGGGTCTCTAGTTTACAGGTGGCAAATTGTGGCTATTCTCGGCTTCCATAATTGTGCAAGCCAATTCATCATAACGCTTCCATATAAAAACATAAAATAAAAAATGTATTTATATATCATGCATATATATCATAACAATATTATATGTGTATTATATATAAAATCTGTATTTCTACTTCTATCTATCTATATCTCCTACTGGTTCTGTTTCTCTAAGAGCCCTAACTCATAAAGATTTTTACTTTTATTATCCTCATTTTGCAGTGAAGAAACTGAGACAGTGAAGAATAATATACCCAAAGTCACACAGCTCATCTCCAGAGTACTCTTAATCACTATATATGCTATATTGTCTATGATTATGTTGATTAAAACTGTGCTTTAAATTTAATATTTCAAAAACAAAAAAAATAAAGTGAGATATTTCTATTATATATATGTATATACATACATATATATGTGTATATATATATTTAATTCTTAAATGATACCTAGAAAAACCATTTATGTCTCTGAAATAAATTTTTCTGGGGGGGTTGAAATAAAAGGTATGGCACATTCTGCTCCTTTTAAAAAGCATTTCTATGGTTCTCAAGCAGGAAATCAGACATATTTGTTATCACCCCATTAAAAAAATTGTGGTAAAATGTACAACATAACATTGGTCATTTAAATCCTTTTAAGTCTTAGTTCAGTTGTACTGAGTGCATTCACGTGTCGTGCAACCATTATTACCATCCATCTCTAGAACTCTGTCATCATCCCAAACAGAAACTCTGCACTCATTACAAAATTGTTCACCATTCCCATCTCTCCCAGCCTCTGATAACCTCTGTTCTATATCCTGTCTTTGAATTTGTCTATTCTTGGTACTTCAGATAAGTGGTAGGTACTTCAGATAACTTGCCCTTTTTCGTCTGCCTTATTTCACATAGCGTAATATTTTCAAGGTGATCAGTGTTGTAGCACATATCAGAATTTCATTCCTTTTTATGACCCAATAATTTTCCATTGTATGTACATACCACATTTTGTTAATCAATTCATCTGTGGATGCACATTTGGGTTGTTTCCAGTTTTGGGTTATTCTGAATAATATCTCCATGAACACTTGCATACAAACATCTCTTTGAGTCCCTTCTTTCAATTCTTTTGGGCATATACACAAGTTAGAATTACTGGGTCATATGATAATTCTATGTTTAACTTTTGAGAAACTGACAAACTATTTTCCACAATGACTACACCATTTTACATTCCCACCAGCAACATACAAAGGTTTCACTTTATCCACATCCTTACCAATGCTTGTTACTTTCATTTTGTTTTGTTTTGTTTTTCTTTTGGATAATGTCATCACAGTGAATGTCAAGTGGTATCTACCTATGGCATTGATTTGCATTTTCCAAATAACTAGAGATGTTGAGCATCTTTTCTTTTGTTGGCTATTTGTATATCTTCTTTGGAGAAATATCTGTTAAGTCCTTTGCCCATTTTTCAGTTGGATTTTTATTTTGAGTTATAGAAATTTAATTAATTGATTAATTAATTAAATTATGGTGCAAAATGGTGGTTTCTTAAAGCATGGGGACAGGATCTGTGGGCAGAAAGAGCTACGGAGGTGTTGGAGTTTAAAAAAATACATCCTGGGGTATTAATTCTTTATCAGATATATGATTTGCAAATATGTCCTCCCATTCTGTGGGATGTCTTTTCACTTTCTTGATAGTGTCCTTTGATGTACAGAAGTTCTTAATTTTGATGTAGTCCAATTTATCTTTTTCTTTTTTTGAACATGCTTTTAGTGTCATCTTCAAGAAATTATTGCTAAATCCAATGTCATGGAGACTTTCCTCTATGTTTTCTTCTAAGAGTTTTATCAGCTTAGCTCTTATATTTAGCACTTTGATCCATTTTGAGTTAAGTTTTATATGAGATACCAGATAAAGGTCCAACTTCATTATTTTGCTTGTGGATATCCATTTTTCCCAGCACCATTTGTTGAAAAAACTGTCCATTTCCTGTTAAATGGTATTGGCACCTTTTTTGAAAGTCAGTTGACCATATATGAGAGTTTATTCTGACCTCATTTTGTACAAGTAGGAAATAGACCCTATAATCCTCTTGTAGGTGTATAATAGATACTTTGTAATAATGTATATGTACAGAGGACAGAAGGACTATGCCAGAAAGCTACCCCATTGGTAATACAAGGATATGATAACAAAAGAAGAAAAATGAATACCACCAAAAAAGTTTTCAAGCATATTTTTATTATGGATAGGTAAGTGTGGTTTGCTGTGGCTAAAGATATGTTTATAATGGATGTACAAGCTTTTCTATATACCAAAAGGTATAATATTTTTCTTTTAATACTGAATAACATTTCTCTGACAAGGGAAGTCTGAGTGGGCTGAGCCTATTTTAAATGGCTAAAGACTTTTTCTTCCTGAATGTTGCTTTTAAGACTGGTAAATTGAAGTCTTTTAGGTCCAAACACAGTAAATTTAAGAAGAGTGAGATAAAAATCAATGAATACTACAAAACATGTAATTCCTATGAAGCAGAAATAATGGTTTTTATAATTTAAAACAGCAGCAATTTCAAAAGATTTGCTGAATTAAAACTTTACAAAATATATATATACATAGTATCATTCCAGATGATCATGGATTTTTTAAAAATAGTATATCACAACCCCAAACTCTATCCCAAACCTACTACGGGAAGTAGCTGGCCTGTAATATTTTTTACAACACTTTAAAAAATAAAAACGAAAGAAACCTCCTAATTCTCTTGTGCATAAGCACAGGTTACTGTGTGCTGGCTTTGATTCCATATCACAAAGAGAATTTTAAAATAGAACAAGGACTTCACATAAATAACGTTTTACTTGTTATTAAGCATGTAACCGAACAAATTAAAATAAAGTACTAACAACCAAAACATATCTTGATGTAACCAGTACATACACTCTTAAAGAATGACAAAGACGAAAAAAGAAATAAAATAGTCTATGAAAGCCACAAGCACCTTGTTTTAGGAAGAGCACCAAGCAACATAAAAAGGCAACACGTAAGAGGTAGTGTACCACTGGCTAAGATGTATATGCCCATTGGGGACCTGAATACAGCTTAGTGTTTGGGAAAATAAGACATGTTGGACTGTGGCTTGTGATTTTTAGACAGAAGCATCACACATGTGGAAGCATTAGCCAGTATTGCTCCATAGTGCTCTGCATCTCCAGCTGTCTAATGGGTACTTTGCTCTCAGTCAAAAAAATAGAGGCTACCCTGAAGAATTCCATGTTTATAAATTTTCAGTTCTAGGGAATTCTCTAAGAAAGCTCAGATCAATATAATTTTTTAAAGAATTAAATACTTTATCAATTATAGTCCTTTAAAAATGCCTTTTCTCCTTCTTCGGAGGAAATCTTTTCTTCCTGAGATTCTTTAAGATTTAGCCAATGCTTTATTCCATGCATTTCACAATGATAATATCTCTCTGTCTATATTTTTCCCTCTGCAACAATTACCTGGCCAACAGCACGAATTCTGAACTAATTCAGAAACCTTAGAGAAAGCATACAGAACTGCTTTCAATGTAGTACTTCCTTTCGGTTTTGAGACGAGGAAGTTTTTGTACTTCAATGACTGGAAGCTGATTAGGGTCCTGGGTGTGAAAAAGGAATTTTGCCTTATGCCAGCTGCCATCTTGAATCTGTAAAACAAGAACAAAATGCTTTGATATATAATCGTGTCATCAGAAGTCGTTCTCAGCAGACAATGCCCTTCACTCTCAGACAATGAAGATTTAGTTTAAGGATTAGAGATAATGAATAGGAAGTCCCTAGAACAAAGTAAATGCTGGCATAGAGTAAGTGTTTAATGCTAACACTCACTATGAATAATTGAAAACATGGGTTCATTCTTTTCTCCAAATGGCAATGTGTGTTCTGATTTTTCAGTCCCAGGGACTAAGGCTAGGCTTCTGCTTCTGTTGTCTGTAGATCACTGGACCAGGTATGAATTAAAAGGCTGTACTATTCCTAATATGAGTAAGACCCATCTGTTCTCTGTTCCTTTATTTGGGGCTGATTCTTTAGGATGGGCATTCTTGGAGGAAAAGCAATGAGCTGTCTTAACCTCTCTGTAATTTAGGCAAGAAATAACCAAAATTGCTTCAGTAGGAAATAAACTATAATTCTGTTGCATCACCTTTAAGGTTTCTTTTTTTCCAGTCTATGGTTACTGTTTATATAGTTTCTTTCCTCTCTTCTTTCTAGGTCTTTCTGTTTTTCTTATCACTCTATGTTCTTTTGTTTCTGACAAATTCTACTATGGAACAAAAACATACCATAAAATCTCTTATGATTAAGATTCAACAAGATAAAATAGAGAAACACAATTGGCTAGTTTTGTGAAGCTTTTTATTAAGGAGTTGATTCACTTACTTGTTTATAGAATTATCATGATATAAATTTTAAAATGTGAAGAAAACTCAGTGATTATTTAAGTTATAAATTTCATTTACTAGTCATCAGCTTGGTGTGTGTGTGTGTGTGTGTGTGTGTGTGTGTGTGTATGTAAGACACCATTAGATTAACTTATTAAGTCTTTTAAGCAATATTTATTGAATACTAAATACAAGTGGCACAGCTGAGTAAGATGTAATCCTCTATTTTCTAACAGTCCTTGGGAAATATGAAGATGAATAAATCAGCTCTGGCTTTTGAATACTAGCAGCTTACAAATCTAGTTGGAGAGGGGAAACATGAACATAGACATAACACAAGACAACATATGGTGAGTACAGTATAAATAATGTAGACAGTGAACGCTAAATTCCTCATTTCCAACTGAAGTACTCAGGGAAAGCCTCATGAATTCAGATTTCAGAATTTAAAATGGGCCTTCAAGTATGCCTAGTACTTCCACTTAGTTAGAGAGGTAGAGAAGGCATTTCAGAGAAAGATAATGACACGAGTAAAAACAAACATAACAAAAAACTGTTGGAAAAGTAGATGATTGCAAAAGTAAGCCTAGCATGGGGATGAAGAACAGATTTTGATAGAAATCCAGGTACCACCATTCTCTTTATATATAAAATTTGAAAAATAAACACTTACCTCACACAGTTGTGAGGATTAAATGAGATTTCAGTTAAGCAGTATAGTGTGGCATGGACTTTGGAGTTATACCCACCTAGGGTTTATTTCTTGCTCTCCACTAATTAGCTACATGACCTTGAGCAAGTTATTTAACCTTTCTGTTTCTTCATTTTCTTACCTATAAAATGAAACTTCTTTATAAAGTTGTTATAATTAAATAAAATAATGTATGTAATACAGGGTAACTGCTATATAATAAGGTCCCAGTGACTAATAGTAGGGATTATTGTTGATATTATTATTGTTATTATTATTAATAGATCAGTTTCACCATACTTTAGGGCTAACAGCCACTGAAAGCCCAAGCTAGAAAGGTTGGGGCCGGACTATTTTAAGCGCTAAACAAAGAGCGGATAAGTTTAGATTGTATCTCAGAGATAGTAGTGAGTCACTGAAAGTTTCCGGAAAAAATTATAAAATTCAAATGAGTTTGTTGATAATATTGATCTCTTTGCTTTTAGAGAATGAGCCGTATATCTCTGTTTGCCTCTCATTTCGAATACTCAAGCACTATTTGTCTGAAATTAAAATGTTGTGAAAAAATAGAGTTCCCTGGAAATGGTAAGAGATGTTAAATCATGGGCTTCATGGTGCACAAGAGCAGGAAACCAAGCTACTTGAAGTTATTAATGAAATGCATGTGATGTGGATGTTCTTTATAACAGGGTTGGGAAACTCTTCTGTAAAGTGCTAGATAATAAATGTCTTAGGTTTTGTGAGCCAAAGTCTCACATTTATTTAACTCTGTCATCCCTGTGTGACAACAGGGATAGATAGCCATAGATACTAAGTAAACAAATGAGTGTGCTATGTTCTAATAACATTTATTAACAAAAACAAGTGGTGGGCGGGGCACCTAGGTGGCTCTGTTGGTTAAAAGCCTCTGCCTTCGGCTCAGGTCATGATCCCAGGGTCCTGGGATCGAGCCCCACATCCAGCTATCTGCTAAGCAGGGAGCCTGCTTCGCCCTCTCTCTCTGCCTGCCTCTCTGCCTCCTTGTCATCTCTGTCAAATAAATAAATAAAATCTTAAAAAAAAAAAAAGTGGTGGGCTGGATTTGGTCTGTGAAATGTAGTTTGCTGACACCTGCTTTATACCAAAACATTTTAAAATTATAGATTTTTTAATAATATTAGTTGTTTAATTTTAAAAGAAAAATGGGCTATGATTAAAAAATGGATTGGTAGGGCCAGTCAATCTGCAATTCTGCCCGTATTTGGTTTCAGGTATAGGGACTGACAAAATGAAATACAACAGACTTGCCTCTATAACCTGTCTTCCATATATAATGAGAGGTAGAATTATAGTAGGGAAATATACGAAAAAAATCTATTTATTTATATGCTCTTTCTACCCGTGCAGGGGTAATATAGATATTTCATACGAGCAATAAGAATTAGGTTTATGTATTAACATCTGTTTTGCATATAAAAATCTATGGATGACCAGTGGGTGTGACAGAAGTAGACAAGATACGATACAAGCAAACGACTGATTCTGAAAAATGTAATGTTATTACAAAAAGGGCACCTTAAAACTCATTACCCTCTGGATCTTCAGTTTGCAATTAAAGTTTTATCCCCATTATTTTAATTTTATGGCTTTTTCAGTTTTATGTTAGCTATATTGAACAATTCTAAAAGTTGCCATCCCTTACCTTGCAGTCATCAGAAAGCACCTTAGGTTCAAGTAGAGTGTTTTCTTCAAAAACCTGGCCATTCCATCCCTTGAAGCCAATAGACAATCCCGAGCCATTTGGCTGAGCACTTGTCCACACTGGTGTGTTTAGACAGTGAATGGTGATGATATGGGTGGCTTCTGAGCTCAGTAAGTGAAGGAAGTTCATCTGGACTTTTCCAACTCCAAACTCCAACTAATGTCATAGAAATAATATACAAGTTATAAGATGTGGCAATTGAACAACTTATAATTTGGGGGAACCTGAGGAAAGTCCTTGAAATGAAGACCTGAGAAAGCCCTTTTCCTTGGCATTTAAGTGCCAGTCAACAGTATGCTGATAAATGCTTAACCACTGGCTCTTGCTGGGTGGTGTGGGGTGGGGGCGGTAATTGCTGATTTACAGCATTTTCCAGTTTCTATGGTGTAACCACTCCTACCATGGCTGACTTCAGGCAATCATGGTGGTATCACTGAACATGGAGTTGGAAAGGGGTGTTAACAATAGGGTCTCCTGAGTCTGTATGAGCTGGCTTCAGCATACCACGAGGCTACTAGACATGACCAAAAAAAGCGAGGTAATTTTCATGTTATCTAAAATGCATTAGTTATTTGTTGTTGATTAATTCTTTAATAATTTCTTCCACAAAAATCTGAAATTGCCTATAATTTACTTTGAAGATCTTTTTTTGAGTTTCCAAAGATAGGTTACAAGTTGTAATAATACCTTGTTGAGAAATTTTAATTATGAGAGCCTTTAAAGACAAGGATAGAATCTTATTCTTTGTGTTACCAGCCCCTAATGTAGTTCCAGCCATAGAATGGAGTCATCAATAAATGTTTATTGAAATGAATGAAGGCATGAACAAGTACTGATAATAAAGTCAACAATACAGGGCAAAATTGGAGCAAGGAGGTCTGATTAAAGATTTCCTAGGCTTGGAAAAGGAAGTAGATTTTTCTATAGCTTTTGACATTTCTATTATTTTATTTATTCTTCAAGCAGGTGTATAGTTATAACATAAGTGAATGAAAGTGATTTCAACAAGGAATTTATATTGATTCCAAACATAAAATTAGAAAAATATCAGTTATGAGGTATCAGAGGGGAAAAAAAAAAAAAGACAGGCACCAAAAAAGTAAAAGGAAAAGAGAAGAAAGGCAAAAGAAGGTCAATGAAGATGAAAACATGGAAGGATCATCATAAAGAACATTAGAATTTAAGTAGTTCAGGTTCCTTTATTTTACAGCTGAGAATCACAAACTTGTAAACTAATCTTTCTGAGCCTTAGTGTCTTTGTTGGTGAAGTGGAGTATGACACTGACATGGCAGGATTGTTGTAAGGGTTTAAGGGGCCAAATGTCACTTACCCAACACAGTGCCTGGCACAGAGTAGGATATTTGGTGGTTCAGAGCATCATTTGCCAGATTAGTAGAGGGGTAGAGGCTAGAACCCAGGTCCCTGATTCCAAGTCTACCATTCTTTCCACTACCTGCCCGGTCTTTCTTAGGTTGAGTTTATGGATAAGAGAGATGGGAGAGTTGATTCAGTGAAGGAAGGAATTGGAGTGCAACAACTTCACTGTTATTATCTCCTTTGTACACGCCTCCTGGTCCTCATCTGTCTTCTATGATAATCTGAATAAAAATCCTGGGCCAAATCCAGGGGAATGAGGATTTCATACAGATATTTTGGAAGTAAGACTATCATGCTGATCTTCATGAGAAGAACACTCATTCCCTAGGGATGGAAGACTCTTTCCTGCCTGTGGTTTGAGAATAATAATGGTGAATGCTACTGTGATGAACTCATGAAACACCCTTAATGAAGAGGGATATTTTATAAAAGGCCAGTGAAACAATAAACAGCTAGAGAGATTAATAGACTGCACATTTTAGCTGCTGCCTCTTTATGATGGACCAAATATATAAGGGGCAGGTCTATCAGTTCTTTGTTGATGAGAAGTAAGTCCTTGGTAATAATACCAAACTGGTTTAGCCAGAAAAAGAAAGAAATGCACTTTTGATTTCTTCAGGATTTTATAGGTAGAGCTAAGCTATAGGTTTCATAAATGCTTGTTATAATTCCAGTATCATACCAAACTAACTTTCATTCATGTTATTATACTTCAAAGGAGTTTTAAAAAATATTCAATGGATGTTTAAACATCCATTGAAGGGAGGTTCTTTGTGCCAAATCATCAAAAATAGCAAGCTTTGTGGCAAAATTCCTCTTCTAATGATGTGATTTTCAGAAAACCTTTAGGTAACTGGTTACTAATTACAAACATTGCAGCTGTTTGGGGGATTTTCTAAGGTATGTATATGCATAAGAACATATGTTGCACATTTTTTGTTTTAGAGAGAGCATGAATTGGGAGGGGCTGGGGGGGCAGGGAGGGGAAGAGGGAGAGAGAATCTCACGCAGACTCCTTGATATCACAACCTGGGCCCAAACCAAGAGTCAGCTGCTCAACTGACTGAGCCACCCAGGCGTGCCCTCCCACAATGTTTTTAAAAGGAAATAAAAAAAGCATAATCAGTAGAATAAGCCTTGACATGGCAATCATAAAATACACAACCAAAATATCAAGATTCTCCTAGAATTATTTTTTATTTTTATTTTATTTTAATTTTAAAAAAAATTTATTTATTCATTTATCTATCTATCTATCTAACAGAGAGAGAGAGAGAGATCATAAGTAGGCAGAGAGGGAGGCAGAGAGGAGAAAGCAGGCTCCCTGCTGAGCAGAGAGCCCGATGTGGGGCTCGATCCCAGGACCCTGAGATCATGACCTGAGCTTTAACCCAGTGAGCCACCCAGGTGCCCCTCTTAGAATTTTTTTTTAAAAACAAACAAAAAAATTTCTTTCTTATATATGGTAGAGAAGGATATCTTACTTCCATGATTTTATTTTATTATTTTATCTATTATTATGATTTCATAAAAATCATAATTATTTAAAGTGACATTTAAAAAAATCTTGCTCACTGATACTAGGCAAGTATAGGCATATATTCTATAATTCAATACATACCTTTGCTACAGAAACAGGAGATAAACATGTCTGACCACCAGCACTGAAATTGCAGAAAACCTCAATGGCATCTGAAGGGCATCCGAGATTTGGATCAATCCAATATTTTCCTATTAATTTATTATAAAACATAAAAATATTTAAATTACATACTAAAACATATTTGAACCATCATTACAAATTATCATACTTTAAACATATATTTTTACAGTTTTAACTGTAAAAAAACTTAGAAGATTATAAAGATATTTACATTCAGTCCATGAATGAAAGCAGCAAATGTTATGTAAAATTGATACCAAAAATAGTGTATTTTTCGTATACCTATCAATTTAAGGATTTCAACAAAAAAATGATATAATGGTTGAATTTATTGCTTCTTTCCACAGATGAGCTCATCATCTTAAAGGGAACTGTCTAAAGTTACATAGTTAATAGAAAAGTTGCAGTTGATGTATACTTGTACACTTCTGTTCTATGTCATTATAGAGTTTAAAAATAAATATACAGAAACAACATCAATCTCCCTGAGGTAAATAATATCTTCACAATAATTGGAATAAAAATAATAAAACATTCTTTGTTTCCACAGAAAGAAAATGTACAATTAAATGGTTATCACTTTTGGGCTTTCTTCATCAGATTTCTAAGCAAGAAAAACTGAAATCCCTACAGCCAGTGTAAGCCTACCAAACTTTGTCTTCACCAAATGCCCAGCAGAATCAAATGGAGTCTTAGTCAGCCTACAGGAAATACTCAGGCTGAAAAAGTGTTGATCTAGTATCTTAATTCTGGAATAACAAGCCCAGAATATTGAAGTAGCACCTTATTCTAAAAGCAAAGACTAAGAGTTTTTTAATGAGATAGAACTGCTTTTTTGCATTAAAAAGGCAAGACAGTCAAACAGTAGTTGGCAAATGTCATTTCTATCCTTGTCCATTCCATCCTTACCCTTAGAAATCCTTACTAATTAGAAAGATTCTTCTACCTCATGCTGGGCTTCCTCTCTGGCCCATTATTTTAGACTTCCAAAACATCCTCAACTCTTCTTTCCTCCAGTATTCTACTAATCCTTCAAAACGAATACTTGTTGAGTTGGTGGCTCCAAAAGTAGGGACTGTCCTCTCCTGCAGTGTTTTCAAATTTTGGTGGCATTAGAACCATCTGTTAAAACACAGATAGCTGGGCCTCATCCCCAGAGTTGCTGATTCATTAAGTTGGGGCTTGAAATACAGATTTGTATTTCAACAGAATCTCATTCTGCTCCAGGGACACTTGAAGAACCACTGATCTCTTGTGATATGGAAGAAAGGGGCAAAAGAAATCCGATCCTCTGGTCCCTTTTTGTCCCCTTCCCTTAGAATTTTGGACAATTTGTGAAGTTTATAGAAATGAGTACCAGATTTTTTTACCAGGATCTAATGTAGTCTTCCAATATTATCTAGTGGGTGTAAAAACATTATCTTCACTACTACCTCTTCTCTTCCAAGATAGTTTCCCCTTCTATTATAATAAATAATAAATTTATTTTATTAATAAAATAAGCTAATAAATTCCTTATAAAAAGTTTTCTATCAAGCATACTCCCGTTGTTTTATTGGGTAGAATTCTTTGAATTCAAGCATTATGTTGTACAATGGTGACCTGGTAGGGACTTTGTAATTGTTTTCAGGATATACTAAGCTATTAATAACGCACTATACCATAATATATCTTTTGCAGGCCTAATGTGCTAACCTAAAACTAGGTCTCCCCTGAGGACAGTGCTTCCCTTGCAGTCCTTTCAAGCTCTGCCCACAGCCTTATTAGCATCGTACTTGTAGTACAGAAGGTGTCTTTCTTGCTCTTCATTGCCACCCGTCCATTCTCTATTTTTTCCCTAAAACAACTCTTTGGTAAAATTAGTGTCATTACATTATGTCCTCCATTACCCTTCCCATTGCAGTCATTCCGCTTTCTTTCTTTTTTTTTTTTTTAGATTTTTATTTATTTATTTGCCACAGAGAGAGAGATCACAAATAGGCAGAGAGGCAGGCAGAGGGAGAGAGGAAGCAGACTCCCAGCTGAGCAGAGAGCCTGATGTGGGCTCGAATCCCAGGACCCTGAGACCAGGACCTGAGCCAAAGGCAGAGGTTTAACCTACTGAGCCACCCAGGTGCCCCAAGTCAGTCCACTTTCTTTGAAGATTTTAGGCATGGATGCCTATGACTTCAGAAAATCTATGTATAGCCAATTCTTGATGATTTTAAATTCTATGGCTAGCACTTCCCATACTCTGGCCTCTCAGTTCCCTGAACTCTTCTGCCAAAGTTCTCATATCCTTCCCCTGCTCTCCCGACTGCCCCATTCACTTCCCAGGCCATATCATGGCCTTTTTATCTATCACCTACAACTAGAGTTATGTCATATCTCACTCCTTCTCTTTTAAGCTCATTCACTCTGTGTCCTGAGTCTATCTAATAAACTCTTCCTTCCCATCAGAGGATATCCATTGATCTACCACTTTTTTCATCATCCCTCATTGTATTAATATCATATGTTCAATTCCCTTCCTACTCAAGTAAAAACCCCTGAGTCCTTTACTATAATTACTTCTTTGAAGACTTAATATCCCTGCCCTGCCTCACTTCAATGAACTTGTCTTATAAAGTCTAACCTTATAGAAGTCCAATTTGTGCCTGAGGCTGTGCCTGAATTTATACAGCTAAATGTGGCTGAAGAAAAAATCACTTTAAATTCAAATGTTCCAAAAGGTTTCCAGAAAATGCAGTAGTTTTCCCTCTGTCACGTCCCCCAGTTGATTATTTCAAAACCTTTTATTCTTCCCTCAACTTTATTATACCTATTCCTTCATTTTATTCTTGACCGATAACCTTTTCAATTTCACTGACCATCCAAAGCCATCTGAAAGGAACTTCTATAACTTCCCACTATTACATCTATTTACCTATTTGAACTTGCGCCCATATATTCTGCCTTCCTTGTTACAATTGTGAATACGCTGTGCTCCTATATAGGGCTTACCTTGTCTATTATACCTTCAGTTTCAAATTCTTCCTCTCTTATTTTTCTTTTAAGTCTAATTTCTGTTACTGTTTCTGTCAGTTCTCATTTTTGGTGTTTATCAAACCAGTATGCCTCATTACCATTGATTGTGTGCTGGGCACTGTGTTTGAGAAATAATTTGTAGAAGTATTTTGAGCCCTAGGATGATGATATATTTTATAGAAGACTTTTGTTTCCGTCAAAATGGGTGTGGTTCTATCCATCTGGAACCATCTTAGTCAAGTTCAAGCTTTAGATTCTGAGCTATCTTCATGATGTGAAGCTAGGCTACAATCTATATGAATGTCCTCTTTTCTTCCAGTTTATGTTTGCTCTTAGAATGGAGCCCTTTGAAAGCCTAAATCCACACACTCGGTGGACCACAGATGCTAACTTTTGACTCTTAGCCCCATAAAGCCACCAAAAGCCGTATTTAGTTTGTGAACACAAGTAGGGCAAGAGCAGCTCTAAGTGTGTTCATCTCTCCACTGTCTTCTTTGAAATGTTGACTTGAAATGTTCTCAGTATTCTGTTACCTATTTGATGCTTGTAACTTAAAAAAACAATTTAGCCAGCAACTTGAATTACCTGCTTCATCACTGGAAGTGGACACCCCTCTGGCTCTACAATTTTTCTTTTAAAATCTGATACCTACCATTCTTCTTTTTTATTTTTAAGATTTTATTTATTTATTTGGCAGACAGATCATAAGTAGGCAGAGAGGCAGGCGGGGGTAGAGGGGAAGGGTAGCAGGCTCCCTGCTGAGCAAAGAGCCCAATGCGGGACTCGATCCCAGGACTTGGGATCATGACCTCAGCTGAAGACAGAGCTCTAACCCACTGAGCCACCCAGGTGTCCCCCATTACCATTCCTCCTAAACTGCTCTTGTGAAGGTCATCATAAAACTTAATGCTACTAAATCCAGTAGCTTCTCTAAGTCTTAACTTTATCCAACAGGACCCCATCGAACTCTTCCCCCTCAGGCAAATATTTTCTTCACTCCACATGCATCTAGTTTTCTTCCTATCATGTATAGCTTCTTCTTAGCTTTCTTTGCTAGTTCCTCCTCATTTCCCTGATCTCTAAACATTGAAGAGCCCTAAGACATGCTGTTTAGACTTCTTCACTTTTCTTTTTCCACCTACTCTTTAGGGAGTCTTAAGCAGTCATAAGGCATTGGATGCTATTTATATGCAAGTGAATTCATAATTCTTACCCCTAGCCAGGATCTCTCTCTTAACAGCCTCCTACCTCCTGCATTCTTACTTGATACTTAACAGACATCTCAAATGAATTGTATCTGAAACTGAACTCCTGATCTTTTCTCTAAAACTTGCTTCTCCATCTCTACACAGGAACTCACACTTCCATCTGTTAGTCAAAATCCTTGTTAGAGTCATCCTCTATCCATCTATTTCTCTCTTAACCTATATCCAATTATCATCAAAAACTGCTGGCTCTTTGCAGTATAGACATTTTAATAATGTTTATTCTTCCAATTCATGAGCATGGAATGGTCTTCCATCTTTTTGTGTCTTCTTCGATTTCTTTCATTAATGTTCTGTAGTTTCTCAAGTACAGATCCTTTACCTCTTTGGTTAGGTTTATTCCTAGGTATCATATGATTCTTGGTGTTATAGTAAATGGAATCGATTCTCTAATTTCCCTTTCTGTGTTTTCATTGTTAGTGTATAAGAAAGCAACTGATTTCTATACATTGACTTTGTATCCTGCCACATTACTGAATTGCTGTATGAGTTCTAATAGTTTGGGGGTAGAGTCTTTGGGTTTTCCAAAGAAAGTATCATGTCATCTGCGAAGAGATAGAGTTTGACTTCTTCATTGCAATTTGGATACATTTTATTTCTCTTTGTTGTCTGATTGCTGTTGCTAGGACTTCTAATACTATGTTGAAAAAGAGTGGTGAGAGTGGGCATCCTTATCGTGTTCCTGATCTCAATGGGAAGGCTGTGAGCTTTTTCCCATTAAGGATGATATTTGCTGTGGGTTTTTCATAGATATATTTTATGAAGTTCAAGAATGTTCCCTCTATCCCTATACTTTGAAGCATTTTAATCAGGAACGGATGCTGGATTTTGTCAAATGCTTTTTCTGCATCAGTTGAGAGGACCATGTGGTTCTTCTCTCTTCTCTTACTGATTTGTTCTATCACGTTGATTTGCGAATGTTGAACCATCCTTGAAACCCAGGGATGAATCCCACCTGGTCATAGTGGATAATCTTTTTAATGTGCTGTTGGATCCTATTTGCTAGGATTCTGTTGAGAAACTTAGCATCCATATTCATCAGGGATATTGGTCTGAAATTCTCATTTTTGGTGGGGTCTTTGTCTGGTTTGGGAATCAGGGTAAGGTTGGCTTCATAAAAAGAGTCTGGAAGTTTTCCTTCTGCTCCAATATTTTGAAACAGCTTCAGGAGAATAGGTACTTTAAAATATAGCCAAAGACTTGCTCATTTCTTATAACTTCCTCTGCTACCAACTGTAGTTCAACCCATCATCATCTCTTACCTGGATTTTTTCAATGGCCTTCTCAGTGGCTTCTTTTACTCTTGTTTCCATCATTATTTGTACTATATTAGCCAGAGTAATATTTTAAAAATGTAAGTCGAATCATATCATTTCTTTGCCTGAAAAACTTCTAATGGCTTCCCACCTTATTCAAAACAAAAGCTGGAGTCTTCTGTGTAGTTCAGAAGATCCTATATAATCTGTGTTTGGGGTATCTTTCTGGCTTCATTTTCTACCACTTTCCCCTTATGCACTCTTTTTTAGTCACACTGGCCTTCTTGCGACTCCTAGAACACACTAAAGATACTCACTCTCAGGGCATTTGTTGGTGTTTTTTCTGCCCTGAAAGCTCTTTCCCTAGATTTCCTGTTGCTTGTCCTCTTTCCTGCTTTTGACATTTCTCAAATGTCATGTTCTCAGACATGCCTTATCTAACTGCTATATTTAAAATTACTCTCACTCTACTCTCTATCGTATCCCCCTTCCCTGCTGTTTTGTGTTTTTCTATAACATTTCCTGTCTCTTAGTGATGAAAATACTTTTGGGCATTAAAACCTTTCTGATACCTTGCAATCCATACCACTTAGCTATTTTTCTTACAAGGAAGGGAGACCTTGAATTAGATTTCAGTCATTTGTATGTCTTAAAATGTCTTTGTTCCTTTCAATTCTATAGAATCTGTTTTATGCCTTCAAATATGGGAAAGAATCAAACTTAGAATTACTATAGCCAACTGTAACTATAAATATTAGTTTAGTTTTTGTGGTAATCTAGAGCAATAAATATCTATAGAGGTTAAGCATTTTATTAATATAAATATTTTCTTTGCACTTCTAGTAGAAGTATGTGTTCTTGGGCAAGAACATATGAGAGAGTGTGTGTGTGTTATGTGGTATATATGTATGTAAGTTAAAGAAAATACGGACTACTATTCACCCTACAGAAGGATATAACATGATTTTTTTCCCCCAAATCAGCATATATGTTACTCTGTTGGGAACAGAATTTTTAGCAAAAAACTGTAACTACTAATATTGAATGTGCAGCTGACCTCAGACCCAATAGAAATTAAAATTAAATGATGTATTGTAGCAGACAGGGTTCCCTTACTTATCATTAGATAATTATAGCTGTTCTACTTGCTTTAAAACTTTTCCTTGATGCTTCTACTCTAAATTCATTTTTGCACCTCTGGTTAATGGATTTTGGGCTATCTGTGTAGGGACAAAAAAAATCCAAGAAAACCAAACCATCTTCCTACTCAGTGACTCTGCAATGATGCATTTAATTTCCGTTTTGTGTAAAAACCATAAATTCAGGAGGTGTGGTGGCAGGGGTTCTACCATATTTTTTTTCATGTTACCACTTCTGGTAGACCTCACATGTACTCCTGTTAACCCCAAAGGTCAGTCCTTCCTATTTTAATTTTTAAGATGAGTATGATATGTTCCAAGCACAAAGGGTAAGCAAGTGATATAGTTATTGTGGAGTAGGAAACATTGGGGATCAATAAGGCTGTGTAGAAGACATTGTTAATGAGCCCTCAGAAAAGGATACTCTGACTTCAGAATTATGTCCCTCTAAGAGTATTTGTTTTTTGAAAACACTAAAATGCGTTCTACAAGGTTTTTATCAAAATGATTATGATTCTAAATGAATACACTCTAAATCTCAAACGCACTGAAATGATGAAATAGGACATCAGAGTTTGAAAAAAAAAAAAAAAAGCCAAGAACTTACCATCTGATACTTTGTGTTCACAGTTAAGCAAATCTTTACAGATTCGTGCTGGGTTATCTCGGGTGCCAAGAGGGTTCTTGATGCTGTGCAGTAAATTGCTAAGGTAGTTCAGGGTTTTGAATATCTCTGCACTGTAGTCAATTAAAGTCACTTCGGTATTCTGGTAGCTCTGCCAAGTCATCAAAGGAATCAATCAGCAAAAAAGCATAGGGAAGCCATCACCAGTACGTATGTAACCCTCATGATCAACATGGACTAAGGCAGAAGAAAAATGTATCCTTGTTGTATGCAATGAGTTGGAAGAGGGGTGTAAAGAACGGTTTATATGTAAATACAGGCCTATGTGTATATTTTATTAATCTTGACCCTAAATAAGAGATTAAATTTACTCTAATGGCCTAGTTTGCAAGCTAACATAAAACTAAACAATTACTATGCCTGGTATAGTATAATGTTTTAAAGAAAATTATACACTGAATAGAGTTTAAATGAGAAAAATGAGTAACAATGATAGATCCTATTTTAAGAGGTGGCTAGGTTTCATTTAACTATTTTCTCCTACAGTATCTAATTCCTTATTAAAAAATTCCTTAAATGTATTACATTTTTGTTTTAAATGGTTTCCTTAAAAAACATCCCATGCATATATTTCTGTTTATTAAAAAAATGCCTACTTTGTTCAATCTGTTTTAAGTACAATCTTTGAGATAAAGCCACATTTTGGACTCAGAAAAAACTTTCTGTTTAATTTGTATATTGAGAGTGCCAATGTAAATAAAGCCAGATATATTACCTCCATCTGTAGGGCAGTATGTGATTCAATCAAGGCTTGAATAGCAGCATTGATATCCATTTGTTTCTGTGTAAAACAAAACCATTTGAGATTAGCAGTAACATCAACACTGAGTACTCTACAGTAAGGGCTGTAAATTCTGAAAGCAGTGCTATTAAAGTATACTAGACTTATTATCTGAAGGCCATTTGTAACTCTTACGGTTAGACAGATCTTGCAAATTTTGCCTGGATAGCTGAAAGGACAATATGCTGCCTTCATCCAAATCTCAAAAGTCTCCTAATTAAAACAGGACCAAAGTCTAGAGCCCTCAAATGAAAAACTATTTGTCACTGCTACATAAAAACACACACAAAAGTTACTCAAATGGCAGAAGAATAAAATATGACCCCCTCAGTTAATAAATTGTAAAGTGAAGAATAAATAACTGTAGTAATTTATAACAGTTACATTCTTGGAAGAAAAATATAATAAAATACTACTGTCCTGAGGTAGTCACCACATTCGTTTAATCTGATACTTTTGCGGTCTTAAAAACAATTTCTGAAGTTGGAAAATGCACCATTAGTCCCAAAAGAAATAATACAGCATGAAACCAATCTCCTCCTGTATTTAATAAAAGATATTTTTAGAGAAAGCCTCACCATAACCATTAGTAAAAGTCCTTTTTGTATTTTATTTTTTAAAAAGCTTGGAAACTAAGAAGCATGAGTTGGGAGAAAGTTCTGTGAGATGGCATTTTTGTCAACGAATCAAGCAATCTAATTTCTTTCAGAATAATTGTGTTGCTAAGATATCTTTTTACTTGGAGGGCAATACAATAAAAACTGTTTTCAACAGATCTCTCCTAACTCATGACTTGTAATTTGAAAAACTATTTAAAATGATGGGACAATCAGTAAAATGCACTCTTCCTTGCCTCAACATGTGGTTTTCATATTGGAAAATAATTGAATCATTCTGTATATATATATACTGGCAAACACCGTGATACATATTGAGGACAAAACAGTAAGCTCAAAGAAAACTGCCCTTGTGAAGCTGAAGTTTAAGAGAGACAAAGGCACTAGTCAAATCCTAAAACTACATAATTAACAAATTGTGATATGTGCTAATGAAAGAAAAAATGTGCTTGGACTCATTAAAGAGACTGGGGGTTTTAGTGAAATCTGAAGAAGAGTTTTGGAAGGAATAGGTCAGGAAGTTTTCTCTGAGATAGTGACATTTGATTTGAGATCTGAAGACTAAGAAAGAACTGTGAAGAGAGTGGGTGCAAGAGCTTTCCAGGCAGAGTAATAGCCTTGCACAAAAGCTATCAGATGGAGAAGCGTGGTCTATTCACAAAACAGAAAGGATCAGCCTTTCTGGTTCTGTGCAAAGTAATTCCAACCATCATGCCTGCGTGGATGAGCAGATTTGGGGCATGGGTCACATAAAAATATTGGCACTAAACATGGGCAACTGAATTAAATACTGAATAGTAGCCACCTTTATATTTTCCAGTTGGTTTGTGATTAAGACTTTGATCTTAGAAAAACTAGCGTAAGCAATTCTCAAACTCTTCAGTTCAAGACTTTTTGACCTTTTAAATATTATTAAGGGCCTTAAAGAACTTTTATTCAAATGAGTTATAACTTTTGGTTTTTATCACAGTAGAAATTCAAACACAAATTTTATTTTATTTTTAAAGATTTTATTTATTTATTTGACAGAGAGAGAGATCACAAGTAGGCAGAGAGGCAGACATAGAGAGAGAGGAGGAAGCAGGCTCCCCACTGAGGGGAGAGCCCAATGCGGGGCTCGATCCCAGGACTCTGGGATCATGACCTGAGCCGAAGGCAGAGGCTTTAACCCACTGAGCCACCCAGGCGCCCCGAAACACAAATTTTAAAACTATTTGTGTTAACTGCTTTATATGTTAATGTAAATATTTTAATGAAACATAACTGTATTTTCCAAAAACAAAAAAGTGTGAGAAGAATGGCACTGTTTTACACATTTGTACGTATCTTTAATGTCTGGATTGATAGAAGATAGCTAAACTGTCATATTTCTTTCAGTATTCGGTCTGTTATGATATGTTATTTTAGTTGAAATGTGTGAAGAAAATCTGGCCTTAAAGAGATACACAGTTGGAAATAGAATTCTTTTATTTTATTTTATGAAAATATTTTATTTTTTTTTTATTTGAGAGAGAGCATGCCCTGGCGAATAGGGGGAGGGGTCGAAGACGAGAGAGAGGAACTAGCAGATACCCAAGATGGCACATTCCACCACCCTGAGAAGAAATAGGATTCTTTTAGTAGCCTTTTCAGATAATTGTGGATATTCTTCTTTCATAGCAAAACTTGATAAATGATAGTTTCTTAAGGGTTAATTGAAATGTGAAATGTGAAATCAAATCTATGAACTTTTTGTGCTTTTTATATTAAAATCTATTGGTCTATCTTAAACTGTGGAAGAATCTTCTATGCATCCATGATTTTGTTAGCAACATGCATTGTTTATCTAAAAAATATTGATTTATGGAGTTATGCAGCTCTTCTAAATTTGGGCACATTTCATTTTTAATACCACACAACTGTATTTATTAACATCATCGCCAATCTCATAAGAGAAATATAAGTACTGGACAGCTATCGAACAGAGTTGTAGATACAAGTTTTCCCAAATTTTTATTTTATTTTTATTTTTATTTATTTATTTATTTTTTAAAGATTTTATTTATTTATTTGACAGACGGTGATCACAGAGAAGCAGGCAGAGAGAGAGGAGGAAGCAGGCTCCCTGCTGAGCAGAGAGCCCTATGCGGGGCTCGATCCCAGGAACCTGGGATCATGACCTGAGCTGAAGGCAGAGGCTTTAACCCACTGAGCCACCCAGGCGCCCCCCCAAATTTTTATTTTTGCTTGAAAGTTTAAGACTTATCATTGGGATCAACTTCTGTCAGTAGTTTTGTTGACATGACAGGTTCACTTAATTCATGTTTAAGGAAATATCTGCGAAATACTCATGTCTGTATAACACTGTTAGTCTGTCACATAAATATGGTGTTCTATGAAAAGAGCAGCTAGTTCAGTTTCTAACTGAAACAATTGCACAAATGCTTTTATTTCAGGCAAACACTATACTTCAGTATGCAGCAGAAGTGTTCTATATGTTCTTCTATTTCATCACACAGATTATTAAAATCTATATACTCAACACTAGAGTATTTAGGAGACAGAAAAAAAACAGCAGAGTAATGACCTCCCAGAATTTTCTCTCCTATAAAAGCAATGAGAAAACTGGAAAAAATGTCAGGATGAAGTTTTTCAGGATTATGGAAATTAACAAAATGCTTGCAGCAATGTGAGGAGCATTTATTTAAGAAAAATAGCTGAATCTTGGGAAGGGCAGTGAGCTTCATGTAATTTAGTTTGCCCTACTCCCATGTCTTCCTTTCTTTTTTCCTTTTTTCCCCATGTCCTCTTTTTCATTTCTGTAGTAGCTAAAAAACAACAGCACATAATTACAGGAAAAATAAGAAGTCACAGCCACAGGGGGAACAGGATGGAGTCGGGAGTTGCTTCAGAGTCATTTCCAGTGAATTACCATTATCTGACTTGTTTGGTGGTTCCCTGGAAGACACTACTTGCAAAGCTGTCTTTATTTTATCTGACTCACAGCTCATCCAATACAAAACACCTTTTCCCTGGGAGCATTTTTCAAAAACATTTAGAGGGAATTAACTTTGTGGCTGTCTGGAGTATTGGAAAACAGTTGGGCAAACAATAAGCTAACAAAAAGCTTACAAGAAAAAGGTAGGGAATAAGATGTCCACAGAGACTCTGAAAAGCTTTGACATATTTCTGGAAATCTAGAAGTCCATGTGCATATGTAGGGTTCTACACATGCTTAGAGTATATCTAGAAGGCCCTAAGTTCTCTCCTCTGGCTTTCAGTCTCTGAAATCAAGAAGTTAAAGCTAAGTTATAGTGTTCAATTGGCTGAACAATGAAGAGGTGCTCCAACATATACAGAGACATTTGGTAAAAACTGGGAGATTTACTGATTCTGCCATTTAAGGAAATCTCATTCCAATTGTTAGTTGGCCACTAAGGTAGTTGAGTAGACTTTAATGGTCACACATGTTGAAGAATACAGACGTTATAATATTCAGAAAAGTCACTAAACAAATAGCAACAAAAATAAACCTATTTTATTTCTAGAAATGCTACATTACATTATTTACAATGCACAATTTTCAACCACCACCACAACAAAGACATGCAAATAAACATTAAAGTATGGACCATAAGCAAGCAAAAATGCAGTCAATAGACAGAAACTGCTCCTGAGGGAGCCCAAATGTTGTATTTAGTAGACAAAGATGTTTACTACTTATTTTAGATATGTTCAAAAAACTAAAGGAAACTACTTCTATAGAACTAAAGGAAAATATGAAAAAAGACCTCTCACAAATAAAGAATATCAATTGAAAAAAAAAATAGAAATTATGGAAAAGAACCAAATAGAAATTCTGCAGTTGGAAGGTACAAACAATGAAATGAAAATTTACTAGAGAGGCTCAACAGTAGATTTCAGTAACAGAAGAATCAATGAACCTGAAGACAGGTATATTGAGATTTTCAAGTCAGAAAAGTATAAAGATAAAAGATGAAAAAAATAAACAGAGGCTCTGAAACTTAAGGAACACAAACAAGAATACTAACACACACATAATGAGAATCTCAGAAATGGAGAAGAGAGAAAAGGGGGCAGAAGGAACGTTTCAAGAAACAATGGCTGTAAGACAGTGATGAAAGAAATTAAACAAGAAGATACAAATAAAAGGAAAGATATTCCATCCTTGGATTAAAAGAATTAATATTGTTAAAATGTCCATACTACTCAACATAATCAACAGAGTCATGCAATCCCTTATCAAAATTCTAATGACACTTTTCACAGAAATTGAACAAACAATTCAAAAATTTTCATGGAATCACAAAAGACCTTGGCTAGCCAAAGCAATCTTGAGAAAGAAGAGCTGGAGGTATCAGGCTCCCTAATTTCAAACTTATTAAAATCTATAGTAATCAAAACAGTATAATATTGCCATTAAAGCTGCACAAAGAACAATGGAACAGAATAGAGAATCCAGAAATAAATCCATACATATGTGACCAATTGATTTACAACACAGGAGCCAAAAATATACAATGGGGAAGGGACAGTCTCTTCAATAAATGGTATTGGGAAAACAGGACAGCTGCACACAATAGGATGAAACTGGACAACTACCTTACCCATACGCAAACATTAACTCAAAATGGATAAAGACTTGAAGAAAACACAGGTGGTAAGCTTCTTGGTATCAGTTTCGGTGATAATTTCTTTTTGGATTTGACAACAAAAGCAAAGGTAATGAAGGCCAATATAAACAAGTGAGACTACATCAAACTGAAAAGCTTCTGCACAGCAAAAGAAACAATCAGCAAAATGAAAAGGTAACCTACTGAATGGGAGAAAATATTTGCAAATCATATAATCTGGAAAGGGGTTAATATCCAAAATATATAGAGAATTCATACAACTCAATGGTAAAAACAAAAAATAAAACAAAACAATTAAAAATTGGGCAGAAGATCTGAATTGACATTTTTTCCAAAGAAGACATACAAATGGCCAACAGGTTTATGAAAAGGTGCTTAACATCACTACTCATCAGGGAAATGCAAATCAAAACCACAATGAGCTATTACTTCACAACTGTTAGAATGGCTATTATCAAAAGAAGAAATAACAAGTGTTGGAGAAGATGTAGAGAAAAGGATGCTCTTGTACAGTGTTGTTGGAAATGTAAATTGGTATAGCCATTGTGAAAAACAACATAGAGATTCCTCAAAAAATTAATAGAATTACTAAATGACCCAGCTAGTCCAATTCTGGGTATGTATCTGAAGAATAAAAAAATGCTAATTTGAAGACATATGTGATTCCTATATTCACTGCAGCATTATTTACAATAGACAAGAAATGGAAGGAACCTAAACCACCTGAAACTAATACAGTGTTATCAATTATACCTCAATTAAAAAAAAAAAGGAATAGCTGAACATTTGATGAGAAACATTAACCTACAAATCCAAGAAGGTCAGTGAACTCCCCAGACACATCATAATCAAACTGTTGAAAGCAAAGGAAAACAGAGAATCTTGAGAGCAGAAAGAGAGAAGACTCATTAGACCTAAGAGATCTTCAATGAGATTCACAGCTAAATTTCCATAAAAAATCATAAAGGCAAGAAGGCAGTAGGATGACACAGAGTGCTGAAAGTAAAAGACTGTCAACCAAGAATTCTATATCCAACAAAACTATCCTTTGAAAATGAAGGAAAAATTAAGACATTCCTAGATAAACAAAAACTAAGAGAATTTATCATTAGCAAACCTTCCCTAGAAAGATAAAAAAGGGAATCCTGGCTCTTCCCACAGTTTGGCGATTGTGGCCTTTGCTGCTCTGAACACTGAGGTACATAAGAGCCAAGATGCCCTACATAGACGAATGGATAAAGAAGATACGGTCCATACATACAATGGAATATTACACCTCCATCAGAAAGGATGAATACCCAACTTTTGTATCAACATGGATGGGACTGGAGGAGATTATGCTGAGTGAAATAAGTCAAGCAGAGAAAGTCAATTATCATATGGTTTCACTTACTTGTGAAGCATAAGGAATAACATGGAGGACATTAGGAGAAAGAAAGGAAAAGTGAGTTGGGGAAAATTGGAGGGGGAGACGAAGCATGAGAAAATGTGGACTCTGAGAAACAAAATGAGGGTTTTGGAGGGGAAGGGGAATGGGTGAGCCTGGTGGTGGGTATTAAGGAGGGCATGTATTGCATGGAGCACTGTGTGTGGTGCATTAACAATGAATCCTGGAACACTGAAAAAATAAAATTAAATTAAAAAAAGAAAGATAATAAAGGGAATCCTTTAAACTGAAATTAAAGTCTATTAGGTAGAAACTTGAAACCAGATGAAGAAATAAAAAGCACTGCTAACCATAGCTATAAAGACAAATATAAAAGAGAATATAGATTCCAAATAGCCAAAATAATTCTTAAAAAAGAACAGAATTGAAGGCTCATACTTCAATTTCAAAATTTACTACATAGCTACAGTAATCAAAACAGTGTGGTACTATAATAAAAGTAGACATAGACCAATTGAGTAGAATATAGTCCAGAAGTAGACTCTCACACATATAGTCAAATGAGTTTTGACCAAGGTGTCAAACCCTTCAATTGGGGAAGAACAGTCTTCAACAAATAGTGCTGGGAAAATCTGATATCCACATGCAAAAAAACAAATGTAGACAGTTACCTCACATTACACACCAAAATAAACTCAAATAAATCACAGACTTAAATATAAGGACTAAACCTATAAACCTCTTAGATAAAAATAGTGGAAAAACTTCATTACATTGGCTTTGGTAATGGTTTCTTGGATATGACAGTAAAAGCAAGGCAAGAAAATACAGACAAATTAGACTACATCAGAACTAAAAGCTGTGCAAAGGACAGAACTGACAGAGTGAAAAGGCAACCCATGGAATGGGAGGAAATATTTATGTCATATATTGGATAAGGGATTACTATCCACAATATATAATGAACTCCTACAATCTAAGAACAACAAACAAGCAACCCAATTCAAAAATGGACAAAGGACTTGAATAGACATTTTCCCAAAGAAGCTATATAACTCAATGAACACATGAAAAGATGTTCAAACTCACTAATCATTAAGGAAATGCAAATCAATACCACAAGTAGATACCACTTCACACTCATTAGGATGGGTGTTATGAAAAACAAACAAACAAGCAAACAAACAAACTAGAATATAAAAAGTGTTGGCGGGGATGTGGAGAAATTGGAACCCTGTGCAGTGCTGGTGGGAATGTGTAAGTGTGCAGCTACTATAAAAAACAGTATAGGGGCACCTGGGTGGCTCAGTGGGTTAAGCCGCTGCCTTCGGCTCAGGTCATGATCTCAGAGTCCTGGGATCGAGTCCCGCATCGGGCTCTCTGCTCAGCAGGGTGCCTGCTTCCCTCTCTCTCTCTCTCTCTCTCTCTGCCTGCCTTTCCATCTACTTGTGATCTCTCTCTGTCAAATAAATAAATAAAATCTTAAAAAAAAAAAACAAAAAAAAAACAGTATAGCAGTGCCTCAAAAAATAAAACATAGACTCACTATATGCTCCAGCAATGCACTTCTGGGTATGTACCAAAATGAATTGAAAGGAAAGACTCAAACAGATATCTATACACCTACGTTCATAGCAGCATTATTCACAATATCCAAAAAATGGAAGCAACTCAAATGTCCACTTAGATATACCAGATGTGGTATATATAAATACAATGGAATATTATTCAGCCTTAACAAGTAAAGAAATTCTGACACACACTGCAATGTGTATGAATCTTGAAGACATTATGCTAAGTGAAATAAGCCAGTCATAAAAGGACAAATACTGTATGACTGTCACATACATGATGTTCCTGGAGTAGTCAAATTAATAGAGACAGAAAGTGGAATGGTAGTTGCCAGGTACTGGGGAAGGGAGGGATGGGAAATTACTGTTTAATGGGCACAAAGCTTCAGTTTTGAAAGAGCAAATAAGTTCTGGGGATGGATGGTGGAGATGGTTGCACAACATGTGAAGATACTTAATGCCACTGAACTGGATGCTTAAAATGGTTAAAATGATAAATTTATGTATATTTTACCAAAATTAATAACAATAATAAATAAGTAAATATGTTCATTATCCCTTACACTTAACTATCCCACTGCTGGGAATTAGTCCTATGGATATTCTGCAAAAAAGATAAGCAAAGGGACGGGGCATTGGTACTGTTTGTAATAGTAAAAGATGAGAAACAACTTTAACACCCATCAACAGAGGTCTTAGATGAATATTCTTAAGTAAAATGACTATTTTTAAAATTTTCTGTGAATGGGTGGCAGTGAAGAATACAATGACTTTTAGCAGATTAATAGTGTAGAGTATGTTACTTAATGCATAGTAAGGTACCAGCAATTTTAAATATCATCTCAATGAAAAAGGCTCCCCCCGCCAATAAGCATTAGAAAGAAATGTTGTAACAATTGGTCACTCATAAATTTTCTTGGCAATACACATATTTGTATAATTCCCAATGAAGTCCCAAAGCCTAGGTCATGCCTAGGTCATGCCTGGCACATAGTAGGCATTCAATGTTTTCTCAAGGATAGTCTTCCCCTGGACAGGCTCAGAGAGACTATTAAGAGGATTTGCTGGGGGAAGTCATTCAGCAACATCTAAGTGCCCACATCTGAGTGTAAAACTCTCATTAGTTGCAGTGAAGGAATGTAAAAGCAGAAGCTCCCTCCATGTGCTCTTGTTAGAGAAAACGTGTTCTCACATGTAAATCACTTAAAGTTTATAAAATATGCACATAAAATAGAATATAAAGAATAAGAAGTAATCAGGTTGTTGGCACTGAGAGGAATTAGAATTCATTATACCTTGGGGGAATGAAATCTTCATAATTCTCTCCCAACTTATTTGAATAAAATGTAGAGTTAGTCTGAGCACTCTAGTATTTTGAGTAGCAGTATAATTTTTAAAAGGTTTCTGAAGTCTTAAGATCACTGGATCTTAACTCAGGGGCACCTGGGTGGCTCGGTGGGTTAAAGCCTCTGCCTTCAGCTCAGGTCATGATCCCAGGGTCCTGGGAAAGAGCCCCACATCAGGCTCTCTGCTCTGTGGGGATCCTGCTTCCTCTTCTCTCTCTGCCTGCCTCTCTGCCTACTTCTGATATTTGTCTGTCCAATAAATAAGTAAAATCTTAAAAAAAAAAAAAAGAAAAAAAAAGATCACTGGATAGGGTAAACTTTATGGGATAAGAACTTATTTCAGGTCATGCCCCACTCCACAGTGGAAGTAACTTCTTGTCCTAGGGAACCAGGCCATCCCAGCAGCTGCAGCCTCTATATTCACCAATCCAGGTTTCACAGCTGACCCACTAATTGGAGGAAATCAGTTGAATACTCCTTATCTCATTTAATTTTTTTAATGATTACTGTTTCCACCCCCCACACCAACACACATATTCCTCTTGTTCTTCCCTCCTCCCCACCAATCATTTTTAGTTAACTTTAGCGTCCTGTTGAAGATTTGTTAGTTTCTAAATATTCTACCATGTGCATTGAAGTCTGGTCATTGCTGTGATAATAACCTCAAACTCAAAAACACCATCAATATATATTCCTTTTCCTGAAATACTTTTGAGCTATTCTTCTTTAGAAACTTGGGTACATCTTTACTTTCATAGGTCTTTAAAAAGAGGGGAGTTAAACTGGATTTGAGGTTTTTAAACTTATCTTGACCCATAGCAAGAAATATATTTTTACTTCATGATAAGATTCACACAACAATACATACATGGAACTGAATAGTTTTACAAAACCATATTTACTCTTACTAGGACTGATATACGAATTTTGCTTAATTTTTTTTGCCTTTTTTATTGAGATAAAACTCACATAACATAAAATCTACCATTTTAACCATTTTTAAAGCATACAATTCAGTTGCTTTTAGTAATTCACTATGTTGTGTAGCCATTACCACTACTTAATGTTGGAACATTTCCATCACCTCTAAAAGAAACCTTGTACCCATCATGCAGTCACTTCCCATATTTTTTCTATTCTATTTCATTTCATTTCATTTCAAAAGAATTCTGAATAAGACTCACTAAACTGTTCCAATCCATGAGTACGGAATGTTTTTCCATCTCTTTATCTCTTCCTCAATTCCTTTCATAAGTGTTCTTTAATTTCTAGAGCATAGATCCTTTACTTCTTTGGCTAGGTTTATTCCTGTGTATCTTATGGTTTTTGGAGTTGTTGTAAATGGAACTGATTCCTTAATTTCTCTTTCTTTTTTTTTTAAAGATTTTATTTATTTAATTGACAGAGAAAGAGAGAGAGCACAAGCAGGTGGAGAGGCAGAGGGAGAGGGAGAAGCAGGCTCCTCTCAAAGCAGGGGAAGCCCGAGATGGGATTCGATCCCAGGACTCTGGGATCATGACCTGAGCCAAAGGCAGTGGCTTAACCAACTGAGCCACCCAGGCATCCCTTAATTTCTTTCTTTAGTTACATTGTTCGTGTATAGAAATGCAACTGATTTCTGTGCATTGATTTCATATCCTGCCAAGTTGCTGAATTGCTGTATGAGTTCTACTAACTTGGGGGTGGAATCTTTTGGGTTTTCCACATGAAGTATCATGTCATCTCTGAAGAGAGAGAGTTTGACTTCTTCTTTGCCAGTTTGAATGCCTTTTATTTCTCTTTGTTTTCTGACTGCTGAGGCTAGGACTTCTAGCACTATGTTGAACAATAATGGTGAGAGTGGGCATACTTGTTGTGTTCCTGACCTTAAGGGAAAAGCTCTCAGTTTTTCCTCATTGAGAATAATATTTGCTGTGGGCTTTTCATAGATGGCTTTTATGATATTGAGGTATGTTCCCTCGATCCCTATAGTTTGGAGAGTTTTAATCAGGAAAAGATGCTGTATTTTGTCAAATGCTTTTTTTTTTTTTTAAGACTCAATAAACTGGTCTAAGGAATCACTAACTAATGAGTCACAAGTCAGTCTCAAATAATTGCTAAATAAATTACTAAGAGACTGTGTTTCTCTAAATCTATGATCCTATGATCCTATTCCCTTCTAGACATTATCTCCCTCCAAGTGAAATATTTTATCTTGGAGGATTCCCACTGAAATTTTCTAAGAGATGCAACTTGTTTTTTGGACTCATTTATTCATTCACTCAACAGACACTTATTAATGGCTTAAATGGAAGAGAAATTTAAAAAAATAGCTTCCACCTTTATAGAGTTTATAATTGCATAATGGAAAGATACTGGCATGAAAATAATTACCAATATGAAGGGGAAGTGATCAGTTCTACCTTGCAGTGTGATGAGAAGGAATTAAGAAGAATTTCAAAGAAGGTATGACCATAAGTTGCCTTAGGAAAAACATATAGGTATTTTTTCACTGACTTTTAGACTTCTGCTCTAGAAGTCTTCTTCTCAGGGTTACACTGCCACTTCCTACAATAGACTGTGCAAATCCCAGAAAGATATTATAAGGAACCAGCTTTCATACTGACCAAGAAGGAAGACAAAAGAAAAGAAGGAAATAAACTAAAATTTATTAAATTTATCTACAATGTGACAAGCACATATATTTTCTTATTTAATCCTCCTAATAATACCTTAGTATATATTCTTTTTTTTAAAGATTTTATTCATTCATTTGACACAGAGAGAGAGAGATCACAAGTAGGCAGAGCAGCAGGCAGAGAGCCTGAGGGAAGCAGGCTCCCTGCTGAGCAGATAGCCCAATGTGGGGCTCCATCCCAGGACCCCGAGATCATGACCCGAGCTGAAGGTAGAGACTTAACCCACTGAGTCACTCAGGCGCCCCAGTATATATTCTTATCCATATTTTGTTCAGGGCAAAAATCTCTCACGTTACTTCATTTTGGCTGTATAGGAACACATGCAAATATTTTCTAAGTGAGACAGGGCTACGGTGCCACAAAGTTTGGTATTTCAATGTGAAAAATTTCACTAAACATCTCTAATTTGTCAGTGGTCTTTTAGGACTTACATCAAAGTCATTATAAAATGAGAAGAAAACTGGTGAAGGTACTTGTAATCCATGCTTTGTGGAGAGCCGGGGGTGGCGAGGAAGACCACAGTAGAGAATAATTTAAGATTAAAGAAAGGCATTCCTGGGGCGCCTGGGTGGCTCAGTGGGTTAAAGCCTCTGCCTTCAGCTCAGTTCATGATCCCAGGGTCCTGGGACGAGCCCTGCATCGGGCTCTCTGCTTAGCAGGAAGCCTGCTTCCCTTCCTCTCTGCCTACTGTCTGTCAAATAAATAAATAACATCTTAAAAAAAAAAAAAGAAAAAAAAGAAAGGCATTCCTATTGATGTTCATGCCAGGGAAGGTTTCAGTCCCCCAGTCAGATGGCCAGAAATGGGCAGTAATTTTTAAAAATCATGGAGAATGAATCTCCTGTTTCCTAGGAGATAATCTTACTATAGCATCTTGCTTGAAAGTTATTCTTTGCCCTGATGAAAAGCTGAGAGAAATGAAGAGTTCCTGGCCTGTTCAGAATAGACCACAGTGATACGCCAACTAGAACTGTCAAAAGATCCAAACGACATCAGAGCAGCATGTGGAAATAAGTAAGGCTAGAAAGCACAGGACTAGGCATTGTTTGGGATAACGTAGGTGGACCTTTTTTAGCAGGAAATCTGAACAAGGATCACTGTATTTGACCAGGCTGCTGTAAGAGTGGGCATCGGTGAAGGTTGGGAATGGAGGAGACCTCTTGGAGGAAGCAGGAAGACAAATAGATTGTTGAGTAGGAGAGTGAATGCAGAGCATGTGGGAAACCAAACTTTTTAGAGTCCAGGAGATAACAGTTGATAAGGAGGCAACAGAAGCATTGCTTCAAAGATAGGGGTAGAGAGCTCTGGGTTGTCATAGATAACAAGCAAGTACAGAAGTCTGAGGGCTTCAGTAGCCACCAGTAACTGAGAAGAATTCATATAAAGCTAAGAAGTAGATTACTGGTTGGCAGAAAAAGAACATTTTAAAAAGGAGAGCCAGGGGACGCCTGGGTGGCTCAGTTGGTTAAGCAGCTGCCTTCGGCTCAGGTCATGATCCCAGCGTCCTGGGATCGAGTCGCACATTGGGTTCCTTGCTCGGCAGGGAACCTGCTTCTCCCTCTGTCTCTGCCTGCCTCTCTGCCTACTTGTGATCTCTCTCTCTCTTTCTCTCTGACAAATAAATAAATAAAATCTTTAAAAAAAAAAAAAAAAAGGAGAGCCAGAACTCAGAAGTAGGGAAAAATGGAAGGAGTTAGTATTTTATTGAGCACTTATGCCAGGCACTGTGCTGTGTGCTTTACATCTTATATAAAACTCATGGGACACCTGGGTATTTCAGTCAGTTAAGCATCCAACTCTTGATTTTAGCTCAGGTCATGATCCCATGGTCATGGAATTGAGCTCCGGGTCAGTGGGGAGTCTGCTTGGGATTCTCTGTCTTCCTCTGCCCCCACACCCACTCTTTCTCTCAAATAAATAAATCTTAAAAAAATAAAATAAAATAAAACTCAAATCCACCCAAGAAAGTAAGAGACCATCCCTATTTTGTAAACAACAAATCTGGGGTTTAGATTCTGTTTTTATAGTTGGGAAGACTCTATATCAGATTAGCAAAAAGACCAGAGGTAGGGAGGAGAAACACTTTTTAACAGGGAGTTAGAAGAAGCTTTAAAAAGCTTTAATATAATATACTAAGATAAAATAAACAAAACCAAGAAAACTTACCCTTGGGCCTGGTGCTCCAGGTGGACCCTATAACATGACAAATTAAAAAAGGATTTTTCAGTAGAGATCTCAAACCAGGCAAGGCATATAAGCATCAACAGTAAACAGATAGAAATGTAAATACACTCACTGGAGGTCCTGGTTGACCTCGTGGCCCTTGGGGACCCTAGAAGAAATGGAGACAAAGCACAATACACGTATCTTATGCTTTTGGTTTGATATAAACACGACAACTAAGATTCAACCTCTATCACTGCCTTTCATGTGAGGCAGGTCATAAGATTCAAAGTTGTTTTACTGTTTTGAAGTCATACCCTCTTCGTACTCAACTATCATACACATTCATGAACAAGCTGGATATTTACTTTCATGTTTTATTGATATTACTAGAAACTGAATTTATTCGTTTTAACAAACAATTAAAAATACAACATTTAAAAATGTTAATACTGTCTAAGTATGTTTTTCTTGTTATTCTTACCCTCCACCTTATCAGCAAAGATGAAACTTTAGTGTCCTTTTCCTTCAACATCCAACTATAATTTGGTTACCCAACACTGTTGAATTGACCTTCAAATCTCTCCAAAATACTACTTCTCCATCTTCACAGTGACTTAATTTAATGTTAATCATGTGTTATAGACTGAATGTTTGTGTCATCCCCATTAACATATTAAAGCCCCAATCTCCAATGTGATGGCATTTGGAGGTGGGGTCTTTGGGAGGTAAACAGATCATGTGGAGCCCTTATGAATGGTAATGACTTAGAGAAATGATCTCTTTACCATATTAGGATACAACAAGAAGGCAGCTATCTGCAAACTAGGAAGAAGACCCTCACTTGACATTGAACTTATCAACATCTTGATCTTAGACTTCAGAGCCTCTAGAACTAAGAGAAATAATATTTGCTGTTTAAGCCACCAGTCTATGGCAATTTGTTGTAGCAGCCCTAGCTAAGGCATCACATGTTGCTTGTACTCCTAATCTGAGGTCTTGAGTTTATTCTCTCTACTACGTTAATTATATTTATAAAATGGAACTCTCATCAGGTCATTATTTAGTTAATATTTTGCAATGGCTCTTTATTGTCTAGAAATTATAAACTTCCTAACAGTAACAGCTACTATTTACTGAGAACTTAACTACATGCTTAGTCGTGTGCTCATTTTCTGAGAACTATATGCTAAGTTGTGTGCTATATTTCAGTTAAGAGAATGGCAATCAGCAAATACAGGACAGAGCTAGGATAAAACTGAAGTCAACTGGATGAAAAAGTGTATGTTCTTAATCAATGTACATCCCTGCCTCCTCTTCAAGATCTGGGCCTCACCTCTGCTTATTCGCCCAAACACACCTACACTCCGTATATAACCAACTACTTGTGGATCTCTGAATCTTCAAAGTTCATTCACACATAGCTTTCTCTTGCATGTGCTATTTCCTTGACCAGGAATGCTCTTCCTTACCTTCTCTAACTGTTTAACTCTAATCCCTCTTCCAGAGTTAAAACTCTATACCCACCTTGCTCACCCCTCCCGCGCCATCTCTCTCCTGCTCAAGGAACCACTTCTGCATTCCCTAGTACATAACATGGTGGAAAATCCTTAGGAACCCTTAAGAGTGTCTTAGTCACCTTTGCACTTTCTGGAACAAGAATAGTGACTACTCTGTAGCAGGTGTGTGAAAATTGTATTGAATGAATGCATAATATTAAAATTAACTAGTATTAATTTAGAAATTAGAACAATTAAAATGTATATAATAAAATGTGAAAAGTTATGTTGACATTTTTCAAAATGAAACAACAGTAATCACTATTAAGAGAGGGTATTATGTTAAGAAAATAAGTCAGTCAGAGAAAGATAACTATCATATGATCTCACTGATATGAGGAATTTGAGAAACAAGACAGAGGATCATAGGGGAAGGGAGGGAAAAATGAAACAAGATGAAACCAGAGAGGAAGCCAAACCATAAGAGACTCTTAATCTCAGGGAACAAACTGAGGGTTGCTGGAGGGGAGGGGAGTAGGAGGGATGGGATAACTGGGTGATGGACATTGGGGAGGGTATGTACTATGGTGAGTACTGTGAATTGTGTAAGAGTGATGAATCACAAACCTGTATCCCTGAAACCAATAATACATTATATGTTAATAATAAAAAAAAAATAAAGTGGCTTGTGAAAAAAAAAAGAGAGAGAGAGAGAGAGAAAGAATGTCTGCTCAAGGGATACCTGGGTGGCTCAGTCAGTTAAACATCTGACTTTGGCTCAGGTCATGATCTCAGGGTCCCAGGATTGAGCCCCCCATCCAGGTCCCTGCTCAGCAGGGAGTTTGCTTGTCTTTCTCCCTCTGCCCCTCCTCCTGCTTGTGCTCTCTCTCTCTCTCTCTCAAATAAATAAATAAAATCTTAAAAAAAGAATGCTCCAAAAAAAAAAAAAGAATGCTCCAAATTTCACTTATTTGATGATCAACTGAATAGTAAGACGACATTGAGTCAAATTCAGATTATGGTTAAAAGATCACAAAACCCAATTTATCTTCAGATGACAAAACACAATTATTTAGATTTGAATAAAGTTGATGTTATGCTTGACTTATATTAAGTATTGCTGTAGCTATTGATTCTAAATATCCTGTGACAACTAGAGCAAACAACAGTAACTTAAAAATGATAGAGTACTCCAGTACCATGCCTGCTGGACATTTCTTGGTTTGCATGACTTATGATTACAATTTACAATAAAGAATGTATGAAACTTGTACCTCAGAAGCTGCATGATAAATTACAGAAATGTTATATTGGAGATAACCTTTAAATATATACAGGCTCAGAATGAATTTGGCTGTGTAAGTGTCTCCGTTCTGGAGCTACATTGTAAAAAAACAGTTGACATTTCACCCCACTTAGCATATTTTGATATTTGCAAAATCTCACTGGTGGTTCAGGACAAGACATATATTTTTGACTTCGAAAGAGGAATTTATCATAAAAGGAAGAAGCTAATTCTACTGCTGACTTTATTGATTTCTTTTCAGCTTGTTATCCAAAACAAGTCCAGTCATTATAAATGTGATCAAATGAAATACTTGTAACCAAACAAGACAGGGCAAAACAACTTTAAGAAAACAACTACATAGAATGATGCAATCAGCCAAGTAAAACAAAATATTATAACAATATAACATTTATTAGTTCTTTTTTATCCCTTTAGCTCACCAATAAGAAAAAGTGAGTAATTCTCTCTAGATACTATAGAAAAAAGTATTTAAAGCAGTTTATAATAGAAGCAGTTTATAATAAAACTATGATTGTCTGTGTTACTTTCCTAAAAGGAAACAAAATTAATGTGAATGCTTCTAGTGATAATTTGGCCATAGTCAAAGCACTACTATTGGAAATAGACACTCTTTTCATTTAATCCCAGAATTTACATTTGATCCTCCAAAGGTAACATATTTTTTCTTATTCTTTAAAAATACTGATAAGTGCACATCCTTGAACTTGAATATGTTAGACTTCGCTGTTATGTAAATGCAATCTTGACTTAGTTTCATAATCTTCATAGGCAGGCTTAGGTATACAGAGCTTCCTTATTCTCATTTATAAATTGAGAACCTAGCATTATAGGATGTTCAGCAGCATCCCCAGTCTCTACTCGCTAGATGCAACTAGCAACTCTCCCTTTTCCCCAGCTGTGACAACTAAATATGTCTCTACATATTGCCAAATGTCTTCTGTGGTATGTGTGTGGTTTGGGGGCAGGGGACGGCTTCTCGTTGAGAACCACTGATTTAGAGGGTTTAATTGGGAAGTTAGTAATATTAAATGAGATTTATTAGAAGTAATATGCTTAGAATGGAATCAGTGAATAATAAGGCACAGAGGATAACTACAAATTAAGAATCTACTCATGTGGAATCTGCCATATAAATGGCTGAGCTACTCTTAATGTAGATGAGAGGCATCTATCTGTCTATACCATCTTCTTATCCAAGTTGCTCCTAAAGCTTATTTTCTGAGAAGCACTATAATTAATAGAAAAGTGCAATAGTTACAGGAATTGGGAGACCTGGGCTGTGATCTTTTCTCTTACCTCATTAGCTGCATGTCCTTGAGTGAGTTGCTGCACATTTGGATCTCAGATATCTCAACTGTAAGAAGGTTTGGTGAAGATATATCCCTAAGATTCACTTTAAAATTGTGATTTTTCAAACATTTTATCAATTTTCTCCTTCATATGTTGTATTTGAAGAAAGAAGGTAGCCACATGCATACAAGTTGGGAATTTTAAATTTGAAGTTTGTATGAATGTAAGGAAGTATGTCCTTGAATTAAAAGAGTTTGATAATTATTTGAATGAATTATGCTATCTATGGATTTAAAAAAATCATATACATATATACTTTAAGTTCTTAATTTGATAATATTTAAGACATATTTTCCCATAACTTAGCTTTTCCTTATAAGGCATCTTCCTTACTTTCAAACTGGAGGCAAATAAGATAATTCTGCTAATCAAGAACTGTGAAGGCACATGGACTTAGAGGTACTATGTGAGAAAATGTCAATTGTATTCTTCAACATTTTATTGATTTTCATTAAATAATATGCTACAAAAATGAGACAACTAATCTAAAAATTTAAATGCTGAGATTATTCTCTATTTTTTCTACCTCTGTGGCTTTAAGCTATATGTTTCAAGTTGTGACATTTTGTCAAAACCCTTTTCAGATGATTGACACTAGGATATTATTTTTGTTATGAGTTAAAATTCTATTTTTTTACTAATTGTATCTATTATTTCTGGTGATCTTTTTTTTTTTTTTGCATTACTTACTTCATAAATTAATCATGTTCTGAAAGTGTTTGGTGTCTCATGGAAACCAGGAAATTTTTACAACTTTTAAAGATTAACATGATAGTTTTGAAGCAGGGGAAGAGGAGAGAGTTCTACATGCTATATGCTAGGAAGCCTTCCTAGGATGTCATAAAACTCTGGCTCAGTTTAGAATATATATACCAAAGGCAGGCAGATATGGAGCACATATAGAATAGAAAGGAAAAAGTCACTCTTTAATATACGGCAATACAGAAACAACTTTCTCAGTGGTGGAGAGGACCTATTTGGGACCAATACTAGAGTTTATAACCTTAAACTGTAGAACATAAAAGCTTCCTAGCCAGGAAACCCAAATTTATCCTAAAAGATATATATTTCATATACTGTATAATGAGCTGTAACTTTTTTTTTTAAGGCATTGAATGAGGATTTGGTCTTAGTATAAAATGGCATAGCTTTATAAATTCTTATGCCAGCTTCATGGAAGATTTAAAAATAAGATTTATAAAGCCTGCTTGATATATTCTTATATTTCTGATTTTTTTTATGAAGAGTGATGTATCATGTTTGTCTCAATATAATAGATCTTGGCTAATAAAAATTCATTCCAAAAATGTCCCATTTTGGGCATATGGGAGGCCCCATATTATTTGAGGTTGACCCCCTTGAGGATATATTTGGAAACATAATAATTAACTAGAAGTCTATAGGTGGTTAGTTAGTTAAACCATTCCCTTAAAGAAAACAAACTTGCAGAAAATACTGAAAAAAAAAATCCTAATGAGAATATCAGAAATGTTACTAAGCTTTTCCATAGGATGAAAGCAGAGTATGGTTTAAATTATACATTCTATAAAGTTAATGCAGATGATTTCTACGAATTAAAAGATTACTTTTTTGAAGTTCCTTAAGCCATAGTGGGATCAAAGAGAAAGAAGTGATAAAAAGATATTTAGTACCAGCTAATCAACAATAAAACCGAGGATAAACCAGTAAATTCTAATGTGCCAGTTAATCCTTTTTTCAACAGCTAATTTTATTGCCTATACTAAATACCACTCTGCTCCTCCCCCAACCTTGTGTACTAGGAGTTTGCACTTTATTTATGAAGGGAACTATGGTAATCTACAGAGCAAAAGACTAATAAGTATGTTAAGTCAGTAAATGCTACTCTACCAGCCATAACTGAAAATAGTTGTTGACTTTTAATTTTATGGAATAGTATTCATTTAGTTATTCTTTTCTCAAATATTACCTATTACATGGTAGATTCTTTTCTGGATACTGATAACCAGTGTATTAGACAAAGTTCCCTGATATCATGTAGTTTATATTCTAGCAGAGGAGACAGAAAAATAATTTTTAATACTGCTAACTACTACAAAGAAAACAAAACAGGATATTGTGAAAGAGAATGACCAGGAATAATGAGACTAAATGATGATGCAAGGCTTCTCTGAGATAGTATTTGAGCATAGACCTGAAGAATGAGATAAGAACTAGCCATGTGGAGAGCAGATGAAAGAATTTTCTAAGTAAAATGAAGGCAGTTTCAAAGAATAAAAAGGAAGTGTGCACAGTAGGAAGGGGAAAAGAGTTACATCATGAGTCTGGAGTGGAAAACTGGAGCTAATTCTTGTAGGGTACGGTAGATCAAAGTAAGGAATTGAGACTTTATTCTCAGTGCAAGAAGGAGTCATAGGAAGGTTTTCAAGAGGAGGGTGATATAATCTGGTTTATGATTTAATGGTATCACTCTAGTTGCTACAGAGAAGGAACTATAGTAGGGAAAAGTAGAAGGAACACAAAGAAGTCAGGAGACCAGGGGAGACATCAGGGCGATCTGGACAACACTGCCAGTGATGAAGAATGAGAGACGTACATGGATTCAGATTAAGAATCAGACTTGACATGATCTCGCCTCTACTTTAAAGAACTCTTCTTTATGTTCTGTACCTTTCTTTGTTCTTTTATGGGATGTTTACTTACTTTTCTTTTATTAGAATCATAAACTCTTAGAGCTGCAAGGGGCTTTAGATGTATAAATTCTAGTTCCCTACTCAGTAGAGGACTACCAGTCCAGTAACTCAGAAGGATAGTCATTAGGCTTCTACTGACAGGCATTCACTATCTTGCAAAACTATCTTGTTTTAAAATAGTCCCCTTATTGGGGACCCTGGATGGCACCATCTGTTGAGTGGCAGATTCTTTGTTTCAGCTCAGGTTGTGATATCAGAGTCCTGAGATCGAGCCCCGCTTGGAATGCTGCTCAGAGAGAGCTCTGCACCGAGCTCCACGCTTCACACTCAGCATGAAGTCTACTTGGGATTCTCCCTCTCCCACTGCCCCTCCTGTTTATGCTCTCTACCCCTCTCTCTAAAATAAGTAAATAAACCTTAAAAAAATAAAGCGGTTCCTTATTATATTGGCTTATTATTATATTGAGTTGAAATCAGCCTTAATGTTCCATCCATTTAGTTAATGGTATCTATTCTGTATAAATTATGTGCTAAGTTGTGTGACAGGCTGGAAATTAGGGAGTATTAAATATACTTCATACTCTTATGGAGCTCACTGTCTCTCAGGAAGTTAAGCACAGAAATGGAAAATTCAATTCAACAAATAAACAATTTAAAATATATCCTGGAGAGTCACTCATATTATACAGATTCTTCCTCTTCCTTTCAAATGTTTAAAGACAACTATCATGTCCCAACCCCTCAAATGTTTTCTAATTCATTCACCAGTAATTTCCTTTCCCCTTTCCACTCCTCCTGGGGCATATGACTTCACCGTGTGCAGTCATCCTTGCTTTCTGCTAGAGTAAGTCCCCGGAGAAAATATGAGGGCATGCTTCTGCAAATTAAAAACATCTGTTTTGGGGTGGGCACTGGCTGGTTCAGTCAGTAGAGCATGCATCTCTTGATCACGGGGTTGGGAGTTCAAGCCTCATGTTGGGTGTAGAGAGAACTTAAAAATAAAATCTTAAAAAAAAATCTATTTTGATCCCTCTGGGATTCTTAGACTATCTAAAATCACTCAATTTCCCTTCTTCAGCTAATTAACATAACTGCAACTTATTTATCCTGAGCCCCAAGAATACCCTACGGTGAAAAGAGAAAATGTCAGCTGTTAATATAATTTCATTACTTATTAAGCAAGATTTTACTGCGACCTTCAAGTTTATTCTTATTTGCTTTCTGTACTTGGTTTCACTCCATGCCTGCGCTCTGTTTAAGCTGGCGCTTTAGTAAGTTCAGCAGAATCTCTGCTGGAAAAGTGTCCCCTTTACAAAATATCTTCTTTAACTGGGGGAAATGGCATCCCAGAAAAGTAGGAAATAGTGCCAGCATCAGCCATATAGAGCCAGAACGTGCTATGTACCTTTTGTCCACCCTCCCACAATTGTTTCCAATTGGCTGCAAAGTTAACGATTTGCTTCTGCTTGGCACCTCTTGGGCACTGACTGGATGTAGTGGGTATAACCCCCCACCCCCCGCCAAGGCAACTTGGTGGTGCTCTCACTCCAGGACTGTTGTAGAAGGCTCACAAAACAAATGCCTGATGCTCGACAAGGCAAATACGCCATTTCACACAAGGCCTGGGAAGAATTTGATTGGCAGGCTCTTAAACATGTTTGGGGGGGGGTACTCAGGTCCCACGACAATGTACCACTTAGATTAGTTCTACTTCCTGAAAATTCTAATTTTATTTTTATTCCACAAGTATTAGAGACATAATCATGAAAAAACCCCAAACAAGGTCCTTGCTTGTATGGAACCTAGGTAGCCTAGTGACAAGTGATAACATAACCAGAAATTTAAACTTACAGTTTCACCTCTAATGCCTTTTTCACCTCTGGGTCCCTACAAGAAAACAAAAAATGTTATTTTAGTGCTACTGACAGTTACTTACCAAATGTAGTTGAGGCTATATACAGAAACACGGTAACCTCTGTTTTTGTTTTTTTCTATCTAGCAAGCCTTCTTTAGCAAATTTATATAAATTCTAGTTTCCTTTCCCTAAGGTAAGCAAAGCAAAACACAAACAAAAACAAGGTATTGATTTATCACCTTGTGCACAAAGTTAGACAGGGACAACAAGCACTCAGTGAAGCCGAAACAGCAGATCTGATAATCAGATACAGAGCTATTTAGAAGGGAATTTACCAGCTTAAATTCTTCTAATATTTGTTTACCTCAGCCTTTGAAAACCTTGTTTCTAGGGTGATGTCCTCCTTTTCTTTCATTTTCTCTTTCCTCCTTCTGAGCTACATCCCACAAACTTTGGTATGTTGTATACAAGAACATTCAGTTTTAATTATTTTCTAACTTTCCTTGAGATTTCCTCTTTGATCCATGGATTATTAAGAAGTACATGGTTAAATCTGCAAGTGTTTGGAGATTTTCTTTTTATCTCTCCAGTTTGCCAGCTTTTACTTTAATTCCATATGGCCAGAGAACATACCTTGTGTGACTTCAGTTCTTTTAGGTTTAGTAAACAATTTTTTATGATTCAAAATATGGTCTATTTCAGTGATTTTCCATGTACACTTGAAGAGAAAGTATAGTCTGTTATTAGATGGACCTATTCAAAAAATCTCTGTTAGTATTTTTGTTTTCATCCTTGTGGAAATTATATATGTATTTTTTATTTTAAAAACGAGATAGTATTATTTGTCTTTTCAGAGACCTGAATTTACACTTTCACAATATGTTATGAGTGTTTTCCACATCAATCCACATTCTTCCATACAATTATAATGTTTATTTAGTGCTTAATAAACAATAATATTTTTATTGAATTTCCTATTAGATTATTTCTAATTTTGGTCATGCTAACACTGCAACAAATATCCTTGTACTCTATAAAAATTGTCCTCCAGAAAGTTGATTTGAGTATGCATGCATACCTGCACAATATGGGGGTTTATGACTTCTGACACACACTATGTACTATCATTCTTTGTTAATCTTGCAGGCTAAAATTACGATCTCATTATTTCACCATTGATCAGTTCTTCTGTGTTTCCTGATTGTTCTAAACTCCTTTTAAACTGGGATATTAACTTTCAGAAACGAATTGTTAAGATACCTTTACAGAACTTGTTTTTAATGCCCTAGTCTACCTCCAGCCCGGTATTAACAATTTGGTATGTACGTTTGTTCATACCTTTTTTCCTAAGCAAATATTGACAGATATATTTATGTATGTATGGGGTGACTGGTTATATTTTATAAAACTGATATATACTCTTCTATGCATCAGATTTTTCACACTTAACAATACATTATGAACAGCCACAAGGCAGCTGAACTAGATATAACTGGTTGTTTTCAATAGTTGCATAGTATTCTATGAAATGGCTAGGCCACGGTTTACACAACCATTCTTCTACAAATGAACATGGGATTTCAAGTTTTGTTAATACATCCAGTACTGTGAAAAAAATTTTTGTAAACTTTCCTTAGTGTATACTGAGTGCTTAATTTCTATTGCACAAATTTCTCTAAGTGGAACTGATTGTTCAAAAGGTATATGCACTTATATTTTAACAAATATCTTTTTCCATGAAGGCTATAATTCACATTTCTTCTACTACTGTTCTCCCTAATCCCCTTCTGAGAGGTTAGATGTAATATCTTGTTATTACTTTAATTTGCATTTCTGTTACTCTAAGTTAGGAGAGCATCTTTCCAAAAAATTATTGGATTTATTCTTCAATTTTCTATTGAGTTTTCTATCTTTTTCATACCAAATTGTAAGAGCTCTTTACATATGAAGTCTTTATATATTTTTGCAATTGCTTTCCCCCAATTTATATTAATTTTGTTTATGGAATCTTTTCCCATTCAAAATTTAAAAAATTTGAAGTGAACACATATTCTGTTCTATTATATAGTTTTAGGATTTCCTTTCTTATATAAAAGGTCTTCTCAACCTTAAAGCTACACTTTAGCTTTCTAAGTTTTTTTAATAATTTAAAGTCTTTAAAAAAAAGTTAAAAAAAAAGTTGGGTGAAATATGGTTCCAATTTCTTACAACAACAGTGGGACTAAAAATAATTCCATCTCCGTTGTCAGTGGTATAAGAATAGGCATGTGGCTGATCAATGGACATGAGGAAAAATGCAATGGGAGATTTCTGGAAAAAAGCTTTATTTTTTCTCAAGATAGGGCTGTAGATCAGTTTTCACTTTGGATAATTGCATCTGGATTTAATTGCTGAGAAATTACAGTTATCTTATAGAAGCTTCATTATGAAGCTAACACTCTGGATGACAGAGTAGAGACATGGAAAGAACCTGGTCTTGGATAACATGATTGAGTCACTAAATTAACCAAATCTGAAGCCCTTCCTACCTCTGGGCTTCCCTTAATGTGATATAAATTTCCTTATTAAAACCAGTTTGATTCAGGGTTCCTATTAACTTAACAGCCACAATCATACTGATATATCATTTTTGTTACGATTAAATTCCTAATATTCTGAGATCTAATTCTGGACTCTAGCCTATTTACACTCATCTATTTGTTTATTCCTTTGTGCTACCATATAGTCTCATTTACAATGACTTAAAAGTAATGTTTCCTTATTTGGAAAAGCATATCTTTCATCCCCCACCACTATTTTTTTTCTCTCACAAAGTATCTGCCATTCTCAAGTGCTTATTCTTTCATAGTAGACTTAGAAGACTCTTTTTAGAATGGAAAAAATGGAACATGGAAAATATTTGATGGGCATGGTGAATATCATAAGGATCTTTAAGAACTAGCTATACATAAAAGTTATTTAATTGAGCCATTTCTTTATTATAGTTCCCTTGACTAATTAATATTTCACATTTTTTGACAGAGGAGAACAATTATTCAGTAATCACAAGTATGTGTTTCTTAGCTTGCTGAAGAACCACCCACCAAAATCAGAGAATTCTCCCACTTACAATCTCCTACTTAGACTATATAGCTTTGAATGGTAAAAGCTGAAAATCTAGAGAAATGTTGAGTTACACTTTTCATTTGTAAAATCAAAAATTCAACAGCTTTGGTGGGAAATTCTTTCCTAATTTATCAAAGAGAATATTGTTTATACCCAAAGCATTCCATTTTATATATTAAGACTCTGTGTCTCTCCATATAATGCTTTCAAAGGTTCTTTCTCTTGTATGTTTACACTACTATTAGTATTGTAAAACTCTCCCCTGACCACTCTGCCAACCATTGTCTTATTTTTCTGTTTTATTTCGTATTCAGATTTTTTTTTTTTTTTTTACAATTTTTTTTTTTTTTATTTGACAGAGAGGAATCACAAGTAGGCAGAGAGAGAGGAGGAAGCAGGCTCCCCACTGAGCAGACAGCCCGATGTGGGGCTTGAACCCAGGACCTGGGATCATGACCTGAGCCGAAGGCAGCGGCTTAACCCAGTGAGCCACCCAGGCGCCCCCATATTCAGATTTCTAAAGGCACTGGCCTCTACCGTCTCAGTGTCCTCTCCAGACACAGTTTGGATGGGGGCAGAAAGAGCTGAAGAAACATCACCTATGTAATTCACTAGCTGTACCACCTTGAATTAACTAGGTGAACCTTTGTGAACCTAATCTGTTTCCCCATGTCTTAAATAGAAATGATAATACCTATTTTAAAAGTCTGTATAGGAATTTGAGAAAAGTTATTAAATATTTATATTTACTTCCTTCCTTATTGCAGTTTGTACTTTATCTTCTACTATAATTTATTTTCTTAAAGATCACTGTTAACCACTCCTTACTTGAAACTCATTTAGCTGAACCTTGTGCTTTTCTGTTTTTCCTGGTATTCCCACAAACTATCTCTTTTCTTTATAGTGGGTGGGCACTTTCAAAGATTCGGATCTTGGCTGTCTGCACTTTTTTTGTTACACTTTCTCCTTCAGAAAACGGATTCTTTTTGTTGCTTTAGTGATCACCTCTATACTAATGGTGCTTAGCCCCTTCTCCCCTGCTCTAGGTCTACTTTCCTTTCTCAACTCCAGTTTTAGTGTTTATCTCACTATATACGCCTTCTTCAGTACACATATGGTCTCTAAACTCTTAGGAATCACCTTCTAGATGAAAATGTACATCTATTTTTGCCCTTGGCTTCTCAAATACCCAGAGTAATCCTTTTTGGATTGCTCTAGAAATAGGATTAAAGAGGGAAAAACAAGAATATGAAAAAGAAAAGGAAGACCTATATTGTAACAAACTTACAGTTCTACCTGTTGGGCCTATTATACCTTCTTTGCCAAAGGGGCCAGTGTTTCCCTGTTGAGGTAAAAGAAAATCAGTCAGTCTCACTGCCAGTATAATGCAGAAAAATTCTAGAAAATTTCTTGTGTAACAGTAACATAGTCCATGTCCACATAATTCCAATTTTTAGTAGAAAATCTAATAATATCAAAAGAAATCATAGTACTTTTGACTTGCCATATGTGACACAATTCTATATATTATTACAGATTCCTAATAGAAGAGTTATATCTGTGTAATTTCTAACAAACTTCTAAATCAGCAATACAATTTTTGTGTGGTGATAACTTTAACGATGCCATTTTACATGTGGGCTATTACATAAAAAATGCAAGTACTTTACATAAAAAAGACTACATAGAATGATGAACAAAATTTTGAATAACTTTCTTTACGGAGTCTGAAGGAGATGTCTGAGTGACTTGCAGCATGGAATTGAGAGAAGGCATGGGAAAGAAACAAAGAGCATCATATGTGACTAACTTCAGTTTCTCCATCTGTTAAATATGATTGTCTGTATCATAGGGCCATTTTGAGACTTAAATGTGAAAAATGATTTTGAAACTGTAAGCTGTTATTGATTATGAAGATAACCTTGAATAAGCTCAGTCTGGTCAATTCTTCCCAAACTATGTATGGAAGCTATCTTTTTTTTTTTTTTTTTAATTTACTTGACAGAGAGATCAGATGGCAGAGATCAGAGAGATCAGTAGGCAGAGAGGCAGGCAGAGAGAGAGAGGCGGAAGCAGGCTCCCTGCCGAGCAGAAAGCCCGATGCGGGGCTCGATCCCAGGACCCTGAGATCATGACCTGAGCTGAAAGCAGAGGCTTAACCCACTGAGCCACTCAGGCGCCCCGGAAGCTATCTTTTTTTTAATTGAAGTGTAACTTACTTACAATATCTTATTAGTTTCCAGTGTACATCACAATGACTCAAAATTTTTATATATTATAAAATGATCCCCACATTAAGTCTAGTTACTATCTGACAGCATACAATGCTATTACAATATTATTGACTACACTTCCTATTGTATAGATTACATCCTCAGGACTTACTTATTTTATAATTGGAAGTTTGTACCTCTTAATTCTCCTCACCCATTTTGCCCACCCCCCAACCCCTCCCCTCCTCTAGGAACCAATAGTTAGTTTCCTTATATCTATGTATCTGCTTCAATTTTGTTTTGTTGGCTTGTTTTATTTTTTAGATTCTACACGCAAGTAAGATCATGCTATATCTCCCTTTCTCTGTCTGACTTACTATTTCTTTATGAATACAAAATACTTATTGTACTTATTTTCCCTCAACCTCCACTCCCACTCCCATTTGCAGCAAATTTCAGTCTTTCTGGCTCATGCTTAACCTGAATTCTTAAATGTAAGTATCTAATAGGCTTTCTCTTTATCCAACTCCTGCCCTTGTACAGAAAATACTAGCAATTGAGATCATTATGTCATAAAGTCTATTCACAGATAGCTTAGAATCACTTTTAAATACAAAGACTGACTTTAAGTGGTAATTTGTAAATACGGTCCCCAAATTTCAAAGATCTACAACCAAATCAAGACATAGAACACTACATCAAAAACTAATGATGTACTGTATGGTGACTAACATAACACGATAAAAAAAAAGAGTTGATTCATAAACTAATCAAATTTAAGCCCTAGTTTGGTTTATCACTGAAAAAAAAAGGCAACAAAGCTTTAATTTAATGAAGTGGACCATGATCTGACTCTAAAATAGTGATTTGTTAAAAGAACGGAGAGGTATACATGAACTCTAGAAAATGGTAGACCAAACAGCAAAAAAAAGTGTCTATGCTTATCTAAATGTGTCTGAAAGACAAAGTGTTTTGATTTTATTTATTATTTATTTTATATTTTTACAGAGGGAGAGAGAGGTAGTGGGGAAGGGGCAGAGGAGGAGGGCGAGGGATAATCTTAAGCCAGCTCCATGTCCAGCACGGAGCATGAGGCAGGGCTCCATCTCACAATGCTAACAACATGACCTAAGCTGAAACCAAGAGTCAGACACTTAATCGACTAAGTCACCCAGGTGAGCCTGAGGTGTTATGATTTTAATGGTTGGTCCAGTTAACTACATAAAAACATCTTTGAAATGAAGAAAAATTAATCCAGATTTCCTACTTCAATTAATTTATTTAATCATCTAGTATTTATTGATTGTTGAGCAAGAACTAGTTACTAGGCCACTTAATATCCATTCTATATTCTAATTAAACAATTAGCAGGCAACCTTATAACATATTATTTGGCCAGTCAGCTGTGAATTCAGATTTTGCCTCTTTACTTACTAGCCAGGTATGGCCTTGAGCAAATTACCTTTCAGAGACTTAGTTTTCCCATCTGAAAAATGGGGATGATGGCATCTCTCACAGGATTTTTATCAGGATTAAATGAGAGAAGGGACACAGACTGAACACTGGTAGATAATAGTTTTTTTGCTAAGTTATTAACCTATCATGACTTTTCACTTGTCTTTATAATGACTCAGCAAGAGATAGCTGCAATTATAAATTAATATTCATGAGCAGTTGCCAGAACTTTATTATTGGTGAACTGATAAAATTTCTGGAGCTGCAAAGCAGGATAGGGCTCAGACCCTGGACTACAGAAACCCAGTGCCTAGTAAGATTCTGCTTAGGAAAGATATTAGGCAGGCAGCCAAATATCAAGAAAGGACTAATTAATTGAGAAAGCTTAATAAAACTACAATGAAGGGATTTAATTAGTAGGGAACTTAATATATGTAAGAACTTAAAAGCGATGTTTATTAGAGAGGAGGCGTTCCACATATAACTCACCTGTGGATAATCAAGAATTGGGCCTCATATAAAAGCACCAACTTTCCGCAGTTCTTCGGGAATCATAAAAATAACTAATAAATTTGCATCTGAAGAAATGTTGAGGCGGGTCTTTAAACAAACATTTCTCAGGGCAACATTGACCTTTGTGTTACTGAAAATAATTTATTGTAAGAGTTGGAGAAGATGTGTAGGATTTCAAAAATTTGTTCATTTAATATTTTGCACAAGACTGATTTTCAGCTGTAAAGTTCTTCGAGATTCTTTTCTCCTGCTTCTGGACCACTTTCCTTCTTCTCTTTGCTGTCTCCACCTTTGTCCCTATAGTCGCTATTACTCAAGGGGGTGCAACTGCTACAGTCAAACCACTGTTCGACATTTTATCACTTTTTTTTCCCCAGTTTTACAGATCATCTCATCAATCAGGAGACTGGTTAATGAAAGCAAAAACAAAACAAAAAGCAAAATAAAACAAAACAAAAAACCAAAAACCAGTAACTGCTGATGGCTTATCTATCCCTACTTATATTTGCTACACTTTGCAATTCTAGGTACTAAACAGCTAATGGAATTCTTCAGACACCAACATTCACAACTCTTTAAGCAGTTCCTCATCACTCTCCAGGGATAGCTACCCCTGAGCTGGGAAAACATAGCTATTGGGAAATATTTTTCAAAGTGTGGTGTGAGGAGTTCTGGTCCTAGACAAGCCTCCTCCAAGTGGTGCATGGGGGTGGTCTCTGCTCTCTGGTTGCATTAATGCTTATAACACGAAACTGCTTTACATTTTTGTTCCTAATGTGAGTTAATAAATACATTATCCAGTATCAACATTAATTCTGATATGTATTTTCTAAAGTAAGAACAGGGAAGATGGGTGGTCTCTAGGGTCTTTTGCTCAAATTAATATATGAACTGAAAAAGGCTGAGAACTTTTGCATGGGATCTAATGAGTTTCTATCTTTTTTCTTTTTTTTAAAGATTTTATTAATTTATTTGACAGACAGAGATCACAAGTAGGCAGAGAGGCAGGCAGAAAGAGAGAGGGGGAAAGCAGGCTCCTGCTGAGCAGAGAGCCTGATGCGGGGCTCGATCCCAGAAACCCTGGGATCACGACCTGAGCCGAAGGCAGAGGCTTTAACTCACTGAGCCACCCAGGCATCTCTGAGTTTCTATCTTTACAGTCATTTTATTAAGTTATTAATTTGGAGTATATTAATTTTAGAATTCTTAATGCTAATTCCTAAAATAAGCAAAGAATCACAATCTCCCGGCAAGTAGAATGACTTTATACTTACTCTCTGTCCAATCGGACCTTTAGGACCTGATATTCCAACAATGCCAGCATCTCCCTCGGGACCCTAAAAATAGAATAAAAATAAAAAGTCAAAATCTTTCATTCTATATGAACATTTTACAAGTGAAATAATCTTATAATAATCTATTGAGTTGGTTCTTAAAAAAAATGATGTACATGCTGAAGTACTATGGAGGAATTGTTCTGAACTATGCAAGTTACTTGGAAGTGCACCAAAATGAATTCAGAGAGGGAGAGAAGGATAGATAGTGTCATGATAAAGCAAGTCCAGTAAAAAGTTATGGTGGAACCTAGGTAAGAGGTATATGGGTTTTTACTCATTCTCTCAACTTTGCTGTATGTTTGAACATTTTCAAAATAAAATGCTTGGGAAAATGGAATGTGAGGGGACAGAGGTGAGTTATTCTTAAAATTGGTAGGAAAATATACACCTATGTAAAATTTTATATTAATACTTAATTTCAAAATTCAAATATATAACTCTATGAACGGAAATTTTGCAGATTAGGAAATAGGTTGTCAGAGATTCAAGTCAGAGACTAAATATTGGTATTTTGACATCTTTCTGATGAATAACAGAAAATGTGTAAACATACTCTGGGGCCTGGGAATCCTTGGAAACCTGTCAAACCTTGAACACCATGTTCTCCCTGCAATGTGAATGGACAGGATAATCATTATTATGCAATGATGGCCTGGCCTGTAAAATAATAATACTTAGTGAATTTCTGAGTTGGCACATACAGGTTGCCCTTTCAGACCAGGCTCTCCACACGGTCCTTGATCACCTTGTGCTCCTCTGTGACCTCTTTTACCTTGAATTCCAGGTTGACCAGGTAGCCCTTGTTCACCCTAAGGACAAAAAAAAAAAAAAAAAAAAGGAAAGGTGATCTTGACTTTAGAATCTATAAGCATACTGTGTTTTAAATGAAACCCCAATACAGGTCCATCCTTAAGCAAAAGTACAAGGCACTGGGGAAATCAAATTCTGCATGGTCATTCTCCCTACCAATATTTTTCACACAAGCAATTGTTTGATTATAATAAGCAAGAAGTGTAACAGTGGGGAAAGAAAATTTCAGGGATTGTGGCCATAAGTGTGGAAAAAATAGGGAAAGGGGAAGGATAGTGGGGCTAAAGAGAGAATAGTGAGAGGTGGTGCGTGTGTGTGTGTGGGGGTGTTTATATATCATGGAATTTGTATTTTATTTGAAACAGTATTATTTTGTTGTGTTTTCCTCACCATACAGAGATGATTCAGCTGATACCAGAAACAGAGCAGGGTCTCCTGAAGTGTGTGAGTCTTGGCTTTTACCATGGTTATCTTTTCAATCCTATCATTAAGAAATTTCTAGTACTTGTTTCCCAAGATTCCCTTTCATACATATTCCTATCATCTCCTAAAATGTCACTTTAAAGATATACTTAAGCACTGCTGTTTTATTTGTAAAAGTTAGGGGTTTTCTAAATTCATTTTTATTTTATTTTCAAAATGAAAGTTGCAATATCTTTCATACCATGTCTAAAAATAATAATCAGGAGGAGTTTAGAGTTAGGTTAATAAAAAATGAAGGTTGGTAGATTTTGATCAAAGATTCTTTAAGATTAGCAAATTATCCTTCACTGTCTGGAAACAAAGACACAGCTTTGAGACTTGACAAATATGGATCCTTCTTATTGTCAGGTCATACTTAAGAGATAGGAATTTTATTTCACTTTCTGGTTTTAGCACTGGTTCAGCTACATTGAATTTTAGTGGAAAGGGATGAGTCATTTCCAGTTTACCCATATGGGTCAGAATACCTGAACATTCTTTAGAACTGAAACTATGAAAATCAAATAAAGAGGTGATAATGATGAGGGTGCCAACATCTTAATCCCTGGCTTTTATAAAATTGCTTTAGACACTGGAGTCATCTCTTGGTTGTAGGGGTCAATTCTGCATTGTGATAGCTCTAAATCAGGTTTTGATTAGAAAGCCTTATTGAATGCACAATACTCCATTCAATGAATGTTAATGCAAGATTTAATGATGATCACTTTGACTCTAAGAAATAAGCTCTACTCCTATCAGATTTATGAACTGTTGGGTAGATTCAGATTCAGAGGAATGGGAAGTATTTCTAAGAAAGTATGTATCTGGAAGTAATAAGATTTCTCTTTTTAGGAGGAGACAGAGGATGACAGGAAAGAAGAAACAGAATGAGTCAAAGAGCATCTTTTAAAGCATTGCCAATACTGAATTAATGAGTTGTTCTGGCAATTATACACACCATGGTTATCACAGGAGAGGAGAATGTCCAGGCCACACACTTTCCTTTTTTTCCTAATGTCTTTTTACTATTGGTCAAATTTATTAAAAACCATTAACCTTACCATCCTGTGACCTAGCCAATGAACTCAGGGACAAGATGTTTGTCAATGGTGCTGCTCATCTATCAGAAGAAAATGTTATAGTACCTTTGGGCCCGGGACCCCTGGGCTTCCTGGGAGGCCTGATGACCCCTTGGCTCCTTGAGGACCTGGAGACCCAACCAGTCCTGTTCTTCCTGGGCTGCCTCTCATGCCCTAAGAAATAAGAAATGAAAATTGGGACATTTCCTAAAAATTCATCCAGAGGCTCAGTATATGTAGGAGGGGATGGTGTTCCAAAAGGCTGCTGTTGCCACACTGCCTGGGTTTGAGACCTATCCAGGGCTTCTTTCCCAAGTAAGTGAAATACTTAAGTAATGTTTTGACTCACCTAAAGTCTCTAATTATAGTTAATGTAATGGTCTGAGGTATTTAAAATGAAAATACTGAGGCAGTATAGTCTGTCAGTACCTTCTGACTTAAATAGCCTAGGTGCAAAGTATGTGTGTTGTGTTTTAACTTTCTGTATTATATTCTGGATATGCATGACAACTCTAATAACTGATTAATGTTTCCTTAAGAAAAATATTCTATGGCTATTAACTAGACCTACTGTGGTGATCATTTCTCAATACGCACATATATTGATTCATTATGCTGTATATCTGAAACTAATATAATATTTTATGTCCCTTATATATGTTTCAATTTAAAAAAAGATTAAGAAATTAAAAAAAAAAAAAGGTTTCTGAGCGGTTCACTTGTTAGCCCAGCATGGGAAATCACTTACTGATATGACTTACATCATGTCCTCAAAGTAAAATTGCTTAAGATTATTACCTTTTGGCAAGAACAACGGCCTGAAATGGTAAAGACATTGGAGCAGCTTCAATAGCCAATTAAAAAACAAGTCAAATGCTCTTCAGTGGTTTTCCTTGCCTCTTGATGAATCAACAGATGTTACCAATACTACTCTTGTTGATTTGGAGAGCCAACACTGTGTTGAAGTGACCGAAGAGCTAACCTACGTGAACAGTCTGCGGATTGACTATAGGTGAGAATATTTTCAAAGAATTTAAAACACTGAATCAGTAAAACCTCAAGTGGAATCTGCTAAAATGTGATAAAAACTAATAGCAATGCATTGGGAAAATATTTATTGAACAAATTTACAAAAGTTGTGAAAATGTAGTGTATTTAAAGCTATGGATGTTCACCGTATTATCCACCATCAGGTCCACTGAGGAAAATACTCATCTAGCATGTGTTATTGAACCAGTAGTGCCAATAGTGAATTCCACTGACTCTGGCAACCTTCATCCATTTTGTGAGATTTTTTGTGAAAATAGAAACTGAATATCCTAATTTTCTCTATCACACAGCAATCTGATGGCTCGGCAGGGATAAAGTTTTATTGAGATATTCTGAGAATGAGATTGAAATGTTTTTGAATGGGAAGACCCACCCTCAACCTCTATTATTGAATGATCAACGGGTTTAGGAATTAGATTTTGCTGCAATGCCTATAAGTGAAGCATATACTTTGGTAGTTGTTTCTTTTTCCTTCTTTTTTTTTAAGGGTGAGGGCAGAGGCAGAGGCAGAGGGAGAGCGAAAATCTTAAGCATGTTCCATGTTCAGCCCAACACAGAGCTTGGTCTTACAACCCTGAGATCATGGCTTAAGCCAAAATCAAGAGTTGGATGCTTAACTGACTGGAGTCACCCAGGTGACTCAAGTCATTTCTTTTTCTTTACTTTTTTTTTTTTTTAAGTAACCTCTATACCCAACACGGGGCTTGAACTTACAACCCCAAGATCAATAGTCACATACTTTACCAACTGAGCCAGCCAGGCACCCCATATGCCAGAGCCATTTTGAGGACAACTAATGTTTGAATCACAAGAACATCAAGCAATTTTATACATTTCCTGTGACGTCAAAAATTAAAACAATAAGTCAGATCTTCATTTCCCACACAAATTTGCAGTGGGTAGATTTTCTGAGCTCAACTCCTTTCGGTAGCATTTTTTAGCACTAGAGGCAAGACATTTCTGTACCTCAAAATTCATTTAACTGTGCAGCTGAGGAGTTCCCACCTAACAGTTCAACTGGAAATGCTAATATACAATGTAACGACATGCTAGAAGGCAAATAATCAAGAGAAGAATCTAACAGAATTTTACAAATTCCTTCTAAGCAACAAATATGCACAATTAAAATCATATGTTCATGAATTTGGCAGCACTTAGATATGTGAAAAGAATTTTCAAAGATAAAATTTGGAAAACATGCAAAATCTCATTATAGGTCACCATTAACAAATAAAAAGAAAATTTTGATGATAGGGAACTGTAATAAGCTAAATGTTATCTCTCCTCCCACAAATAATTCTATTTTTTCTCATAAGTAGACTTGTATTACAAAAAATTTTACTAAATTATTATATTTTCAATTTCATAAAGAAAAATTTTGTGAAAATCTATTTTTTTCTCATTATATAAGTTCTTAAATAGTACCTTAATTTTGCCTACTGCCCTGCAAAGCCCAAAATACAATATTTACAGAAAACATTTGTTGACCCCTATTTTAGGAGATGACTGCTACTTTTTAGTTGATTCCTGGGATACTAAACTGGGTTGTGCAATCATTCTTCTAGGCATACAGCAAATATTTGATTATGATATAGAATATTATTATGTGAAAGCAAGGTCATGGGAAGCCCTATGAGCAATACAAAAATAAATAAAATAAGGTTTTTGTTTTCAAGAAGCTTAAAATTAAGTTAAAAATTATAAAATGTAATATATAAATAGTTATAATAAAAACAAATATTTTAAAGATTTCCAGATGAGAAGAGAGATATAAAGCAAATAACAGAGGGGTCCTGAATAGGGGAAATTTTCTTTGGTGTTAATCAAAAAGGCATTACTGAGAAAGTAGATTAGAACAAGATCACAAGATAAAGATATTGTTGGGGCACCTAGATGACTCAGTCAGTTAAGAGGAATGCAAGTTGGTGCAGCCTCTTTGGAGAACAGTGTGGAGATTCCTCAAGAAATTAAAAATAGAACTTCCCTATGACCCTGCAATTGCACTACTGGGTATTTACCCCAAAGATACAGATGTAGTGAAAAGAAGGGCCATCTGTACCCCACTGTTTATAGCAGCAATGGCCACGGTCACCAAACTGTGGAAAGAACCAAGATGCCCTTCAACGGACGAATGGATAAGGAAGATGTGGTCCATACACACTATGGAGTATTATGCCTCCATCAGAAAGGATGAATACCCAACTTTTGTAGCAACATGGACGGGACTGTTAGAGATTATGCTGAGTGAAATAAGTCAAGCAGAGAGAGTCAATTATCATATGGTTTCACTTATTTGTGGAGCATAACAAATAGCATGGAGGACATGGGGAGTTAGGAGAAGGCAGCTGGGGGAAATTGGAAGGGGAGCTGAACAATGAGAGACAATGGACTCTGAAAAACAATCTGAAGGGTTTGAAGAGGTGGGGGGGTGGGAGGTTGGGGAACCAGGTGGTGGGTATTATAGAGGGCACGGATTGCATGGAGCACTGGGTGTGGTACAAAAACAATGAATACTGTTATGCTGAAAGTAAAGAAAAAAAAAGAAAAGAAAAAAAAAAAAAGAGTCCGATTCTTGATTTCGGCTCAGGTCATAATCTCATGGTTGTGAGATCAGGCCCTGCATTAGAATCCTGTGTCCAGCTCTATGCTGAGCATGGAGCCTACTTGGGGTCCTCTTTCCCTGTCCTCTTTCCCTCCCCCCACTCACATATGCTTTCTCTCAAAAAAATAAAAGATAAAGATATTGTCCTTAAAGATAAAGATATTGCCCTATCACAAATGTGATAGGAGAGGTGATTTGTCAAAAATAGAGTCTCTTTAAAAAAAAATGGGGTGCCTGGGTGGCTCAGTGGGTTAAAGCCTCTGCCTTCAGCTCAGTTCATGATCCTAGGGTCGTGGGATCCAGCCCCACATTGGGCTCTCGGCTCAGCAGGGAGCCTTCTTCCCCCCCCACCCCCCACCCCCCGCCTGCCTCTCTGCCTACTTGTGATCTCTGTCAAATAAATAAATAAAATCTTTTAAAAAAAAATAGAGTCATTTCTGTAGAAGGCCTGGTTGGGAGAATAAGATCTAAAGATAAAGCTGATTTTGAATATAATACTGAAGTATTATTCCTTTTTCCCCCAAGTTATTTCTTCCAAATTATATCATCACATACCTTTTCATTCTTTTACTTATGGTTAATAATTCAACATAGTTAAAGAATTACCTTTTCCAGGTAGATTTTCTTCATGATCACAAAGCTGACTAAAATAATGAATGAAAATGTATTTTATATTCCTAGGTGCCATGTACTATGCTGGGCACTCACAGGAAGACACCTACAGGATACCTACAGGATATAGGTTCATATTTCTTAACTTGATCTCTAAACATTTTTTTTGTCCCAATCTACATTGACTATTTTTATCTCTTACCATTTCTCTATGTTAGTGGCTCTCAATAAACATTAAGGACCAATTATGAGGACAAAATCCTCATTGGGAAAAGGTGAAAGGAAGGGGAGAAATAAAGACAGAAGTACAGTAGGGGAAAGAGCGAGAAGGGGGAAAGGTATGGAGAGAGAGAGAGACAGAATGAGAGGGAGGAAGCAGGGTTGGGCAGATAGAAAAGAGAATCCAAGTGCACTAATCTCTACTTCCTTCCCCTTGCCACATGAACTTGAGAACCCTGGATTCATGTAATTTATCGTATTTCTTTCCTCTTGCCACACAAATCCTGGATTCAGGACATGGTGTCATTTTAGAACTAATCAATGCAAATGAAAGCAAATTCAGTCATAGTCATCTGAGACTTTGGGATATAAAATTTTAAAAATGTTCAGTGAAGACATAGCTGTTATACCAATGGCCAGGTCTCTAAAAGGAATATGACTTTACAGAAAAGGCAAGTCTCAAAAATAGAATTCTGATAAACACTGTCCTCCCCATTAAAAACAAAAACAGGTGAGAAATCCAAAGAAACTGATGACTTGAAGAGACGGAAGGTATGTAAGCAAGGGAAAACAAAACAAAACATACATACTCAGATCAATATATAGACTGAGTTCCAGAGTTAAACTAGGTAGAAAGCAGATCAGTGTAAGGGTTTAAAAAAAAAAAAAAAGGTGGATTGTCTTGCAAGGCTGTGAATATCCTACCCTTGAATGTATTACAGAGGTAATAGATGCCACAGGGAGAGGATAACACATGACAGATTACCTGAGACAATTTTAGGATACTTCAACATTCCAGAATTCTAATAGAGTAGCACTTCACTTATAATTTTAGGCAATTTTTTAAAGACCTTATTCACCAACAGGAAAAAAATATATATCTTTCCAGTGATGCATGGACAACGGACATTCAGATCTTGCTGAATGCTCCAGAAATTCAATAGGTATTTTAGCTGAGAATAAAAGGACCCTAAGACCAGTCCTCAAGGTTAACTGAAAACTAGAAACTTTACTTGCAGTGCTATCACACATTTAACAGGGCACACTGAATATGTTCCAAGTCACTTACTGTTCATGTTGGTTTCTTAGAGAGAAATTTGAGGATAGTAGCAGAGTGTTCTGCACAAAGTTCCAAACAATGTCTCATACAAGTAGAGAACAAATATTTCTTATTGTGAACACAAAGATGGATGAGTAATTTTACTTTCAAGAGAAACAGATGCTAATGCCTAAGCATTCTTTCCAGTGTCTTCTAAATGATTTATTTAAAACCAATCAGCAAAGAGTAAGTCATTCTGAGAAAAATATTAAAAGAAATAAAATCATATTTAATTTGTTCAGAGATGCTGAAACCAATGAACAGTTACCCGAGTTTTAAAAAAAAAGTTGATAGTATGATAAGAGTACATGATGTCTCATGGCTAGAAACTTCCACTATCCTCAGATGGGGGTTAGATTCCCTGCTGAAAAAGTTTTTTTTTTAATTAAAATTAACTGACATATAGCATTATGTAATTTAAAAGCCTACTTAGTGCTACTTGGTACATTTGTGTTTACTTATTACAATATGATTATTGCAGTAATTTTGGCTAATACCTTTATTATATCACATGTTTATAGTTTCTTTTTTGTGCTGAGAATAGTTGAGATTCAGTCTGCTAGCAACCTTGAAATCTACAATATGATATCATTGACTATAATCACTATGTTGTGCATTAGATCTCCAGGATTTATTTATCTACTAGTTGTAAGTCTGTACTCTTAAACTGGTTTTCAACTCTGCAGGAAGTATCAGTTTTGTCTAAACTGAAATTGATGACTGCTTGGGTCAGTCAGTAATCAATAATATCAGCCACAACAAGAGTTACTTTTTACTGGGTGTCTTTTGTGTATCAGAAACCACAATGGTTAAAAAAGAAGAAAGAAAGAAAGAAAGAAAGAAAGAAAGAAAGGAAGAAAGAAAGAAAGAAAGAAAGAAAGAGAGAGAAAGAAGGAAAGAAAGAAAGGAAGGAAAAAAGAAAGAAGAAAGAAAGAAACTATAATGGTAATATGGTTGTATTGTTTTATTTAATTTGATGTCAGTGAAGGAAATAAGAGGAACTCTAATCTTTCACTTTGACTTCCCTGTGGGAGAAGGAAAGAAGGGTACATAAGCATGTACATGTTTATGTAGAAAACTGCCTTTTTTCTGGAATTGAATGGGAAGATCTGGGATGGAAAATGGAGTTATCTGCATACATTCAGAGGACAGAAAGAGAGAGATTTTGGAACAATGATGACTAGTTTATATATAATAGTGAAACATAAAGTGAATGTCACTCTGTTACTTCCTAGGCCCCTAATTTAGATGTTGTAATTTCATTAGAATTGAAACAAATATATTAAGGAATAAATAACAAATATACATTTTAAGTACAGGCAAAAATAGAAATCCATATTTTAAAGTAGATTAACAAAGGAAAACCATCTTTAAAATATGTTGAATGAAAAGACAAATATTTTTAATATTAATTTTATTGATGTCTCAACAGCAGAGTGATAAGTTTAAAATGACACTAAACTTCAAATTAATTGTTTTTCTTTAAAGTAGCACCTTGAAAATCACTAGAAAGTTTTTTCCTTTCCCTACTTCCAAGCATCCTCTGTGCTCATACAATTATGTTTATATAGTTATTTACTATGAGAGAAAATAACAATTAAAATTACTTTACTTACTGTAGTACAAAAAAATAAGTATGGTGCCGTAATTTTTTTTTTTTTTTGCATTATTAGGCAACATTAAGTACTGCATTTTTTGTTAAGCCAGCAAACCAATGAGTTATAAAAGTAATGCTTTGCTTCCTTTATTCCAAGCAACTAAAAACACTTCTGTTTAAGTAAGAATTTCTCATTTTATTTGGTTTACTAAATATATCCCCCTAGGAAAGAATTGGCTGTTAAAAAATGTGGGATAATAATTATTAGGTGATTATATGCAAGGCTATATTATATAAAAATAATGTAGCATTCCTAATATTTTCCTTCAGTGCCAGTCAAAAGTAATGTGGCCAAATGTTGGAAATAAGATTTATGAATGAGCTTTACACTAAAGTCAGGAGGTGACTTTAGTTTTGAACCTCTAAACATACTAAGGCTTATGGAACTTGGAGCAGGGTTGAGACAAGTCACAGGGCAGCAGAGACAAGTCAGGTCTGCTTGACTTATGTCTATTCCCAAGAGTGTACAAAACTAAGTCTTGTTCAGCCTTAATGAATACAGGCATTTCAACATTGTATTACCTCACAGAAATTATTATACATTTCCATTAGAACAACTGGTGGTTTATCAGTCTTGCAAAATGGACAGTGCAAATGTCACTCTAATATTGGGCAAAATTAATGTACCTTATCAAATCTCCTTTACTCAGAACTTCACCTATAATCATAGGACTGACAGGGACTAAAAAAGGATTATTTCATTATACTTTGGATCTTAGACATGTCCAGGCTCACGCTACTATGAAGAAATAAACGTCCCTCTTTCATTTCAAAAATAACAAATCTATACCCATACTCTCTTACTTGATCCTCGGATAATCCTGTGAACATGCCAGTTCTTTCCTAACTTCAGGTTTTTCCATTTTGGTTCCTTCACAGAGTGTGTTTGTTCCTCATTCTTTATAGACCTGGTTCAGTGTCACCTTCTCAAGGGAGAAACAGTCTCACTATACCCAAGTACGACCTCCTCCACAAGGCCTGCACGGTCTATTCCATCTATAATCTATCTCCCACATGCTCTATCTCACAACCCTATTTCTTTCTTCCACAAGCTGGAATTACCAGATTTCTTTATATACAGACTACTAACCAATTACTGGGCTGATTCATAGTACATCATGAATTCTTTTTTTTTTAGGTCAAAAATAGTCAAATGTCGGGACGCCTGGGTGGCTCAGTTGGTTAAGCATCTGCCTTCAGCTCAGGTCATGATCCCAGGATCCTGGGATCGAGTTCTGCATCGGGTTCCCTGCTCAGGCGGGGGGAGAGCCTGCTTCTCCCTCTGCCTGATGCTTCCCCTGCATGTGCTCTCTCTCTCTCTCTCTGACAAATAAATAAAGAAAATCTTTTTAAAAAAATGGCCAAATGTCAGACATTTCTTGCTGTTCCATGTATGTTTCATGGAGGCAGTTCTTTGTCTATCTTGTTTAGTGCTATATTTTCCAACTCCTAGCTCATTATAAGCACAGAACAAATATATGTTGAATGAATGAACGTTAGCTTAACCATGAGTATCTATTATTATGGGAAGATGATAATAGCAATAAGGGCATGTAGTCTGCTAAACATGTCACATACGAACCATATGAGGTAGGTGTTATTACATTCCTGTTAGAGATGAGAAGCCTAAGACGTTAAGTAGCTGGCACATCTTAATTTTATTTAGGACTCCAAAGTCACAGTTATTATGAAAAGACCATTCACTCTTCAAATATTTATTGAGCTTCTTCTTTTTTAGATTTTATTTATTTATTTGAGAGAGAGAGAGAGAGAGAGAGCATGAGTTGGGGGGAGGGAGAGGGATAAGCAGACTTCCCACTGAGCAAGGAGCCCAATGCGGGGCTTGATCCTAGGACCCCAGAATCATGACCCCGGAATCATGACCCCAGCCAAAGGCAGACGCTTAAGCTAAGCCACCCAGGCGCCCCTATTGAGCTTCTTCTATTGCCTGAGGCTGCTGAGTGTTATGGCTCCAAAGATAAATAAAACACAACCCCAAATCTACATGAGTTTGCCATCTTTTGTCGCAGGAAGACATGAAGATATGTAATCAGCAGCCATATGATCTGTGGTCTGATGAAAGCAGTGTATACAAGTTCAGAGCAGGGTTGCTTAACTCTGACTGGAGAGTTCAAGGAAGAGTGTCTGAAGGAGGTAACAGTTGAATTACATCCTGAAAGAGCAAGAAATTATTCATCCTAAAGTTAGAGAGAAAGATGGAAGAGCTTTCCAAGCAGAAGGCATAAATGACATGTACAAAGGGATGAAAGTAAGAAAAAATACGGAATTTGGGGGGACTATCTAAGTAATTAAGCATAGCTGAATGGGTATAGAATAGTGATTAAGAATGCAGGTTCTGAATCTAGATTGGCTGATTTTGAATTCTGGTTCTATTGTTTGTTGTCTATATGACCTCAGGCAAGTTGCTTAGTCTCTCCGAGTCTCACCTTCATTTTCTGTACCCTAGAGATAATAGCTATACCTACTTTGTGGGTTTTTTTTTTTTTTTTAATTGTTGGGTTTTTTTTGTGGGGATTAAATAGCTTCATACATATTCAGCACTTTGAATAATTCCTGGCACATAGTAAGCATTTAATAATTGTTAGCTGTCATTATGACTGAAATGCACAGGAAATGTGAGGATAAAGGTAGAATAGAAGACTGGAAACATAAAGAGAGGCCAGATCATGAAGATCAACATTACACAAAGAGTATGAACTTCATTGGATTCGGAGTCACTGAAGATTCAACTAGGAAAGTTACATCCTTCAGCAAATCTTTCATTTTGTTGCTAATAAGCAGCCAAACGGGCTGTGTTTTGTCTGTTCTGGAAGAGTTCCTAATGAGCAGTAAATGGGCCAAAACAAGTAGCAGGGGGGAGAGGGAGAAAGTAGTAATCAGGATAAGCCATAACTGGAAATCACCCTTTTAATAATCAAGAGTTGACAGGATCTGCTGAATGTAAATCTGGCAAAATCAAGTGTGTTTCTTTCTCCAAGATACCATGGGGAAAGAAATGTATCTTCTCAGAAACAGAAGTTTCTTTGGTGTGACTAGCTCACAGGCTAGAGAGTGCCACAGATGGGTGGCAGACCTGCTGGTGTCCCTAACAGAGGCTTCCATGGTGGTCTTGCTACTCTGTGCTTGGACTGTGAGTGGGATGATGAAATGTGTTTTTCCTTCTTATACTGGACACAATCCACAGTGGAAAACTCAAGACTTCCGATGTTCTTTCAGGATAAGCATCTCATTTCCTATAACACTTAAGCCTGTGTTCACCTGACAAAGTGCAAAGTCAAGATTGGAAAGGCTTGATTTGTCTTAAGTCAAGATGGTAGGTTTGTTTCTTTCCCTCTCTTCCAATAACCACTTTTATTAGTTATAGCAATAAAAAATAAGAAGACTAGTAAGCCTTCATTTTGGTGACAAATAGATTTATGATCTTTGCAGGGAAAAGTTGTTTTCCTTTTTCATAAATGATTGAGGCACTACAGAAGTCCAAAGCGATGAAAACAGCAATGGTAGACTCATTTACTGCAGATGTGCTAAGTTTACTTGTCTCAAAACACTCATTTATACAGAAGGAAATTCACATAGGCAACTGTGAGCCTCTCCAATACTGTCCTTCAGTTATAGTCACATGACTTTGAAAAAACACTGAAACTGTGGACTGAATATGCCAAGAATTCTTTAACTCCTTGGCCACATCAAAAAAAGAAAGAACATTGTTTAGGAAAATCAGGCAGTTGCATAATGCTAGAAATCCCAGAATAAATATTTTTCTTAGTGGAAAAATCCAGCAGTCTTTAAAGGTAAGCCAAGAAACACCACGGTGCCATGATTTAAAAAAATAAAGTAAAAACTAAAAAAAACACACACACACACAAAAAAAAAACAATGGAAAGATGTCCTTATCTGTTGTTGAAAATATTCCAGGGAATATGCTAGTATTTAGAGACTATGTTACTTTCTCTTAACTAGTTTTTCTATTGCTATAGTAAGTTTCAGAAATAATTAGAAATTACCAGTTAGCCATTGTTACCTAATGTCACTGACCAGACTAGGTCCTTATAAAGCATCACCACTTTAATTTCATATCGTATTTCTACAGGAAACAGAAACATTTGTAGAAAATATTTCCATATTCATAAATACCAATAGCATGTGTAAACTTTGGGGTTAAAAAGGGGATTCCTCAAGGGAAAGTTATATTTTGATGGATACAAAACACTTCAATATTTATGACATCCTGATATTCAAAGTATGCATGTGAAATTTTTCTAACTTATTCTTTGAAAATGCTAAAGGTAGGAGATGATGAATTATGATCTAATACCAAATTGCTTACCAATGGGAATAGCAGATACCATTCTTCATACTTCATGGCCCTGGTGATATACTGCAGCAATATTCAACATTATTGTAATTCATTTCAATTCCTTTCATCACAAAATTCCATGAGATTCTTATACTAGCCCTATATAAAGGGACATCTGCTCAGAATCTGTTTTTCAGAAATGACGGCCCAGTTAGAATAGCTTTGGAAATGGAACTAGAATGTACATGTTTTTTTTTTTTTTTAAAGATTTTTATTTTTATTTATTTGACAGAGAGATCACAAGCAGGCAGAAAGGCAGGCAGAGAGAGAGGAGGAAGCAGGCTCCCTGCCGAGCAGAGAGCCCGATGCGGGGCTCGATCCCAGGTCCCTGGGATCATGACCTGAGCCGAAGGCAGCGGCTTAACCCACTGAGCCACCCAGGCGCCCCTAGAATGTACATGTTTTATTGTCTGACTAATTCATACTCAGATGCTCCTTTCTCTTTATTATGTCTTTAGCCTCTCTGTCTCTACTAGGTCCACCTAAATTTTAAATGTGCTCAAGGTTCTCTCACTTCAAAATAACTTCTACTTTAATTTGTTTCATCTCTAGTTATTGTCCTACTTTCTCTTTCAGAGCCAAATTTCTCCACTGAATTGCCTGAATATCTGATTTCTTCACTGTCCATACTCCTCAAGCACTGCGATCCTATTTCTGCCCCTACTAATCAAATCAAATGGCTATTTGCTGAAGTTACCGATGACCTCCATTATTCTAAAATATAATGGCACAATTTTATCTTTTTGAGATTTTGGTACTAGTCAGGGTCCTTACTCACAAACACCAGAAACCAATTCTGGAAATTTTTAACGGAAAATTTTCTGAAAATGCACTGAATAGCTCCTAAAATCACAGATAAATCCAGAAAGCCAGGTTTGGAAAATACACAGAATTAAAGGAAGTTTAGGCAGCCAGAATTTGGATACTGTGGTATGTATCACAGTAGCTGCTGGACATGGACTCCTGTCACCCCTGGAAACTGAGTACTACTGATGTTACTGCCACTGCCACTAGAACCGAATCTCTATTGTCCCGGCTTCTGCATATCACAGACTCCCCAGCCAAAGGTCTTGGTGAACATAATGATTGGTTTGGCCTAGGTCATTGGCTTATGTCCTTGTTTCAAGGAGGAACCGGAAGATGAGAGTCTAGCATTTGACATCTGTAGAAAGGGGCCTCCTAATGGGCTTCCTCGTTGGCTCAGTGGGTTAAGCATCTGGCTTTTGATTTTGGCTCAGGTCATGATCTCAGCATTGTGGGATCAAGCCCTACATCGGGCTCTGTGTTCAGCAGGGAGCCTGCTCAAAGATTCTCTATCTCTCTTCCTCTTCCCCTGCCACTCTCACTAAAATAAATCTTTAAAAAGAAAAAGGAAAAAAAGTGGCCTCCCTCACCAAGATCAGAGAGTAAACACAAACATTTATAAAGCTAAAAATGAGGTAAGATGCTGAATAACCAAAAAAATAAAATTAAGAAAACACATGTGCCACACAATCTCTCAGGATTATTATAGTTGATGACTTACTCCTTGAAATATTTTTTGCTAAGTTTCCATGACATTATATTCTTTTTCTCCTATCTATTATGATCACTCCCTCTTGGTCACCTTTGTAGTCTCCTCTTCCACCTTTACCTGACTTCTAAATGATGGCATTCCCTACAGCTTGATACTGGACCTTCTTTCCACTGTTTACTTATATTCATGTTTTTCTTCATTTGTTCCCCAAATCTATTCACTGCTCCTTCTCTATCTTGCTATTTGTTCTGGGAATTTGACCTTTATGGACTGCATCACCTGGGTTCTCTTGTCCTCTCTTGACTTTCAGTTGAGGTTGGCCAATGGGATACACTTCACTAGGATATTAGAGGAGGGAGGCGTACTACATTTACTTCTCCCATTTCCTTCTGGCCTTGGTGTTCTGTCAGTGGCTGGGTTACTTTCAGCTCTAGCTCCTGTGAGGTGCCTCTCTTCCAATAGCTCCGGCTCTCAACTGGAGTCTCAACTTGACATTATTTCTTTCCTTTAACCTTTCAGGTCTAAGGGCAGTAAACACTTCCTACAGCTGACAGTCTCTGGATTCTCCCAACATCCCTTATTGACTGCCCCTGTCAACATTTTTGTAAATATTCTCTTCAATATACAGAAGTAGAGTATTTCGTCTATTTTTTAACATGACCAATTAAGTACATTTGTATATGCTGATGACTGTCACGTTTATATCTGACCTCCTCTCTGAGCTCTATGTCAGAATATTTAACTGCCTACTTAACATCTCTACCTGGATCTTATAACCTTGCCTATAAAATTTGGGTCTCTTTCAGTGTTTGCTTTTTTTAGTGATGGGTACTACGATGCATTGAGTTAGAAACTCGTACAAGTTAGAAATCTGGAAGTTATCCTTGACATCCCTCTCTTTCCCTTACCTCCCATAATCAAATATCAAATCTACCTCCTAAATACTACTAAATCCACCCACTTCTTTCCATTTCCACTCCACTAATCTAGTCCAAACCATGGACATGTGTAACCTGGAATAGTGCAATACATAGTCTAGTCTCCTGCATCTCTCTTGCTCCTTTCAATTCATTTTCCATAATGAAGCCAGAGGGAGTCCCCTAAAAATGTAAAATTGGATAAAGTCCCTCAATAGGGTCCTACAGTCTTCAGCTAATATTCAATATCCTTAATATGTCCTTCAACATGCACGATGATGTGGATCCTGTACACCTGAATGGTGTACAGCTTATTTGTTACATCTTGCTCATTGAATGAACTTTAGTCACAATTGCTCTTATTTTGGTTCTTCAAACATACTAGGCTCTTCCTAACTTCTTATATGCAGCTGTTTCTGCATAAAGTGTTCCTTTCTGGCTTTCTTCACCCACAATAATCATTCCTAATTTATTAACTCCTACTTATTGTTCAGTGTTACCTCTCCTTCCCTACCCCCTCATATCAAGCCACTTTACTGAGGTGTAATTAACATAAAGTAAATTGCAAAATACATAATTTGATAAGTCAGTGTAAGGGATTTAACATGTTTGTGTAATCACACAATCATCACAATCAAAATACTATATTATCATCACAATCAAGATCATCACAATCATCATCACAATCAAGATAACATATCTGCCCCCTCTCCCCAAAAGTCTTACCTTGTCCCTTTGTAAGCCCTCATTCTCATACCTCTCTATATGCACTCCATCCAGGATATTCCTGATTTGCTTTCTGTCACTACAGATTAGTTTGCAATTTCTAGAATTTTATATAAGTAGAATCATACAGTATGGGCTTGTTTTGGTTTTACTATTTTTTTTTCAAGTAGGCTCCACATCCAGCATGGAGCCCAGTGTGGGGCTTGAACTCATGATCCTCAGATCAAGACTTGAGCTAGGACTGAGTTGGATGCTCAAGCTACTGAGCAGCCAGGCACCCCTGTCTGGTTTTTTCCCCTCAGCTTATTTGAGATCCACTCATGTTGTAGCATTTATCAACAGCTTATTCTTTTTATTGCAAACTAATATTTCTTTGTACATATGGAGCATGTTTTTTCAGGCAGTCATCTTTTAATGAAGATTTGGGGTGTTTCTGTTTTGGAGCTATTACAAAGATAAATGCTATAAATATTCATGTGCAGGTTTTTGTGTGGACATATGTTTTCATTTCTCTTGGATAAGAGTAGAAAGACTGGGTCCTATGATAGGTATATGTTTAATGTTTTAAGATACTGCCCATGCCAAAATTGACATCCTAATAGTATTAAGTGTTCTGACCCATGAACATAGTATATATGCCACTTATTTAGGTCTACTTTAATTTTTGTCAGAAATGCTTTATAGTTTTTAGCATATAGGTATGCACTTTTTTGGGTCAAATTATCCCATTTTGGCACTATTGAAAGTACTGTATTTTAAATGTCACTTTTTGAATGTTCATTGTTAGTATATAAAAATACAATTCAAATTTGTATATTGATCTTATATCCTGCAACTTTGCTAAATTTACTTAAATTTTTTTGGAGATTCTTGAAGATTTTCTACATAGATGATCATGTTGTCTGTGAATAAATACAGTTTTATTTCTTCCATTTCAATCTGGGGGTTTTATTTCTTTTTATTACCCTGACTAGAACCTTATTGCATTGATTAGAATCTCCAGTACAGTGCTGAATGTGTATTTAAATATAAGAAGGTAATACAGATATCTTTACAGAAATGAGGCCTCAGAAGGTTTGTCTCACAAATACCTACACTGAAATAATAATAGAAACAAATTCAGGAGATTCTATAGAAGTTATTCAAAGTAATAGTGATCAAATAGCTTAATTAAGTTTACTCCTCAAAAAAAAAAAAGCAATGGAAATAAAAAGAAAGAGTAAATGCAAAAAAAAACAAAAGTCAGGGGCATCTGGATGGCACAGTCAGTTAAGCATCTGACTCTTGGTTTTGGCTCAAGTTGTGATTTCAGGGTTGTGAGATCAAGCACCTATGGGGCTCTGCGCTCAATGCAGAATCAGCTTGAGACTCTCTCTTCTTCTCTTTCTACCCCTCCTCTGGTGCTCACGCACACACTCTCTCTCTAATAAATAAATCTTTAAAAAAAAAAACCTAAAAGTCAAAATTCAAGGCAATATCAAAAAAATGATAAAGGCAAAATAATTTATAGAAACAAAAGGAAATGCGAGCACACTCAAGAACTTATTTTGTTAGAGAGAAGATACAGATAGTGATATATTTAACAAATCAATAAAGTTAAATACATAACACATTTGGTTTTAAGTTCAGTGAAACTGCTACAAGAACATCCACCAAAAAAGAAAGAGCGACTTTTCAACAATTCTAAACAATGTCAGTGATAAAACAGTCCTCCCTATTAGTGCTGCTATTATCATCCTTATTTAGTTGGGTTTGGCTAATGGGACATCCTTGCAGGGGACTGGGGGTTAGGGGAAGACTGAAATCTACAGCAGATTCAGGATCCCATGTAAGCTACCTTGTTATTTGAACCTTATGATTGAGCAATGATAATATCTAATAAGGATCATATTTGTATATATCTTATAAAATTATTAGCATATCCAGTGGGAATGAAGAAAGAAAAAAAAGAAGAAAACAAAAACAAAAAAGACAGTATTAGACAAGGAAATACAGAATCAAGATGGCAAATATTCTTAGTGGAGAAAGTTTTATATGCATCCTTTAAGATCTGCAGCACAAGGGTGTTTACCATTGCTGTACTGTCCAACATAACACTGAAGGTCCCTGCCAAAGTAGGTGGAAGGAAAAAGAAGTGAGTGTAAGGAAAGAGATCAATCTGCCATTATTTGAAAATGATATCTACCTCAAAAACCCAATAGAATCATAAAAGGAAATTATTAGAAATTTTCTAAAAATCTAATTGTATAGAATATATTCTGAATCAGTAACATTTAACCTAGTAATAACTGGGGGTGCCTGTGTGGGACAGGCAGTTAAGCATCTGATTCTTGGTCTTGGCTCAGTTGTGATCTCAGGGTGATGAGACTGAGCCCTATGACAGGCTCCATGCTCAGCGCAGAGTGTGATTGGATTCTCTCTCCCTCCCTCTGCCTCTCCATACCATTCTCTCTCTCTCCCCCTCTCTAAAATAGATACATACATCTTTAAAAAAGAATTGTATAAATAAAAAAATAAAATAGTAACAGCTTACTAGAAAGTAAAGGAATACACAAGACCTTTATTAAGAGACAATATTGCATATTGATAAAAGCAAAGAGATAGGCTGCTTTTGTGGCTATGAGACAATGAAAGTGACAATCTCTCAGTACCTCAGTATGTGTGTAGGTATGTATTTTTTTAAAAAATTGAGGTATAATTGACCTCAGTTTCTTCATGTATAAAATAAGGATCATAATTGTATATATCTTAAAAGATTATAACAATTGAGTCAATATAGTCCAACACTTATCATGGTGCCTGGCACATACTTAGCATTATACGAATTTTTGCCATTATTATTTTGGAGCTCTTCTATTAGAGCACAATAAAAATGATAACAATAAATATCTCATCTCCTTTATTGGACAACTATAATGATATGAATTTTCTCACAATATATCTATAAATTCAAGGCAAACCTAATGACAGTTCAAGTTTATGTTAGGTTTTTAAAGAGATTCAACAAATCTAATCCCAAATGTGCATGTGGCAGAAGTATAAAGAAGGGGGACTTGATCCATTAAATATAAGGACACATTACAAAGCTATAGAATAAGAACAGTGTGATAATCCAAACAGGCCAGACAACAACCAACTTTTTCTGTAAAAGAGCCAGAGAATAAACATTTTAGAGTTTGCGAGGCCATTGGTCTTCTTTGCAACTACTCAACTGTGCTTTGTAGTGCAAAAGCAGCTATATGTAAACAAATGACTGTGGCTGTGTGCCAACAAAATTAATTTTTGGGTACTGAAATTTAAGTTTCATGTATTTTCACGTGTGACAAAACCTTCTTCTTTTTACTTTTTTCTACCATTAAAAATTTAAAAAACTGGCTTAGCTCATGGGCCATACAAATATAGATCCATTTGGTTCATCAGGTATAGGTTTCTGATAACCAAGAGTGGACCTCTGATATAGACCATGTATAAATGAGAACTTAAATAGAATTGGTTGGATGTTTTCTGTTTGTTTTTGAGATCGAGTGTCTGCCCTTCTCCACCCCACCCCAAGCTGTAGCAGATTCCTTTACCCTCTAGCTTTTGGTTAGTGATATACGAAGGGGATGTAGATGGGAGAGAGCCCACTCCTAGTGCAAGCAGAAAGGGAATATATTGTCATTAGGAATTTTTAAAACAACAATAACACCTTTTTCATCATTGTATACTGGCAATTCTAAACAACGTCAGTGATAAAACAGTCTTCCCCATTAGTGTTGCTATTATCACCCTTCTTTAGTTGGGTTTGGCTAATCCAAACCTAGGATATTTCGGACATCCTGGCAGGGGACTGGGGGTCAGGGGAAGACTGAAGTTTATAGCAGATTCAGGATGCTATGTAAGCCACCTTGTTATTTGTACATTATGGCTGAACAACGATAGTAACCAATAGTAACAGAGGAATCTGTGGCTGGTAGAGATGCTGTATGGACCCTCTGGTAACCCTCTGTAACAGAATCACAGCTTTTATCCATAAGATTTTGAAGATAAGCCATGCCTTTCTTTGTCACTTGTAATTTCCCATCTAGAATGCAGTTCTGCACTTGCTCTGGTTAAAACTGAAAAACCAACCTTAAGACATCAAATGAGCACGTGTCCTGAATTACCCACTATGAACTAGGGGATATTTGATCAACTGAATTATAAAATTGGATGTGCAGCAGCAGCATTCTCCTCCTAAATGAAAAGGGGATATATTACGACTGGGTACTACCAGGTCCAGAGAGAGCAAACAAAATATGTAAGCAGCCAACTAAGATTTCCATGATACCTGCTCAACTGCTTTACCTCTGTTCCTTCAGCCTAGAGAACACCCTTTACCAGTATGGTGGAAGGAAAGCTCAGATCTGATTTGTAGATAGATCAGCATTGAATGTCACCACCCACTAGAAGTGAATGGCTGCTGCATTAAAGCCTGAAAGATATCAGTAAAGGGAAATCCTCCCAGTGGGCAAAATGTGGGGCAAGCCACATATATGGGCAATCCCTATATCCATGTCTGGTTATTTGCAACCAAACAGCCCTGGTTGATACTCTAGAATCCTAACTGCCTTTTGGAATAGCCCTGAGTGTGCAAATAGCCTCAAAATCTGGCTTTAAGTGCCCTACATTCTTGTCTGTTCCATGTAGAATCAGTGACTTGACATCATGCTTAATCCTTCACCCAGACAGCCAATAAAAACAGCATGGTAGATTCTAGCAATAAGGCTTAGAGTGGCCTCAAATGAAATCAGTATCTGATTTATGCTGATTATTTCCTGTATTGGCCTTCTCTTAGTCATTATGTTATGGTCCTTTAAGCATGATATCACTATTGAAGAAGGGTGTGGAGTTGTTAGAAAATGTCTCTTTTTTTGGCTAGAACCTAGCAGCAGGTAACAGTCACTTGCCACATTGCTGTTTTCATGCCTAGAAAACAATTCATATTTTAGAAACCTAAATCAATGTTTTCATTCCATGGAATTTTCAGTCCTCTCAGGGAAAATTCAGGTGTCACATAATTGCCAGAAAAAAAAAGTTGTCACATAAACCATTAAGTAAACAAATATAAAACATAATTGATAACTTTGACCTGTCATTAATGTCTGATGATTACCTAATATACTGAATTATCTGAAATTCTTATTAAACACATCCTGGTGTCTATTATCCATATCAGGAATGAGTATTTGAATTAATAGTATTAGCCAGATAAGAAATGATTCCCTCTTCCCAGTAATTAAATAAATCTCTTTCCTATTAGTAGTATTTACAGCTCATTTTTTATACCATCCATCCACATATGTACCACCTCCATGATCAAACTTGTGTTCAGCAGCAAGAAATATGATATGTTTTGAAATCTGGTTTTCTTTGTTTTCAACCCTCAAAATCTTACCTAAAGTAGTAAGGTAAGATTTACTATAACATTTCCCCGTAAAACTTAATCCACAAAAAGGCTCTCAGGCCAATTCAATATGCTCTATTATTTTAAAAATCCCCAACCTCATTAAAAAAAATTTTTATTTATTTGTTTGACAGAGAGAGAGTGAAAGCACAAGTAGGAAGAATGCAGGCAGAGGGAGAGGGAGAAGCAGGCTCCCCACAGAGGAGAGGGTCCCTTCAGGGCTGGATCCCAGGACCTATGGCCGATGCTTAAACGACTGAGCCACTCAGGAGCCCTTGCCCCCTGAACCTCATTTTAAGACTAGTATATGGTAAGTCTGGAGAGCAGCATGAGAATAAGGGTCCAGGGCATAAACACCCTTAAAGACTGAGATCTCAAATGAAAGAAAATCCTGTTTCAACCAGACTGTTGTTAATGGCAGACAGAAGTCTATAAAATATTTATTTTAATTAAAAACATCAGATTGCTATCAAAGTTTTCTAGGTCTTAACCTGTTGCTCTGATGTTCTGACATACTGCCTCCCAAACAAATAGAAACCATGTTTAAACTCCTTTTCAGATAGAATCTGAAAATTCTTTTTCACCTTTTCAGATGGAATCTGGCTGTATTACTTCTGAGATAATGAAATTGTCTAGCTCATAGTTTCTTAGTTAATTAATTGACTAAGTAATTAACTATTTTAAAGGGAGACGTGTCATCATAGTGAAAGAAGAATATTAGTTTGGGTTTGGGCTTAGGTTTAGTATCATGCTACATTTAAATAAACAAGTAGGATTGATTTAGTATTTAACAGAAGAAAAATAGGTCCATAGAAAACCACATCCAAATAGCAGAAATGTAAGAGTAAATATTACAGGGTTCTTGAAAGTACATGGTTTATTATTCTAATATTTCAAGTGAAAACACCAAGTTAGATAAAAAAAAATCTGGATTATGAGGACATTAGGGAAGGAAAGAGGAGAAATGGCTAAATGAAGACAAAATGTGATTTTTAAATTTCTGATCAAATAAATTAGATAAAGATTTGCATAAAAATCAGGGAGAAGCTATATTATTGCATCACCACTTGATAAACACAGAAAATAGTCACACAATTTTTATAAAATACGGAGGCTGTAAAGTAAAGGGAAAATGAATTTTGGCAGAATTTCCACTGAGTTACTGCCAACCCTTAAATGTGCCAAAGGTGGCTCAAGATATTTGATGAACCCAAGACACAGCCACGTTGTGTAGTCGCTAAAATTTTGCTTCATTATGGTTCTTATTTACAAGCTTTTATATGTGCAAAAATGTCATGTATTATTTATTCATTTATTTAATTCATTTGACATAGAGAGAGAACACAAGTAGGCAGAGAGGCAGGCAGAGAGAGAGAGGAGGAAGCAGGCTCCCCGCTGAGCAAAGAGCCCGATGCGGAACTCGATCCCAGGACCCTGAGATCATGACCTGAGCCGAAGACAGAGGCTTAACCCACAGAGCCACCCAGGCACCCTCATGTATTATTTATAATAAGAGTCGTTGGATATAAAATATCCAAGAGAATATACTCACACATTCCCTGAAGATCATAAACACAATTCCAAAACAACTTTGTCGTTGGCTACAACAAGCTTTGTTGTTGGCCAGTGGTTGGCTAATCTGAACCAATATCAAAACTAAGAAAGCCAAAATATATATGGTCGACCCAAGAGATGTGTATAAATAAGGAAAAGTAAAAAGAGATTCATTCTACTCACAGGAAGTCCCTGTTTTCCTGGTAGCCCAACTTTTCCAGAGTTTCCTGAAATGCCATCGGCTCCATGGTATCCTTGCATGCCTTTTGGCCCAGGTAGGCCAGGAAGACCCTTGGTAATAAAAAATTACATGGATTATAGAGAGATGCTATACAAATGTTTAAATGACAAATACCTTTATATTTGGGAGAGGGATGTTTACATTTTTAATACCCTGACCTAGGATAAATTTTCCTGTTTCCTGAATTCCCTTTTGTATTCAACAGATCAGTTACCTGTCTTTAAATCCCTAAAGAGAAATGCCAAGTTTATGAAAAATTACTGTATAAGCTTTTCAGTTTCAGTGTAATTCTCTCATATTTTTCATTGTCCTGGTCTCTTCTCTATCCAGCTATGGAGAAAAGTAAGTTATATGTACCAGTCAATTTATGATACAACAGTATTTTACCATTTGCAAAACTTCATGTCCTGTTACTTTCTCAAGAAGTGTACGTATTATGGTTCTTTCTGTTGCTACTCTGAACGACATAATTATATGACTGCATAAAGGTCTGAACATTTTGTTTCTACTCTTGGGCAAGTGGATTTTATCTGTAAGAATCTCTGATCTGTATGTGCTTTTAATTTATGTTCATTTTCTTTTCTTTTTTTGAACCAACAGAGGCCACCCAAAGTAGGCATCCAGCCCTTGGCTATGGAAGACCAGCAGGAAGTAAGTCTTTGCTAATAAGCCAGTCAACACATAATTTGGTTGGCCAGAGGAAACTGATGGCTAAGGTAAAATTAATCTTTGTTCTGTGATGAAATGATCTGAAGCATTTTCTTCTAAGACTTTCTGTTCTGTTTGCCAGGAAACTGAAAGGATGCGTCCTTCAAGTACAATCCAGCTCATGCTTTTTATTCATGCTTGAGGATCTCTGACCTTTGTCACTAATCATTTAGTCATATTTCAAGTTCCCTGTTCTCAGTCATGATCAGAGAGCAGGATGAGTCCACAGAGAGAGCTCCATAACACCGGAAAATAGCATCCTTCAACTGCAGAGACTTATACTTAATAGCAAGCCTGGTTTTGAGCTAACAGTCATATTTTTTCCCTCTGTGTTCCAGCTTGGGCTTAAATTTTTTTTGAAGACAAGCTGATTTATCCAACACTTGTCATAATTGGCCCCAAACTTTTCTGCTTGCTGAAGCTGCCAATTCTATTTAGAAAAACAAAGATGAAAAGGGCCTGCTACTTACAGGAATCCCAGGTTTCCCAGAAGGACCAGGAGCTCCTTTTTTCCCCCTAGGACCCTAAAAATGTGAAGCACAATTGTCACTTAATTTTAATAAACTTCACTAAGCTGAAGGCATAGAAAAGAACCTTGAGCCTGGGATGCTGCAGCCAGGACTGCCAGGGGCTAGCTGTACACCACTGAGATTGCCTGGGAGCCATTTTCTTTATCTGAAAACAAGATAATTTGACCAGATAATCTATGAATTTCCACCTAGCTCCAAATCCTAGGATTTAAGAATTTAAATCTTGGCTCTAAAAGGGAACTGAATATTATCCAATAAATGTTCATGTTTTCAGATAGGGCCTTTGTCTTCCCATTGAATGTGGCTAAGTGGTTTACTAATTTCATAAACATTTATTGACTATTTTGTATGTGCTGGGGATGCAAAGGCAAAGTTACTGATCCCAAGACACTCACAATGTCGTAAGAGACATGAACCAATAGCCTCAAATGTGCTTATCTGGAAGCAGAAAGAAAAACATACTTGTGAATCAAAGAAAAGATATTTATTTCCCACGGAACTCTTTGTTTTTCCATGTGTGAGATGTTTTAAATCATAATTGATTCAGCAGTAACTGGTCTGCCAGGATAGTTAGGAACTTTTGCCCTTTGAGAATCATGCCATTATTCTGATGATATCCTAAAATTATTTTAAAAAGAAAAATGTGGAAAAGAGTGACCTAGTTCACAAATAAGAAAAAGAAGCATATTGTCATTACCAGACACATTTCTCAGAAGTCACTGAAAGTTCTCACAAACAGAACAATTCCACCAAAATGGGATGTTAAGTTATTCAAATTTAAAGGTAAATCATGCCAAAGATTCAAGTTGACAACAATAACAAAGTAAATAATTTCATAACATATTACATCCTCTGAAAATGATCTTAACATTTCAAGAAGAAATAGTACATGCAGTCATAGGAAAAAAAGGACATTTTCTGTAAGAAATAAAAATCCAACTTTGTAGGAATTTGATAATGGGGAGATATATTCAATAAGAGTTCTACCTCCAGCTTGGAAAACTAATTTACTTGCATTAAAAATTCACTAATGTGAAGTCCTTCCAAGGGTAAGGAAACCAAGAAAATAAACAGTAGATCTGACTTAGCTGAAGATGATGCAATTCCTAGAATTATTTGATCTCTAAAATATAATATATCTTTTAGAACAAAATAAGGAAGTAAAATAAATAAGATTTTAAATATTGAAAAAATTGTTATTTCAGTTATCTCTAATAGCACTTATTAAATATTATATGAACTGTGATAATATTCAGATATATTAACAAGAGTGTTTTTTCCTTTACAGTATTTGTTTTTAGGCAAAGTGATAGATCTGTTCTAGATTTTAGGTTTTCAAAATAGACTATTCCTTAGTTTATGAATTTCAAAATAGTCCTCTGAAACTCATGGTGGAGTAACAATTTGAGGATATAATATTTTGGGAAGAATATATTTTTAAAAGCAAAAGCCTGATTTTTAAATATTTAAAGTCTATATTTGATTATCAAAAACCAAGTTGACAAAGAATTCAAGTCATACATTTTGCCATAAAGAACAGACTTAGAATTATAATAGTGTAAGAGAAAATTTTTCCTATTTAAGGGGATATAAAGATCTTCAAATTGGAGAAATGTAAGAAGAGAAGTAGAGAAGCAAGATTGTTTGGCTCTGATGGGAGTCTCTGAGACGGGCCCTTCACACCTCACTCTGTCCTCATGTCCTGGGGTGGGTAGAAGGAATGATACCCTCAGAGAAGTGTGGGGATTTGAGCACGGAGACAATGGCTAGGGAGACTAAAGTCTTCATTTTGAAGTCCACATAAACTGCACTGAGTGTCAGCAATAGAGTAGAAATTTCTGCATGAGATGTGTAGGCCAGTGGGCTTGAGAAAGTCTGAGTTCCCTAAGCACCTAGCATGGTATAGGAATTAGCAGAATGTATTTCCACAGGGCCAAGAATAGAACATATAGCCGTTAAGGGCCTATGTAAGGAGACTTTGTACCTTTTCTATACTCAGAAAATAGCTATACATGTCAGCATGGGTTGAAGAGCTTCTTCTGCAAGGAAGGGTCAAGGTAGATGTCAGCATGGTGGGATGATGGCAACTGGGGACCTACATGGATGATGAGCATTTCAGTGTATACTAGGGTGGACAGATGACCAAAGACCACACTCACCTTCCATTCCTCTTCCCCACCACTACTACCCAGAATGTAACTATAAACTTGAAAAGGGAGTGAATAGGGAAAACTCTAAATCAAATGTAGGATATTTGTGTGGCTAGAGTTAAAGGCACTCATTGATTAGATTTCCACCAATTAGGTTTCCTTTTTTTTTTTTTTTTTTTTTGTCTCCAACCCATTAGGTTTCTACCACCAGGCAGGCTGGGCACTCAGGACAGATGTTAAGTTCTATTATAAAGAACACAAAAAACAAAGTTATATTTTTAGTATACCTGATTTTATGCCTTATGGTTCAGACATACTACACATATAAGTAAAGGTTTTACTTCAAATGTTTGTATAACAAAATAAAAACAAAGAGATTCACATATCATCACAGACTGATTACATTTTTGGATCATGATTATGTTAGGGATTATTTCAGAAAAGTTAAATGTTGTGTACTGAAATCTACATGTATGGGTCTATTATTATGAAAATCAGAATGTTTTTCAGACTTGAATGGGCAACAGGAAGCAGCTCCCTACAGAATAACATGAAAGGGAAAGTATGACTATAAAAATTATTTTTAAACTATATTTTGCTACTTGTAATAGGACACTTGTGGCAAAATCTGTCTATTCAAGACAAAAAGTATTTAGCAAATAAAACTATAGTCTGCTGTTTTGAGATGTTCGATTCAGGAAAGAGTTCTTTATTACAATTATTATGATCATACTCAAAGGAAGTAGGCCAGCTAGAAAAAACATAATCTTACAATTGAGATTGTAAATGCATAAAGATCAACAAAGTGTAGAACATTGATATTTTTTAAAAAATTGTACATTAAAAAAATCTCAAAGTGGAATTGTTGACTTATAAATAAATTAAGAGCCAAACATTACTAAACATTAATTCTATACTGGTCTATTTCCATAGGAAATTATAGATTTGGGCCAAACACAAAGAAAATATTTTGTCATATATGGTGCTGATACATGACTGAGTTGCTATCTTACGAAGGAAAAAAGTCACTCTTTAACCAATACCCAGAATTCAAACATAGTATTCTAATGATACTTTTAAGCTTAACTTATTCATATTACTTTATTTAAATATTAAGTACCCCATAAATGAACAAACAGACTTTTCTGTTCTCATAATAGGAAAGGCAAATGAACTTTACATGTATTCTTTAGAGTAAGCATAAAATTGTGCTTTCTCTTTTGTTTGGCTAGTTTTGAAAAACAGAATGGCCCATTTGAAATTGGATCCAGTTAAAACAGCTTTCCTTTCATGGAGATTGTACCAGTTTATAGGCTCCTAGAGAAGGTAGTCTAATTCTCTTGATAAAAGACATTTTAAAATGTGTCATTATAGTCCAACCCTTGTTTGTTTTTTATTTAAGTGAAACTGAAAAACAGTTACCTTGATACATTGTTAGTTCTAACTTTGTTAGAGAGGATAGGTTTACAATCAATACACACAGATTTAGAGTTTGACAATAATTACTCTTTCTCTCTTCTTTTTTCTTAACCAAGAAATTTCAATTCACTGAATCTGGAATTTTGTTTTGGAAGAAAAATAAGATTTTGGCTTGAGTCTTAGTCTTTGAAAGCCATTATACGACAGTTCACTATATTTGAATTTAAAAAGTCTTTGAAAATGTAGTGGTTGTGCAATTGGCTTTGGCTTGCTCTTTTTCTTTATAGTTGCCCACTGTCTCATGCATGAGAGTCCAATGAATAAGTTAGTTGGTTAAGATTAATCATATTTTCCTTAATTTATAAAAGATTTCAAAGTAATTGAAGGCTTTTGTATAACATTGGGAGTCAGGAAATTTCTAGCATTGGTTCTGTTAACTAATTCTGCGATCTTAGGTAACTCAATCTCTCTGAGACTTAAATTTCTTCATCTGAAAAAGAGAGGGTGGTTCAGATGATTTTAAAGGGCCATTTGCAACCCTAAAAAACAAATTTGAAGCTTTGCAAAAACAAGATGACAACAATTGGACAAAATCCACCTGGCCGGTAAAGGTGTCCCTAGTGAGTAATACATGGTCAATGATTATTCTTGTAGCAATAATAACTATTTTAAATTTTAAGAGGGTTTTTAATGTAACTTGAACTGTATGGCAGCATTGCCCAAAGCAGGATAGAACTAATTCCCTTGAATTATACAGAATTTAAACTATGTTTCCTCAGCATTTTTTGGCCCTAATACCCAGGGAGATTTGACCATGTCAGCTGGAAATGTAGTTGTCTAAGAAGAATATTTGAATTGCATTGGCATAATTTTAATAGATACTAACAAATATTTCAAAAATTTCTTCTTCCTAACATATGTCAAAAAAGAAAAAAAAATATTGAGAATATGAAAGTACTAATTGTAAGAGATTAAAAATTTTAGGCTCAAACTTGGGAGAGCATTTGTATCCTTGGGCACTTAATGCAAATATAAGGAAGTCAAATGAAAGCAGTAGTAGTGTTCTAGGCTTTTCCACTATTTTTTCCAATTTGGGTATTAAAAATTCCAATTAAATGGGACAATTACCTTCTTTCTCCGCATTTTTTCTTGTTAAGGGTTGCCTTCAGTTGGATGTTTTTATTTTTTATTTATTAGTTCTTATTTATTAAGGAAGCTCACAGGAAGTCAAGACTATTCAAAATGGCTTTAGGTGAGTGAGCACCTATGTAATATCAGATTCAACCCAATTTTACTACTTATTTCCACAAGTAGGAAACACAAAGTATGGATGAAGACTTAATAAATTAGGAGAAATGTGGTCTCAAATTGATTGCTTTTTATCCATTCTCACCTGATTTATTACTAAAATACAGTATGTTTTCTCAAGAAATTAAAATCAATAGCAAGTGAAATCAGAATGCCATGAAAAAAAAGGTAGCAATGAACTGATGGTACAAATTACAAAGCAAATTATAAGGCAACAACCTTCAGTAAGATTGAGGCAACATTTAACAGTACACAGGAAAAGACATGTCTAAATGCAATAGTTAATACATTTGTAGTTTATTTGATAACAGATAATTGGCTTGTCATATGGAAAAAAAAATTTTACACCAATTGTGAATCTGTGTCCCATAGTCAAACTATTTCTATCCTTAACCTTATTACAACTAAATAGGTTTGACTGATAAGTTTTCACTTTTCAATGCTGGTTTTAAGGATTATTGATATTTTTGCTTGAAACCCCAAGGAGCGACCATTTGTTTTGGAAAACTTTAGGCAATTTTCACAAAGCCAGAAAAGGCTGCTGATAAAGGGAAACTGGGATTGCAGTCAAAACACATGAAATAACCAATAATCCTGTTTTGGCACAATTATTGACCAACACTCTCATTAGGGGCCTACAGTGATCCTTGCTCTGGAAGGGTGAATGTTCATTTAAATTACAAATGTCTGTGCCTTCTCAAACCAACAGTAAGTTTCAAGTTGTCTTAAATAATTTCAACTTACTTCAGATCCTCTCTCTCCTTTTAGTCCTCGTTCACCCTGGTCACCTGGCTCACCCTTTAACAGGAAACCAAACAGAAATCACATACGAAGCAGGGACAAAACGAGATATATAAACATTAATTTTTTGTCAATGCCAGAATTACAAAGAGTATTTTCAAAACATACTGGGGGCCCTTGTTGTCCAGCAGCACCTCTTGGTCCCAGTAAACCCACATGACCCTAGGAATAGAAAAGATTATATTATTAGAGTAAATAGAGACATGTAACTTAGAGAATAGGGTAGTATCACTTAAAATGGTAGCAAAATGTTACAAAATGCAATTTAAATATAAGAAATCATTATTTTCTCTCAGAAATGTTATAGAACATAATGTCCAATAGATATTATGATAACTGAGAAAGAATGGAAAGTGTAGTTTTGTTTTGCACATAGGTTAATGTAGTGGGGTGAATGAAGATTCTATGTCCTAATACCCATAACCTGTGAATATGATCTCATTTGGAAAAAGGGTCTTTGCAGGTATCATTGAGTTAATGATCTTAAAAAGATATTATCCTGAATTGTCTATGACAAGTACCCTCAAAAGAGAGAGAGAGACAGTAAAGGAGAGGGCCTCGTGAAGACAAGAGGCAGACACTGGAGTGTCTGGGGCCACCAGGAGACCTGTCAACCACCAGAAGCCAGAAGAGGAAAGGAAGGATTCTCCTCTAGGGCCTGTGGGAGGGAGCATGGTCTGCTACTCTTCAATTTCAGGTTCCTGGTATTTGGAACTGTGAGAGAATAAATTTCTATTTTTTTAAACCACCCAGTTTATAGTAATTTTGGTCAGTAAATTCATACGGTATAGAAAGTTTGTGAACAAATTTCTTTCTTCAACCTATTCTCACTGTGGAAGTAAACTATGGTCTCTATTTTTACAAACTAAGTTCATACCACTTCAGTAGATCTATTGAATTGAAAACTGGGAGTTGTTACTGTATCTAATGCCAAGGCACATCAGGTGACTTTGATATTCAGCAACCTATCATTACCCTAGTCCTCCTAAGAAGGAATGCTAACCTACCACATTTCCCTTTTCAAGTGTGTAAATAGAAACTAGCAACAACCCAAGGGCATGTCAGAATATGCATGAAGAATTCTGCATGTAATCTCTTTTATCCCCTTCCCTACTGTCCACTTTGCTTCAGAATTCTTTCTTCCTACTCTCTGTACAGAAAGAATGCCACAGGCTCATCTCCTTTTTCTGGACTAGGAGAATTAAGGATTGTCTACATAGGCTAACAATATTTATCTTATAGAAAGATCAGTTGAAGCCTTCTTTGTTTGCATTATTTGAGGCCAATGTTTATGGTTTTAAGATCCAATTTCCTTAAAAAAAAAATCCAACTTCCTGTTCTAAAAAAAAAAAAAGGAATCCTCTTTAAGAGGATGAACAGTGGCAAGAGAGAAAGGTTAGTTTGGAAAGGTTTCTATAGAACATGGACATAACTAAAGAGAATACCATTACCACACATGGCCTTACCAGTAAAACATGAGCAGAGTCAGCAATAACAGAATCAGGTCAGTCAAGAGGAAGTTTGGTACAAATAAATATAATGATTATAGGTCATTTATAAAGCAGAACTCAGGAGAGAAGCTATTGGTGAAAAGCTGGAGTTACAGAGTGCAGTGAGGCTGAGCATATGAGCAAACTGTGAAACTCAAAACCATCAATGTCCAATTGAATTTTCTACCATTTTTGTCTATAGTTTACAGGGACTCTTTTAGGATGATCATCGAATAGCCAATTGCTTCCTTTGGTTTTGTGAAGTCTGGATACAAATCTTACTAAAAACAAATATCCTTTCTAGGAGTTTCACTATAAATCCTCTGGTTCTTTCTATCACAATAAAAATTGACAAAGACCATTTTTCTGCAGGGTTAAAAATTAAATATGCTATAGTAAATATTATAAAGTCATGTAGACAAGGTTATGGGAAATGACTGACTTGCCTAATGATATTAGTGGTGGGATGAGCTAAATGGCCAAGGGGAGGTAGATGGTCAATTTTACAAGGGAAGTGATGAATCTTGAAGGATGAATGTTCCAGGCAGTAAAGTAGAAAGAAGACATTCTGGCAGAGGAAATAGCATGGGGGATTAAATGGAGATTCATCTGACAGAACATGTTAAGAGGAGAATGGATTTGAAAGGGCTTTAACTAGGGATAGGGAGCCTAGTTAGGAAGTTACTAAAGTAATTCAGGCAAAAATGAGGAAACTAAACTAACATAGGGCAAAGTGGCTAGATTCCAGAGCTATCTGATGTCAAAAGAAGTGGTCAAATGAACTTGATAGATGAGAGGAGAGAGAACGGAATGAGAGGAGGGAAAGGATGAGAAAGACAGAGACAGAAAGAAACACAGTGGGAGCAACAGACACACACAGAAACAGATACACAGAGAGAACATCAGAGAGAGACAAAGACCAGGACAGACAGAGAAAGAGACAGAGAGAAACAATTCCTTACTGGGTTGACCACTGTACTGCATGATGGTAGCATTTACTGAATTGGGGACATAGAAAGAAGAGGATCAATTTGGGGAGGATGATGAAACTGTTGTATAGAACATACTGACATAGAGGTGCCTGTGATGATATCCAATAGCAATGTGGATATGCATGTCTGATGGTAATGAGTGATAGCCAACTGAAGTTTTAAATATTGCTATCTTATTGTGTGCAAAGATGCTAAGGACTTTGCCAAACCAAAGTGAAATGGAGTCTGACCTGGAGCATAATTTATTCAATGTATTTCTAGGACTTCATCTCATACAGGCTTAGTCTGAGTTAATCTTAGGTATGTTTCTGCACATAGCTTTAAAAAACTTATTCCCACTATGTACTCTGGTTTTCTCAAGACTCAGATGAATTTATCTTGACCAATGGAATGTATAGCTTTCTGGATGACAGCTATAATTTACTATATGTTTTTATACTGGTTAAATGTTCTTATTCTGTATGACTTCTACATGTTATGTCCACAGACATAGGGACTGTGCCTAGGGTGTCCAGTATTAAATTCATGGCACCTAGTTCTGCTCTTGGCCCATAGCAGATATTCAAATACGTGATGAGTGACCAGGGATTTTATTATGCACGACGCTTAAGATCTGGCATGTATAATGATGCCTAATTAGTATTTATTGATGACAATGAGCAAGACACATGATTTTTATAATTCTCAGTTTCTTGAAAAGGAAAAAAGAACAAAGGATGGTGAAAAAGATCTTTAAAAATTTCTTTAATTGTTCGTAGACAAATGGAAACATAATCTGTATTATCCATTCCATTTTTTTAAAGATTTATTGGTTCGAGAGAGAGAGAGAGAGAGAGAAAGAGCGAGCACATGCCTGTTCACTGGTGGGGAAAGATACAAGGGGAGGGACTCTTCAAGCAGACTCCCTGCTGAGAGCAGAGCCCAATGCGGGGCTCCATCTCGTGACCCTGAGATCATGACCTGAGGGGGAACCAAGAGTGCGATGTTTACCTGGCTGAGCCACCCAGGTGCCCCCATTCCATTTTTTTTATCCAATAGGATAATCATGAGTTCACATAATTGTAAGAATATTTGTGAATATAAAAATGTTTTTTAAAAAGTTGGTGATTATACAGCCATAAAAAGCAATGAAGTATTAATATATTCTACAACATTGATGAACTTTGAAAATATTATGTTAAATGAAATGGAGCCAGACACAAAAAGCTGTATATTGTATGATTCCATTTATATGAAATAATTAGGATAGACAAATCAATAGAGATATAAAGCAGAGTAATAGTTGCCAAAGTGGAAGAAGTAGAGTGACTGCCTAATGGGTACGGTGTTTCCTTTTTGGGGTGATGAAAATGTTCTAAAACTATGTAGTGTGTGATGGTTGTACAGTATTGAGAATGAATTAAAAGTTTCTGAATTGTACACTTTAAAATGGTTAAAATAGAGGTGCCTGGGTGGCTCAGTCTGTTAACCGTCTGCCTTCAGCTCAGGACATGATCTCAGGGTCCTGGGATCAAGCCTCATGTCACTGGGCTCCCTGCTCAGCAGGGAGTCTGCTTCACCCCTTCCCTCTGCCCCTCCCTCCTGCTCCTGCTCTCTCTCTCAAATAAATAAAATCTTAAAAAAATAAAATAAAATGGTTAAAATGGCAAATTTTATATTATGTGTATTTTAGCACAACAAAAAAGCTTGGTGACAATGCTAACCATCATTTTACTTGAGTTAAAGGATAGTATATACATTTTAAGATTACAGAAAAGCAAATATTTAAAAATTTCACCTGAGGCTACAACAGAATCATCTAACTAAATGAAGCATATTTCCCTTGTATGATCAAACTTGTGCTTGGGAAAGCTTGGCAGGGGACAAGTACGGATATTTCATGGCTTTCAGATGTCTAAGCAATAAAATTACTGTGGCTGTTTGGCTCAAGATGGCTTGTTTAGAATAAAAACAGCAACAAATGATGAAATGACCTCTAAAACCTAAGGACATAGGGTAGAATAAGACAGAAAGGAGGATGTGGATCAAACTAATTCATGAAATAGCCACAGCTGAAAACTTCAGGAGTATTTGTGGAAGGAGGAACAGATTCCACAGTAGCCCTAGAAGAAGTTCTCTGATGAAGGATTTCTGAATAAGGTGTGACTATCCAGAGTAAGACAGGCAGGGTTTTCCTTCTGCTAGCCAGGTGAAGAGATTGTTTTCTTCTTCCAAAAGAATTTACCTGTTCGTTTGGCAGTAAATTTGCTGTTAGCTGCCAAATGTTTTGTAGTTGGTAGAGGCCAAAGGAAGATAGCTCAAGAACCTGATTTTCCTGAGAATGTGTCAAGTTATGCACAGCAAAAACTAAGGATATTTAAGATGCTTCTCAAATTATTTTGGAAGCAGTGGGTTGGCTTTTCAACCCAAAGAAAACCCATTTTCAAGTAAATACACTGGATTCCTTGGATTAATAAACACTTATAGATACAGATGTTACATAAATTTGAAAGAGAATATATGTATAATGTTCTAAAAATGTTTCTCTAAAAATAGAAGAAATGCAAGATGGTCACCACAACAATTTCACAAACATTTAGAGCTACCTTCAACATTTGCTTCAAAGAGAATTTTAGGAACTGAAAATTGATTTTTCAGATTTCAAGTTTGAGAAAATCAATTTATTGATGATAATTATCTACCTACTGGCTTGTTCATTGAATCCGGCTATTTAAATCTTCATTTCAGATATGATTACTGAAATTTTATATATATATAATTTTATATATATATTTATATAAAATATATGTATTTTATATAAATTTTTAATATAAAATAATATGAAATTTTATATGAGCATATTGGCTCAAATAGCCCATCACTTCATTATTAAAAATGAACGATGGTTATATACATATTATAAACAATTATGTACAAAGCTCAAAACAAAACATTGTAGAAGAAAGAGAGAAGTCATACTCAAATTGGAGAGCCAAGAGATCTGCACTTAACAATAATTAGCAAAATATCAGTAACAGAAGATGGTAAAATATTTCTGTTGAGTGATTTTTATAAATAATAAATATTACAGGACTACAGAATAGGAAAATATTCCTGTTAGAGTGAGTTGTGAAAAAAAAGGAGTTTGAACTAGAATATAAAAGATAGATAGGATTTATGTAAATAAAGATTAGATAATACTGTGAGTAGGCACAGAATGCTGCGAGCAAAGGAACGACATAGAAACTATAGGAAGAGAGCTAACAGATGACTATTTTGTTTAGCTGTTGACACTGTAAACAGGAAGAAAAATGAGATGAGGCAAGAATACACAACATCTTAAACACAAATGTGCTAATAAAAAATGACACAAAATAAATTCTACACTTAGCCTAATATAATTTTGGCTGATGAAGTTGGTCTCATAAAATACTTCTAAGAATGAAAGAGGACAAGAATTGACAGAAGGCTTGAGAATATGACATTCATTCTCCCATTTGACAACTCCATTAAATTCCTGCTGTACACCAGGAACATTATGTTCTAGAAATTTGGGATATGATGAAGAAGCCAGAAAAGAGTATTATTTTCATGGATCTTACTTTTTGTTAGGGAAAAATAGGCAATGCACAGACAAACAAAACCTACACAAATGTATAAAAAAAGAGGTAAGAAAATATAGATAGCATTAAATACGTTATAAAGTGAGGGCTAGAAAGGACAGAGAAGGTCTTTCAGGACGTAACATTTCAGCTGAGATAGGAATGATGAGAAAAAAACAGCAATAGGAGAAGATGAAGATGATTTTAAAAAGAAGGAACAGAAAGTACAAAAAGCTAGGCTTGTTCTAGGATCAAAACCACAAGATGTTACTAATAACTCAGTGATGCTTATTTTTTTTTGAAACTGAGAAAGATCACAGAGAACACTAATTCGATTTAGAAGCAGGGAATGAAATTTGCTGTATTTACCTTATAGCCCTCTCCTCCAGGCTCTCCTCTCTCTCCTGGTTCCCCAACAGGACCCTACAGAGACCACATGCAAAAATAATCAATTTCACAGCTGGATCCAAGTATTTGTGAATGCAGATAATACAGTTAGCGCAGAATTTTTTTTCCAAAAATATGAAACCGGATATATAATTATTTGCTTAGTTCTACTAAATAATTTCAAAAGATTGAATTTCAATAATACCAAGAATATCATAAGCATGGAATTATTTAAAGAGAATCTCATAATGATTCTGCAAGGAAAAATATTAAAGAAATGAAGTCCACTTAAACAATATAAATTTTCAGATGGATAGGCATATTTTTTGAAATACAGTTGACATACAATATTATATTATTTTTCAAGCATACAACATAGTGATTCAACATTTATACACATTATGAAGTGATCACCAGAATATCACCATATGTCACCATCTGTCACCATATGTAGTTATTATAATATTATTGATCTTGTGCACTATGTTGTACTTTACATTACATTCCCATGACTTATTTATTTTATAACTAGAAGTTTGTAACTCTTAATCCCCTTCACCTATTTAGCCACCTCTCTGCACTGTCCTCTCTGGACAGTTTGTTCTGTGATTTATGAGTCTGTTTCTGTTTCTGTTTTGTTTTTTAGACTCCAAATATAAGTAAAATCATACAGTATTTTTTTCCAACTTATTTCACTTAGCATAATGCCCTCTAGGTGCACCGATATTGTCACAAATGGCAAGATTTCACTCCTTTTTATGGCTGAGTTATATCACATTGTGTGTGTGTGTGTGTGTGTGTGTGTGTGTGTGTGTACACATACTACATCTTCTTTATCCATTCATCTATCAGTAAACATTTAGGCTGTTTCCGTATCTTGGCTATTGTTAAGTAACGCTGCAATGAACATATAGGTGCATGTATCTTTTCAATGTTTTTCATTTCCTTCAGATAAATACCTGTAACTCAAATAGCTGGGTCATACATTATTTCTATTTTTAATTTCTTAAGGAATCTCCATACTGTTTTAAATAGTGACTATACCTATTTACATTACATTCCCACCAACAGTTCATGAGGGTTATTTTTTTCCCCACACACTTGCCAACATTTTTTCTTTCTTTCTTCTTTTTTTTGGGGGGGGGGATACTAGTCATTCTGACAGCTGTGAGATAAAATCTCATTGTGATTCTGATTTGGATTTCCCTGATTAGTGATGTTGAGCATCTTTTCATGTGTCAATTGGTCTTCTATATGTCTTCTTTGGAAAAATACTTATTCAGTTCCTCTATCCATTTTTTAAAAATCAGATTGTTTTATTTGTGTTGAATTATATGAGTTCTTTGTGTATTTTGGATAGTAGTCCTTTATCAGATATATCATTTATAAATATCTTCTCCCATTTATAAGGCTGCCTTTTTGTTTTTTGATGGTTTTCTTTACTGTGAAAAAGCTTTTTAGTTTGATATAATACCAATTGTTTATTTTTGCTTTTATTGCCTTTGCCTGAGGAGACAGACCCCAAAAAATATTCCTAAGACTGATGTGCAAGAGTTTACTCCTGTTTTCTCTTGGAATTCTTATGACTTCTGGTCTTACATTTAGGCCTTTAATTCATTTTGAGTTTATTTTTGTACATAGTGGAAAAAGGTGGTCCAGTTTCACTCTTTCACATGTATTGTCCAGTTTTCCCAACATTATTTATTGAAAAGACTATCCTTTCCCCACTGTATATTCTTGCCTCTTTTGTCATAGATTAATTGATCATAGAAGTGTGTGTTTATTTCTGAGCTCTCTATTCTGTTTCATTGATATATGTATGTATTTTTGTGCCAGTATCATACTGTTTCGATAACCACAGCCAGTACCATACTATTTTGATAACCACAGCCTTGAATCAGGCAGCATGATACCTACAGCTTTGTTCTTCTTTCTCAAGATAGTTTTGGCTATTTAGGGTCTTGTCATTCCATACAAGTTTTAGGGTCATTTGTTCTAGTTCTATGAAAAACCCTGTTGGAATTTTGCTAGGAATTGTATTGACTCTATAGGCTGCTTTGGATAGTATGAACATCTTAACAATATTAATTCTTCCAACCCATGAACATGGTATATATTTCCACTTGTTTTTGTCATCTCTAGTTCTTTCATCAATGTCTTACAGTTTTCAGAATACAGGTCTTTCACCTCTTTGGTTAAATTTATTTCTAGAGATTTTATTATTTTTGACTCAGTTGTAAATGGGATTGTTTTTTTTTTTGGGGGGGGGATTGTTTTCTTAATTTCTCCTTCTGATAGTTTGTTATTACTATATGAAAATGCACAGATTTCTGCATATTAATTTTGTATCCTGAAACTTTATTCAATTAATTTAGGAGTTGTAATAGCTTTTTGGTGAAATATTTATTTTCCATTTATAATATAATGTCATCTGCAAATATTGACAGTTTTACTTTTGTCCTACCAATGTGGATATTTTTTCTTTCTCTTTCTTCTTTGATTGCTATGGCTAGGATTTCTAGTACTATATTGAATAGAAGTGGTGAGAATAGGCATCTTTCTATTATTCCTGATGTAGAGGAAAAGCTTCAGCTTTCACCACTGAGTATGATGTTAGTTGTGAGTTTGTCTTATATGCCCTTTCTTACATTGAGGTATTTATTGAGAGTTTTCATCATAAGTGGATATTGAATTTTGTTAAATGCGTTTCTGCATCTGTTGAAAGGAACATACGATTTTTATCCTCCATTTTTTTTTTTAAAGATTTTATTTATTTATTTGGCAGAAAGAGAGAGAGAGCACAAGGAGGGGAAGCAGCAGAGGGAAAGGGAGAAGCAGGCTTTCTGCTGAGGAGGGATCCTAAGTGGGTCTTGATCCCAGGACTCTGGGATCATGACCTGAGCTGAAGGCAGACGCTTAACTAACTGAGCCACTCAGACACCGTATCTTGCATTTTGTTAATGTGTGTATCAAGTTGATTTGAAGTACTGAATCATCCTTGCATCCCTGGAACAAATCTTACTTGATTGTGGTATAAGATCTTCTTAATGTATTGCTGAATTCTGTTTGCTAATATTTTGTCAAGGATTTTTGCATTATGTTCTTGCATCTATGTTCCATGTTCATCTATGATATTGGCCTGTAATTTTCTTCCTTCCTTCATTTCCTTTTTTTTTTTTTGTACTGCCTTTTATCTGGTCTTGGTATCAGGATAATGCTAGCTTCACAGAATGAATTTGAAAGCATTCCTTCCTCTAATTTTTTTTTTTTTTTTTGAGTAGCTTGAGAAGTATAAGTATTAATGCTTCTTTATATATTTGGTAGAATTCACCTGTGAAGCTGTCTGGTTTTGGACTTTGGTTTATTGGAAGTTTTTTTGATTACTGAGTCATTCTCATTACGAGTAGTGGGCCTGTTCAAATTTCTATTCCTTCCTGATTCAGTCTTGGAAGATTATACATGTTTAGGAATTTATCCATTTCTTCTAGATTGCCTATTTTATTGACATATAACTGTATGTAGTAGACTGGGGGATACTGTTTTTATTTTCATTTTTCTTCAGGTATTTTTTGATTTCCTCTTTAATTCTTCATTGATCCCTCATTTGATTAGTAGCATGTTGTTTAGCTTCCATGTGCTTGTGTTTTTTTTCCAGTTTTTTTCCTTGGTATTTACTTCTAGTTTCATAGTAATGTAATCAGAAAAGAGGCTTGATATGATTTCATCTATCTTAAATTTATTGACTTGCTTTATGACCCAGCATGTGATCTAACCTAGAGAATGTTCCATGTGCACTTCAGAAGAATGAGTATTCTGCTGTTTTTGAATGGAATGTTCTGTATATATTCATTAGGTCTCTCTGGTCTAATGTGTTGTTTATGGCTATTGTTCCTTACTGATTTTCTATATGAATTATCCATCCATAGATATAAGTTAGGGTTAAAGTGCCCTACTATTATTGTATTACTGTTGATTTTTCCCTTTATGTCTGTTAATAGTTGTTTTATAAATTTAGGTGCTCCTAAGATGACTGCATAGAGATCTACAATTGTTATATCTTCTAGTTGAATTGATCCTTTTATCATTATGTAATGTCCTTCCTTATATCATGTTACAATCTTTGTTTCAAAGTCTATTTTATCTGGTATAAGTATGCTACCCAGGTTTTTTTCATTTCCATTTGAATGGAATATTTTCTTTTCCATCCTTTCATTTTCAATCCATGTGTGTCTTTAGGTATGAAGTGAGTCTCTTGTAGGCAGCACATAGATGGGTCTTGTTTTTCTTATCCATTCAGTTACCCTATACCTTTTGATTGGAGCCTTTAGTCCACTTACATTTAAAGTAATTACTGAAAGATATGTACTTACTGCCATTTTGTTAATTGTTTTCTGGTTGTATCTGTAGTTCTTTTCTATTCTTCTCTTGTTCTCTTCCCTTGTGATTTGATGCTCTTCTTTAGTGGTATGTTTGAATTCTCTTCTCTCTCTTATTTTTTTGGTGAATCTATCATAGGTTTTTGTTTTGTAGTTTCTATGAGTTTCATATTTAACACCTAATATAGTACCTAGCAGTCTATTTTAAGTTGATAGTCACATAACTTCAAGAACATTAAAAACACTTAAGTTCAAGAATAAGAACAAAAAAGTCCTACATTTTTATTTTCCTCCTCCCACATTTTGTGTATTTGATGTTATAATTTACATATTTTATTTTATATATCCCTTAGGTAATTACTATAGATACAGTTGTTTTTACTATCTTTTTTGTGGGCAGGGAATCAGAGGGAGATGGGGAGAGAAAGAATATTAAGCATGCTCCATACCTAACATGGAGACCAACACAGGGCTCAATCTCATGACCCTGAGATCATGACCTGAGCCAAAATTTAAAAAAAATCAGACATTAACTAACTGTGGCACCCAGGTGCCCTGTTTTTACTACTTTTGTCTTTTAACATTCCTACCAGCTTTATAAATGGTTGAACAACTCTCTTTACTATGTTTGCTTTTTCTTTCATAATTTTTAGATCTCTAGTTATGGTGTTTTCTTTTCCACTTAAAGAAGTCCCTTTAACCTTTCTCATAAGTCCAGTTTAAAGGTGATGGATTCCTTTAACTTTCATTTGCCTGTGAAACTCCTTATCTCTTTAATTATGAATGATAATCTTGCCAGGGAGTGTATTTTTGGCCATAGGTTTTTTTCCTTTCAGTGCTTCTCTGCTCCTTTCTGGCCTGCAAAGTTTCTGCTGAAAAATGACCTGATGGTCCTATGGGTGTTAATGTAACCAGTTGCTTTACTCCTACTGTTTTAAGATTCTCTCTTTATATTTAATTTTGACATCTTATTTTCTGTTGGTGTGGACCTCTTTGGATTCATCTTTTTTGGAGCTCTCTGTGCACCCTGCAGCTAGATGTTTGTTTCTTTCCCCAGGCTTGGAAAATTTTCATCTATTATTTCTTCCTTTTGTCTTGTTACATTCTTTATTTTAAGGTCTATTTAAAAGACTTATGTTGATTTTGTATGCTTGATATATTCCCAGAGGTTCCTTAAACTATTCTTTTTTTTTTTTTTCCAACTTTTTTCTTTTTGCTATTCAGTTTGGATGACTTCTACTACCTTGTCCTCCAGAATGCTGATCTGTCTGTATCCTTTAATCTGTCATTGTTCCATCTAGTGTATTTTTTTCATCTCAATTATTGTATTCTTCCATTCTGTTTATTTTTTTATTTTTTTATTTTCTAATGTCTTAGTTGAAGTTCTCACTGTTCATCTATTCTTCTGTCAAGTTTGGTGAGCATCTTTATGACCACTACTTTGAACTCCTTATCAGGCAGATTTGTTATCTCTGTTTCATTTGGTTCTTTTTCTGATTTGTCTTGTTCTTTTGCTCAGAACATACTCCTCTGTCTCCTTGTTAGGACAGACTTACTTTGTTTGTTTCTATGTATTAGGTAGATCAGCTATGTCTCATGGTCTTGACGGAGTGATCTCATGTATAAGTTGTCTATTGGGCCCGAGAAGCACACTCTCCCTGCTCACCAGAGCTGGGTACTCCAGAGGTGCTCTGTGTAGGCTTTCTGTGCCCTCCTATTGTGGCTTGGCCACAACTGTTGCTGGCATGTTGGTAAGTGGGGCTGACCCCTGGCCCAGATGGCTGCAATGACTGGCCACATTGTTGTGGGTGGGGTAGCCCCTGGTGTGGCTGGTTGTAAGGTCAGACCACAACTGTTATAGGCATATTTTTAGATGGGCCTTGCCCCTGTCCCAGTCAGGAGCCACTCTGGAAGGGTGCAGATTCAGGCTGAAGCCACTTGTTTGATGTATTAGGACAAGAACTACTTTGGAGAATTCCAGGCCTGGACAAGGATACCTGCTGGGTGTGGCAGGATGGGAGCTGCTTTGGGAGACACTGTTTAATGATCTTTTTAAAAGTATTTAATAGCTGGGGCACCTGGGTGGATCAGTTGGTTGAGTGTTGGTTAGTGGTTGGTTAGTGAGAGTAATCCCCATGTGGAGCTGTGCGCTCAGTGTAGATACTGCTTGAGATTCTCTCTCCCTCTCCTGTTGCCCCTCTCCCTGCTCTCTCTCTCTAAATAAATAAAATCTTTTAAAAAAGTATCCAATAGCTAATCTTACTTTATCATTCTTTATCAGAAATTCTATTATTTATTCCTTAATCTGTGAACTTCTAAACTTTTTTAAAGATTTATTTATTTTTTGACAGAAAAACAGAGAGAGAGAGAGAGCATGTGTGAGAGGGTGGGGGGTGGTGAAGGGGTAGAGGGAGAGGGAGAGAAAGAGAAGTAGACTCCCCACTGAGCGGGAAGTCTGACATGGGGCTTGATTTCATGACCCTGAGATAATGGCCTGAGCCAAAATTCTAGAGTCAGACACTTAACTGATGGAGCCACCCAGTTACCCCTGAACTTCTAAATTTTTACAATATAAATTAACCTAATAAAAAATGTATTTATTTATTTTAATCCTTATGGTAGTGGCAAAACTAATAAACTTACACTTTTAACTTTTGCCATACATTCCTAAAATAAAATCTTTGATATGATAAACTGTTCAAATTTTTAGTCTAAAAAACACTTGAAAAAGCACTTTTTGTATATGAGGAAAGAAACTTGAAATGTTTGGCAAAGCCATAAAATTAATAATGGACCACTAATTGATAAATTTTAACTTATTCCTATGTGAATAAGGATATTTGACATAATGTAAAGACAGTAATCTCTGGCTCTGCATTAGTGATTTAGAATATTCTTGGTTTAGGTTCACATCTGTCTTATGTCCACTAGATACAATGATGCATTTTATGTAGACTTTTAATATATTTGTTATATTTCAGTGACATTCTTTGACCCTGGTATACCTGAATCTGGGGAAAACAAGCACTGTTATATACCATTTGCCCATATTTTTCCATTTGCTTTAAGTTTTTATATTATTTCCATACTTTCCCCCTGAGGGCTTTAGCGAGACTAGAGCCTATTTGATAAAAAACTTATATATTCTTATAGGTAATATGAGACTCTGTATGAGATAGCTTGATTTAATCAAAATAATTCTAAAATCTTTCTTATTTCTAAAACAAAATATAACTTTCAATCATCTCCAAATAGCCAAATCAAAATATCAGAAATGACTACATAATGTGATCCTTCTGCTTTAGGATTTTTTAAAATCTTATCTGTGGAAAATGGAAAATTTAACCAATTATATTTATTTTTTAAATATATTTTTTAAAAGATTTTATTTATTTACTTGAGAGAGAGTGAGAGAGAGGGGAGAATGTCAGAGGGAGAAGCAGACTACCCGCTGAGCAAGGAGCCTGATGGGAGACTTGATCCTTGGACTCCAGGATCATGACCTGAGTTGAAGGCAGTCACTTAACCAACTGAGTCACCTAGGTGCCCTAACCAATTATATTTATTTCTATAAACTGATCATTTTTATTTTACCTACTTAATTTACATATGTCCTCTAAGATTTTTTTTAGTCAAACATGAATATAGAAGTGGTTATTTTGATAATCAAAACTACAATAGCTACTTTTCAAAATGGTGTCTAGTTATCTTGTAAAATGCTGAATCAGAAGATTATAGATCAGGGATCTTTAAAGAATATTTATTCTAATAACTAGTTAGACAATTTTAAAACAAATCATTTGATAACTGCATGTAAATTACTCTAAAAATGTACACAGATCAGATTTTTTTGACACTTAGAAATAAATCTAAATTTGATGATTGAGGAAATATCTGCCCCAAAATGTATAGGGTATACAGCATTTTTATAATCTCTGCAAAACATTATAATATATTTCATGTGGAAAGTTAGATTTGGAAAGTCACAGTAGTAAAGACTATATATTATGCTAAGGATCTTGACCTCAATGTAAATTGATTTTTCATTTAGATTATACAGCTACAAACAGTGTATGCCTATAAAATCATGTTACGAAACTAACAAAATAAAACCTCTTGAAAAGATGTGATTGGTGCTGTGAATCTATTATCTTCACTGTATTTTATCTTTTTTTTTTTCTAAGATTTTATTTATTTATTTGACAGACACGAGTAGGCAGAGAGGCAGGCAGAGAGAGAGGAGGAAGCAGGCTCCCCGCCAAGCAGAAAGCCCGATGCGGGGCTCGATCCCAGGACCCTGGGATCATGACCTGAGCCGAAGGCAGAGGCCTCAACCCACTGAGCCACCCAGGCACCCCCACTGTATTTTATCTTGAAACATCAAAATAATTTTAGAAAAAGACCTACTGGTTCACCTCGAGGCCCAGGTGGTCCCAATACTGTGCTATCTTCTCCTGGATAACCCTGTAATGAAGATAATGATTTATAAACAAAACCAAATTAATAAAATCACCTTTGAAATATGCAGGCTATCATTGTCTAATATGTTATGAAATATAAAATCTTTATCTATTTAAATGGAAATCTTTTACCTACAAAACTTAGCATAGGCTATTTTATACAGTTGTGATTCCTATAGGTCCTAAGAAGAGTCAATCTGCTTTAATTACATAAAAAGCAGTTTAGGAATTTGCTCAAAGTTTCAGATTTCCAATGATATTGTAAGTCAACAGGAGTACTATTGTAGTTATTCTTAATCCATAAAAAATTTAAGTATACATGTACTAGTTAGTCATTTAATCTGTAGTCTCACAGTTTCTTTTGATAAGTAATTAATTTTACTTCACCAAGCTTTACAGATTGCAAAGTGCTTTAACATATATTATTTCATGAATATCTTGAAACAACCAACTGAAGAAATTTAATGATGTCTACATTTTTGTCCTTTATTATTTATCTTCTAGAATTTGCAAAACTTCCCAGGTTGAAAAGTGTTTCTTTTATTCCTTGAAAATGTTTCCATGCATATTTTCAGAAAGAACACAAAAGTTTAATATTTAATTCTAGGATTGAAAACTCAATATATACACATACCTTTTCTCCTTTAGGTCCTGGCAAGCCAGAAAGTCCTGGTTGACCCTGATGGCCCTAACAAAAGGAAAAGTAAGCAGACATTCTCCACATCATTTGTGCATGTTCTACCTAACACCACCAAGGCCATGCTATTAGATATTGCAATATTCTGAAAGAAAAACAAGATTCACTTTCTAGGGGGCTGAGGCCTAAATATATTAGAAAGGTTTATCAGTGAGATTTCATTTTAATTGGCATAATCGGGATGACATCTTTATATAACCATTTTCATGTAATACACACATTTTAATTTCCAATTAGAAATGATTACCCTATATCCTGGAATTCCTGGTTCTCCATCAGGTCCCATCAATCCTAAAGGCCCCTAAAAAACAAAGTAAATATTAGAGAGAAAACAAGCAACTGTTTCAACCATTAAACTTACACTCTTATTATTTGTTTGTTTATTGATTTATTTATTTAGTACTCCTACTACTTAAAATTTAGATTTTTTGAGGTATAATATTTTATTTAGTATGAAATGGGAAAACAAAAAATAGCATTCTTTTATTTTTCTTCTGAACCACAAAATTCCCACTAAAAAAATGTCCCTGTAGTTTACTTCTGGTATGAATATTCTTAATCATATTAAGAAAAATATTTTCAGTTATTAGAATCCAGTAGGTTTCTAGTAAGTTCTTGGAAATGTAGTTTGTACCTGTCAAGGTTTATGGTAGATGTGCATCATTGAATATTAGAATATAGCCTGATAGTTTTTGGTATTATTGGTATGGGATCAAGGAAAACATATTCATTGATAGTTTCAGATGCTTTGATGAACAAAGTTTCAGCTCTGGTCAAACTTGTTAAAATAGAAGTGAGTGACAACTTATGTGCAATAATCATCCCATTATTGTTTTCTTTATCAATATTTTGCAGATGAGGATACTATATAAATTAAAGACTAATTAGTAAATGCCATAAAATACTGAAAATGTGACTCAGACAACTGAAAAGAACAAAAATAATAATCCTAAAAATGTCTTATGCTTCATACTATTAAAAAGTTTCCACACCAACTCTCCTATTTGTGTTTGAAACTAAATAGGAGATGAGAAAATTAAGGAACAGAATAGGGATATCCCTAACCAAATATCAGACGACCAGAAGTTCTAAATATGATTATTTAACCAAAGAACCATGAGAACCACCTAGCATTAAAGTGGATATAAAGTAAAAATATTAAAGTAAATGGATATCTTAAACAGCATCTATAAGATGATATAATGGAAAAAAGGACTGCATTATAAATCATAAAGTCCATAAGAAATGAACAAAAAACCTAATGAGATAGAGGTAATAACAGAATGAAGGAAATAACAAAACTTTATTAAAGCATATGTAAGAAGATATAAGTAAATGGAAAGACATATAGTGCTTCTCTACTGAAAGATTCAATATTAAAGGAACTTGAAGAGCTGAGTTTAAAGTTCACATGGAAGAGAGAATTATAGGAAGAGCCAAACTTTTTAGAAAAATGAATTACGGAGTACTTGCCCTGAGAGATCTCAAAAAATACTGTAATAGTATAGTAATTTAAATGGTGTGCTATTGGACCTAAGAACAGACTAACAGATGGACAGAGGAAAACAGAGAGAATGAAAACAGGCCAATAAATATTTGAGAGTTTAGTTTATGGTAAGGGTAGTATTTCAGAAAAGGGGGACATAGATTGTTCACTAAATGATTTTGAGACAACTGGATATCAAGTTGGAAAAGAGAAAATCAGTTCTTTACAACTTATTTCATAGCAAAGAAATAAACTTCATGTAGGTTAGGGGTTAAAAATAAAGCCATAAAAGTATTTAAAAAAGGATATGGAAGAGTATTTTTATGTAATTTAGGTAGGAAAGGGATTTCTTATGAAGAAATAAAACCTCAACTGTAAGGTAAAAAACTGACAAATTTGATTATGTAATTAACCTTCTGTCCAGCAAAAGATATCACAAACAATATTAAAAGATAAATGACAGAAAGGGAAATATATTTGTAATATATCTCATAATACATTTAACAAAATATATTATCTAAAATACATAAGGCATTATTGCAGGTCAATAAGAAAAAAACAACCTGATATAAATCATGTAAAGTGCACATGAAAAGGCAATTTCTAGAAAAAAAAATACAAATTACTTAAGTGCAATTAGGGAAATGTAAATAGAAAGAAAATGAGGCACACTTTTTCATTTATCAGACTGTCAAACATCAAAAGGATTAACAGGAAGTACCGGTGGTGGGAAGAGTGACTTTGACAGAACCTCTGGGAAGGTTAAATATGTGTCAACATTTAAAAAGTGAATATTCTTTTTAGACAAAATCCAAAGTAGGAGCCTACTTTGATGGCAAGACTCCAGATTAATTCTGATGTTCATTAAAAATTAATCACATTATATAAAGTTTTTAAATATATAAGCCAAAAACAGAGAAATACTAGTGATTTAAATAAAAGGAAGTAAGAAAGACTTCAAGTAGTATGATGAATATATAAAATGAGCCTGAGACAAACTTTCTCAGAACTTTGTTCGGAGACAACAGATGGATTATGCAATGCTCTCAAGAAGGCCGTGGTAAAAGTCTAGCATTTGTGAAATTTAATGGAGAGTAGGAAATATATATGCATTTTGTATACAAACTTACGAAACAGTAAAAACACTAAACACTAAATCACAAATATTCTGTATCTCTTCAGCTAGGACTTTCTGAACAGGTCCAAATATATTAGCACTACAATTTTGCTATTATAGGTTCAGAAGTACCATGCTACCCTTGTTTCCAACACCATATAAAATGCATGTGAAAGATTAAATATTAGATGTTATAGATATTGATCACAACTGGTTAAAAAAAAATCTCCAGATAAGCATTTGGAGCTCAAGCTAATAAAGAAAACTCATTTTTAAATAAACCTACTTTTCAAAGCAATTTGCCAATCCTGACAGTGAAGTTTTATACAGATATTAAATTCTGATTTTTAACTGTAAAGCATATAAACTTTCTTACTTAGGTTAGGAGTTATAATCTGATATTTTTAAAACTCCATTTCATATTTTATTTCCATTTTGAGTTTTTTTCCCTTTCCCTTTCCCGTGTCCAGAAACCACTAAGCCATTTAAGTACTGTGGAATGCTTACAATTCTCTGCAGCCCATGGAGGTAGATTATTTTCAATGGAACTATTGCTTTCTCTGTAAAATTAATCAAGGGATGAAACTTTAAGGACATGGATACATTTCTTTTCCATCCACAGTGAACTTAGGTCTGGAAACAAATCAGATACTAACCACAGCACCTCTAGTTCCTCTGGCACCCTTAGGACCACTTTCCCCCATTTGTCCAGGAGCACCTCTGCTTCCAATTTCTCCTGTCGGCCCTATTTGTCCTTTATCACCCTGTGGATGTCATTAGTAAGAGATAAAAGTGAGAAAAAACAAATTTTTACTTAGATGAATTAAGTATATCATATACCTGGAATGACACCAGACGACATTCCGTAAGCAAAATTCTGTAAAGAGTAACTTTGTTTTAACTTAATAGTAGTAGAGACCATCACTGACAATAACAAACCATCACTACCTAGGTTATCCTAAAGATATAACTTAAAGTAATTTAAGAGAAAGAACATTTAAAAAACAATTTTGGTAAATATGAATCACATCTTCTTTATCCATTCATCTATTGAAGGACATCTTGGCTCTTTCCACTGTTTGGCGATTATCATATGGTTTTACTTACTTGTGGAGAATAAGGAATAACATGGAGGACATTAGGGGAAAGAAAGGAAAAGCAAATTGGGGGAAATTGGAGTGGGAGGTGAACCATGTGAGACTGTGGACTCTGAGAAACAACCGAGCGTTTTGGTGGGGAGGAGGGTAGGGTTTTGGGTGAGCCTGGTGGTGGGTAATGAGGGGGGCACGTATTGCATGGAACACTGAACAAATAAAAAAATAAAATAAAATAAAATAAAAACAATTTTGGTTAAACACCCAGGGGAGATCTGGTGTTCATGCTGAATTACAAAATAAGTTTTTTATCTTGAAATTTGTTATGTATGAATGTTCTCATGCATGCATGTATTTCTTGTTATCATGAGGAAACACAGGCCCTATGATAAGCCTGTTTCTATAGACAACTTTGATGCCACAAAGATCTCTTTAATGCGAAGTTTCCAGTGTACAGTTCTATATATTCAGAATCATCATTCACTGGTTTGGAGTCTGTCTTTAAAATCCATAATTTTTTTAATCAATAATATTTTTTATATAATTTTGCATCCTTTTAAAAATTAGTTAGTTGCTTTCTGTTTTCCATTAAGCTGACTGATCATTCTCTACCACCAAAATACAGCTGCTTTGAAGCAACTTTAAGTACTATAATTCGTTTTCTGAAAGTGGGAACCAACCTGTTCTATTATTGATATTCAAGTAGATAAAAAGAAAAATTAGACTGTGATCACAGTCAGGAAGTTTTTGGTAGTCATAATAATTCCCAGGGGTGCAGGTTATTGTAAGGACTTACACTGTCCTACTCCTAATGTTCATTTTAGATATAACATTATGTATGATGAAAAGAGTCTTCAAATATTGGGGTTATTTTCATAGGCAAGAATAGTTACTAAGTATATAAAAGATGAATCACTGAATTCTACTCCTGAAACTAGTATCACACTATGTTAATTAACTAGATTTAAATAAAAACTGGAAACACTTAAAAAAAAAAGAATGGCTACTAAAATTTACCTCATGCATTTTTTCTTTACCTTTTATCCTCACTTATACTGTCCCTACCTTATGACAAAGATTGAGTATATATTAGCAGAAATGATGAAATTAGACTTTGGGATAGATATGGTGTGATTTGAAGCTAAGTATAGTAATATATTTAGAACTATTGTGGTAGAATTAAGAAAATCATTTCTGTCTCACCAATAGTTGAATAAATTATTGACCCCATACAGAGATAATTTTTTCATTTTAACATTCTAGTATCTTATAAATATATCATCTTTTAGTAAAATATAAAAGAAACAAACCACATTCTTGATTCGTGTTTCTTACTCAATATATGGGAAAGCTAAAATCAATCATTACCACAAATGGTATAGTGTTTTCCTTTTCTCTTTTCCTGCCCATAGTCTTCTAAATTTTTGGCAAACAGGAGAAGGAAAAGCAAAGATCTTTATAGAAACTACAAAGTAGGAAATTTGTCTTTAAATAATTAAGGTGAGGGGTACTCCTAAGTAGAGTTAAATATTAATTTATACAAACATGCCTTTTAAGATCAATATATAGTTCTTTATTACTTTATATCTAGTGCAAATAAAAACATCACAGCATCCTATGGAACTTGGGGCACATCAGAAGAAAGATGTGCCAGAAAAAGATGTAAAAAAAAAAAAAAGATGTTAAAAAAAAATAAAAAGATGTTAAAAAAAATTACCTTTTTCCCGGGACGACCTCTTTGTCCTGGAATTCCCACAATTCCTTCAGGTCCCTGGATATTCAACATAAAAAAGAAAATAAACTGTTAAGGAAAGGACTAGATAGGAGTGTTTAAATACTTACATCACATAATCACTGAATCGAACACTATGTAAAAATGAGGATTGTTTTCAACAATAAATATTGTGCTTGTGCATTTATTTTTAAAGATTTTATTTATTTGTTTTAGAGAGAGCATGCATGCACGAGCCGGGGGAGGGCAAGAGAGCTAGGGAAAGAATCTCAAGCAGATTCTGCACCAAATGCCTAGCCCCACGTGGGTTCCATCTCTTAACCCTGGGATCATGCCCTGAGCCAAAACCTAGAGTCTGAGGCTCAACCAAATGAGACACCCAGGCGCCGTGTGTAATTATTTAAAAATAGGTCACAATGATTTAGAGGTCTAGCTGTTACTAGTGAGTAAAATTTACATATACAAACCAGCCAAGATAGATAAAATTAAACTGTTCCTTATTATAGGAAGAAAATTACTTGGTTTCAGTGTAACTATTTTAATTGGTGAGACTATAATTAAAGTAAACCCCGGGCATCCATTTTAGCAGTTCTATGAGCTGCTGTGGGTTCAATATCTTATTGAATATACAGGATTATAAAATATATCTAAAAATGGTCAAGAAGACTCTCAAAATATTATTGGAGTAGGTTAGGAGATTTTCTTTGATCTGTGGAAAAAAGGAGAGAGGGAAATACATGGAGAAAAAGGACGTAGTCACATTAAACTGTTTAAAACAATATTTTCATTTCAATCAGTATTTTATTTAGACAAACACAGAAGTTTTTAACATATATTTTTTAAAGTAAAAATTGGCTAAAATACTTTAGATGTCATGTGAATTTGCAGGTCAACAATAATTAGGCTTAAATGAGATCCACAGTAAACCAGAGGATGCAAGTTCTAAAATGGCTAATAATTAATCATGGCACTCCTTGCATTAGCTGGAAATGAAAATGGAAATCTCAAATTTGTGTCCCAAAGCTTGGCAAACTGCAAAAATGATGTAGACAAGAAATAAATTGTGGTTTACCACTGTGCTATGTAGGCTCTTGATAAATATTTGTTAAACGAATAAACAGATACCTAAGGAAATGACTCATGCCCTCTACTCCTGAGCAAATGCTCTTCTAGCCTCATGAAGTCACTGAATTTAGAAGCCAAAATGGTTAAGTTCTATTGCTGTAGTTCTAGCTGCATCCAGAGGTTGAAATGATAGTTGCACTAACCCGCGATTTCTTTGTGGTTAATGTGGAGTTTTAAAAGGAGGCAGATTAACTTTCATTAGAGATTAATGGTGTGAACTTTTAAAAGTCAGACTGCTCGTTTCATATTCTGGCTCTGTCACCTTACTGCAATACGACCATAAGTAGATTATTTAACTTCTAAAGGCTCCAGTTTCCCATTAGATAAAAGAGGTAAAATAATACCTTTCAGAAGGTTACTAATATTAAATGAGATAATGCATGTACTGCTTATTAGAAAGAATTGGACTTACACTGAAGAGCTTAACTCAGTTATCACTACTACTGTTGCTTTTTTCAGGCGTATTATGTAATATTCAAATATATATAAAAATATTAGAAGGTACAATACCCTTGTACCCAGCACCTACTTGAAGAAAAAGAAGCAATATACATATGTACATATTTGAAGTCCCTTTACACATACCTTTCCAAATATGTCACCCTCTCTCTTTACTCAAGTGCAAGCATTGCCCTCAATTTGTTTATCATTCCCATGCATTTCTTTATACTTTCACTCCATTTGCAACATATGGTTATTTTGCATCTTTTCAAACTTTAAATAAGCGTACTTTATGTATTCTTTTGAAACTTTGTAAACACACATTTTGTTTTTGAAATCAATCGGTCTTTAATCCATTCATTCTCTGGTTTTAATTCTACAGGATTCCATTTTAATACACATTTTGTTTTTGGAATCAATCGGTCTTTAACCCATTCATTTTCTGGTTTTAATTCTATAGGATTCCATTTTCTTACCAAATCATAACTTATTTAAACCCTTCCCTACTGATGAATTTTTGGTGTGGGTTTTTTTTCTTTTATGGATAATGCAATAAATACCTTGTGCATCTCTCTATGTGCCATGTCAAAGTTTTGTTCTGTTTTTTAGGGTATAACTCTTTTTTTTTTAGAAGATTTTATTTATTTATTTGACAGAGAGAGATCACAAGTAGACAGAGAGGCAGGCAGAGAGAGAGAGAGAGGGAAGCAGGCTCCCTGCTGAGCAGAGAGCCCGATGCGGGACTCGATCCCAGGACACTGAGATCATGACCTGAGCAGAAGGCAGCGGCTTAACCCACTGAGCCACCCAGGCGCCCTAGGGTATAACTCTTGAAGTTAAGTTGCTGAGTTATAGAATATACACATCTTCAAGTAGACAAGATATTGTCAAATTGTTCTCCAAAGTAGTTTTGCCAATTTACATTTCCACAGCAATGTTTGAGTCTAATTACTCCAAATCTTCTGTAATGCTTGGTACTGTCAGACTTAAAATATATCCATCTCACTGTGGAAAATGATAAATTGTCTGTGTCTTCAATTTGAATATTTCTGATTACTAAGGAGGAATGATTATCTATTCATACCGTTATCTGACATCTATATGTGAATCTCTGGCTCTTATCTTCTGCCCAATATTCTCCTGAGCTATTCTTACTGAGTTGTACATAAAAGTTTTTATACATACTCCTGATACTTGTATTTTGCTCATTCTATGTAATACAGATCTCTTCTCTCAGCCTGTAGCTTACTTTCTCATTTTGTTGAACATAACTTTTGATTAATACAAACTTGCAGTTTTAATGTAGTCATATTCATCAATACTTTCTTATTTCTTTCAGTGTTCAGGAGATCCTTCTCCTCTCCCTTCAGGAGATCATGAAATAATCTCATAAATGTTCTCATATTTAACATTTTGATGTTCATAGTTAGGTCTTCAATTGGAATTTCATTCTTTTGTGTGTTTGCACACTGGTGTGAAGGAGCTGTTTTATTTTGTTTTCCATTTGGATAACCAATTGTACCAGTACCGTTTATTGAATATTTCATCCTTTCCTCAGTGATCTTCCATCATTATATAATCAATTTCTCAAACTTCAAGATTCAAAATATACTGAGATCTGAGTCTAGGTTATCTTCTATTTCCACTGGTCTCCTCTTTGTCTTCCTGTGAATGAGTGTGACACTGACTAAATTACTCTAGCTTTAATAGTAAGTTATGATATCAGGTAGGGCAAGTTCTCCGTTCCACACACCACTGTTCTCCCACCTCCTGCAACTTGTTCTTGAAAACTGTTTTGATATCAGTCCTTTGTTCTTCCACATTCCTTTTAAAATCACTTTTCATCAATCAAATCCTACAAAAAATTCTTATGGGATTTTGACTAAAACCATATTGGATTTATAGACTAAAAGGGGAGAGTTGATAATTTTTTGATATTGAGTATACCTATCTATGAATATAAAATATCTCTCCATTTATTTAGGTTTTGGTTAATAAAAATTTTTTTCAAGAAAACTTTGCAAATCTTTTGTTAGATTTTTTAAAAATTTAATTTTTTTTCAGTGTTCCAAAATTCATTGCTTATGCACCACACCCAGTGCTCCATGCAATATGTGCTCTCCATAATACCCACCACTAGGTTCACCCAACCCCGTACCCTCATCCCCTCCAAAACCCTCAGTCTTTTGTTAAATTTATTCCTAGGGGCTTAATTTGGTTGTTGGTTGTATTATAAATAGTATTTTTATTTATTTATTTATTTATTTATTTATTTATTTATTTATTTATTTTTGTAATTTTATTTTTCAGTGTTTCAAGATTCATTGTTTATGCACCACACCTAGTGCTCCATGCAATACATGCCCTCCTTAATACCCACCACCAGGCTCAACCAACCCCCGACTCCCTCCCCTCCAAAACCCTCAGTTTGTTTCTCAGAGGCCACAGTCTCTCCTGGTTCGTCTCCCCTTCCGATTTCCCCCAATTCCCTTTCTCTTTCCTTCTTCTAATGTCCTCCATGTTATTCCTTATGTTCTGCAAATAGTGAAATCATATGATAATTGACTCTCTCTGCTTGACTTATTTCACTCAGCATCATCTCTTCCAGTCCTGTCCATGTTGATACAAAAGTTGGGTATTCATCCTTTCTGAAGGGGGCATAATACTCCATTTTATATATGGACCATATCTTCTTTATCCATTTGTTTGTTGAAGGGCATCTTGGCTCTTTCCATAGTTTGGCAATTATGGACATTGGGGTACAGATGACCCTTCTTTTTACTACCTCTGTATCTTTGGGGTAAATACCCAGCAGTGCAATTGCAGGGTCATAGGGTAGCTCTATTTTTTAATTTCTTAAGGAATCTCCATACTATTTTCCAATAATAGTATTTTTTAAAGTTTTCTAACTGTTGCTGGGGAAGAGGAATGGAATCTATATCTGTGTATATTCTTATATTTAACATCTTGCTAAAATCTCACTAATTCTAACAATTTATCTGTAGATTATTTCTCTTATTTTACTATACTGGCTGGGTCTCTCAGTAAATGTTGAATAGAAATACTGAACAGTGGTGATCTTTGCTCATATCTTTGAAGTTTCACCATTTCATATGATAGTCAAGATGGATATTAAATTTTTATTAAACTTTTTGTTTCATCTATTGAGATTATATTTTTTCTTTCTTTAATTTGTAGTTATGTGACTAAAAGTTACAATTCTTAAAAATGTTAGGCCTTTGTTGCAATACTTGTATGAGAGGGAATTCATAAGTCCTATTATTATATCAACATTCCATAACTGCACTGAACTCAAATACCCAGGTGTCAGCTGATACTACTGTGTGGCAATGCTATCTGCCAACGAACAAAGCAGTTTAAACATCATTGTGTTTATATATTTAAATATTAATAACAATTTGTAGATAATGTAAAAATGTGACAAATTTAAGTCTCACAAATATGTATAATTGGGAAATTTATTACTCTGCAAGATGGCTTGCACATTCTTCAAACTTCCATTCTCACCTCATTTTCAAGTTAATTACCTTGCCTCGTACTGCACTGAGACCAGTAGCAATCAAGAAAGAGAAATCTCTTCCCAACACCCAATGTACCGACATACCTCCTTGTGTATGCACATCTTGTTTCACTTCTCTGATGAAGGAAGAAGTTTCCCTGTTTCTCACCTGAGGCCAGCTCCTCACTTGGATCTAAACCCCATGTCCTCTTCAAGGCCTTCTCCTACACTTTCACTATCAATTTTTTGCTCTCAACTGACTCACTTCCAACAGCAATTAAATATGCTGGATAGCACTCATTTGAGAAAAATCCTTCCTTGACCTCATGTCCCTCCCTCCCTTTCTATTCACTCACTCAATTTCTCAGGTACTCTTCTAGTTCTGTTTTTGCTTCCACATCATAGCAAAGCTTTTTGAAAGATTTGTTTATGCTCGTTGTCACTATTTCCTTACTTCTCTTTCCGTCTTCCTTTGGGCTTTTGTTCTTACCACAACTCTGAAATTGCCTCCTTTTGGACAACTGACCTTCAAATAGCCACATTTAATAATCCAGTGGCTCATTTTATCTGAAACTATTTTCCATTCTTACAACTTTTTAAAACTTTTGTTTACATGGCAGCATGCTTCTCAAATTTTCTACTAATTTATAATATCTCTTTGTCTCCTGATAGACTAATGATTCCTAAAGTTACGTCACCTCTCCTGACAGCACCAATGACCTGATTTTCCCACCTACTGACATCTTTTTGAATTTCTAATAGGCATCTCAAACTTTATGTGTCCCAAACTGAACCCTGAATTCCCTCCTCAAACCCCTAAACTTTGTCTCTCCTTGTCTTCCCCATCTCTGTGGTAATGGGGCAGTATTTTGAAAATTATTAAAATTCCTTTTCTATTTTGCTTTTTTGAATATATAGACTTTACCCTATTTAGCTTAAGGGGTTCATTTGCCAAAGGGCTGAAAGTATTAAGAAAAAATTTTTCTGTTTTCATTGTTTGCAACTTTAAAATTCCCAAGTTGAGCCTAGAGTACCCAGCACACAGGCTGTTCTATATTATAGAGAAGATACACTTTCCAATAGAACTCTAAGGCCTTCACTAGATTATAGAAGGATGAGGATATGACATAGGGGAAACACAGAGAAGGCCAGTTTTTTTTTTTTTTTCCCTTTCCCTATTGATTTCAGGAATATGCATGAAGGCAAAGAGAGAGGAAGAGACATAGATGTTTAGATTTTCCTCTTCCTGAGTTTTGGCAGAGTGAAACCCTTGTTCCCTACTACCTCTTCAGAACGCAGGAAAGGTACCTTCTCTTTAGATTTCACTTGGTTTATGGCCATGCCAATTTGGATGCTCAGGAAAATAAAAATGAGGAATATTTGCTAAATTTTCCCAAGCTACTCCTTGATTCCTATATGATGTAGACAGGAACTAGAAACACCTGGGGAGCTTGTGTATGTGTATGTGTGTGTGTGTGTGTGTGTGTGTGTGTGTGTGAATAGTCATTACTCTAGAACAGTCATTACTCTAGAAAGACGGGGCTCTGCTATAAGGGCTGAAAGGCAGATTTCCTGGGCTAGAACTGAATGAGAATCCAGAAGACCTGAGAGGGATCTGCAGATTGGTGGAAGTTCAGAGGGAACACCCCCTCCCCCAAAAGAAATGAGAACTACTAGCTACAGATGTCATCATCACAGGCCAGCAGGGTAGGCGGTAAGCAAATTGACAAGGGATGTTACCATATCCCTATCATTATGAGTAACATCTGCATCTAGAACCAAGACCTCTTCACCCTTACCATCAGCAGACATTCAAACTCTCTAATGGGAAGGAATAAAAGAGGGAGGTCGAGAACTGATAAATTTGAGAAAAAGTATCGTAAGAGTCTGAGTCTTATCTACAGAGACTACTAATTTATAGGAATAAATTGTTTAAGCTTTCAGCTGAATTGGATTTAAAAATTTATTTTCCATGGCCGCCTAGGTGGCTCAGTCAGTTAAGCATCTGACTTTGGCTCAGGTCATGAACCCAGAGTCCTGGGATGGAGCCCTGTGTCAGACTCCCTGGTCAGCAGGGGAGTCTGCTTCTCTCTCTCTCCCTTTGCTTCTCCCCCTGCTCATGCTCTCTCTCCCTTGCTCACTCTCAAATAAATAAATAAAATCTTAAAAAAAATTATTTTCCCCCCAACCCCTCAACAACTCCTCACTAATCAGTAACTTAGAGCTTGTGAGGAAAACCGGATGAACCAAAAATAGTATCACGTATTTGCACCTGTTTAAGTACCAATTTGTAGCCCCATACTATGCTTAATAGTATGATTACCAATTCAGTTTCTCCAGCTAAAAATCAGGATTTATTCTTTATAATTTTTTTCCTCTTTCTCAACATCTAAAACAATGAGCAAATCCAGTTGACTCTATCTCCAAAATATGTCTTGAATGGGATCACTATTCATTATCTCTATTGCCCTCTTACATTCCAAACCACCACACCAGTTTTCATTTACATTACTGCCACAGCCTTCTAAATTCACTTTTATCCTCAGATCTGTTTCTTCAAAATACCCCAAATTATCACTAACAATGTTAATCAAACACATCTCCCTGTTTAAAACCTTTCAAGTGGCTGTCCACTGAAATCAGAATCATCTCCAAACCTCTTATCATGGTCTGCAATCCTCCACATAATCTGGCACCTTCTATTTCTCTGGCATCATGTTTTCCAGTTGCTTACTACATTCTAGCTACTTGGCCACATTTCCCCCTTTCTAATAGTGCATCTAATAAATGCCCTTTCTGCCATAGGGCATTTGTGTTAGATGTTCCTTCTGCCTAGAAAGCTTTTTCTTAGATATTCACACTACTGACTTCTTACCTTCAGGCATCTGGCTCAGTGTAACCCTAGGTAGCCCTTTTGTGACCACCTTAATTTAAAATAGCCTATATATACCTAATCACTCTTCATCCCATTACCATGTTTTATTTTTTTCACAGCACTTATCACTATCAGAAATTACCATTCTTGTGTACATTGCCTTCCCACACTACAGTGTATGTTCCAAGACAGCAGGGAACTTGTCTGTTTTGTTTATTGCTACAACATTAGTACCCAGAACAGTGCCTGGCATATAACTGACACTTAATACATACTTAATTACTTAATAAACAAAAGAATGATAGAATGCATGCCCATTCTATCATTTTTATTTAGCCTTAATCAGACAGTAACCTAGTCTAGTTGGTGTCCATTTGTAAAGAAATAACATCTTAAAAAGCATGTATTAAAGTTCATAAACCAAAGTTTATGAATAAAAGATGTAGAGTAGTGAGATATTTTTATGCTACTAAAACTTTTAGTTTCTAAGAAATGTAGCATATGGATCTACTTGAAACATTTTGCACAGTAAACTTTTGTATACTTGAAGAACATATTATGTGTGAAAAAGGGGGTTGACTGTATTCTATATTGTATTTTCTTCTGACATTATAATCAGAAAGATTTCCCCTGGTTCTTTTGTCCACATTCTTTTTTCTTTTATTTTTCTTTTCTTTTATTTATTTATTTTTTTTATTTGACAGAGAGATCACAAGCAGGCAGAGAGGCAGGCAGAGAGAGAGGAGGAAGCAGGCTCCCCAAGAGAGCAGAGAGCCCGACGCGAGGCTCGATCCCAGGACTCCGAGATCATGACCTGAGCCGAAGGCAGCGGCTTAACCCACTGAGCCACCCAGGCGCCCCCACATTCTTTTTTCTTTTCAAAGACAGGTTTTCTCTTTTTGCAGGGATTGGGGACAGGTGGAAGAAAACTTGGTGGAAGAAAACTTCCACTGATATTAGGCTGGTTTATTTTAGTGCTTGTTCTGAAATGCATAAGAAATATCTTGCTCTAAAATGTTGGCTATTAAAAGTTAACAGACCCGGGCGCCTGGGTGGCTCAGTTGGTTGAGCGACTGCCTTCAGCTCAGGTCATGATCCTGGAGTCCCGGGATCGAGTCCCACATCGGGCTCCCGGCTCCACGGGGAGTCTGCTTCTCCCTCTGACCTTCTCCTCGCTCATGCTCTCTCTCACTGTCTCTCTCTTCTCTCAAATATATAAATAAAATGTTTAAAAAAAAAAGTTAACAGACCCATTGCAACCCATTTGTGTATTCACAAGCTTATAGGGCAGACTGGAAAAATAGCAACAATTTTTAAATGTGCATGTTTTAATAGATTTCTTCAACAATTATAAAAATAAGACTCCTTTTATATAAATGTCATGTTGACAAAGAATAGTTGGCTTGATGTCGAGCCTACTCATAAAATAGAAGGAGTTGGGATTCCAGTCTATTACTTTAAATATGTGGGAATAGCTGTGCTGTCTTCAAAATAACATACCACATCTATTTTTTAAACAACTTTGAGATATAGTTCATATTCCATATTATGAGCCCATTTAAAGTGTACAATTTAATGATTTTTAGTATATAGGCACAGAATTGTGCAACCATTACCACAATCAATTTTACAATATTTTCATTGCCCCAAAAGAAATCCTGTGCCCATAAGTAGTAATTTCCCATTTTCTCCCAACCACTGCACTGCCCCCCAACCTCCAGCCCTGGGCAACCACTAACCTACTTTCTTTCCGGATTTGCCTTATTTGGGATATGCCATACAATATGTGGTCTCTTTTGACTGGCTGCTTTCACTAAGCATAACGTTTTCAAGGCTCACCAAAGTCATAGCATGTATGAGTATATCATTTCTTTGCATTGCCAAGTAATAGTCCATTGCATGGACATACTACATTTATTAATATACATTTACTAATTCATCAGTTGATTATCATTGTGGTTATTTCCATTTTTTGGCTATCATAAAAAATGCTGCTATAAACATTTATGTACAAGTTTTTGTCTGAACCCTGTTTTCACTTCTATTGGTTCTATACCTAGGAATAGAGCTGGTGGGTCATATAGTAACTCCATGTTTAACATGTTGAGAAACTGCCAAATTGATTTACCAAGTGGCCACATCATTTTAATCCCATCAACAATGTGTATTTACATCCTCATCAACACTTGGTATTTTCTGTTTTTTTGAAAAATTTAAAAATTTTTTTATTATAACCATCCTAGTCAAGTGAAGTGGTATCTCATTGTGGTTTTATTTGCATTCTTCCAAAGGTTAATCATGTTAATCATCTTCTCAATTGTTTATTGGGTAACTATATATCTTCTTTGGAAAAACATCTGTTTAAATGTTTTGCTAATTTTTCAATTGGTTTATCTTTATACTATTGTGTTGGAAGATTTCTTTATATATTCTGGATACAAGTCCATTATTATATATGATTTGCAAAGATTTTTCTCCCCTTCCACAGGTGTCTTTTCACTGTCTTAATGGTGTTTTATGAAGTATGGAACTTTTAATTTTAATGGAGTCCAATTTATTTTTTTCTTTTGTTATTTGTACTTTGGTGTTATCCAAGAAAACTTTGCATAAATCAAGGTCATGAAGATTTACTTCTATGTTTTCTTTCAAGACATTTATAGTTTTAGCTCTTAAATTTCAGTGTAAGACCGATTTTGAGTTAATTTTTGTGTGTAGTATAAGGAAGGGTCCAACTTTATTCTTTTGTATTTCTACATGTTCTAGTACCTTTTGTTGAAAAGACCATTCTCTCCCTCTTTGAATTATCTTTGTACATAACATGCTCTTGCAATTCAAATTTACTTTGTTCTATTTTTGTCCCCCCCGGGGGTTTATTGTATCCTTTGAGATAGCCAATAACATTAGATATACTAAACAAAGTTTACAAGTTATACAGTGATTCCTATATAACTATATAACATATAATCCCATATATCATATAACATAACAGACTATGTTCCTCTTCGGCTTGAAACCTTTCAATGCCTTTTTACTATACTTTGAATAAAACCCAAACTTCTTACATGATTTAAATAATCCTTCATGATCTGCTTCCCATTTATTTCTTCAATCTCATCTCAAACAACTTTTGACTATTTATTATTCTGCAACTGTGATTAGCTTCCTTTAAGTTTTCCAGAAATACCTAGACCATTCTCATTTCCACAGCTTGGCCCTTGTTTTTCCATCTACCTTGAATAATCTCCCAAAGTTCTTTGGAGGGCTGGTTTTTTTTTCATTCCTCCGGTTTCAACTTAATCCTCCCTGATGCAGAGAGGTCTTCCCTCAATGCCCTGTTGGAAGCAGGTTTCTCTTCCCTTAACCAGCTATTCTTTTTCATCACCCTATTTATGAACATCATTGCATTTATCACTACTTGCAATGATCTCATCTAAGGTCAGTGCTCATAATATTATAAAATCTGAGATCAGGAATATTGCTCATCTTGTTCCCCTTGATCCCCACTGCTTAGCAGACTTCTTGGTTCATAGAAAGTACTCCAAAACTTTGTTGAATTATTGAATGGACAAATACATTTTACAGAGTCACCATTTGTAAGGCTAATACAAATTTAGGAACATCCAAGCTAATCTACCCGCCCCCACCCTTTTTTCTTTTAAAGCTATAGAGCCTTTTCTTCCAAAGAAAGCCTGTACAGAAGGCAATATATTAGATATATATACAAAGATTATTTTTTCTGACTCACCTAATAATAGAAAACACTCCTGCCCATTCAGCATCCCTTCCTGACACAGCCATCCTGGGAGGTTCTGCATAGCTCCCTTTATGTGTAATGTGTAAACTGAGAAACCAAAGAATGACTCACCCAACAATGTACAGCTCTTTAGTAGTAGAGCAGGGATAGTGGTAGAACAATTCTTGCATAATGGTCAGTGCAGAGTTCTTTCTATTTCTGTGTTGGCTTATGACACAACAGTTCAGAACAAACAAGCCTAAGACCAGAGTCATAAAAATCATTCAGAAAATAAAGATTTAAATAAGTCTTTTACTCCCTAATGCCACTGACCTCAAATTTCCAAAGTTACTATTTTTCAGGGTTTCCTGGGAAATTACCCCAGAAATAAGAGTCATGTATATCTTTATCATTCTTTTTTAACTATTGATAAGTCCTCGCATCTCTCTGACTTTGCTTTTAAAGATTCTACTGAGAAAGCTTCTAAGCCTTACTTGGTTTCATGTTTTCTTAAGACAGTCCCCTATTAACAATGATCATATTGTTCTATACAAATGGGAAAAATCACACTTCAATAAATCCAACCAAGTTTTGTCCTAACAGAACAAAAGAAGACAATTTCATTTTTATATATTCAACTTTTAACTCCCATAGTTTCACATCTGTTTAGATGTTAGACACTACAGTGATAGATTTTTTTTTTTTAAGAAATGGATGACAGACCATAAGTCAGGCAGATGTTTCTTCTCAGATGTTTCCAAATTCTTTTCCTCTACAGTGTTATACATTTAGACAAGTGAACACTTTAGCACGTAATTCAAGCATAAAATATACATACTAAAATTCTGTTCAAAGAGGTCTACATTTTAGATTTGGGAATTTGTTACTGATGCTTCCCGTGCTTTGTTTTTCAATCTAGTTCTCATTTTCCAATCTTCTAGAAAGAAAAACATTTCTTTCCTTGAAAAACAAGTTTTATTTCTTTTTCTCATTCTCTTTCTTGTTAATTTTTTAAGAATAGGTAGCATCTTAGTGACATTGCTTAAGGAAGAATTTGTTAAAGTGAAAAATAAATCCAACATCAGGCTGTATGATTAAGCAACAGTTCCTTGGATCATAAAATTCTTTTGAAAAAATGTACCATGGTATTTTTATTGAGTTTATGAGCTGAAAGGCATTTAAAATTCCAAGGAGAACAACAAAAAGAATAAAAAAGAAACACACATGTGTTGTTACTAAAAAAAGGCACCAAAGATGTGTATGAGGCAAGATTGTTCCTGGGAAAAATTATGAAGCAGATGAAATCTGTGTTTATCATTTTTCCATGTCTTGTTTTGAGCCCCTTTTTTCATCTCTGTTCTGCCCATCACCAGCTGTCATGCTGCATCATCCCCTCCTGGGACTTGTGTCTATTATCCTATGGCATGGCTAGGCCCTTCTTTTTCTTAGTTTTGTTCTCCCCACCAACATTTAGTGTTCTGCTGGGGAAATAGACTCAGTGATTGAAAAAAATCCATGCCAAAGTATTAATAATTGTTAATGGTTAATGATTTTCTCATACAAAAATGAATTTGACAAGAATTCTCAGAAATATAATCACACTTCTTCAGCATTTGTTACTTGGCTTCTCTGTGAGTCCAGTCATGGTGAGTCCTCTAAAAAAGATGGAAAATATCAAGAACTCCAAAAAGGTGAAATGTAAGCCCAAGCCTGGTTACCTCATGTGGTGTGGCTTAGAGGAACAGAAGTCATAATAAAAGAACTAGACAGAGCCACCTCTGCCATCTGCTATATTCTTAGCTTTCTCTGAGCCTGTTTTGTTGTTGTTGTTGTTGTTTTGTTTTCAGTTATAAAGTAGGGAAAATAAAGCATCACTAGATTATTGGAAGGATCCTATGAGAAAATATAAGTGAAATTCTATTGGTCAGGTTGGACCAATAGTTTGAAGATAATTTGGGGGGGGTGATTGATTCTCTAATGCTTTGTATTTGCTGCAGGGGAACACCTATCATAGTTTTCCAGGACTGAGAGGGCAAGACAGAGGAGAAATGGGCACTTAACCACTTATGTAAAACCAGAGGGAAAAAAGACTCAATTTGCCAATTGCTGAAAAACAGGCAACGTTTCTGGTTCACTTTCGAACTTTAACTGTCATGTTGAAGTACACTGGTACAGTTTTTTATTATTTTGGGGAAGAGGTGAGATGGCATTATTTTTAATTATTGCTAAAGGAATCAAAATTATTGGTAAATGATGTGAATGCTAAGACAGCCAATTTGTGATTCATTTATGGTATTTGTTCTATTCCAGATAGAGCTTCTTCTCAGTTCTTGGAAATGTAATTGAGATTACTGGGGGCAGGAACTATCTTTGAAAGGCTAAGTAAGACTCCCATGATCTCATATTTAAAAGATGTGAGGAAGATGAACAGTAAAATAAAAAAGTAAACTATCCAGAGAGGCCATATCCGGAATATAACAAATATCATAAACTAAAGATTTAAGTAAGAGACAAGATGTTCTCATTATTTATTTACATCTTATATTTGCTCTGTGGTTAGATAATCTGTCCAATGTGACATTTAGAATTTCCTTGAAGTAATACTACAATTTGAGATCAGATATTGGTAGCTTAAATTAGCCTGCAAAGGATTTTTTTTTTAAAGATTTTATTTATTTATTTGACAGAGAGAGATCACAAGTAGACGGAGAGGCAGGCAGAGAGAGAGAGAGAGAGGGAAGCAGGCACCCTGCTGAGCAGAGAGCCCGATGCGGGACTCGATCCCAGGACCCTGAGATCATGACCTGAGCCGAAGGCAGCGGCTTAATCCACTGAGCCACCCAGGTGCCCCCTGCAAAGGATTTCTTATGTCATTCTAGAGTTAGGATATTACTCTATAGGAATAATGTCAGCTATATGAATAAAAATCAGAAATAGTCAAAGTAAGTTTGAGATAACACAAAATGTTCCCCTTCAAATACTTTATGACAGAAGTTCCATAGCTGAGGTGACATCATCAGGATAGTGACATAAGTCGTTCCTGAATTCAGCCATCCTCAGAAGACCAACTAGCAAATATCCACATAAAAGACCACCGTTGTGAAAATCCCAGAACCTGTGGGTGAGGATGAAGCAGTTCCCTAGATCACAGAGATACAGCAGACCACAGTAAAAAGGTAAGAGTAAAGATTTCATTTTGATTGCATTGTCCTTTCCCCAGAACAGCAGAGCACTGCATCAGGTGGCTCCCTTGGCTTACAGTTTCTCCAGCGAGGAAAAGAAAACCAAAAGTGGACATTCACCTTCCCCAGTATTATGGAATGCGTTCAGGGTAGCCTACTAAGGTCTTACTTCACAGGGTTCACTGGGGAAGCCTGGGGGCTTGACCACTAAGGATCAGAGAGAGACAGAGAATGGAGGCAAGGATTATAGCAACCTGTACCAGACCTTGGTGGACTGCATTTCTCCTTGCAGTAGCACCTGAGCAAGATCTCAGGCAGCGATTCTGCACTTCCACAGAGCTGAGTTGGTCTCTCTGGTTGGGAGTTTGTCTGAGGGTTCTGCACGATTTGGGTCCCCAGCCAAAGGGTCATACCTGCTGTGGAGCCCATTATATGGCCCTGAGTTGCAACCTTGCCCAACAGCTAACCACATACTTCCATCCCACTATGCCTAGTCATAGAACCTGGACAGTTATGGAGTCCATGTTATAACTCTACTCAGGCAGGCAGTCAAGCCAGCAGTCCTGCCAAAATGTTGGGAATGACCACAGAACCTGAACAGCAGTCATGGGAAGCCTTGGAACCCAGCTTAAAGTACTGCCCAGCTGTGAAGCCCAACCAGCAGGTCTACCCAGCAGCAAAATCTATCTTGTGGCCCTGTACAATTACTAAACACAGCTTGCAACCTTGTATAGGCAAGAAACCCAGCAAGTGGCCTTGTCCAACTACAAAGCATAGCATTCAGCCCCACCTAATAAAAGCTGAGACAGTAAATCCACCCAACCATGGAACATATAGCCTCCAGCCCCAGCTAATACTGAGATACAGCTGAAGAACCTACTTAATCAGAAAGCCTGGAAAGTGACCTTACCCAACAGAGGGGCACAGCCTGTGGCCCAAGTAATCCTGAAGCATAGCCTGTGACTCTATACAAACTTGGGGCACAACCTGTGGGTCTGCCCAACTGTGAAGCCATGCTTGTGGTCTCTGAACATGGAGTTCAGCCAATAGCACTACTGAGTTAGGGTGCACAACATGAGACTTTGCCTGACTACAGAGTCCAATCAGAGATATTGCCTTGCTAGGGAATATAACTTGAGACTCACCCTACCAGCTCCCCTACCCAACCAGGGTGCATATTCTCTGGCCTCACTTGAAAATGATGCCCAGTCAGTGGGCTCACTCAGTTGCAGAAAACAGCCAGTGACAACCTTTTTCCAACCTCAGATCATGGGTAGGGCCCTTGCCCAACTGGAGACCTCAACAGTAGTAAGCTAGGCCTGTCCACAAATGCTACCAGTTAACCAGTCAGCTAAATATTACTAGTTAACCAATCAGCTAAGCAGACTGGTGAAGGTCTATCCTTGCCAAAATAAACCTCTAATGTCTGGAAAAGGGACTGCTTATTCAAAAGTGCAAATACCAGTGCAAGGATACAAGGACCATAAGGAATCAAGTAAAGATGACAATGCCAAAGGAAACTAATAAAACTTCAATAACTGGTACCAGAATAATGGAATTCTATGGACTTTCTGACAAAGAATTCAAAATAATCATCTTAAAGAAGTTCAATGAAGTATAAGAACACACAAATAGACAAATAAAATAATAAAAACAATGCATGAACAAAATGAGAAATCTAACAAATAAATAGAAACCATAAAAATAAAGAAAACAAAAATTCTAGAGATGAACAATACAATGACTGAACTGAAGAATTCAATAGAGACAGAACTTTAGTAGTAGACTCAACCAAGCAGTAGAATCAGTGAACCCAAAGACAAGTCATTTGAAATTACCCAGAAGAGTTAATAGGGGAAGAAAAAAAAAAAGAAGAAGAAGAACAAAATAAAGGGAAAAAAGTCTATGGTGCATATGAGACAGCATCAAGTGAAATATGTGCATACGAATAATGCTAGAAGGAGAAGAAGAAGAGCAAAAAGTCTATTTGAAGATATAATGGCTGAAAATGTCCCAAACCTGGGGAGAGAAATGGACATCCAGATTCTTGGGGACCAAAGGATCCCAAATAAGCTGGATCCAAAAAGAGTAACTATGAAACACATCATAATTAAATTATAAAAAAATCAAAGACAAAGGGAGAATTTTGGAAGCAGCAAAAGAAAAGCAACTTCTCACACAAAAGCGAGACCCTGTAAGACTATAAGTACATGTATTAGCAGAAACCGCAGGCCAGGGGCACCTGGGTGGCTCAGTGGGTTAAAGCCTCTGCCTTTGACTCAGGTCATGATCTCAAGGTCCTGGGATTGAGCCTCACATCGGGCTCTCTGCTCAGCGGGGAGCCTGCTTCCTCCTCTCTCTCTGCCTGCCTCTCTGCCTGCTTGTGATCTCTCTCTCTCAAGTAAATGAATAAATAAAATCTTAAAAAAAAAAAAAAAAAGAAACTGCAGGCCAGGAGAAAGTAGAATAATTTCTTCAAAATATTCAAAGAAAAAAAGTTAATCAAGGATACTATACCCAGCAAAGCTGTCTTTTAGAAATGAAGAAGTGATAAAGACTTTCCTCAAAGAACAAAAGCTGAAGAGTTCACCATTACCTGTCTTACAAGAAATGTTAAAGGGCATTTTTCAGTCTCAAAGAAAAGAATGTAATTAATGTCATAAAAACATGAATGTATAAAACTCACCAACAGATGTAAATATATATTCAAAGCCAGATTCTTTAATATTGTAATGATTGTGTTATAAATCACTTATAACTCTAATTAAAAAGTTAAAAAACAAATGCATTAAAAATAACAATAACTAAAATAATTTGTTATTGTATCATAATATAAAAAGATGTACATTGTAACATTAATAACCTGAAATATGAGGAAGGGAGAAGAAGTAAAAGTATAGAGTTTCTGTACAGTATTGAAGTTGTTATCTGCTTTAAATAAGATGTTAAAACATATTTTATGTTAGCCACAAAGAATGTAGTAGATACACAACATTTTAATAAAGGATTAAGTCATACTGCTACAATAAGTCATAAAGACATATAAGTCATAAAATCACAAAGACAACAAGAGAGAAAACAAGGAGACACGATCTATAAAACAGTCAGTAAACAATTAAGAAAGCAGAGATAGTTACACTAATATGAGACAAAAAAGACTTTAAGCTAAATATAATCATAAGACAAAGAAGGTCATCATATCATAGTAATCAATAATATGTAATTATAAATATTAATCAATAATATATAATAATTATAAATATTTGTGCACCAAACTTTGGAGCTCTTAAATGCTGAAGCAAATAAAGGAAGAAATTAATAGCCGTTCAATAATAGTTGGGGACTTTAATACTATACTCTCTAAAATGGTTATATCATCCAGGCAGAGAATCAATAAGGCAACAATGGATTTGAACAACACAATAAACCAAATGTACATAGCAGACATATACAGAACATTCCATGAAACAGCAGCAGAATACACATTCTTTTTAAGTCTTCATGAAACATTTCAAACAACAGATCATATTTAAGGCTACAGTATAAGTCTCAACAAGCTGAGGAAAACAGAAATTACATCAAGTGTCTTTTCTAACCACATGGTATCAAACTAGAAATCAACAACAGGAAGAGAGCTGGACAATTCACAAATATGTAGAAGTTTAAAAACACAGTCCTCAACAAACAATGGATCAAAGAAGAAGTAAAAAGGGAAATTTAAAAAATCTTCAAACTAACAATTGTAAATATTTATGCCCCTAACTTGGGGGTACTCAAATATATAAATCAATTAATAACAAATATGAAGAAACTCATTGATAATAATACAATAATAGTAAGGGACTTTAACACCCCACTTACAGCAATGGACAGATCATCTAAGCAGAAAATCAACAAGGAAACAATGTCTTTGAATGATACACTGGACCAGATGGACTTAACAGATATATTCAGAACATTTCCTCCTAAAGCAGCAGAATACACATTCTTTTCGAATGCACATGGGACATTCTCCAGATCATATATGGTGTCACAAATCAGGCCTCAATCAGTACAAAAAGACTGATCATATCATGCATATTTTCAGACCACAATGCTATGAAAACTTGATGTCAACCACAAGAAAAAACTTGGAAATACCACAAATATATGGAAGTTAAATTTAACCAGGAAGTTAAAGAAGAAATTTTTAAAAAATACATGGAAGCAAATGAAAATGAAAACACAACAGTCTAAAACCTTTGGGATGCAGCAAAAGCGGTCATAAGAGGGAAGTATTTAGCAACACAGGCTTACCTCAAGAGCAAGAAAAGTCTCAAATACAAAACCTAACCAAACTTACACACAAAGGAGCTAGAAAAGTAACAGCAAATAAAGCCTATAGCCAGCATAAGAGAAATAATAAAGATTAGGGCAGAAACAAATGATATAGAAACAACCAAAAATCCCCAGTAGAACAGATCAATAAAAGTAGGAGCTGGTTCTTTGAAAGAATTAATAAAATTGATAAACCCCTAGCTAGACTTACCAAAAAGAAAAAAGAAAGGACCCAAATAAAATCACAAGTGAAAGAGGAGAGATTACAACCAATACCACAGAAATACAGTTAGAAGAGAATATTATGAAAAATTATATGCCAACAAATTGGGCATTGTGGAAGAAATGGACCAGCTCCTAGAAACATACAAACTACAAGAACTGAAATGGAAAGAAATAGAAAATTTGAATAGACCCATGACTAGCAAAGAAATTGAATCAGTAATCAAAAATCTTGCAATAAACAAAACTCCAGGGCCAGGTGCCTTCCCAGGGGAATTCTACAGAACATTTAAAGAAGAATTAATACCTATTCTTCTGAAACAGTTACAAAAAGTAGAAATAGAAGGAAAACTTCCAAATTCATTCTACGAGGCCAACATTGCCTTGATTTCCAAAGCAGACAAAGACCCCACTAAAAAGAATTAGAGGCCAATATTCCTGATGAACATGGATGTAAACAAGATACTAGCAAATTGAATCCAACAGTACATTAAAAGAATTATTCACCACAATCAAGTGGGATTTATTCCTGGGCTGCAAGCATGGTTCAATATTCACAAATCAATCACTGAGATACACCACATTAATTAAAAAAGAAAAAAAGATAAGAACCAGATGATCTTCTCAATAGATGCAGAAAAAGCATGTGACAACATACAGCATGTATTATTTTTTTTAAAGATTTCATCTATTTATCTGACAGACTGAGATCACAAGCAGGCAGAGAGGCAGGCAGAGAGAGAGGAGGAAGCAGGCTCCCCGCTGAGCAGAGAGCCCGACACAGGGCTCGATCCCAGGACTCTGGGATCATGATCTGAGCTGAAGGCAGAGACCTCAACCCAGTGAGCCACCCAGGCACCCCTACCATATGTATTCTTGATAAAAACCTTCAACAAATTAGGGATAGAGAGAACATACCTTAACACCATAAAGGCCTATATGTAGGATCCACAGCTAGTATCATCCTCAATGGGGAAAAAACAAGGATTTTCCTCTAAGGTCAGGAACAAGATAAGGGATGTCCACTCTCACCATTGTTACTCAACACGGTACTAAAAGTCCTAGCCTCAGCAATCAGACAACAAAAAGAAATAAAAGGCATCCAAAGTGACAAGGAAGAATTCAAACTTTCACTATTTGCAGATGACATGATACTGTATGTAGAAAACCTGAAAGACTCCACAAAAAAAATGCTAGAACTGATACATGAATTCAACAAAGTTGCATGTTACAAAATCAATGTACATAAATCAGTTGCATTTCTACACACTAATAATGAAGCAGCAGAAAGAGATGAAGGAATCAATCCAATTTACAATTGTACCAGAACCCGTAAGATACCTAGGAATAAACTTATCCAAAGATGTAAAAGATCTGTACTCTGAAAACTATAGCATACTTATAAAAGAAATTGAAGAAGACACAAAGAAATGGTAAAACATTCCATGTTCATGGACTGAAAGGAGAAATGTTTTTTAAATGTCTATACCACCCAAAGTGATCTACACATTCCATGCAATCCCATCAAAATACCACCAGCATTTTTAACAGAGCTAAAACAAACAATCCTAAAATTTGTATGGAACCACAGAAGACCCCAAATAGCCAAAGCATATTGAGAAAGAAAAGAAAAACAATTCCAGACTTTAAGTTATATTACAAAGCTGTACTCATCAAGACAGTATGGTATTGGCACAAAAACAGACACATAGACGAATGGAACAGAATAGAAAACCCAGAAATGGACCCACAACTCCATGGTCAACAAAGCAAGAAAGAATGTCCAATGGGAAAAAGACAGTCTCCTCAACAAATGGTATTGGGAAAACTGGACAGCCACATGCAGAAGAATGAAAATGTACCACTTCCTAACACCATACACAAAAATAAATTCAAAATGTATGAAAGACCTAAATGTGAGACAGGAGACAATCAAAATCCTAGAACAAAGCAGCAACCTCTTTGACATTGGCTGTAGCAACTTTTGCTAGACACATCACCAGAGGCAAGGGAAACAAAAGCAAAAATGAACTACTGGGACTTTTTCAAAATAAAAAATTTCTGTATGATGAAGGAAACAATCAACAAAACTAAAAAACAAACTAAGGAATGGGAGAAAGAATTTGAAAATGACATATCTGATAAAGGGTTAGTATCCAAAATATACAAAGAACTTATAAAACTCAACACCCTAATAACAAATAATCCAGTTAAAAAATGGGTAGAAGACATGAATAGACATTTTTTCAAAGACAAAAACATGGCCAACCAACACATGAAAACATGCTTAACATCACTCATCATCAGGGAAATGCAAATCAAAACTATAATGATATATCACCCCACACCTATCAGAATGGCTAAAATTAACAACACAAAAAATAACAAGTGTTGGCAAGAATGTAGGGAATGGGGAACCCTCATACACTGTTGATGGGAATGCAAACTGGTGCAGTCACTCTGGAAAACGGTATGGAGATTCCTCAAAAAGTTAAAAATGAAGTATCCTTTGACCCAGCAATTGCACTGCTAGGTATTTACCCAGAGAATACAGAAATACTGATTTGAAGGAACACATGCATTCCGATGTTTATAGAAGTATTATCAACAATAACCAAATTATGGTAAGATCCCAAATGTCCAACAACTGAATGGGTAAAGAAGAGGTATACATACATATGTATATATATGTATATAATATAACAGAATATATATATAATATTCCATTATATATATATATATATACTCCATTATATATATACTCCATTTTATATATGTATAAAATGGAGTATTACTCAGCCATTAAAAAGAATGAAATCTTGTTATTTGCAATGACATGGATAGAACTAGAAATTATTATGTTAACTGAAATAAGTCAGTCAGAGAAAGACAAATACCATATGATTTCACTCACATGTAGAATTTAAGATACAAAACAGATGAACGTAGGAGAAGGAGGGGAAAAGAGAGGGAGGCAAGCCTTAAGAACTCTTAACTACAGAGAACAGAGAGTTGATGGAGGGGAGGTGGACAGGGAATGGGCTAAATTAGTGATGATGATTAAGGAGGGCACTTGTGAGAAGCACTGGGTGTTGCATGTAAGTGATGAATCACTAAATTCTACTCCTGAAACCCATTTACACTGTATGTTAACTAAATAGAATTTAAATAATAACTTGAAACAAAAATGGAAACATAACATAGCAAAAATTTATGGAATGCAGTAAAAGCAGTTCTAAGAGCGTTTACATGCCTACTCTATAAAAGGAGAAAGATCATAAATAAATTACGTAAGTTTATACCTCAAAGAAGTAGAAGTTCTCAAAGTTAGCAGAAGAAAAAAAATGATGAAAATCAGAGCAAAAGTAAATAAAATAGAAAACAGAAAAACTAGAGAAGAGGTTAACAAAGTAGTTGGTTGCTTGAAATGATAAACCCGACAAACACCAAGACAGAAAGACCTCAAATACAGTTAGAAAAGAAAGGGAAGACATTATAAATTATAACACAGCAAAACAAAGGATTATAAAAGCCTATTAATATATAATTATTTGTCAACCAATTGGACAACTTAGAATATATCTATTCCTAGAAGAGTACTGCTTACCAAGACTGGATTATGCAGAAACAGAAAACCTGAACAGACCAATAATGAATGAGACCGAATAAGTAATAAAACCTCTCAACAAAGAAAAACCTAGTTTTTGCTGATGAATTCTGCCAAACACTTAAAGAAGCAGTAATGGTAATATTTCTCAAACTCATCCAAAATTTTGAAAAGGAGGAATATACTCAAGCTCAGGTCAGCATTATCCTGATACAAAAGCCAGATAAGGATATTGTAAGAAAGCAACAGACCAAAGCCCTGATGAATATGGATGCAAAAATTCTCAACCAAATGCTAGCAAACTAAATTCAACATCAAATTAAAAGGGCCATACACGGCGTTCAAGTGGGATTTATTCCCGGGACGCAGGAATGGTTCATCTGCAAATCAATCAATGTGATAAACCCCATTCACAGAATGAAAGATAAAACCATATGATCATCTCAATAGATGCAGAAAGAGTATTTGACAAACTTCAGTAATTTTCATAATAAATACTCTCAACAAAGGTATAGAGGGAACATACCTCAATGTAATAAAGATTATACATGACAAACCCTCAGCTAATGTCGCATTTAATAGTGAAAGGTTGAAAGGATTTCCTCTAAGATCAGGAGCAAGAGACTCTGACCACTTCTGTTCACAGCAGTACTGGAAATCCGACCCACAGCAATTATGCAAGAAAAAGAAATAAAAGGCACCCAAATAAGAAAGGAAGAAGTAAAACTGTCTCTGAAGATGGCATTATCTTCATATATAGAAAACCCTAAAGACTCGACCAAAAAAACCCTGTTAAAATTAATAAATGCTTGGGACGCCTGGGTGGCTCAGTTGGTTGAGCAGCTGCCTTCGGCTCAGGTCATGATCCCAGCGTCCTGGGATCGAGTCCCACATCGGGCTCCTTGCTTGGCGGGGAGCCTGCTTCTCCCTCTGCCTCTGCCTGCCATTCTGTCTGCCTGTGCTCGCTCACTCTCCTCTCTCTCTGACAAATAAATAAAATCTTTAAAAAAAAAAAATTAATAAATGCTTTCAGTAAAATGGCAGGATACAAAAATCACCTAGAAAACCCAGTCATGTTGCCATAAGCTAAGAATGAATTATCTGAAAAAGAAATAAAGAAAATATTCCCATTTATAACAGCATTAAAAACAATACAATATTTAGAGATAAATACAACCAAGGAGATGAAATATCTAGAGACTGAAAACAGTCTAGAGACTGTAAGATATTGATGAAAGAAATTGAAGAAGACACATAAACAGAGAGCTGTCTCATATTCATAGGGGGGAATAATTAATATTGTTAACATGTCCCTATTACCCCAAACCATCTACAGATTTAGTGTAATTCCTACCAAGATTCCAATGGCATGTTTTATAGGAATAGAAAAAAAATCCTAAAATTCACATGAAACCAGAAAATACTCCAAATAACCAAAACAATCTTGAGAAAAATTAAAACTGGAGGTATCACACCTCTTAGTTCCAGATTGTATTAATACAAGACTATACTAATAGAAACAGTGTGGTACTGGCATTAAAACAGACATAAAGACTAATGGAAAAGAACTGAGAGCCCAGAGAAAATGCATGCATATATGGTCAATTTATATTTGAAAAAGAATGGTATATATATGGTTTATATATACAATGGAATATTCAGCCACAAAAAGAAGGAAATCCTGACATTTGCAACAATGTGGATGGACCTGGAAGTCATTATGTTATGTGAAATAAGTCAGAGGAAAAAAAAATTCTGTATGACTGCACATATGTGTGTTATCTAAAAAAAAAAACACCCCTGAAATCATAGGAACAGAGAATAGACTGATGGTCATTGCTAGAAGTGGAGAGATGGGGGAAATGGTGAATGGACACAAAGTTCCAGTTATAAATAACTCACAGAGATATAATGTACAATGTGGTGACTATACTTAACAATACTGTATTGTATATTTGAAAGTTGCTAAGAGGGTAAGTCTTAAAAATTTTCTCCACACTACAAAAAGGTAAGTAACTAAGTAAAGTGATGGATGTGTAACTAACCCTATTTGGTAATCATATATGTATACATACGTGTGTGTGTGCGCGCGCACGCGCTCATGTGTATAAAATTGTCACATTATACATCTTAAATTTATGTAATGATACTTGTCAATTATATCTCAAAGTGGGAGGGGGAAAAAACTTCCAAAGACTTGTGTCCATGTGACACATGGAAAAAATATCTTTCTTCCCTGGATGTTAGGTAGGCTGATTATCAGTCCCTGGTTTGGCCCTCTCTCAAGCCACAGTTACACACTTTCAATTACCCAACAAACATCTAAGAGAATCAGAATGTGTGTGTGTGTGTGTGTGTGTGTGTGTGTGTGTACACATAGAGGACCGAGTTCACGGAGTACTCAAAAATGAACTCAGCAGTACTCACCGGAGGGCCCATTAGACCTGTCCTACCCAAGGGTCCTGAAGCCCCTGGTAAGCCTGTCTCTCCTTTTTCTCCATCTTCTCCAGGAAGACCCCTTCCTCCTGGGTTCCCCTGAAACCCAGTAAAAATTTTTAAGAAAAGGAAAGCAGTAAAATAAGTATACCACACAATAAACAGATTTTTGTTTGTAACATAAAATCATTTAATTATGTAATATTTTGAAGATTTCACAAGAAATATCTACATACACACAATGAGAAAAGTATGATTTACCTTTAAGCCATCTTTCCCTTGGAGACCTTCTTCTCCGGGAGCTCCTGGTTCACCCTATTTTTTAGCAAAAACAGTAAGATTTATTATTTTGCTAAATTGCTCGCCTTAACTTACTCTTTGCTCCTGGTATCTATAGAAAGTATCAGGTTTCTGCACATTTACTCCTACTTCTACTTTATTTATAAGGAATATTTGGCAGTATAATAAGCTTGATATAATTTGCTTGGAATAGCTCTGAAGATGATTTAAAGAATCAATATTGTAAATTCAAATATAAGATAGGCCCAGAATTTTAACTTTCAGGTTATTAAGAGAAACACATAAACAAATTTATATAGCTAGACCTGTGTTTCCTGAGTTCAAGGACTAGAAATACTGTATCTCTTAAAGTTGTAGTACCTTGCTATCCTCAATTAAATGGATTAATATGACTTAATTCAGTTAAAACCATACTTTTAGGGTCTGTATTTTCTCACTTACAAGGGAACAGTTAAGGCCCTGGTACATCAAAAAGCTGTCCTCCAGATATAGAACTTAACAGAAAAATACAGCCATTGTCTTTGAAGATATTAAAGTAATATTGACACTCTTGTTACCTAAAATATTTAAAAGTGAGTTAATTAGTGCATCTTCACAGTTTGTTGCTCCCACCATTGACACTTCCACTACCCCAACCTCACACTGCCAACCCCCCTGCAAATAAAGGGAAAATGAAAAAGAAACTGGATATAAAACAGGTCTCCCAACTTTGCCTTTTAGTATGCAAATGTATCTTAAGATTATCTTGGGCATGGTTATCTTGGGAAAAAGCTTACCACAGCTCAAATTACAAGCTGTCTATATTAGAATAGCTTCTGTAAACTCTCTAATTATACTTATTTACAATTATTTCCTTGAATCTTGTTAACTTTTCGTGACTTTAGATTTTTGTTGTTGTTTTTTCAAACACAAATTAGGTTGTAATCATTTGTTTGCTTTGTTAGGTCAGGAAATATCCTGAGAGTTGATTACTGGTATTTGTGAATTTCTTCCTAATGTGAATAGGAGTGACAATCACAGCTACTCTGCACATGTGTAAAGCATTCCACAGAGAACACTCCACACTGAGAAAAGGATTCATGAGCTTAGGACTCCAAATACTACTAAATGACCATGTGAACAGGGTCTGGTATTCAGCTTTTAAAACTAAGAAATAAAGACAAACGTTTTCTATTAGGCACCAGAAAGTTTTATTATGCATTTTTGAAGCTTTATTTATGCTATGTTTCAAGTCTCTGAACCACTCAGGCCAGTGCATTAAAATGGTTCTCAGGGTACCTGGGTGGCTCAGTTGGTTAGGCAATTGCCATTGGCTCAGGTCATGATCCTAGAGTCCCATATCGGGCTTCCTGCTCCGCGGGGACTCTGCTTCTCCCTCTGACCTCTCCCCGTTCAGGCTCACTCTCTCTCTCTCAAATAAATAAATAAATAAAATCTTTTTAAAAAATAAAATAAAATAAAATGGTTCCCAGCAGACATTTACCCGTAACCCTGGTTCTCCAGCAACTCCAGCATTGCCTGCATGTCCAACATTTCCCTAAAGAAACAAAGGGAAAGATTAAAATCATTTTCTACTAAAACAGTATATCTAATAATTATGGAAGGTGTATCATAAGGATAGGGCTTTCAAAACACTTCCCATTTTTTTCTTTTCCCCAGATTAATTTATCACCCCATTAGCTTTAATTAATATATTACCCCATTAGCTAAAGAAGATGTGGTATATATACACAATGGAATACTATGCAGCCATCAAAAGAAATGAAATCTTGCCATTTGCGACGACGTGGATGGAACTAGAGGGTATCATGCTTAGCGAAATAAGTCAATCGGAGAAAGACAACTATCATATGATCTCCCTGATATGAGGGAGAGGAGATGCAACATGGGGGGTTGAGGGGGTAGGAGAAGAGTAAATGAAACAAGATGGGATTGGGAGGGAGACAAACCATAAGTGACTCTTAATCTCACAAAACAAACTGAGGGTTGATGGGGGGAGGGGGTTGGGAGAGGGGGTGGGGTTATGGATATTGGGGAGGGTATGTGCTATGGTGAGTGTTGTGAAGTGTGTAAACCTGGCGATTCGCAGACCTGTACCCCTGGGGATAAAAATATATGTTTATAAAGCTGTAAAAAAAAAAAAAAAAAAAGAAAAAAGAAAGGATGAATACCCAAGTTTTGTAGCAACATGGACGGGACTGGAAGAGATTATGCTGAGTGAAATAAGTCAAGCAGAGAGAGTCAATTATCATATGGTTTCACTTATTTGTGGAGCGTAACAAATAGCATGGAGGACAAGGGGAGATGGAGAGGAGAAGGGAGTTGAGGGAAATTGGAAGGGGAGGTGCACCATGAGAGACTATGGACTCTGAAAAACGATCTGAGAATTTTGAAGGGGTGGGGGGTGGGAGGTTGGGGGCACCAGGTGGTGGGTATTGTAGAGGGCACGGATTGCATGGAGCACTGGGTGTGGTGCAAAAATAATGAATATTGTTATGCTGAAAAAAAATAAAAAAAAATTAAATTCAATATATTACCCCATTAGCTTTATCATTTTTATTTCCTTTCTCTTATACAAACATACACATGGAGTCAGTGTAAAGATAGATACATAGCTATAGATATACATATTTATTTTCTGACTCATTTGAAAACACTTCCCATTTTTATCTGCTATCCTCACTTGTTTTCAAGATGATTGATATTTGCCAAAATGTGGCAAACAGGGGATTCAGTGATAAAAATTGTGAGACCTTTTCACTATTTAGGAAGGTTACCTTTGCACCTGGTTCACCTTGCAGACCAGATTCACCCTCAATACCTGAAGGTCCCTAGAAGAGAATGATTTGACACATCATTTGTTATACATTCCTTCACCGATTGCAAAGGCAATAACAACCTCGCAAGAAGATCATAGTAATTTTTCGCCCAAGGGTGAGATATATGTCCAGGAAAATATTTTTGCTTCCACTTTATAAACTTGATGGCATAAGACCAGATAATGTTGGGACATTTTAACACTTCAAATGCCAAAATAACATCTCCTGAAGTCAGGACTTTTAAGAACAATTTCTTCTATTCTTCCTGTCATCCTTCAATCCTTGGTCAAAGACAAACACTTTCCATTTCCTCTTCTAATTTCCTACCCTCATACTCTTACTATTCTCAGTGTTTTTTTTTTACCTTTCACCCTTATCCAATTCTGTTGAGCCCTCTGGAGCACACTTTCTTTAAAAATTTCATTTTTCATTTTATGATGAAAGATTTAAGATACAAGATGATATGAATATATTCACATTATGAAAAATGCATATGGCAGCTTTTCCACTTCCTTTTGTGGGTAGGTCCAGTTGTGGAGAATTTGGTTCTTTATATCTTGAAAACATACAACTTCTTGCAACCTCTGGCTCTCTCTAGGCCTGGCGCTCCTACAACTGCTGTTGTATTTTTTTTTTGTTTGTTTGTTTCAGAGATATTTATCTTGTTTTTGAGCGCACTAAGGGTATCCTTTCCCTCTTCCTTTCCTCATTCCTCGTTCTTCTTTCTCTTGACTGTACCTACGTATGTATGTATATATATATATAACTATAAAAACACATGTATTCTGTAATTCCCATGTTTTTGGAGTAGAGGGGTAGCTGAAAGTATTAACTCACAACACACTCTTGACAAAAAGCTTCCTGTTGTCCTTCTATCTTTCAGAGATTCCTTAGTAGTTCTGACTCGTGGGTGATATTCCTCCTTATAACTATGAGAGTTTAAAATATCTTTTATGTAATAGTATTTTAGATAAGAGGAAGTTCAGTTTTCCATTTTTGACTCAGCTTCTGCAATACATATTCACCTCGCTTTTTTTCTAAAATAAAAGCTATACATGCAAAACAGTACCGATGGGAATTATAATGAAAAGCCCAGTCCCATTCCTCAGAGGCAACAACTTTATTTATTTTTTTATTTTTATTTTTTTTAAAGATTTTACTTATTTGTTAGAGAGAGAGAGAGAACACAAGTAAGGGGGAGAGACAGAGGGAGAAGCAGACTCCCTGCTGAGCAGGGAGCCTGCCCTGGGGCCCTATCGCAGGACCCTGGGATCATGACCTGACCTGAAGGCAGATGCTTAACCAGCTGAACCATCCAGGTGCCCCAGAGGCACCTAACTACTTTATAAAACAATTTTTGTTTTCCTAGTGGTTATTTCTATAACTCAAAAATTATACCTCTACTTCTCAACGTATCACCTTGCTAAAGGTTAATTTCCTTATTCTCCCTCCATTTTACCATCATTTCACAATATTTTAATAGTCACATTATTTAAATTCTTCTGTGGGTTAGTTTTGTGACTTCTTTGCTGTTACAAGAGATAGTATAGTACAGTACTTAAGAGGAAAAATTATGAACTGAGATGGCCTGGGTTTCTGCTCTGCCTCAGAAATGATAGAATTTAATATCCTACTTTAAGATTAATATTCTGTCTTGAGAGAGAATCCCAGCTCTCTTAGAATTTCTTCCATATTAAAATTGCTTTCAATGTCACAGATTTTCTTTGGTTCCTAATTTCTCCCAACCTGTCAGCTCTTCCTGGCTTCTTTTATTCCTTTCTTAAACTAACTCTAATTGTTGATCTTCTGAACTCAGCTGTTCCTTTTCTTATACCAATCTTGGATTAGCATTTTAAATTATCTCCATTTCTATTTCCAGCTGAATACTGCTAGAAAAAAAATTACACACTAGCGCAAAGTGGCATCATCACCTGTTGAGAGGCATAGTGGCTAAGACAAAGGATTGTGGAGAGAGAATCCCTGAACTGAAATGTAGGCTGTACCACTATTACTAGCTATCACTCTTCAGCAAGTGAGTTACTTAACCATTTCATGCCTTTGTTTCCTCATCTGTAAAATGAAAATAATAGCTGCATCTATCTCATAGGGAATTGTAAGAATCCATTAATACAGCAAAACACATAAATAGTGCTAGGCACATAGAAAGTGCCTCATAATTGTGGGCTATTGGCATCATTATTATCAATATAATGCGAATTCATTGCCTCCTACTAAAAGCTTGACTTTTAGTAAGGTGTATCTGCTCTTCTGCTTGTCTATAGTCATTCCCTCCCCTATTATCTTCAACCATTGTTCTAAACCAGTGAATTTTCCTCGACTGACCTACTCAACCTCTACTCCTTATCACAACAGAATTTTTGTCTCTTACTCAGTTTAAAAAAAAAAACACCTTCTAGTTATTAGGTATGACTCTTCTCAGCTTTCTTTAGTCTCAGAGGATGTGGCACAGAATAGGTTATCAGCATCAGCTTTTGCGTCAGTTGTGGATTCAAAAGCCAGTCTCTCTTACTTCTTAACCATTTACCTTGGGCAGATTAACAGATGAGACCCCCATCTCCCTAATATTCCTCTTTGGTCTCATGAAAGGTATTGTCATCCATCCTGTTGCACAGCCTAGAAAACCGGGAATAATTTTTGACTTCCCTTTCCACTTTACATCACATATTCTATACGTATGAAGGTTCTGCAGAATTTATATAAAAAACATTTCTCAAATCCATCCACTTCTCTCCCTTTCTGTCCCTGCTACTTTCATTCAGAAGTCCATCATTTTTTGCCTGGTTGAATGCAATGGTCCTTTAGTAGGTATTCATGGTTTCACTCCTGTCCTTTCAAATACATTCTCTATGTAGCTGTTAGAGCTATCTTATCGTCCAAAAATTAAATCTGACTTTTTCACTGTCCTGTTTATCATATCTTACAATGACTTAATATGGCCCATAAGATTAAAAAAAAATGAAGCTTCTTAACAGAGTACACAAAGCTTTTCATACTTTTTCTATACTTTCGTCTACTACCACACCTTGCTTTGACTTTCAAAGAATCCATATTGTCTCATGTTTGTATGTTCTTGCTTATACTATTCCTTTTTCTGGAATTTCCTTATCTTTATTACTCTTTTCATATGGCTAACTCCTACTCATTCCTTAAAACTCATCTGGTCACCATCCCACATTCCCCACAAGTTTTCTTTTTCCTTGTATCCAGGTGATGTTAAATGCTCATTGCCATGTTCCTATGCTGACCTGGAACTATCTGCATCACTGGGTCTAATACATTGCAATGTAATAATCTTTTATATGACTATCTTCTGGAATAGATTAGAAACTCCTACAGGAGTCAGGGACCATATATCAGCCTTCCTTGTATCACCTACCAGTGGCTACAGAGTGCACAGCAAGAAACATGGCATCATCATGGAATTAAAAATAGGCCAACAAACCTGGACCACAGAGGGGAGAAGAGCTTTACTGGCAGGTGGCCTAATGGTCTGCATAAGTCAGATAATGTGGAACATTATTTATCATGTTAAAAGGTTGGCATTTTACTAAAGGTCATGAGAGCCACGGAAAAATTCCAAGGAGAGGAACGATATGACAAAGAGAAACTGGCAGCAATTAGCTAAGGAATGATGGAAGTTGCTGGAGACCTGCAGTAAGAGCAGACTAGAGCACTGGCAATAGGGATGAAAAAGAAAGGGTAAAACAGAGACACCATGGGGGCTCATTCAGAGGGAAATGATGGCTGACTGGAGAAAATAAGTAGGAAGAGGAGTCTAGGAAGACTCAGTTTTGGGCTGTTGGGCACAAGGAGTATCTTTCAGTGAGATGGGAATAAAAAGAGAAAGAACACCGGGAAAGTGATGGTTTTGGTTTAGATATTTTGAATTTAAGATGTATGTGGGTTATGTAGGTGCATATGTAAAATACAACAAGGAATCAGTAACTGCAGCTGAAGAGACAGGCATGAGTTAGAGCCATCAAGATGAGAGCTCTAAGAATAATATTGGTAATTAGAGTCATTGTGATATTATGACTGCTAGGCTGAGAAAGAAAGACAGCTTCACATCAAGAGTGAGAAAGGCTAATGAGAAGGTGAAGAGCAGAATCAAAAGACAGCAGTTTCACAAAAGTCAAAAGAGGAAAGAATTTAAGTCTAATTTATTTAGAGCTAAAGTAAACAAACAACAGAAATGAAGGAACTGGATTTTATAATTATAATGAGTATAGTTTATTATTCCAAAAAATGTCCTAAATAGGGTCATTTTTTTTTGGAAGATTTATTTATTTGAGAGAGAGTGTGTGAGTGGAGGGAGGTGGAGAGAGATAATCTTCAAGCTGACTCCCTGCTGAGCACAGAGCCTGATTGAGGGGTTCAATCCTAGGACCCAGAGATCATGACCTGAGTGGAAATCAAGAGTTGGACACGTAACAAACTGAGCCACCCAGGCAGCCCAGGGGTCACTTCTTAATATTCTTCTATAAAGGAGATATAACATCTTAGAATGAAGGGTTATCAAATTAACTCAGAGAGTGAAGGGTAAGTTTTATTCACTTTTTGTTGTCATTTCAATGGGCTGTTATGAGAACTTTATGTGGATGGGCAGTAACCTCCTTGACAGGCTATAGCAACTATGCAAATATGTCTACTGAGGCAAGGGAAACAGAAGCAAAAATAAACTACTGGGACTTCATCAAAATAAAAAGCTTCTGCACAGTAAAGGGAACAATCAACAAAACTAAAAGGCAACCTAAGGAAAGGGTGAAGATATTTGCAAATGACATATCTGATAAAGGGTTAGTATCCAAAATATATACAGAATTTACAAAACTTAACACCCCAAAACCAAACAACCCAGTTTAAAAAATGGGCAGAAGACATGAATAGACATTTTTCCAAGGAAGACATACAGATGGTCCACACACATGAAAAGATGCTCAACATCACTTATCAGGGAAATACAAATCAAAACTACAATGACACATCACTTCACACCAGTCAGAATGGCAAATTAATAACACAAGAAACAACAGATGTTGGTGAGGATACAGAGAAAGTAGAACCCTCATATACTGTTGGTGGGAATGCAAACTGATACAGTCACTCTGGAAGACAGCATGGAGTTTCCTCAAAAAGTTAAAAACAGAACTACCCTACCATCCAGCATTTGCACTGCTAGGTATTTACCCAAAGAATAAAGAAAAACTAATTCAAAGGGATACGTGCACTCCAAAGTTTATAGCACCAATATCAACAAATAGCCAAATTATGAAAAGAGCCCAAATGTCCATCGAGTGGTGAATGGGTAAAGAAGATATGGTGTATATACAGTGGAACATTTCTCAGCCATCCAAATGAATGAAATCTTGCCACTTGCAACGATGTAGATGGAACTAGAGAGTATTACGCTAAGCAAAATAAGTCAGAGAAAGACACCATATGATTTCACTTATATGTGCAATTTAAGAAACAAAACAAATGTTCACAGGAGAAAATAAGGAGAGGAAAACCAAAAAACAGAGTTTTAACTATAGAAAACAAACTGATGGTTACCTGAGGGGAGGTGGGTGAGGGAATGGGTTAAATAGGTGATGGGATTCAGGAGTGCATTTGTGGTGATGAGTACTGGGTGTTGTATGTAAGTGCTAAAGCACTAAATTGTACACCAGAGACTAATTTTTTTTTTTTAAGATTTTATTTATTTGACATACAGAGATCACAAGTAGGCAGAGAGGCAGGCAGAGAGAGAAGAGGAAGCAGGCTCCCCGCTGAGCAGACAGCCTGATGCGGGGCTCGATCCCAGGACTGGGCTCATGGAAGGCAGAGACTTTAACCCTTCATTTCTGAGCCACCCGGGGCCCCCACCAGAGACTAATCTTATACTGTATATCAACTAACTGGAATTTAAATAAAAACTTAAAAAAGATAACTTCATGTGTATAAAATTATATTCATAAAACAGTCATCCCTATTTTTTAATGGAATTTTAGGCTATATTTTCTGAATATGAAACATAACACTACAGAATTATTCTTTAAATATATACCTAATGTATCAACTTTACCTTGAGGACTCTTATAAAAAGTACTGGGAACTGATGAAACAACAAAGAAGAGCCACAAAAAAAAAATTACCTCAGCACCCATTTCTCCAGGAGGTCCAGCATCACCTTGCAATCCTCGTGGTCCCTACATTAAAATAAAATTTAAGACCTGAGAATCAAAGTTTACTCTGTATTTTGATTAACATATGCATCAAAATATGGGATTTTTAATATATAATATGTAATAGAACACATTTATCAACTTTTTGTATAAACAAAATTATAACTTTATAGTTGATTCATCTGCTGTGTGTGTGTGTGTGTGTGTGTGTGAATAGAAGGCTATGTTTGAATTCAAGAGAAAAGAAAGGACAGTACCCTTCATACTTTCATTCTCTAATTCACTCATCCATTCAATAAACATTTATTAAGCACCTAAGTTACTATTATATTTCATACTATATATTATATATATTATATCATACTAAGAGCTCTCAAAATTTATCTTATTTGATGGATATGACAATTATATTTCTACTGGATATTTGTGGCAAAAATGTGACAAAATAGCATTTTTAAAGAAGCAAATACATGGTCTCCAACGAAATAAAAATACGTTAGAGTTGCATGATGTCATACTTTATCATGGTAGTGAATCCAGTTCAACAATTTCTCTGTTTCACATGAACAGATATAACAACGTTTACTCATATGAAATAATCACTGAGGTGCAATTAAAAATCCATGTTTGGACCTTTATTGGAATCCCGGTTACTGTAATACTGAATAGTGTAACTTTAAGTAAACAAACACTGAGTATTTAGTTTATTGCATAAACATTAAGTTTCTAAACCAAACAGATCTTCTTAGTGTGTAGAAGCCACTTAACTGGCTAGAACTACTATTTTACCATTAACATCTATGTAGTTTTTCATTTAATTTTTTTTATATATTGTTAAAGATAAACTTTTCCCCCTAAATATGATCACTGTAGAATACCTGGAAACTCATAAAGTGAAAATGATCCAAAATAGCCACTTGAACCAATTAACATTTGCTGCAGTTCTTTAAATCTTTGAGCTTAAGAAAAATTGGGATGAGAAAAATTCATAATTTGTATATAGTTAAATCTGTTAGTCTTTGAAGACTTTTTCCATCACATTTTAAAACATCTATTTCCATGTAATTATTTTAAATTTATTTAAATTTTAAAAATTATTTTAAAATCTACCAATCCTAATTCTCCTTTTATGGCAGGTTAAAAATATTAAGCTATTTTGCTGGCTCATTTTTATAAGTTATCCTTATAATAATTAAATCCCCACCTGATTTATATGGGTAATGGGATTTTTGAATGGGACTGTGTTAACGCTAACAAATACATTAATTTTAAAAATATAGTTTTCTAGTTAGATAATAACTTGACATTCTACCTGTTTTTATGTCTCCTAATGAATTTTTGAAGTTTTCTTTCTGTGTCCCATCGACTTCCCATTAAGTTTATCCTTAATTATTATTTTGTTTCTATCTAGAGTGAGATATTTTTCCATTACATTTTGTTACTTGTATATTATATGTATATCAGAAAACTGATTTTTAAAAATGTCTATTTTAGGTGTTACCATTATATTACTGTATCTCAGAAATTGAAAAATACAGAATTAACTCTTTGGGTTTTATAAGTTTTGGGGGATTTATTTAAATTTTCTCTAAATAATAATGCTTTTCTTTCCTTATATGTTCATTTTTGTGTCATACACCACTACACTAGCTAAAATTTTTCAAATAATGTTAGACAATATAGTGACAGTTGGCAATGTTATATTGTGGTTCCTATGCTTCTCGTGTTTCCGGATTTCCTAGTAGGTTGGGTGCAGATACAAGATAAGCTACTTTATTTTATTACACAACTATGTTTGACATTACCAGAATGTTTTGTTTCAATTAACAAACTTTATTTCTTAGAGAAGTTTTAGATTTACAGAAAAATTGAACAAAACGTACAGAGTTCCCATATACTACCCTTGTCAAGTTTTCCCTATTATTATTAACAATCTTGCATTAGTGTGGTACATTTGTTACAACTGATTAATTGATATTGTGCACCATTACCACTTAAAGTACTATTACTACTTAAAGTCCATAGTTTACATTAGGGTTCACTCTGTGTGAACACAGACACAGTTGTGTGAGTTTTGAGAAATGCATAATATCATGTATCCATCACTACAGCACCATATAAAATAGTTTCACGTCTCCCAAATTTCCATTCTCTACCTATTCATTCCTGGTCCTCTACCCCCAACACCTGGCAACCACTGTTCTTTTTTACTGTCTCTATAGTTTTGCCTTTTCCAGAATGTCATGTAGTTGGAATCATAGGGTATTTAGACTTTTCAGACTGACTTTTTTCACTTATCAGGATGCACTTCCTCTGTCTTTTTGTGGCTTAATAGCTCTTTTTATTGATGAGTAATATTTCATTATATGGATGTACTACACTTTTTTTAATTATTTACCTTCTGAGGACATATCAGTTGCTTCTACTCTGGGCAACTATGAATAAAGCTGCTATAAACATTCATGTGCAGGTTCTCGTGTAGGCATTAAGTTTTCCACTCATTTTGGTAAATACCAAGGGCATGATTACTGGATCCTAATGGTAAGAATGTGTTCAGCTTTGTAAACAACTGCCAAATTGTGTTACAAAGTTGCTGTACCATTTACATTCTGTATTACTACCAACAATGAATGAGAACTCCTATTATTCTCACTGGAATTTTGCTAACATTTGGTATTGTCAGTGCTTTTAGTCATTCATACAAGTGTGTAATGGTGTTATTGTTGTTTTAATTTGCAATTCTCTCTAATGACATATGATGATAAACATATTTCCTTATGCTTCTTTGCCATCTGTAGGTCTTTGATGTATTGTCCGTTCAGATCTGTTGCTCATTTTTTAAATGGATTGTTTGTTTTCTTACTGTTAACTTTTAAGAATTCTTTCTATATGTTGCATACAAATCCTTTATTAGAAGAAAAGCATTTTGCAAATGTCTTTGCAAATGTCTTTCAATCTCTTAACATGTCTTTCACAGAAGTTTTTAATTTTAATGAAATCCAACTTATCAATTTTCCATTCATGAATCATGCTTTTGAGGATGTATATAAAAAAGTCATTATCAAATCCAGGGTCATTGGTAAAGAAGTTTCAGCTATACATTTTAAGTTAGGTTTATAATCCATTTTGAGTTAATTTTTTTCAAAGGTACAAAGTGTCTAGATCCTTGTTTTTTGGATTTGCTTTTGTTTTTACATGAATACCTAGTTGTTTTAGAACTAGCTGTTGAAAAGTGTTGCCTTGGCAACTTTGTCAAAGATCAGCTGACTATATTTGTAGACTTCTATTTCTGGGCTCACCATTCTGTTCAAATTATCTATTTGTCTATTCCTATTACATTGTCTTGAATACTATAGTGTTATATTAAGTTCTTCAAGTTGGATAATGTCAGTCCTCTGACTTTGTCCTTCTTCAATATTTGTTGGCTCTTCTGGGTCTTTTGCCTTTCCATAAGAACTTTAGAATTTTGTTATCAATATCCACAAAGTAACTTGCTAGTATTTTGACTGGAATTGCATTGGATCTATAGTTCTGACACCCTAACAATATTTACTCTTCCTATCCATTAACACGAAATATCTCTCCATTTATTTAGATCTTCTTTTATTTCTTTAATCAGTTTTGTAGTTTTCCTCACATATATTATGTGTACATTTTGTTAGATTCATACCTATTTCTTTTTTAATTTTTTCTTTTTAAAAGATTTTATTTATTTATTTATTTGTCAGAGAGAGAGAGAAAGAGTGCACAAGTAGGCAGAGTGGCAGGCAGAGGCGGAGAGAGAAGCAGGCTTCCTGCTGAGCAAAGAGCCCGATGCGGGACTCGATCCTAGGATGCTGGGATCGTGACCTGAGCCGAAGGCAGCCGCTTAACCAACTGAGCCACCCAGGTGTCTCTCTTTTTTAATTTTTGATGCTAATGTAAATGCTGTTGTGTTTTAAATTTCAAATTCCAATTGCTTATTGCTGGTATATAGGAAATCAACTGACTTTTGTCTATCTGTCTTGTGTCCTGATCCTGCAACCTTGTTGTAATTGCTTATTAGTTCCAGGAGTGGGTTTTTATTGGCCAATTGTTTGGGGATTTCCACATAGTGAAAATACCTACTATCTTTGCTACCGTTTTCTATTTGTTGCTCATTTCCTTTGTTTTTTTTCTTTCTTTGTCTTCTGCTCTTTTTTAACTGTGAATTTTAATTGATTCCATTTTCTCTTATTTTATCATATCATTTACACTTCTTTTAAAAGAATTTTAGTGGTTTCTATAGAGTTTGCAATGTACCTTTATAGTTAATCCAAGTTAAATCACTGTATTTATCCATAAGGTATGAGATTAAATATACTGCTGTGATTATTTTGCACAAACTACCTATTCTAGTAATTAAGAAAAAAAAGATTTGATATTACTTTTATGTATTCCTTCTAAAGTTCTTCCTTTCTTCTCTCCTAGATTCTCATCTATATCACTTTCTTCCTCTCTGAAGAATTTCATTTAACATTTTTTACAAGGCTGGTCTACTAGTGACAAATTCTGTCAGTTTTTGCTTGTTTGGGAAAGTTTATTTCTACTTCACTTTTAAATTCCCAGTCTGAAATTTCAAAATCTCTGCTATATCTAAGTCTGTTCCTGATGCTTGCTTTGTCTCTTCAGACTGTTTTTCCCCTTTTAGCATGCCCTGTAATTTTTTTGTTGAAATTCAAACATGGTATATAAGGTAAAAGGGTCTGAGGTAAATAGGCCTTCAGTAGTATAAGGTTGTAAGTTACCTGTTTGGGAACAAGGCCATGTTTACTGTTTTCTGCACTATGGTGTCAGAAGCTAAATTTCCTGCTAGTGTCATTGTTTTTGTCTTGTCTGTTGTCTTTAGGCTTTCCCAGAGATGTCTTAAATAGGGTTTGGGTCTGCAGTTCTTTTAGCTGTAATCCCCAGTTGTTATACAGGAGCCCTATTCATCTGATGGTAAGTTTCAAGAGGGGTAGAATCACTCTATAGTTTCATAATTAGGTCTCAGTCTTTTAGTGAGCCTGAGTGGGGGTATTTTCTTTCCCCCATGTCTGAGACCAGAAGCATCTAGGGTTGGGGAATTGCTCTTCTCCCAAGTTCAGTAACTTTTTGCTTTGGCAAAACCCCAAATCAGTTGGTCTCAGATAAACCGATTTCCCTTGAGGGCAAGCTTTGTTAAGGAGAACAGAGTGTTCTGAGTATATTTCAAAATGGTTACTTTTCCCATCCCACTGCTAGAAGAAAAAACATGTATGTCCCTGAACTTTACAGAGAGAACCTAGCAGGTCCTCTAGTGGTAAAACTCAGAGACATGTGGGGTCTTGCCTTGGACAGGGTTCCCTTTTGGTTTTTTAATATTTATGATAATCTAAATTGTGTCTTAAGCAATTTGTCAACTTTATATTGACAAATATAATTATAGTTAAATGTGTTCCTACCATTCAGCTATGGCCTTCTGCTTGTGGTAAGATGTGGTTCTCTACATCTTCCTGTCTCCCCAGTTTTCAGGCAACAGTTGGTTCTCTGACCTCAGTGATCTAAAAAGAGTTGTTGATTTTCAGTTTGCTCAGCTTTTTCTTTGTTGTAAGAAGGGGGATGCTTCCAAGGAGCTTCCAAGCTCCTTACAATTCAGACCAGAAACTATTTTACTACAATTTTTTAACAAATCAAAAATAGTTGAATTTTATTGAGTATGTGTTTTTAGCATTTTTCCACTATATCTGTAATATGTTATATTATGGATTTCTTAATATTAAGTAATTTTTGTCTTTTTGTAACTCTTCTTACACTTCATTTTTCTTTCATTTCATTCACTTAATTCTTTATACATGTATTTTAATTTTACTTGATTTTTTTGGTATTTATCTTTAGTTTTTTCTGCGGGTGCTATTTTTGTCTGATTTTAGTACTGTCAAAATTCTAATGAGACACTGATCTTTTATCTTTTGCTTCTAGAACTGTTGCCATTTTTTGTATCTTCATAAGTAATTCACATTTTATCACATACTTTTAATTAATCTGAGAATCCTGCTGATCTTTCAAGGTAAGTGGAAGTGACTTCTAATATTCAACTGAGGAAGTGTACCTAGAAAATAATTTTTAAACTGGAGGGTAGAGCGTAAAGCAAATTTATCAAGAATTGATTTTTTAGAAACTACAGCATTCCCCTCATATTCCTTTTTATTTTTTTTTTAAAGATTTTATTTATTTATTTGACAGAGAGAAATCACAAGTAGGCAGAGAGGCAGGCAGAGAGAGAGGAGGAAGCAGGCTCCCCGCTGAGCAGAAAGCCCGATGCGGGGCTCGAACCCAGGACCTGGGATCATGACCTGAGCCGAAGGCAGCGGCTTAACCCACTGAGCCACCCAGGCGCCCCCTCATATTCCTTTTTAAAGGCAGTGTTCAATGTTTAAAGATACCAAAAATATTTATTTGGATCAGCCAAAAACTTAGGAATCACTTTACATAGAGAAATCAATCTCCTGTTGATTTTATATCTCCTTTTGAATCTTTTATATCTATCCACTTCTTTTCTCTGCTAATCAAAAACATTCTACCATCTCTTAATTGGATCACAACAGAAAGCAGGGCTTATCCACTCTTAGTCCCTTCCAATTTGAATGATCTCTACAAAAAAATAATATGATCATAAAACTAGTCCTATCTCTTTAATGACATCCTTTTGTTTTTATGATAAAAATACAAATCCTTGGGATTAGGGCCCACAAAACTACATGTGTTGTCCCTGCTTCCTTTTCCAACCTCATCTTACACTTACGTCCCACCTGACTCTCTGTGCCATTGCCGTGCTAGCCTTCTTTTAGATCTTCAAATAAATATGTGGAACTTTCTCTCAGTTCATGACTTCTCTCTGAAATAACTTCTCCCCATCTTTGCCTAAGTAATTATTATTCATCCTTCATATCCTAGCTCAAATGCTTCTCCTCTGGAAGACTTTCCTAAGCATAGTTTCTCTGTTATACATTCTTTTAGAATTGAATTCCTATACTTCACAGCATTTATCTCGGTTTGTAATTTTCCATTTATCTCCATGAAAATTCAATTAGTATATATTTCTATCATTAGACTGAAACCTCCATACTTACCAGTACATTCCAATGCAGATACTTAATAAATATTTGTTGATTGAATGAATGAATGGCCAACTATCTAAATCCCAGTATTTGCATTGCTATGAGCAAACTAATTTTAAAAATTGGGGAGAAAGAGACAACTCTAATAGATGCTGACTATAGAAAAGATGTAGTCCTCTCTATTTTATTATTCTCAAAGTATAAATATGTTTCAGCATCACTTCTGTGTCCTTCATTTTACCAATTTACTTCTTTTCTTTTCTCTAATTTAACCAGACAGCTCAAATATATGAAACAAAGCCCATGATATCCATTACGAACTGATTTATATTTTACCAGGCCCACTGACCCCAGTGACTTGAATGTTAATTTTTAGGTGCTGTGAAACTATTTAGTTGTTTATGCCTACAGTAACAAATCTTTTCTTATTTAAAGCCTGATATTGTCTTTGCTGCTGACCTAGATCTTTTGACATATTTTACTGAAATGTGTTCCTTACTAAGATTAAGTTAACTTCCATTGCATTTCACTTCATCTAATATTACTGGCTAAGCAATTATGCTTTTTGTATATAACCTTTTGTCAATTCAGTTTAACAACCTGAACACTAAGTAGGTCCAAGATGCTATGCATTACACCAGACAGGATTGCAAAGATGAGAGAAATGGTCTCTAACTTCAAAGAGCTAGAAATTTTTTCAAAGAGATATTTAAGTAAATAATGCTAAATAAAGTTGCATTATTTTTGGTCAAATAAGTATTAGGATTGGGATGGCAAGAGATATAAAACAGGGAGAGAACCAAAAGGAGTTCAGTTTAATAAAATCAATACCATATCTAAAATTCTTCATTTGGAAAGAATTAGATATACAGTCAAATCTTTACTTATTGCTTGGAAAGTTTATACCATAGGTTAAATATGTAAAGGAGGAAATGAATACCATTTGGTAAGAATACCTCTTTGTTACATTTTCCACTTGCTACTAGCTAAATGAATTATGCAAAGGCCACCTGTAAACCTTTGGGTCAATTAATAGATAAGATCAACCCACTAGAGTTTGAAAGACTATATTGTATTATAAATCTTACAAGCATGTTATAGCATATTACATCTGATACCATTAACCAGAAGAATGATTTCATAGGCAATAAAGAATAAGTTGTGAGAAAGTTGGTGTGACAAAAATATTTCCTTTTCATAATCATTTTCCATGGAAATTTTATAATTGAATCACATTTATGAAATCATGATGTAAGTTTTTCATTATTGATATGCCAGAATTTCTATGTTTGTATATTTAGACCCATCAGATGTAGAGTTTGGCTCCTTTGCGAGGTATTTTATTACAGAGTTGGCCTCAAAAATATGATTCTGTGTGTCTGTGACAGTATAATATAGTCATTTAAGAACAGCAAGCCATTCACAAAGAAAATTTCTGCAAGCCAATAAAACAGAGCTATCATTGTTGAAAATAGAAATAGGTAAAATCTTAGCAGTTCCAGAAAAACAGGACCAAATCTGACTATATGAGACCCAGAAGGTACTAAAAACTATATTTCCAACAAAATATTTTCTGTATAATTAGGTGTCCATGATAAATGCTGCTTTCAAAAATGTACCAGCCACAGCACAAGGGGGCAATAATAGAAAAGTAAATGTATATTATGAGAAAAACACAATTAGAAATGTATAAAGATAAACTTACTGGTTCTCCTTCAAGTCCTCTTTCTCCTGTACTCCCAGGGGGTCCTTGTAAACCCTGAATAAACAAAGGCAAAATCTGAAGAAAAAGTGATGCTTGAAAATATTTTACTTTTCTTATTTCAGCTTTCCTTTACAATCCTCCCACCTAATTTTTCTGTCTACCTCTATTCTCTCTTTTCTTTTTGTGGTAAAATAGACATAACATAAAATACACCATTTTAACAGAGTTTAAATGTGTAGTTTTGTGGCATTAAGTACCTTTGCATTATTGCACTACTATCATCACTATTCATTTTCAAAACTTTTCATCTTCCCAGACTGAAATTCCATACCCATTAAATAACACCCTTTCCCCCTCCCTGGTTCCCCTGGCAACCACCATTCTGCATTCTCCCTCTAATTTGACTACTCCAGGTGCCCTGAATAAGTAGAGTTATGCTACATTTGTTCTTTTGTGCCTGGCTTATTTCACTTGGCATGATGTCTTCAAGTTTCACCAATATTGGAGAGGAGGAAGATGTCAGTAGAATAGGAGGATCCCAGACTCCCCTTGACCCCAAATACAACAAGGTCACTATCAAATCATCCTAAATACCCCAGAAATTGACCTGAATACTGACAGAACAAATTCCACAACTAAAGGGAGAGAAGAAGCCACACTGAAGGTAGGAAATGCAGAGACATGGTTTAGGGGGGAAGCAAGTCCTGACTGCTGTGAAAGGGAAGGAACTATGGTTGTGGAGAAGGGTGAGACAGAGGAGTACACAGGAGACTGCACAAAGAGAATGATTCCCTATAGCTATTGGCTTGGAAAATTAGAAGGGCTGAATTTTGTGAGTTCTTGCAACCAGTGGGGCTCAAATCCTAGTTTTAAAGTCTAGCAGGCTTGGCTGGGATAGAGCCTAAAAGGCACTGTGCTACTCTTGGACAGAAGGCAGGCAAACAACCTGGGAGCATACAACATGGAAGCAACAATCTGAAGAGTGCTTGGGGCACACAGTGGGGGAGATTATACACTCTTCATAGAGCAGATCCCTGAGAGGCAGTATTCAAGGACACCTCTAGGGGAACAAAGAAGCTAGCCAACACCATTTCCCTCCCCTGCCCCCAGTATAAATACAGCGTCATCTGCGGGAAGCAGTGCAACGCTGGCACTTGCTGCCTAAGGATGTGTTTGCACTAAACCCCCCACACAGCATTCTGGTGGAACTGACTGCCTTTCTCAGTCACACTTGCCTCAGTTCCAGCACGACAGCACATATCTCTGTTCATACCACATCTCCCAACCAGAGAGTTTGGCAAAGCCTCAGTTCTGGTCTCATTTCACAAGCAGACCAGAGCATACCTAGTTAAAACTCACCATATTTAGGCAAAGAACCAAACACTGTCCACATTAGACAAAAGGGGCCTCTGCAGATGGCTGGCCTGAAGGATAGAGCAGCCAAAGCACAATAGCAGAGGACATACAGCACACACTGGAGAAACTCCCTGAAGTGCCAGGCCCGGGTACGACATGACTTCTTTTTCATAAGGCCATTACTTTCAGAAACAGATGACATAACTGGCTTTTCTAACACAGAGAAGAAGGCAGAGATTTAGACAAAATGAGAAGACAAAGGAATTTATCCCAGATGAAAGAACAAGATAAAGTCATGGCATGAGATCTAAGCAAAACATATATAAATAACATTCCTGATGGAGAACTTAAAACAATGATCATAAGGATACTCACTGGACTTGAGAAAAGAATGGAAGAAATCAGTGAGACCCTTATCACAGAGATAAAGTTAAAAAAAATGAATCAGAGATGAAGAGTGCAATAAATGAGATTAGAAACATACTTGATGCAATGAATATCACTTTGGAAGAAGCAGAGGAACAAGTTAATGCCCTAGAAGACAAAATAATGGAAAGCAATGAAGTTGAACAAAAGAGAGAAAGAATTATGCAAAACAAGAATACAGTTATGGAACTCAGTGACTCCATCAAATAAATAACATTTGTATTACAGGAGTCCCAGAAGAAGAAGAGAGAGAAAAGGGGGCAGAAAATTTATTTGGAGAAATAATAGCTGAAAACTTCCCTAATCTGGGGTAGGAAACAGACATCCAGATCTAGGAGGCACAGAGAACCCCCATCAAAATCAACAAAAGCAGGCCCACACCAAGACATATTGTAATTAAATTTGCAAAATTTAGTAATAAATAAAAAAATCTTAAAAGGAGCAAGACAGAAGACATCTAATTTAAATTACAAGGGAAAATCCATAAGGCCAGCAGGAGATTTCTCAACAGAAATTTGGCAAGCAGGAAGAAAGAGGCATGATGTATTCAAAGTGTTGAATGGGAAAAATCTGAAGCCAAGAATACTCTACCTAGCAAGGCTATCATTCAGCATAGAAGGAGAGATAAAGAGTATTCTAAACAAATGAAAATGAAAGGAATTCATGACCACTAACCCAGCCCTGCGAGAACTATTTAAAGGCACTCTGAGTGAAAGTGAAAAACCAAAAGTCACAATATAAAGACAGGAAACACAAAATCAGTAAAAATGAATATTTCTGTAAAAAATTAGTCAAGGAACTCACAAAAAAGGATACAAAATATAACAACATATACCTAAAACATGGGGAGGACAGAAGAAAAAAGGGGTTCAAACTTAAATTACCATCAACTTAATACAGACTTCTATATGCAGAAGAGGTTATTTATAAACCTAATGGTAATCATATATCAAAAACCAATAAGATTCATGCAAATAACAAAAATAAAGAAATTCAAATATATCACTATCAATATATCAGCAAATGATGACAGAGAGGAAAGCAAGAGAGGATCAGAGAAAATCTCCAGAAACAATTACAAGACAAGTAATAAAATGACAATAATTATGTATTTACCAATAATTGCCTTGAATGTAAGTAGACTAAAGAATCAAAGACAGAGTGTCAGAATGGATTAAAAAAAAAAAACAACCAAAACAAAAAACAAAAACCTACAGAGACTCATTTTAGACCTGAAGACATCTGCAGATTAAAAGTGAGGGAATAAAGAAATATTTATCATGCAAAAGGATGTTAAAAAAAGCCAAAGTAATAATACTCGGACACTACATGAACAAGTTAGACTTTAGAGCAAAGACTGTACCAAGAAACAAGGAAGGACACTATATAATCATAAAGGGGATAATCCAACAAGAAGATATAACAATTTTAAATATTTATGCACCTAAAGTGGGAGCACCTAAATATTTAAAAAGATAACAAAGATAAAGGAATTAATTAATAATAACACAATAACAGTAAGAGACTTTTAACACCCCACTTACATCAATAGACAGATGATCTAAACAGAAAATCAACAAGCGAACAATGGCTTTGAATGACACACTAGACCAGATGGATTTAACAGATATATTCAGAACATTCCATTCTAAAACAGCAGAATACACATTCTTTTCAAGTGCACATGGAACATTCTCCAGAATAGATCATGTATTAGGTCACAAAACAGGTTTCCACAAATACGAGAAAGATTCAAGTTATACCATGCACCTTTTCTGACCACAACACTATGAGACTAGAAGTCAATTACAAGAAGAAATCCGGAAAGATCAAATACATGGAGGTTAAAAAACATGCTACCAAACAATGAATGGGTCAGCCAGGGAATACAAGAAGAAATGAAAAAGTACATGGAAACAAATAAAAATGAAAACAGAATGGTCCAAAACCTTTGGGATGCAGTAAAAGCAGTCTTAAGAGGGTAGTGTTTAGCAATACAGGCCTACCTCAGGAAGGAAGAAACATCTCAAAAGAACACCCTAACCTTATACCTAAAGGAGTTAGAAAAAGAACTCCAAAGCCTAAAGCCAGCAGAAAGAAAGCAATAATAACGATCAGAGTAGAAATAAATGATATAGGAACTAAAAAGACAATAGAACAGATTGATGGAAACAGGAGCTGGTTCTTTGAAAAAAAAAAAAATCAGTAAAACTGAAAAATCCCTAGCCAAATTTATCAAGAAGAAAAGAGAAAGGGCCCAAATAAATAAAATCACAAATGAGAAAGGAGAAATAACAACCAATACGACAGAAATACAAATAATTTATAAAAGAATATTATATAAACAATATACCAGAAAATTGGACAATCTAAAAAATGGATAAATTCATAGAAACAAATAAGCTATCAAAACTGAAACAGGAAGATACAGAAAACTTGAACAGACCAGTAACCAGCAAAGAAATTGAATCAATAACCAAAAAGTCCCCCAAAGGTTTCACTTACTTGTGGAGCATAAGGAATAACATGGAGGACATTAGGAAAAGGAAAGGAAAAGTAAATTGGGGTAAAACAAAGGGGGAGATGAAGCTTGATAGACTGTGGACTCTGAGAAACAAATAGGGTTTTGGAGGGAAGGGTGGTGGGGGGATGGGTAAGCCTGGTGGTGGGTATTAAGAAGGGCATGTATTGCATGGAGCACTGGGTGTGATGCATAAACAATGAATTTTGGAGCACTGAAAAAAATAAAATAAAGATGTTAAAAAAAAAAATCCCCCCAAAACTAACATCCAGGACCAGGTAGCTTCACAGCTGAACTCCACCAAACACTTAAAGAAGAGTTAATACCTATTCTTCTCAAACTATTCCAAAAAACAGATAAGGAATGAAAATCTCCAAATTTATTCTGTGAGGCCAGCATTACTCTGATACCAAAACCAGATAAAAACACTGTAAAAAAAGGAACTTTAGACCAATATTTCTGCTGAACATAGATGCAAAAATCCTCAACATAACACTAGCAAATCAAAACCAACAATACATTTTAAAAATCATTCACCACCATCAAGTGGGATTTATTCCCAGGTTGCAAGGGTGGTTCAATATTCATAAATCAGTCAACGTGATACATCACTTTAATAAAAGAAAGGATAAGAACCAGATGATCAATGCAATAGATGCAAAAAAAGCATTTGACAAGTACAACATCCATTCATGATAAAAAACCTAACAAAGTAGGTTTAGAGGGAACATACCTCAACACGATAAAGGCCATATATAAAAAATCCACAGATAATATCCTAATGGGGAGAAACTAAGAGCCTTTTTCCTATGGTCAGGAACAAGACAGGGATGTCCTTTCTCATCACTTCTATTCAACACAGTACTGGACTCCTAATCATAGCAGTCAGCCACCACAAAGAAATAAAAGGCATCTAAATTGACAAGGAGTAAGTAAAATTTTCACTATTTGCAGATGACATGATACTATATATAGAAAACACAAAAGATTTTCACCAAGAAACTGCTAGAACTGACAAATAAGTTCAGTAAAGTCACAGGACACAAAAATCAACATACAGAAATCTGTTGTATTTCTATACCCCAATAATGAGGCAGCAGAAAGAGAAATTAAGAAATCAATCCTATTTACAACTATAGCAAAAACATAAGATACCTAGGAATAAACCTAACCAAAGAGGTGAAGGACCTGTACTCTGAAAACTGTAAAAGATTGGTGAAAGAAATTGAAGACGACAAAAAGCAATGGAAAGACATTCCATGCTCATGGATTGGAAGAACAAATACTGTTAAAATGTGAATACTATACCAAAGCAAGCTACACATTTAATGCAATCACATCAAAATACCAACAGCATACTTCACAGGGCTAGAACCAATAATCCTAAAATTTGTATGGCACACAAAATAGACCAGATACCCAAAGCAATCTTGAAAAAGAAAAGCAAAGCTGGAGGCATCACAATTCTGGACCCTCAAATTATATTACAAAGCTGTAGTAATCAAAGCAGTATGGTACTGGCACAAAAATAACCACATGGAACATGGAACATGGAACATGGAACATGGAATCAACAGAACAGAATGGAAAACCCAGAAATGAACCCACAAGTATATGGTCAATTAATCTGCAACAAAACAGGAAAGAATGTCTGATGGGAAAAAGTCTCCTTAATAAATGGAATTGGGAAAACTAGATAGCAACCAAAAGAATGAAATGACCACTTTCTTACACCGTATATAAAAATAAATTGATTAAGGACTGAAATGTGAGACATAGAACCATAAACATCCCAGAAAAGCACAGATGCAGTAACAGTCCACTTCTTTGACATGGACTGTAGTTACATCTTTCTAGATATGTCTCCTGAGGCAAAGGAAACAAAAGCAAATATAAACTATTGGGACTTCTTCAAAATAAGAAGTTTCTGCACAGCAAAGAAAACAATCAACAAAGCTAAGAGGCAACCTAAGGAATGGGAGAAGATATTTGCAAATGACATATCTGATAAAGGATTAGTATCCAAAATATGTAAAGAACTTATAAAATATATAAAGAACTTACAAAACTCAACACCCCAAATAATTCAGTTAAAAAATGGGCAGAAGACATGAATCGATTTTTTTAACTTTTTACTTTTTTATTAACATAAAATGTATTATTAGCCCCAGGGGTACAGGTCTGTGAATCGCCAGGTTTACACACTTCACAGCACTCACCATAGCACATACCCTCTCCAATGTCCATAACTCCACCACCCTCGCCCTACCCGCCCCCCCTGAACCCTCAGTTTGTTCTGTGAGATTAAGAGTCTTTTATGGTTTGTCTCCCTCCCAATCTCATCTTGTTTCATTTAATGAATCAATATTTTTCAAAGAAGACATACAGATGGTCAACAAATACATGAAAAGATGCTCAACATCACTTATCATCAGGGAAACGCAAATCAAAACTACCATGAGGTATCACCTCACTCTCATGACAGAATGGCTAAAATTGAACATAAGAAACAAGGTCCTGATGAGGATGTGGAGAAAGAGGAACCCTCTCGCAGTGTTGGTGGGGGTGCAAACTGGTGCAGCCACTGTGAAAAGGGTATATGCTATGGTGAGCACTGTGAACTGCATAAGACTGATGAATCACAGACATGTACCCAGGAAACAAATAATACATTACATGTTAATTTAAAAAAAACAGTATGGAGGTTCCTCAAAAAGTAAAAAATAGAACTATCCTTTGATCCAGCAGTCACACTACTAGGTATTTACCCAAAGAATATAAAAATATTAATTCAAAAATATTAATTCAAATGTTTATAACAGCATTACCTATAATAGCCAAGATATGGAATCAGGCCAAGTATCCATCCATTGATGAATGGATAAAGAAAATGTGGCACGCGCGCGCGCACACACACACACATACATACATACCCATACATATTTGTGTGTGTGCATATATATATAATATATAAATTATATACATTTATATATTTATTTCATTCTTCAAAAAGAATGAAATCTTGACATTTGCAATGACATGGATGGAGCTAGAGAGTATTATGCTAAGTGAAATAAATAACTCAGAGAAAGACAGATACCATAGGATTTCACTCATATGTGGAATCTTAGAAACAAAACAAGCAAGCAAAGTGGGGGAAAAAAAAGAGAGAGAGGCAAATCAAGAAAGAGATTCTAAACTATAGAGAACAAATTGGGGGTTACCAGAAGGGAGATGGGAGAGGTATGGGTTAAATAGGTGATGGGGATTAAGGAGTGCACTTGTGATGGGCACCTGGTAATGTATGGAAGTGTTGAATCACTAAATTTTACACCTGAAACTAACATTATACTGTATGTTAATTAAGGGAATTGAAATAAAAAATTTTTAAAAAGCTTTCTTCATTTTTAAAGTTCAATAATATTCCGTTGTATGTAGATACTATATTTTGTATATCCTTTCATCCATCAGTGGACACTTGGGTTTTCTACCTTTTGGCTATTGTGAATACTGCGCCTGTAAACACTATAAAGGTGTTAGTTTCTAAGTCCCTGCTTTCAATTCTTTGGGTTATAAATCTAAAGTGGAATTGATGAATTACATAGTAATACTATGTTTAACTGTTTGAGGAACCACCAAACTGTTTTCCATAGTAACCTCACCATTTTACATTCCTGTCAGCAATGTACAAGAGCTCCAGTTTTTCAACATCTTTGCCAATGTTAGTTACTTTCTGTGTGTATATGTGTTTTATTTTGTTTTGTTTTTCTTTAATAACAGCTGTCCTAATTGTCCATTCTAACCATTGTCCTAATGGTAAGAAGTGGTATCTCATTGTAGTTTCAATTTGTATTTCTCTAGTGTCTAGTGAGTGATACTGAGCATCTTTTCATGTGCTTATTGGCCATTTGTATATTCTTTGCAGAAATGTCTATTCGAGTCCTTTTGCTATCTTTTTTTTCATCAAGTTGTCTTTGTTGTTGTTGAGTTGTAGGAGTTCCTTATAGCTATCTCTTTTCCCTATTTAATTCTGGCTCATACACAGAGACAATGATCCAGAATTGTTTTAAGTTGAGAATTTTTATACCTTTAATATTGATTAAAAATGGTTTTTTTCTCCAAAAATAATAATCTTGTGATGTGTTAGTAAGTATAACTTACGTCCTTAAAACCTGTAAGGCACAGGAGTCTCGGAAACAAGCTGACCAGAAATGACTAAAACTCTCTAATATCCTTTATTTTCCCCTATTTTTACACCATGCCATCCATGGTACCATTAAATTGAGTCTTAGAAGTGTGTGTGGGGGGGGATATTCTAAAATGGTATATAAAACTAAATCAAATTCCAAATTCTCTTTGATTCTCCCATTTAAAGATTTACTGAGAATGTACCATGTGCCAGACACTGATGACTCTTAATGATATAGAAAATACTGCCCTTCTCGATTTGCTATTTGTCTGTTCTACATTATAGACCTTGAGAAGGCTGGCAAATATACAGTGGTCAAAAATCACCATTTTATATTAAAACTAAAAGCTAAGAAAAATATGATATTAAATTGGAAGTAAAGATATTAAATATTTCTAGCAACACAAAACTTTCTAAGTTATAGCCATTAATGCTATATTTTTCTGGTTAAGGAAAGGATGATATGTAAAATCGCAAACTCCCACCTGACTAAGGCCTTGTTTGAAATGCCATCCATTCACTCCAGGCTCCAATATTAAGAGAAAGGATCAATATAAGTGTTCCCTTTGTGCCTGATAAACCAACTGAAACATACAGCAAAAATTCAGAACTGTGAATGTCTGCTTGATTTGTTTTGTAAACTACTTGTACACAATGTCAAGCTTGATACATACTTTTAATGATGTTAATGGTGTATAAAAGCTGTTTGCAAAGTTATGAAATTATCTAAATGGTTCTATTTATTTTTATTAGAGACAAAGAAGTAAAGCACAAGTTGGTACAAAATAAAAATCCCCTTTAAGGCTTTTCAGATAGTATTGAAAATATATTCTTCATAGTGGAACTTCTTGCTCTATGACTTCAACCCAGCAATTATGATAATGATGCCTGGGAGAATAATGATTATTGTGGTTACTATGTAGTAAGAACCTATGCCAAGCACATAATGATCATCATTTGACTTAACTATAAAAGTTATCTCATTATATTTTTATTTTTTAAAAGATTTACTTGTTTATTTGAAAGAGTGAGAGTGTGGACATGTGGGGGGTACATGTGGGGTGGGGGTGGGGGGCAGAAGGTGAGGGAAAGAAAAGTCCAAGCAGACTCTGTGCTGAGCATAGATTCCAACACAGGGTTTGATTTCATGACCCTGAGGTCATACCTGAGCCAAAACCAAGATTTGGATGCTTAACCAACTGTACCACCCATGCTCCCCAAAAGTTACCTCATTTTAAAGACAGGAAAAGTGAGGCTCAGAGAGGTTAAATAATTTGCATAAAGTCAAAACAGCTATAAGTGGTAGAGCCAGTATTTGACTTCCAATGTCTGAGTCCAGTGTCATGCCCTTCCACTATACTATACTGTGTTCTACTGATTTCAACAAGAAATCAAACATTCAATGCCTCTCCCATTTACAGTAAATATATGGATAATCTTCAAAGCCTTTTTATGGGAATAAGCAAGGGAGCCTGTGTTTTTTCATTGTAGGATTATGAAAACTGTGTGCCTTGTTATCTAAAAAGGAAGAAAGAATAGAGTTAATACTATATGCTTTTTATATTGTAAAGATTATGAAATAAATGTTTCTTAAGTATTCTGAGCTACTCCAGAGAAAACTACTTAAAGAAGAACAGTTAAGAGTTTCCACTTCCAATATTAGCCAAGTAGCTCCTATCAAAACCGTTTATATAGGGATAACTATAAATCCAGGACAAAATATTTTTAAAAATCTGAAAACAATGAAGAAAGACCACAAATAGGTAAAACTTAGAATGGAGAGGTCTACATGTAGAAGAAAGGAATGGCACTAAGTAAGTATCTGATTTTTTATTTTAAATGTGGCTTTTAGCCAGAAAGTAAGCTATGTAGGATTATTAAGAAAAAGGAGGATAGAAACAGTCTTACTGGCATGGAGAACTAGAGGGTAGAATGTGGAGTGACCACAGCTGCTGGGAAGTGAAGGAAGAGAAAGCAAGAGAGGAGGAAGCTCAAATTCTGTATGTAAACTCTGCTTAAATCTCTTGCTGACATTTCAAGTATGTGTTGATATGGTAGACAACCAGCATCCTAGCAAGGCCTAAAAGAACAGAGATTTTAGCAGTCATTTACCACAGAGGAGAGAGAATTTGGAGTTTGAAAGCAGCAAAGTTAATAATCTGCCAAATCAAAAAACAAAATGAATCAAAAAATACTCTTTTTGAAGATCACTCAAAATGTTCCAGAAAATATGGGCACGTGGGTGGCCCAGTCAGTTAAGTATCTGACTCTTTTTTTTTTTTAAAGATTTTATTTATTTATTTGACAGAGAGAGATCACAAGTAGACGGAGAGGAAGGCAGAGAGAGAGAGGGAAGCAGGCTTCCCGCTGAGCAGAGAGCCCGATGTGGGACTCGATCCCAGGACCCTGAGATCATGACCTGAGCCAAAGGCAGCGGCTTAACCCACTGAGCCACCCAGGTGCCCCAAGTATCTGACTCTTGATATCAACTTAGGTCTTGATCTCAGGATCTTGAGTTCAAGCCACCGGCTGCTCCATGCTGGGTGTAGAGGTCCCTTAAGAAAAAAAGAGTCACTACAGCAAAAACTGATGATATACTATATGTTGGCTAATTAAAAATAATTTAAAAATGTCCAAGATATAATTTAAAATTACTGGACAGGAAAATTTCCCCATATTCAAAAGAAAAGGCAATTAATGGAGACCAAACTAAGATTACCCAGATGTTAGAATTACCCCATAAAGATTTTAAAGTAGCTATTATATATATGCTCAGTAATGTAAATAAAAAATACACTTAGGATGAATAGACAAATAAGAAATCCCAGAAGAACATCATCTATAAAAATGGAAATTATGGAACTGAAAATTAAATATCTGAAATAAAACTTAAAAATTCCACATTTCAATGAACGGGCTTAAAAAGTGAGTAAAAATAGAGTTAGGTTATCTAATTTAAAAAAAAAGAAAATGGGAAAAAGATTAAAATAGGAATGAATAAAGGCTCAGGGACCTGAGGGATGATATCAAAATGTTGAATATATATTTAATTGGAATCCAAGAAGGAAAGGAAGGAGAAGACAGAGTAGGAAAAAAATTTAAATAAAAGTTGAAAAATTTCCAAATTTAGTGAAAACAGAAACTTACACACAAAAGAAGGTCAACAAATTTCAAGCTGAATAAATGCAAAGAAAATCCATTTAGGTACATCAGAGTCAAACTACTAAAAGTCAAAAGTAAAGAAGAATCTTGAAAGCAGCCAGAAAAAAATGATACATTACATGCAGGGGGAATAATGATACCAATAAATATGGACTTCTAACTGGAAATAACTGAGGCCAAAAGAAAATGACATGTCATCTTTATAGTGCTGAATGCAAACAAATAAAAGAAAACCCTGTTAGCCCAGAATTCTATAACCAGTGGAAAAATATGATTTTGCTCATATGCGGAAACAAAGCAAACAAGCAAAGGGGGAAAAGTCAGGGGGCAAACCAAGAAACAGGCTCTTTTTTTTTTTTTTTAAGATTTTATTTATTTGAGAGAGAGAAAATGAGAGAGAGAGAGCATGAGAGGAGGGAGGGTCAGAGGGAGAAGCAGACTCCCTGTGAGCAGGTATCCCAATCCAGAAACTGGATCCAGGATCATGACCTGAGCTGAAGAGAGTTGCTTAACCAACTGAGCCACCCAGCCATCCAGAAACAGGCTCTTAACTATAGAGAACAAAGTGATGGTTACCAGAGGGGAGGTGGGGGGTGATGAGTTAAATAGGTGAGGGTGATTAAGGAGTGCATTTGTGATGAGCACAGAGTGATGGATGTAAGTGTTAAGTTACTATATTGTACACCTGAAACTAATATAACACTATATGTTAACTAACCAGAATTAAAAACTGAAGAATTCATGGAAAATAAATAAATGAAAGTGAAATAAAGATGCTTTCACAAATACTAAGAAAATTCATGACTAGCAAAACTTAACTCTAAGGAATCTAAAAGAAGTTCTATAGGCTTCAAGGAAATGATACCATTTGGAAATGCAGATTACAGAAAAGAGTGGAGAATATCAGAAAAAGTAAATACAAGGATAATTAAAAAAAAAAACCCACTACTTTCCCCCAAATACCCTAAAACACATATTTCATTTACAGTAAACGAAAAATATTTTATTTATATTAAAGCAAAATTTTAACTTTTTAAAATGGCTTTATAACACACATAGATATAATACACAAAAACAATTACAGCCTAAACAACAGGATGTTGGTGGTGAATGGGTCTATATGGTTGCAAGTTTCTTACAATTATTTTAAGTATTACTATATTAACTCTAAGTAGACTTTGGAAAGTTAGGATGTATACTGTAATCCCTAAACCAGCAGCTGGCAAACTACAGCCTGGGGGTCAAATCTGAACCAGCACTTATTTTTACAGAAAATGTTTACTCTGTCCTGACCTAGAATAACCACTTGAAAATAATAGTTCAAAGAAGTATAACTAAAAAGCCATTATCTAAATTAAAATGTGGTGCTCAATGGCAGAAGAAGACACTGAACAACAACAGCACCACTACAAGGGAAGAACAATCATAAAGTGGTTGATCAAAGTACAACCAAATTGATAATTGCATTAAATGGATACAGAGCAAACACTAACTAAAAGGTAGAGATTTTCAGAATGAATAAAAAAAGAAAGGCCCAATTATAAGACACTCACTTTAAATACCAAAACGCAGATGGGTTGCAAGTAAATGAATGGAAAAGATAAGCCATACAAATCGCAAGCATAAGTAGGCTGGAGAGGCTTATTAACCAAATAAAGCCAATTTAAAAACAAACAGTATTATCAGGAATGAAAAGTATTACCAGAGATATGGAGGAATATTATGTAAAAATAAAAAGGGTCAGTTCATCAGGAAGACATAATAATCATACACATGAACTCTAAAAATAGTGTTTCAGAATATATAAAGCAAAATTTGACAAATTTAGAGAAAAAAACATAGAAAAACAAAATCATAGTGGAGATTCAACACCCCTAACTCATCTACTGAAAGAATATCTAGATTTCTAAAAAATCGTTAATAGTTATAGTTTTTATAAGATTTAGAAATCTAAAAAGAGCTACCCAGGTTTTATCACCTTAATAACACCATGGATCATGGCCTTTCCTCTTAAGTCAGATCTACACGTGGATGGAAGACAAGTATAGGAAACAGAGTTGACCCATAGACAAATGCAATTTTGCTGGTTACCTTGACACGCTATGTGTTAGCATTTTTTATTTCATAACTGGCTTTAGAACTATAATTTAGAGATGTCTCTTTATTTTATAGACAAGGAAAATATAGAGAGCTATATAATAGAGCTAACCCATTTAATCAAACTCAATAGCTATTAGGAGCATGTACTGGAGGAAAGGTCAATCAGACCTTCAATATATCTTTCTATTATACAGCACTGCCTGCTAGTCAACAGTTGCATAAATGACTAGAGACAATGTGGAGGATCAAACCAATCTTCAGGGCTGTCCCAATTTCTTGGACTGATTGATCCTAGCTTCTGTAAAAAAAAGTCTATTTCAGTTCAGTCAAGAAGAAGGGGACAATGTAGGTAGAGGGCCATGTAAACCTCAAAAACTACTATCAACTTATGATTTAATGTACGACCCATGTCATCCACTAACGTAAATTTACTCAATTTCCTGCCTTAAGCCATGGTTACAAAATGGTTCTAATGTCTTTTATTTGATTGAGGAAGTCAAACATCACATTTCACATTTATCTAAGCATATCTAATAGGCTGCAAATGAAAGTAAAATTTTTTTTAATTTTTTAAAATTTTTATTAACATATAATGTATTATTAGCCCCAGGGGTACAGGTCTGTGAATCGCCAGGTTTACACACTTCACAGCACTCACCACAGCACATACCTTCCTGAAAGTAAAATTCTAAGGAATGTCAACAATATATAAAATGAGTAAGTAATTTTACTTCTCTAGGCCTCCTTTCTCTACAGTAAAGAATGACCATGATGAGCTTCGAATTTTTCTACTCATTGCCACGTATTTTAACAGTGCAGCAAAGTGGAAAGAATATACAGAAACACCATTTGCATTGATATAACAGAAACCCAGATGATGAATATTAATACTCAAAGAATTTTTGGGGGGAATGACTTTAATGGATAACACTGTCACAGACAAATTCTTTTCCCTGGATGTAGTCATTTTTCTCCTTCAGGTCTCTGGTATTTTAGATCTGACCACTGTCAAATATAATGCCATTATGGGAAACAACAGGCAGGGGGCAGCAGATTTCAAAGAGGAACAAGTAAACAGTGACCTTAGACACAACTATAATAGCAGAAAAAAACATTTTTCTTACCTTTTTCTGACTCTTCAGTTGCCGTCTATTTAAATTATTATTTATTTTTATAACTTTAAATTGTATATATAGATATGTATATGATAAAGCCAGATGTCATTACAAATTATAATTATAAAAATTATGATTCTAAATAAAAATACACGAGATGTACAAAAGCTCATACAATTAAACTTATGTATTCAAAATTTTATATACATGTACTAACATATGTGTGTATACATATGCATATGTGTATCTTTTTGTGTGTTTTTTTTTTTTTAAGTATGTCTTCCCTTCATTAGGGGAGACATACTTAAAAAAAAAAAAGAAAAAGATACATATCTGCATATCTTTTTTAGCTGATAATCTCCTGCTTGTTTCTACACTATGGCCATAAAAAAGAACTTGTTGCCACTCAGGGGAAAAATTGTATACTTCTGATAAGATGTTTTGATAGTAGGAAAATATCTAGCATTGTGTAATATTCAAAATTCTTAGAGCAGTGGCATGGAAAAGCATGGTGACACACACAGAGCCACATTCCAAGGGTCCAAAAACACTCCAACAGAATTAAAATGAAAGTAGGCAAGAAATTCCTTGTTATGTTAGCTTTATTCATATTCCATTATATTTATATGGTATCACACCATTTAATTTTAAGATGGATTTTATAGAAAAACTAATTATACCAGGGTGGAGGATAACAGTTATCACCATCAGCTTATAAACAGGTAGCACAAGGGCCTAAAATGATTAAGCAACTTGCACAAATAACCCATCCACCTAAAGACTGAAGGAGGAAAAGAACTAGTACTCTTTCAGTCTAATGTACTGATAACAACAATAGTTGTGCCAGAGAATAAAATGGAAAAAATTTATTCTAACTTAATTATTCTTTATTACTTACTGGTTTCCCTTGAACTCCTCTCTCTCCAGGGTTTCCAGTCTTACCCTACATAAGGAAGAAAATGTATGAGTCCCCTAGCTCCTTCACCAAATATTAACCATACACCAAGAAAAACAGGGAAGATTTTATCTATTTATCTTTAATGTAAAATGTTTTATTACTTACGGTAAGACCATAGGGCCCTCTTTTTCCTTGATCTCCTTTTTCACCCTAACAAAGTATCAGTATCAGAGGAGTTAATATGAATATGAATTATGGTTTTACACGTGCTAGCATATACTCACAAGAAAATAGGATATCAAGTATATAATTCAAGATTCAAAAGAAAGTATTTGTCCGTGTAGAGTAAAAATTTTATGTATGTTTCATACTTTTACTAAGAGAAAATTTAGAACTACATTTTTGTAAGAAAATACAACAGTTTTAAATCAGGTAGAATACATATGGGCTCAAAAAAACGTAATGCATATGAAATGAAAAAATCAGTATTTACCTTGGCACCTTGTATACCTTGTTCCCCTAAGAGACCATCTGGTCCTCTTGGTCCCTAGGGATGGAAAAAGTTCTATTGTTGATCTGAAATGTTATTATTATTATTTTTTTACTGTTACACATCCTTACAAATGAACTAACTGTGTTCTTTTTGACAAATTCCTTCTGCTTGCTTCTATACCATGACCACAGAAAAGGATACAGCTAGATACAGGGATGAACCTATTTGTATGGGATAATCAAGCTTGTGCTTTCAAGATCTACTGCCAAATAATTAATCAGGTGGCCATAAAAACAGCTGATTCAGTTGTTGAGGTGATTATAATATAGGTTTGTCATTAGAATAATTTATTCACCTTATTAAGCTTAAAGAATGGTAGGGTGAATTATATAAATGATGATGATACAGGTTGAGACAAAGCATTTTTTTAATTTTTTTTTTAAAGATCTTATTTATTTATTTGACAGACAGAGATCACAAGTAGGCAGAGAGGCAGAGAGAGAGAGAGAGGAGGAAGCAGGTTCCCTGCCGAGCAGAGAGCCTGATGCGGGGCTCGATCCCAGAACTCTGGGATCATGACCTGAGCTGAAGGCAGAGGCTTTAACCCACTGAGCTACCCAGGCGCCCTGAGACAAGGCATTTTCAGGGCTAAAAGGATTCAAAGGACGAAGAGAACTTTCACATGTCTGTATAAGGAATAAAGGTATCTTTTTGACAGTTGGAGATCATGCTCTAAAAGGAACTCTGGACAGAGGGATAGGATAAGAAAAGGGTACAGAGGCAGGAAAGAAGATACCCAAGAAAGAAGAAAGTAGTTTGTTTAGCTGGTTTATTGACTATAAGTAGTATTTCTCAATATTTCTAACTAAGTATTTTCTATACTAAGAAATAATTGTGGAAAGCCTGGGACTTAAAAGGTCAAAGACTGGAGTTTATATTTAAATCAATAGGTAATGAGAAGGAACTGAAGACTTCTTTTTTTCTTTAAGATTTTATTTGTTTGAGAGAGAGAGCGGGTGCCTGTGCACTCAAGCAGTGGGGAGGGGCAGAGGGAAAGGGAGAAGTAGACTCCCCGCTGAGCATGGAGCCAGACTCAGGGATCTGGGCCTCTGGGATGATGACCTGAGCCGAAGGCAGATGCTTGACCAACTGAGTCACCCAGGTGCCCCAAGAAGGCACTGAAGATTTCTATACAGAATAGTGATACAAATTTCCCAGCACAACAGGCTCCTTCTCTTTTCTCCCACCTGAGGTCAGCTTGGTTTAGCTTTATATTCTTAAAAAGCTGCTTACTGTAATAGGACTCTCTTCCTGGGTGCTCTTAGGATACTGCATTCCCTGATCCTCTTAGGCACATTCAGGGCATTAGAGAGAAGGTTCACACTCCATGAGATCTGTAGCTCTACCGGTCATACTAAAGTTAAAACCATAGCTCTAGCCCTTCAGTCACAGTTTGTATTGAAGGTACTCCACGACCTGGACTTACCTTCTTTGCCCTATTTTCCCATGAAAGACTATCAAGCTGAGTTTCAGTCTTATTGTGTAGAATGTTGACTGTCAAGTTGAGGAATATGGATTCAATTTAGTAGGTAAGAGAGTGCTATTCATTTAATAAACATTTGCTGAGTGCCTATTGTAAGCCAGGCATTGCTTCAGGCACAGAAGATGCAGTGGGGAGAAGAGACACATCCCTGAACTCATAAGCAATCAAATAAATACCTAAAACTATAAAATGACAGTGAGTAGTCAAATGTAATGAAGTAAATAAAGGAGCTTAAGTAGAGAGAATTCAAGATGGGGAACCCTATTTTAGACAGGGTAGTCTGAGAAGCCTCTCTAAAATGGCATATAGGCAAGATCATCCAGACAGAAGAAACAGAATCTACAAAGGTCCTGAAGTGGGCACATGCTTGGAATGGTTAACAGTTAAGTAACTGAAGAGGAAAACAGGAACAATTATTAAAGGATGACTTTGAAGTTTTAAGTGCAAAGATCCCTCAGGACCTCATTCTAAACATAATCTTCACCTTAAAAATTCAGCAGCCTATATTGATTCTCTTTCTCTGTCACCTTCTAAGCCCATTCTCCTCTTTCTGACCTGTAAGAAAACACTTTTCAAAATTTTTTGGAGTTATAACAGAAGGTGGCTGAAGGAGTGTGAAAAGGAATGAGTGTTGTCCAGTGACAGATGGCAGCTACTCTTGTGATGAGCGTAGCATAACCTACAAAGTTGTTAAATCACTATGTTATACACCTGAAACTAATGTAACATTGTGTTACATTATTATTAGTATTACAACTATACTTAAAAAAATGGGAATAGGTGATCAACATTCTTAAACACGGCAGAAAACAAGTGAGATCTAGACTGAAAATGTGTCCACAGGGAATTAGGCACTTAACCCTTTTGCAACCTGAAATCTCTAGGTTGCTTAGATATTTTATGATAATAATTAGTAGAGTGATGACAGCATTAATAGCAAACAAACTGGAAGTGTAGGTTTGCTTGGGTGGAGAGGGAGAATGAAGCGAACACAATGAATGTGATTCTAGATAATCAACCACAATGAGGCAGATATCTCCAAGGCTAGTGCTAGAGAGTACAAAGTCATTCTGTCTAGGTTTTGTTTTTTTTTTTTAATTTTAAAATTTCTTTTAGATTTTATTTATTTATTTGACAGAGAGAGAGAGAGCAAGCGTGAAAGAGCACAAACGGGATGCTGTAGGCAGAGGGAGAGAGAGAAGCAGGGTCCCCGCTGAACACAGAGCCCGATGCAGGGCTTTATCCCAGAACCCTGGGAACATGACCTGAGCCAAAGGGAGACACTTAACTGACTGAGCCACCCAGGTGCCCACACTCTGTATAGGTTTAAATGGTAGCATCGAGGGGTGCCTGGGTGGCTCAGTGGGTTAAAGCCTCTGCCTTCAGCTCAGGTCATGATCCCAGGGTCCTGGGATCAAGCCCTGAATCAGACTCCTTGCTCAGCGGGGAGCCTGCTTCCATCTCTCTCTGCCTGCCTCTCTGCCTACTTGTCATCTCCCTGTCAAATAAATAAATAAAATCTTAAAAAAAAAAAAAAAGATTGTTTGGTCTAAAGATGGCAAGTCTCTTTTCTTTTCCTTTTTTTTTTTTTTAAGATTTTATTTACTTATTTGAGAGAGAGGCAGTGAGAGAGAGCATGAGCAAGGAGAAGGTCAGAGGGAGAAGCAGACTCCCCGTGGAGCTGGGAGCCCGATGCAGGACTCGATCCTGGGACTCCGGGATCATGACCTGAGCCGAAAGCAGTCGTCCAACCAACTGAGCCACCCAGGCATCCCAAGTCTCTCTTCTTATATAAAATCAGATTAAGTGGCTTCCCGGATATATACATAGAAAAGATTGCATCTAGGTCAGGAGGAAGATCTCAAAATCAACTGCCAGTTTCTGCTTCTGAATATAAATCACCTAATGTCAAGGCTGAACTAGTGCAAACTCTGCTTTTTTCCGCTTTTTTAATATGAAGAAATGGAAGCCTGCAGATATAAGCTGCCTGATTCATATGATGTCTAAATGTATAAAGACTTTAAATAGTTATGCTTTATTAAGTTTATAATATTTTTTCAAATGTTAGAAAGAAGAAAAGGTTAATCCTGTTAACAAGTGAATTTAGATTGAAAAGAGGACCTGAAGTTTAGAAGATGTTTATAAAATGAATATGAAACATTTATAATTAAAGTGCTGATTGGCATTATAACTGAAAGGAGCTCCCTCCTTTGCTCTAAGTATAGTAATTGCATTAATTAAAGGCAATAAAACCTAAGGTTGCTGGTTAAGAGGTTAAGGCTGAAAGAACTCTAAGGAAGCTTAAAGCTCTCTATGTTTCAGTTAAGGCTAAACAAGCTCTAAGGGAGACCAACAGCATTAAAACAGGCATCTAATTGGGCATTAAGTTATTTTTTTAATATCTGCTTTAGAATATCTGATTATCAGGGCACTTGGGTAGCTCAGTCAGTTAAGTCTCTGATTTTTTTTTTTTTTTTAAGATTTTATTTATTTACTTGACAGAGATCACAAGTAGGCAGAGAGGCAGGCAGAGAGAGAGAGGAGAAAGCAGGCTCCCCGCGGAGCAGAGAGCCTGATGTGGGGCTCGATCCCAGGACCCTGGGATCATGACCTGAAGGCAGAGGCTTTAACCCACTGAGCCACCCAGGTGCCCCAAGTCTCTGATTCTTGATTTCGGCTCAGGTCATGATCTCAGTCAGAGTTGTGAGACTGAGATCTGTGTTGGCTTCCATGCTGGGTGTGCAGCCTGCTTCAGATTCTCTTTCCTTCTCCTTCTGCCCCTTCCCCCAACTCATGCACATGTGAACTCAATGAATAAAATAAAATAAATTAAATATCCAATTATCTATAAAGCTCTTGGAGAATGTATGCTAGCTAAATAAAAAATCTGATCTTTTCCTCATCATCCGTAAGAAAAGTTCAAGTTTGCTACAATAAGTGGCTATTAGTAGGTTCTAAAAACTGGAATAAAGTCTGGTACCTCAACTATATAAATTAAGCATGTTTCATAAAATAACAAGTACTTGAATTATAGGTAATAATCCTAAAGAATTAACAAAATTCCTGAACAGTCACATAATCCTAGAAGTATCAGATGATAGGAGACAAAACCACTACAGTATATAAATGCTACAATTTAAAAAAAAATTATCATTAACTAACACTAATAAAAACTGCATACTAGCTTATGTAGGAAGCTTTTATGAAAATTACAAGTCCATCTCTATAATGCTTGTAATCAGTTTTAAAGAACTGAAGCATCTATGAAAAAGCAACAACCCTTATTCACAGAACAAATGTCCTTCTAACTTGGATTCCATATGTTTATATTTCCTTTTAACCACATCCATCTTTGCTTGACCCTTCTGTTAATTTTAAATTACTCAAATGCCTAACTAATTATGTCTAGCAGTCTGTTCTGGCTCTTGGTTGATATAGCTGGGACAAAACTTTCCCTTAGACAAAAACTAGTATCTGTGATTTTGTGGAAAAAAAATCATTTCATTCTACTCTTGTTATAAACTTTTTCAGGAGAAGAAACCACACAAAAAGCTCTTCTCTGATACTTGGTGTGCTCCAAGTGGTACTCGCATTGAATCTAAATGCAATGGCTGGCTTCCCAATATGGTATGCATTTCTTCGAAGAAGTCACAATTTAGAATTTTTATGGTCATATCCAGTTTCCATCTTGCATAGAAAAATCTTAAAACATTTCTAATACAGTTATTTCCATCTTTTTTTCTCATTTAAATATTAAGTAGCATAGAATAAAAAATTACTCAGTTGTATGCCTCTATTCCTCCCTTCCAGAGAAAGGGTACAAAATCTGAAGTTGTTTAATGGTCGAAGGCAAATCCATGGCAAGAAAAGAGATGTTAACTTTGCTCAGTAGGTCATCTCTCCTGTCAGGGCAGCTGGAGATAGGACACAGAAGCACATACTGGAGAGACACCAAAGGATGAGTTACCTAGCCCCAGTGAGTTAAATGTGCACATGAGGGACAGCAACTAAAGTTGTGCCGATTCCTACTGACCCCAAAATGCTAAGCCACTATCTTACTGGTACTGCAGTAGAGAATCTGCTAGCCTATATTTTCTATATGGTGGATGTGATTGTATATATCATATTGATTAGCTGTGGCATATTAAATTGTGTTATTACACTTAAATGACTGTTCTTCAGCCAAACTTGGCAGGTAAAAAAAAAAGCTTAGAGTATGTAGGATAAATAATAATACTTTAAATTCATGTCACTCTCCCACCTAGGAATCTCAAACCATAGGAATAATACTTTCAGCCAATCCTGCTCTTTTTCAGCTACATAAGAAGTAGGATTATACAACCTTAACAAAGCAGGTGAGACAAATATTCAATATATTAAGTTGTTTAAGTTGTTTCCTGAAATGGCAGACTTTGTTGTTAGCCTCAGCTTTTTTTGTCCTCTGGAAAAGTACCAATGCTGTACAATATTTTAAAAGCCACTGGGCTGTAACTAATTGAATAGTAAAACCCATGTGGTCCAGATCTGAAAGATCGTTACCCTTAACTCCTCCATGTTATGAGGAGAATGCTTGACAAATTATAAGAAACCAGTAAATGTTAGACAGTTGGATGACAGAGAGATGGGCACGCAGACCCCTATGAGCGTGTCCTGTTACTGATGATGTTCACATGGCCATGTGATAGCAATGTTAGTCACAGGCAAAACAGTAATAAGCACTAGTTCCATAATGATAATTCTCGGTGTGATCTCCAGGTCAATGTGCGTAGGGCACAGCTTCCTCTCCAGTGTACTGTGACACAGTTGTGTGCCATGAAGGGTTTACAGATGTGCTGGGAAGATCAAACCCCTCAGCCTCTGGGGTGAGCGGGAAGAGCTGGAGCACAGAAACTTCCAGCCAGATACCTTTCCATTTATCTCTGTGGGTTAGAATGTAGTTTTTTTTTGTCTTTTTTTTTTTTTTTTTGATTGAAAAACACTGGGGAAGATGGACCTAGCATATTGATATCACATCTGTAGTGGAGAACAGATTGATAAGAAGAAGATAGGAGAAACAGGAAGACATTATGTGACATCTGGGATGGAACTTTCTAATAATAATTCTTAAATATTCTGGTCTTCAGTTCTTTTTGTATTCTCAATGTTCAGAAATTGCCTGAAATATTCTCCTGCAAAGGAAGTGTTTTTGTACTAAACAAAGCCTTTATTTCTAAATAAGATTTCTTTGTTTAGAAAGTACTGAATGAACTTTAGGTAACTGTGAAAAGCCAATTTAGGAGAGAATCAGTAAAATGTATTTGGAGGATAAGAGGAAAACAAACCATTGAAAAGATAACAGTTGAGGACAAAGTGGCAAATCAGAAAAGGATAATGATCTATTTGACTAATGAATGGGTAAAGAAGATGTGGTGTGTATATACAATGGAATATTTCTCAGCCATAAAAAAGAATGAAATCTTGCTATTTGCAACAAGATAGATGGAACTAGAGCATATTATGCCAAGTGAAATTAGTCAGAGAAAGACAAATACCGTATGATCTCACCTCCATGTGGAATTTGAGAAACAAGACAGATGAACATAGGGGAAGGGAAGGAAAAATAAAAGAAGATAAAAACAGAGAAGGAGGCAAACCACAAGAGACTCTTAACTATAGAGAACAAACAGGTTGCTGGAGGGGAAGGGTTGTAGAGGGATGGGTTAACTGGGTGATGGGCATTAAGGAGGGCACTTGATGGAAAGAACACTGGATGTTATATATAATTGATGAATCGCTAAATTTTACTCCTAAAACTAATATTACACTTTGTTAGTGTTATGTTAACAAACTTGAATTTAAAGAACATCTTGGAAGGAAAAAAAAGGCGGGGGGAAGAAAAGGGTAACAATTACCCAGGATCATGGGGAGTTTAGAAAACCATGGAGCCAATGAACTTTCTGTATGACTTAGGAGAAAACACAAATGGTTCAGGAGAGTTCTTGCTTAGGTACATGGCTTCTATAAGACCTCAATTACTTAATTAACAAAAGGCAAAACATAGCAAAAGGTATTTCCGCTTTTTTTCAACTGTCATAAAACTGGTTGAACTTTCTCACTTTGACTAATACCAAGTTGAATAAACACACTGGAGCTGAGGAAGTACTGAATGCTGGCAAGGTATAGACTGCTAAATGACAGTGTGGGTACAGATCATCTACTGTCTTTTTATATTATTATTTTAAATTTCACTTGGGCTAAAATAGAAATGGCCATCAGGATTATTCGTAGATTGTAAATCTATAACCCAGTGAGGAAAAGAGTTTTTCAGAAAAGAAATAATAATAAAGACAAATTTCCTCTCTTTCCTCAATCTTCATTTAAAACACAGGACATGAAACTAAAGTTATTATTTCAAACTGGGCATTCTTAACACTTTTCTCCCATTTGCCGCTGGAAAATGAAGTTTTTGTTTTGTTTTTAACTTTTGTTAGTTGGACACCATGTTCTTAGAATTTTCTAAATGTTTTTTTAACTAGCTCTAAAAATCAAAGTAAAGCCAAGGGAGAAAGGAGAATTCTTACAACCCACATATTCAGATTTATCAAGGAAAAAAAAAATGAAAAACCTCCTTCGTATTCTGTATGGTGTCAAATAAGCACAGGACTGGGAAATAGACACACTAAGATTTGAATGCTGGTTTTGTCATTTCTCTCTGTGTGCCTATAGGCTGTATAGTGAAACTCTCTGAGTTCTGTTTTCCTCAGCTATAATATCTGAGATGATACATCTTCTTCAGGTAGTTCTAAGTATTAAGTAAGAAAACAGATGTAAAGTTGCCTGACATGTAATGGACACACAGTAAATTGTGGCTCTTATTTCTTCAAAGGAAAAAAAAGGATTTAATGTTTACAAAACTCGAAGATTGAAAGATTTCTAATTTAATTCTTATACATAATCACCAAACAATGATGATTATATCACTTCTGATTTATAATTAACAGTCATCCTGCATTTGTCTTCATTCCATTTCCTATTGCTCTTTTTTGTCCTGATGTTACTATTCCTTGCTCTGTAAGTCTTTTGGGAGTAGAAAAACAGTTTATTTAAACATCTTCACACTTACAATTCTCCCAAAGAATGGAACTGGAAATTGAGAATGTGAAAGAAGAGTTCTATATGAATTAGTAAAATTTATAAAACATAAAATGGAAAAGTATGGTTTTATGTGTACAAATGATAACAAGTCACACTTTAATTAATGCAGGTAGTTTGTTCATCTACTATAACGAAAACAAGGAAAAAGCCAACAATATCTAAGCACAATCTGGAAGACATAGAGCTATTTTTATCGAGCACATCACTATTTATGAAGTTTTTTTTTTTAATTTAGGTTAATGTATTAGATTACTTCTTGCATTAGATAACTTACTCTTTGTCCTTTAGGACCTTGACTCCCAGGTGGTCCTCTTGCCCCCACATGACCCTACTCATTGAAAATTTAAAAATCAGTAACAGAAGTCACAGAAATGTTAGCAAAATAGCAAAAACTTTTTTTATGTCACGTAATTCTCCTTGGGAATTCTTAAAATAAAATTGATTAATCTCCTTTAAAATTTGCTTTATTTATGAAATAAATGCCATACTTCCCTCCCCCATTATTCTGCTATTCTTCCCCCCGCATTCCAACTAGTTTTCCGGAGGAACCAACCCATGGAGTGACAGTGAAAAGAGAAAAATAAATAACCATTCAGCCAGTCTGACTAGTTTAATCAGCTTGGTCCATCAAAAAAGCAATGGCTGTTGCTGCAAGATTTCTTTCTCATTATTCTAGACATTAATGACAATTATAAGAGTAATAGAGTTTTTTTCCCATTACAATGAAAATGTCACAAATAACACCAAATATGTCACAAATAGATGTAATGAAGACTAAGTTATCTACTTATTACTAAGTCAATTACATGAATTTTTTAGACTTGATAGTTTTTCATAAAGACTTAATTAGAAAATAAAATTTATTTATTTATATGACATTAGGTAGATAAAAACAGTGAACTCTTACAGGATCGAAGATTTATTTATTATCTAACGTGAGTAAAAAGATTGGCAATCATACCAATCTACAGTTTGGCAACTGTACCAATCTTAGTCTTCCTAATTTTAGAAGTTAATAACATGCCTATCAAAGTACTGGAAAACCAAGACTTTCTTCAAAACAACAGCTTCACAAAACAGTATAAACCATTTCTGATAATAGTTCTATTTAGGGGATTATTAAAGCTTATCTTTTTCATATTTAAGTTGATAATAATGGCCAAATTTTGATAAGCAAATTTATTTCTTGGAGTCAAGATTTGATTACCTTTCTCTATATAATAAATGGAGTATTTTCAAAACTCAAGTTTTGGTCAATAAAGATATATTTTTTTCTGACTTTTATCTGGTCGTTTGAGAATACTTCCAAATTTCTAAGAAAAATATTGTAACTTATTTATGTTTTGTTTATCCACGCGCACATGTATATTTGATTACTGACTCTGTTTTCTTATATGTGGTTATTCAAAAGAAAGTTTAAATTTCTTTTTGTTTTAGGCTACACAATTGTACTGATTATTAAAAGTAAATAATATAGCAAGTAGCAGTGAGGAAGTTTAAGATACCATGAAATATTCTAGAGTGTTTTACATTGACTGAAGAGAGAAGTAGCCTCCATCAGTTTATACATTACTTATTTTGCCTAAGAATGGGAAGATTTTTTTTAATAAATAAATCATAGATTTAAATTTAAATAGACATTGAAGAAGGGAATATAAAGATTTTACTCACTGGTAATCCCAGGGGACCAATGGGTCCTGGATCCCCAGGAGGACCTGGATATCCCTATAATTTGAGTAAATATGAAAGACATAAAGTTTCTATCATATCTGATTATTTCCATTGAAGACAAACCAGTAAAATATAAATAGTAGTAAAAGTGATCATGTAAATAAGATCTCCCTTTCCTATCCAAGATATAAAAGGTAATGGGAAACGTACTACAGTTAGAAATGACATGATTATACAGAAGCTGTATATCCTTTTATTAGTAATTCTGCCTAGAAAAGAAATTTGCTAACCAGAATCACATACTATAACCTATTGAGAAGAGAATATTCATCTTATCTTTCTGTAGGTTTTGTTATGTTATGAATAGATGGATACTATATTATATAGATTATGAAGCCTTTTCATTGTCAGAGGCCAGAGAATTCTATAATTAAGGAATGTGAATGTGTATAAATACTCTAGAGCTTGTTAAATTTTAGAAGGAACACACCCTTTACAGCATAATTCAGAGAATTACAGCATAATTCAGAGAATCTCTTAGTAGATAATAATTCCTGATATTGATTAACCTAATTGGGTATATTAAATTTCTTAGTTTACAGCAAATGGACATAGCTAAAAAAAAAAATCTTATAGAGTTTTGCTGATACAACAGAAGTTAAAACTAAAGAATAACTTACGTAAAATAAATTTGTAGACAGTCTTATGTGCCACCAAATCTATTACAATATATTTTCTGAAGCAAGATTCTTTCATTGATATTTTTTGTTCTCATTCCTATCATGTTTCGAAACTATTTAATAAACTAAAAAATACAATCTATATATAATAGTTGTTAGCTATTACTACCTTAAAGATGCAAGATAGTAAGATGAATTCTGGATTCTGATGTTTCACATATCAAAAATTACATCAGGACCACAAACGCATCTGGTCATTTGAGAATACTTCCAAATTTCTAAGAAAAATATTGTAACTTATTTATGTTTTGTTTACCCATGCTCACATGTACACTTGTGAGAGTGACAGTAATGATATGTGCTATAGAAACTATAAGCTATAAAAGAAAAGTAGACCCCTAATCATATTCTTTTTTCATTCATTTCACTAATTTATGGTGGCTTAATTCTTCTCTTAAAGCTATAGAGTCATTTGACCAAGTCATCTGATTTTTCATGCTTTGCAGTGGCAATCAGCATTTGAAAGGTAAATTGTTCAAAGGAAAGGAAAATTCAAATGGAAATATACTGTAAAATAAACACTTTTCACTTATTTAAATTTCACTCAAGGTAATTCCACTTCTGGAATTATGATGTTCTTTGGAAACATATATTTCAAATCAATGACTCTTACCATAACACCCTTTTCTCCCTGGGGACCTAGTGGACCTGGACTTCCCCGTTCTCCCTTTTAAAACAAAGAAAAAAGAAAAACATTGAGGCAAATTAATCAGTCATGACTGAGATAAGCCTTGACAGGAAAATTGTCAGACTCATATCTTACATGCACATCTCATCCTAACTGCCAATACTTTTTAATTTACCAATTGTATATTTTTACCTTAAAGTTGCTATACTTCTAATATAATAAAAATCCTCAAAATATATTTCAAGAAATAAAATACTAAAAATATTTTTATAGTAGAAATGCTTATCATTTTGAGGAATATAAAATAGGAGGAGGATAGTAAAAGTATCAAAACATATTTTAAGAATTAACTAATTCCTATAACCATTGAACAAAATTTTATTTCTGTAATCTGTCTACCACAAATATAATTATGATAATCAAATATGCCATAGCACATTAAAAGAATTAAACTGATTCACATTAAAATTCCTAGGATTAGTATAGAGCATTTGACCTTGCACAGAAAAAACAAAGTCAGAATAAAAAAAATTACAAATCTAATTTTTTAAAATGAGCTCATTTTATACTTGTTAAATTGTTAATAAAAAATCAATAAGTACATAATAAGCACTTTCAATGTACTGAGAGTTGAAGAGCTATAACAGAAATTTGGCTTAGAGTCTACTCTCAAGTATTTGGAGACATGATGTTAACAAAGGTCAATCAATTAGAGGACAATTAAATTGTAAATTGTGTGGTGCTTATCCTAAGTCCAGGAAGGAAAGAAATCAGGAATGATCAGAGGAATCTGAGAAGACTTTATGGAAGAGATGAGACTTTGAGTCCTACAGTCTGGCTTTGAATAAATAGAGGGAAACAGAGAGAATACTCAAGCTAAAAAAACAAAACAGTAAGAACAGGAATAAGAGCAAGTATGTAATATATGAGAGGAGAGAGAGAAAGGTTTATATTGGAGACTATTAGAAAATGTGTTAGATGAACTGATTAAGCCAAAATTATGTAGTACTTTGACAGCAAAGTAGAGGACCCAAAGTAATTGAGTCAACAGTAGGGAGACAATGATGGTTTTTCAAAATGTTTCAGATAACCCATCAAAATTAGTCCTCTGCTTGTAGTATGTAGGATAGATGAGAGGATAGAAATATGACAGGATAAATTTAACATAAACTGATAAGAGTATGTTGGGGGCAGGGTGGGCTTTGGATTGACTATTAGAAAAGATAAATTACATAGAAAAAAACTCTAAGCCCTGCTAAAAGATTGGGCATAGAGAATGGAGGAAAAAGGAAAGCAAAAATGGGTTTCACTTTATTTATTCCAGAAGACTGGAAGAACTGAAATAGGTATAAAGCACACTAATGGACATGAAATTATTGGGAAGAGACCAGTTTAAACCTGGGGAAAAAAGTGATAAATTTTAGACATGTAGACTTTGACTTAAACTAAACATTTCGGATAGCAATAACTGGAATATTTTCTAATTTACTCCTAGTCCTGGCTCTACTTACTCACAGAGTAGCCTTATGTAGTAATTGCAAAAGACTATCATGCTTACAATTTATATCGAGCACAACAGGTTTTAGTCAAAGACCCAAAGTTTTGGTTTATAACCTACTAGTCCATTATAAGATTCCATTAAAAAAATTTAAAATGCCCTTGGTTTCAAGTAAAGAATTACTTTTTATTTTTTAAAAAGACTTTCCTAAATTTGAAACTCAACATGGACAATCACTCCCAAGGTAATGATTTCTAGGTCATCTTTAAGCAAATTACAATTTCCATTACAATAGCCGGGAATATGCACGAATAATTGCACACTGGATTCCAAGTGAAAAGCAAGAGATTGTGACTGAGACTTGGATCAGGTAAAGTGATAATTGAATTCCTTTCAAAACTGCTTCCTTTAGGGAGCTTGCTCTGATAAAGTTGATTTAAATATGATCTAGTCATAAATCTAGACCATCAGTTTCATCTTTTCTCCTCAGACCACATCATCACAACGCAAAGAGTAGTCTGCCCTTTATAAATTAGAAACATATATCCCATTAGCTATATTTCAATATATTTAAGATGTTCAAGACAGGTGGTATATTTTAAGTTATGAGTGATTTCTAATCAACATAAAATGCCATATGAATGTCTCCTGTTTGAGTTTAGCCTGGAATTCTTATCATTAGAAAAAAATTGAAAGGCATTACCTTTTCACCAATGCTTCCAGTAGTCCCAACTTCTCCAGGTAAACCAACAGGTCCCTTTTAGGAAAAAAATATAACAGAAAATACACTTTTTACAACATTGCTATTACAGCATTTTGGTTTTAAGTCACTTTAACCCATGTTTCTTTTTAACTCATCCTAAATTTTATCTTAGAGTAAAATTCTTCCTAGTATAGATGTCCAGCCTATGACTTCACATCAAAAAGTAATCTATTCATTCAATCAACAAATATATATGAATGTCTAATATGGGGCAGGCCCTGAGCTGGGAGGCACTTAGTTTCATATCCAAACACAGTCCTTGACCTTGTGGAATTTGTAATCCAGGGGATGTTATAAAGAACTGTAGTTTTCACAGCTTCTAGATGTGGATATATCAGCTCACGAAGTCATTTCTGTGACTTCTTTGAAAATTCCCAATATTAGCACACATCCATTCATTAATCCATTGTCATTCAAGAAATATTTGGTGCCTGCTCTGTGCTGGTACTACATTGCTTTGCTGAGATTTTGTTAGCAAGCAGACCCAGGCTCTCACGAGGCAAAAAGTCTGATACAGAGACTAAAACCAACTAAATTAAAAAGTAATAATTACAAATCTTCACATTGGCTTATAAAGGAAACAACTGTGATAACGAGGTAGAGACTGAAAGAGAAGAGAGGGTAAAGCTCAGGTCTGACATCTAATCTGAAAGCTGAAGAATAAGAATAGGCCAGTTGGCCAAGAGAAGAAAGGAGAAAGAGTGTTCTAGATGAGTAAACAGCTTGAGTAAAGAGTGAATTTAGTGCACTGAAAGGAATGAAAGAATGCAGTCAGTAACACTGTTTCAAAGTGAACAAGGCTCAGTGTTCATCTACCTTGTCTTTATGGATTCTACTTCAAACAATATAGCAAACAAAATAACATAGACCAAGCTGTACAACAACAACATAATCTTTCTCCTGTCTTCAGTTATGAAGCCCTTTTCTACTATTATTTAAAGATGTATGAAGCATTTTTTCAATAGCTATACTTTGTTTAGATTATTGTATGATAATATAAATTAGCATATAGAAGGCACCTAAATCATGAAAAAAAATGATTTGCTATGTTGAAGCTAACTGAAGTTAAAGCATGGGGTATGATTTTATCTACATATCAATCTTTCCCTCACTCCCCTACCTACCTCTCTGCCTACCTACCTACTTATTTATCTACTCGTCATGGATATACCATGTATGGTAAGCACTTCCTGTGTGTCTTATTTAATCCTTACAAGAGCCATATGTGGTAGTATTATCCTGCTGCACTTACAGATAAGGCAGGTGAGTTAAATAGCTTGCTGAGGTGGATGCGTTTAAGTAGTGTGGTTGAGTTTAAGTGGCTATTGAGCACTTAAAATGTAGCAGATCAAAACTGACATGTGCAGTAAATGTAAAAGACATCAGATTTTGAAGACTTACTACAAAAAGAATGAAAAAATTAAATCACTGTTTAAATTGATTACATTTTAAAATGAATGTTTTGGTACTATTGCTTGGTTTAAATAAAATGTTAGTAAAATCAATTTCATCTGCATTTTTTTACCTTTGTAAATATAGCTGTTGAAAAATGTTAAATGACATTTGTGACTGGCCTTGTATCTCTATTGGACAGCACAAATCTATATTCTCAAAAACTATTCTAATGTTAATGGTTATATCCATTAGAAGTGATCTAATATATTTCTATGATTACTGATTTTAAGAGCATTAACACTTTCACTCTGAGACAATGATCAATAGTCAGTTAATCAAATCTGAGAAGAACAATGAAATATAAATATTTGTGAGACAGTAAACAAAATATTAGAAACTGAACACAGACTAATATTGATTCAGGGGAAAAACCCTTTTCCTAACACATATAATCTAGGTGAGTGAATGGAGTAGGCCCAATTGACTTATCCCAGTATTGACTATGGGTACCAGATCAATGTCACCTACAGAGAACTATTTTGCTTAGACCATAGCAGTTGCTTACTAATTAACGGAAACTGAATTAGGTACTAAGATTTAAAAATCCAGAGATTTTATATATGAAGATTAATAAGATTCCTAGTTTTAGATGACCTAGCAAGCACAGACAAGCATTTTCAAAGGCAAATCTGGATGGATCTAAGCAACAGTTACTACTTAGATGCATTCTTTCGTTCGCCACAGTCCATACCAATTGCTCTTAACTCTTATTACTATATACTACCTGCTTCCAATAGGGCATTTGAGTTTGTCAGTACTGATGTCAAGTATTAGGAGGTGCAGTCTACCAAATTTGGAAGAAATAAGTTCTCACTGGAAAATGGGCAGTTCACAGGCTTATATCTTTGTCCACAGGGAATCGTTAATAAAACTTATATTAGGAGAGCATAAATAATGTATTAAGACTCTGATTCCTCCCAACAGTTTTCTTTAGTTTCTTCTATCTGTTTTCAAGTTATACACTTACGGAGAAAATTCTAAATTAGTGTTGTAGGAATGATGTACATTTTCCCAAAGGTGAAATGTATAAAATTTCATTCATAATTATTTCATTAGTTATTATCTACCAGGTATAAGACACTATACTAGTCAATTTAGAAATAACTAATAACTAAAATACAAAGAAGATAGCAAAAATATTACATGAAGATAAAGTACTATAGAATATCAGATAAAGTTAAGTCAGCAAACTGTGACCCCAAAAGCTGGCTACCTCTTTTTCTAAGTTTCACTGAGACATAGCAATGTCTACTTGTTTAGTAATTCTCTATGTCTGCTTTTGCCCTACAAAGGCAGAGCTTAGTAGATGTGAGAGAGTCTGTAGGGCCCACAGAGCCCAAACCATTTCTCTTGGGTATTTAAGAGAACTACAAAGCTACAAAACTACAAAACTACAAACCACTGAAGCTGTAGCCTTCATTTATAAGAACTATCAGAAATTTATACTTTTTTGACCAAGAATTTTCATTTAAAAAGTTTCAAAACACTGATTCTATATCTAACACACACTAAGGAAAATGACAAAGCCTAGAGCCAAAACACACTGTGTGTTAAGAGCTAGACAACTCTACAATAATTGAAAATATTTCATTTTTTATAAAATAGGATATGTAATAGCCTATTTATAGATTTTGTTAGCTAAAGCAGAAATTCAGAAGGCAAAAAGCCTTGCATATAATAAATCACTTGTTAGAACTAAAAAGAAGTATTATTTTTTTCAAAAAGTCAGTAAAACTCTAAAATACACTAGTTCTATTTTTTTAAGTAACCACATCCTCCTTATTCACTAAAGACTAATATAAAATTAGAATATTTCCTAGTTGAAACTAAAATGTTTAAAAAAACTTTTACATAAAGTTCATAGACTTGACAATTCTGCCTTAACTGTGGTTTAGAACTTGTTTATATTGTTTCTAATTTTCTTTTTGGTACAGAAACAACTGCAGGTATAAGATAAAATAAAATAATTCAGAGCCCACATCTCTTTAAACTCACTTGAAAATGGGACATTAGAAGGCTAATTCTCGAGGATGTAGCTCAGTTTTATCTTAGAAACATATTAATTTCAATGTTTGCACTTATTAGTGTTACTGAGTTTATCCACTTTTAAAAAATTTTTAGAAGTTATCTTACTATAATAAAAGCAATATTTGGTTATACTATATGAAATTGCTGATATTTGACTTTTTTTTAAACCTTAAACATTGGTAATTTTACATGATTCAATCTAGTATAAAACTTATAGGGTAGGAGAAACAGAAGACTGGCCATGATGAGAAAGTGACAACTTTAATCACTACATCAGAAAATCTATTTCCATTCTATTATTTACTTCTCCTCCTTAAGATCTTATACATTCACACGTTTGTTGAAGATAGTGAAAATACAGACTTCTTGTCAGTCTAGACAGATACGGGAAAGATGGAGAAAAGTGGAAATACAGTGCAGGTAATCGATCTGTGTAAGACAGAGGAATGTGTTTTTAGATAAGACAGATATGAGATGTATATTGGACATTCTGGTAGGAATATTCGCAACACAATTGAGTACACAGGTCTAGAGCTAAGGAAAGATAACTGTGAATTATCAACAAAAAGAGTAACTGAGTAGATGCATCACTGAAGAGAGTATGTAGGCTGAGAAAAGGAAGGACCAAGAACAACAACATTTAGCAGGCAGGATGGAAAATGGAAACTTACAGAATTGACTATATAAAGAAAGTGTACTGTCAAAAGGAGGATATTGTCAGGGTAGTTGGGTGGCTCAGTCAGTTAAGCATCTGACTCTTGATGTCAGCTCAGGTCATGATCTCAGGGTTGGGAGATCTAGCTCTGCATTGGCCTTACATTCAGTGCATTGTCTGGTTGTCCCTCTCCTTCTGTTCCTCCCCATTCTTGAACACGCTCTCTCTCTCAAATGAATATATAAAGTCTTAAAAAAAAAAAAAACCTAAAGGAGGATATTGTCTATTTATTTTTGTCAATAATGGTTTTTTTTTAGACTTTTTCATTTAGGGGTAATTTTATGACTTGACAAACATGAATGGGCCTTTTCTGTTTATTTCAAAATACATCATTGTTCCTAAAAGGCTAACCATTGTATCATTTCACCCCGATTTTCAAATGAAACCTATAAGCTTAGGATATATTTGACAGTGTGATGTGGACTAAGCAACTTCAGCTCATTGTGCCTCCTCCTTTACCATTCAGGAAGATGTAACCTCAATTTCATTAGTCTGCATGTTTTATAAAGCAAGGATAATGTCTTATCTGATACTATATCCCTTATACCTGGCATACTTCTTGGAATACAGAACATAATTACAAATACATGTTGAATGAATGAGTCAACAAATTAGATGGAGCAGTAGCGGTGGAAACAGATGAGCTGCCCACATCACCAGCAGAGATGCATAACCAGAGAGGCCTAGATCCAAAGACTAACTAAAGTGAGAGTATAAAGGCATGTCCATTTTTGCCTAATACGGGATTACTCTGTTGGGCTAATTATATGCTCCAGATCTCCCCTAAATGATTGTTTGGCTCTCATTTCCTCCAGTGGGAGGACGGAGAAACTGAGCAAAGCCCAGGATTTAATAGAGTGATCAAACTCCAGGAGAGGTTAAATGTCTAACCAAGACAACTCTGTTAGAACAAGGCCAGGGCCTTCTTTGGAAAAAAAAAAAATGGGACCCTGACACTTGTCATGAGGATACCTAGATAGAGGTCCCTGAAGATTCTGAAGCACCAGACTCTATGAGCTTACAAATGTGGTCTACCTCTCATTAATGCTAGCACTTTCCCCCTCTAAGAAAACATGTGCCCCAATTAGGATTTTTCCATACATCCTCTTTTGGCCATTATGTCAAGAACTAGGGTTAACTTACAGCTTGATATGTCTGATATAGGAGGAAGAGACTATATCCCAAAGAAATGAAAGATCTAGCCAATATATACTGGTAGGAATTGGGGCAGTGGGAACCTGATTTGAGAGGTACTTAATCAAGGGAGACATAACATAATCTAAAATACATAAATATAATATAAATTAGATATGTGAGTTTATTAATTTGGGAGCACATATCAAAGATATAGGACTTAAAATCCTAGGGTGCCTGGGTGGCTCAGTGGGTTAAAGCCTCTGCCTTCGGCTCAGGTCATGATCCCAGTGTCCTGGGATTGAGCCCCACATTGGACTCTCTGCTTGGCGGGGAGCCTGCTTCCTCCTCTCTCTCTGCCTGCCTCTCTGCCTACTTGTGATCGCTCTGTCAAATAAATAAATAAAATCTTAAAAAAAAAAAAAAAAAGACTTAAAATCCTGTCAAGGACCTCAAGAGATTGTGTAAGCTCCTTTAGTGGGTTTAAGCTGTGAGATAAGTAGCTCTGCCACGTGGTCCATATGACCAGGAAGACCCTATACGTTTTAGAAACATCACAGGTGGGAAAAGAAGATATGTAGAGCTAACAGCAAGCCTTGGTAGGAAGGATGCAAAAGTCTTCTTAGATTTTGTAGCAAGGCCATGCCATTTGCAGAAGAGAATTATATGTGTTTTGAAAATCAAATTCTAGTGTGCTTCTAGGCTCTAAACTGAGCACCTAATCATGGACACCAGATGACCATACATCATCAGCTGAGTTGTGTCAGACACAAGGTGAGCAGTTCCAGTGCAATCTGGCATGGAACATGAGCAGGACAGAGGTATAGGCAAACTGAATGAACAAGTAGTCTAGACCCCCAACCAGGACCTCTTTTTTTAGCAGATACCTCTGGCTGTCTGGGAGATGTCTTATGACCAGCTGCTTGAGAACAGATGTCCAAACTTGGTTTATGGACTGGTAGGCTTAGTACTATGGACTTACTATTTGTGTCCTCTCAAAATTCCTACGTTAAATATCCAATGGAATGGTCTTTGGAGGTAGGGCTTTGGGGAGGTAATTAGGTGATGAGAATGAAGATAAGGTGATTAATTCCATGATGGGATTAATGTCCCGATAAGAAGAGGAAGAGAGCTAGCCCTTTCTCTATCTACAGTGAAAAGATAGCCATCAGCATATCAGGAAGTGGGCCCTTATCAACCACTATCAATAACATGTTTGTTGTTTAAGCCACCCAGACTGTAGTGTTTCATTATAGCAGACTGAACTAAGACACTTACTATGTAGTTGCAAACTGAAAATGGATGGAAGCCGTACTGTAAGTTCACTCAGGAGTGTCTTAAAAGGCAGTGGATAGGGAACATTTCTAATGAGCAGAATTTCTGACACTGTGCCAGACTGACTACTTTCTGGGAAGGAGAAGTGGCTTCAAGTTAGAATATGCACAGACTAGCAGATATCTGTGAGTAACCCAGCTGGTTGGTTAGTCACCTGAAAGGAAGAAGATTGTAAGATTGGGAACAAGGCTTCAAATGAGGCACGTAGCATACATAGGTACCTTAGACACAAAGTGCAAAGATTTTGCATCAAATGTTAATGCCTAACAAAGAAGGCCAAACCTGGAAGAGTGCCTGGAAGGATACAGAATAATTCAGAAAGTTGACATCAGCAAGTCTTGGTCATTAGTCATCTCAGTGTTGGATACTGGGCGTATGAATAAAATGAGCATGGTGGGAGGGATGAAGGTGTGTATGGGTCTGACATCATGGGTTCCTATTAACAAGGCTGAATTAATTACTGCTGCTACTGAATATTCATACTGCCAACAACAGAGAACAATACTGTTCCCAAGATATGATGCCATTCTTTGAGGAGAACAACCAGCCCCTTGGGGGCAAATTCACACTGGAAAGGCCAAAGAATTATTGTAACAGAAATAACAAACTCTGGGAATCGGTTTCTTTCTTCTCCTCAGCCCTCAACTAGCAGCAGTATCTGATAGCTTACAAAGTGCCTAATCTGTCTTACAAGATCCCAAAAACATTGTGTCAGACCATGGTACCCATTTTATAGCAAATAAGTTGTGACAGTGGGCCTATCATGGGATTTAGTAGTTATATCATATGATAACAAGAAGCTTCCAGCCTGCTGGAACACTGGATTAGCCTGCTAAAGGAGCAGTTAAAGTGCCAGCTAGGAGGGGATATATGTATATTTTTTACGATTTTATTTATTCATTTGAGAGAGAGAATGCACAGCAGGAGGAGCAGCAGAGGGAAAAGGAGAAGCAGGCTCCCTGCTGAGCAGGGATTCCCAATGCAGGGCTGGATCCCAGGACCGTGAGATCATGACCTGAGCGGAAGGTGGTTGCTTAACCAACTGAGCCACCCAGGTACCACCTGGAGGTGATACTGTTTAAGGATAAAGCACTACCCTATAGGATAAAAAAAGTATATACACCAAATCAAAGACCATTATATGGTACTAGATCTCCAACAGGAAATAGTCATTGGTCCTGGAACCAAGGGGAGGAAGCAGAATTAATACTATTTACTACCACCCCCAACAACTCTGTGGAGGACCCTGTGCTTTCCATCCCCACAAAATGTAAGCTCTGCCAGAATAGAGGTTTTGGTCCCCAAAGAGGATGTATTTTCATTAGGTGGCACAGTAAGAGTTCCACCATTGATCTATAACCTATGGTTGCCCTTTGAATACTTCAAGTTCTCTGTATCTGGGCACCAGAAATCAAGGAAGAGTCACTATTGTGCCATAGTTCATTCACCCTGATCATCAGAGGCAGAAGATTGATATCATTTGTGGTCCTAAAGCTAGCTGCATTGTTAGGGGCTATACTTTGTACTACTAAGTCCTTTTCTAATTTTTCCCTCAGGAGGAGAATCTACCAGAAACCTAGAGCAATCCCTTGAAAGGATATGAAGTCAACCCAAGTAACACAAGGAGTAAATGGTTGTGAACATCAAGATGGGCCATCAAGATACATCACCAAGGAAGAATATGTTGCCTAAGCTGTTGTCAGCTTCATGTCTTCACCTTCAGAGGGCCTTCCTGACCAATGCATACCCTAAGGTGACCCATATACTATGAGTGCTTGAGTTGGAGTATAAAAAGCCCAGCCATTCAGCCCAGCATGGCGAGTTTATAAAGGATTCAGAGCTTCCTGTATAGATGGTTGAGATTTAAGTAGGGCCTCTATCAATTTGACTTCTCTATCTATTTAACCCTATTTCCTCTTCCTCTTTCTTCAGGCATTACTTTCTAATAAATATCCTGCAGCAAAATGCTATCTCAATCAGTCTACTTCTGGAATATCCCACTTGTGGTCTCAGTTCCTCCCTAAATGGGAGTCTCAATCTACAGAGGGCCTTGGAATTATGACAAAGTATCAGTGAGTCCATACATAGATACTGAGACTACACGAAATACAGAAAAGCAGGACTGCAACTTGTTGGTCTGTAAAAATGATCCTCATTTGTGAAAAGACAGGATTATCACTAAGAGTAGTCTGAATTAGTAAAGGGAGATTCCTTTTTCATATATTCCCTTTTGACAAGATATAACTGTCATACTTAGTGTAGCTACTAAGGTACATATTGTCAACCTACTTTTAATGCCTGGGTAATGACTATTATCATTGTTAGGATGAACTGAACGCTTTATCCTTTTTACTAAAAGGGAGGAAATTGTTCCTTACATATATATGGTTTCTGGGGATTGGCTTGCATGTCCAAAGTGTAAGAAAATAGCATCTGGAATGTATCCCAAATGCAACTCAAGGGAGACTCTCTGATATAGCAATTGGAGTGAAATTTCATTCCTCACCCTTTGTACTAAGTGATAAATCTTTTCTTGATATATCAAGGATGAAATTTTCAAGCTCACCAAAGACTAAAGACACTTTGGCAGCAAAAAAATATAGCTTATTATAATTTGTTTTCCAGAATGTTTGACTTACTTTACAAAAAATCCTTTAACCCTACTTCTCTTTCAAGTAAGGTACACTTATATTGTATACAAACACTAACACTATACCAATACCTGGTGCCCAAGAATTTAAATAAACCAAATGAGGAAGCCATGTAGCATAGTGATTATGATAAATCATACCTGTTACTAAATACAGATAAAAACTCCCTTGATTTTTTTTTCCTGGAATAATGTGTAAGTGAACAAAAACAGTGATTACTCATCTGTGTTCTCTACTGTCTTTGAAAGCAAGAATGTGCCTAATTAGCCTTATTAGAGTTTCTGAAAACTGAAGATAAGCTAGCTATCTATAAGCACTGGTGATGGTGACATACTAAAGGAAAGCCAATTATTTAGAAAGCCTGCATTCATTAACACTTTAAAACGTATAGGCATGCCCCAAAATTAATTAATTAATTCTTTTCATCAACAAACATTTGAGAATATAATACATGCCAGATATTAATTAATAATGCAGAAAATTTATACTGTGAGTTAAATTTAAAATACAGACAAGCAGGGCGCCTGGGCGGCTCAGTGGGTTAAGCCGCTGCCTTCGGCTCAGGTCATGATCTCAGGGTCCTGGGATCGAGTCCCGCATCGGGCTCTCTGCTCAGCAGGAAGCCTGCTTCCCTCTCTCTCTCTGCCTGCCTCTCTGTATACTTGTGATCTCTCTCTGTCAAATAAATAAATAAAATCTTTAAAAAAAAAATACAGACAAGCATTTCATTATTTTAGAGGCTCCTGATTGGACAATAGTTTATTGTGGCAACAGTTCCTCCACTTCAGACTGTTGGCATTTGGATATACAGGTTTTCTAAGATCTGTAACTCCATGGTCTGCTCAGTATCCAAACAAGGATTTCAGTTTCTGACATTTCCCTGACAACTACTTGACTCTTACTTCCTTGGATCATACATGTAGTCATGAAATAAAAGTTAAGAATGAAGTTTTGCCTTAGGAAGGTCTGGCAATAATTAAAAGAATATGCCTGGAATGTCTACTCAACAGATGCTTTTACTCACACTTATATTATGAGAAGCTTGAGAATAGAAAGGCAACTGGTGCTATCCTCCCTGCACTAAATTGCCTGGCATCTGTTGTTCACATTATTCTGCTCTTCTGAATGAGCCTCATGACAATAAATCAAAGGTGATAAAGTGAGTATCAACACAGGGCTACCCCAATCTTGGTTGAACTTCTTAAATTACTGATTAAAAAAATTAAAAAATAAAAATTTCTTATGAGAGATAAGAGTAATTCTCCTGCTGTGACACTTGTGTTGCAAAACATTTGAACTGTAAGTTCTTCTTAAAGTTCTAATAAATTAGCAGGCTCATTTACAGCAAAGAATATGTGCTTAGAATTATAGCATATTTTTTGCCACATATGAAGCATTAAATTAGTTCTGCATTCTTTCATGCAGATCTTGTATGTCTTGAGTTTGTGTGTGTGTGTGTGTGTGTGTGTATTCTATCTGAAAACAAAACTACTAGTCAGAAAATCTGTTGTCTGATGACTCCCATCAAACCCTTCTTCCATCAAAATCTCTGTACCTAAAAATGAAGAAAATAAAATTGTTGTATTGGTAGATTACTAAAGAGTTGAGTTCTAGTTTAGATCTTCATTCATGAAACAAGTCATGGAACCAGTTTGGGTCTCATCCTTCTAATTCTACAAAACAAAGAGGATGGACCAGATCATCTTTCTCATACATCATAGTACTGAAATTCTATAATCTCTCTCAAAGTTTCCAGTACTAAAATTCTATAATTTAACCACAGGAAGATGAAAAGCACCCAGGTATTTAGAGATGCTTAAAATCTTTTGAACAGGTGGCAAAGAGATGTAATTTTCTTTAATTGGAATACTTTTATTTCGGAATGAGGAAGGTGCATCTACTATCTGGGATCTTCATTACCACTATGGAAACAATTTACTGATAAACCTCTACAGGAGGCAGACTTTGTGACCTCTCTTAGATCTTCCTTTATTATTTTCTTTAAACTCATTGTTTATTACTTTTTTAAAAAAAGCTTCTAACTTATAAACTCTTCGAGAGTGGCCTGTGTTCTGCTCGTCTTGATGTTCATCTCAGCTAATCTCATCGCCTAGCACCTTACTTGGCACAGAGCAGATGCTCATAAAATATCTATAGAATGAGCATAGCATAACTTGGATGCTAGATTCTTTTTTTTTTTTTTTAATTTCAGTATAGTTAACATATAGTGTTACATTAGTTTCAGGTATATAATAGAGTGATTCAACAATTCCATACATTACTCAGTGCTCATCACAAGTGTACTCTTAATCCCCTTCACTGACTTCACCCACACCCTCACCCATTTCCTCTCCGATAAACATTTGTTTGTTCTCTATAGCTAAAAGTCTGATTTTTTACTTTCCCTTTTTTTCTTTGTTTTGTTTCTTAAATTCCACATATGACTGAAATCTTAATAATACTTGTCCTTCTCTGACCTATTTCACTTAGCATTATACCTTCTGGATCCAATCATGTTATTGTAGATGAGAAGATTTCATTCTTTTTATGGCTGAATAATATTCCATTATGTATATACCACTTCTTTATCCACTCATCTATCCATAGACATGTGAGTGGCTTCCATAATTTGGCTATTGTAGATAATGCTTCAATAAATATAGGGTGCATATATCTTTTTAAATTAGTATTTTTGTATCCTTTGGATAAATGCCTAGTAGTACAATTACTGGATAGCATGGTAATTCTATTTCTAATTTTGGAGGAATATCCATACTGTTTTCCACAGTGGCTGCACCAGACTCCATTTCCACCAAAAATGCATGAAGTTCTTTTTTCTCCCATCCTTGCCAACACCTGTTGTTTCTTGTATTTTTTATTTTAGCCATTCTGACAGGTGAGGTGGTATCTCACTATAGTTTTGATTTGCATTTCCCTGAAGATTGATGTTGAGCAGTTTTTCATGTGTCTGTTGGCCATGTATGTGTTTTTTTTGAGAAATGTCTTCATGACTTCTGCCCATTTTTAAGTTGGATTTTTTGTTTTGTTTTGTTTTAGTGTTGATTTCTATAAGTTCTTTATATATTTTTGATACTAACATTTCATCATATCTTATTTGGATATATCTTCTCCCAGTCAGAGGCTGTTGTTTAGATTTGTTGATTGTTTCCTTAGCTGTGCAGAGCTTTTAATTTTGATGTAGCCTCAAGAGTTTATTTCTGCTTTTCCATTGCCTCAGAGATACATCTCTGGATGGCTAATATCAGAGAAATTACTGCTTATGTTCTCTTTTAGGATTTTAATGGTTTCAGTTTTCACATTTAGGTCTTTAATCCATTTTGATTTTATTTTTGTGTATGGTATAAGAAAGTGGTCCAGTTTCATCCTCTTGCAAGTAACTGTCCAGTTTTCTCAACACCATTTGTTGAAGAGACCATCTTTTACCTGTCACATATTCTTGCCTCCTTTGTCAAAGATTATTGGTCATATAAACATGGGTTTATTTCTGGGTTTTCTATTCTCTTCCATTGATTTATGTGTCTGTTTTTGTGCCAGTATCACACTGCTTTGATGACTACAGCTTTGTAGTATATTTGGAAATCTGGGATTGTGACACCTCAAATTTTGTTTTTCTTTTCAAGATTGCTTTGATTATTCAGGGTCTTTTGTGGTTCTTGAGAAATTTTAGGATTATCTATTCTAGTTCTGTGAAAAATGCTGGTAGTATTTTGATAAGGATTGCATTAAATCTGTAGATTGCTTTGGACAGTATAGACATTTTAACAATATTTGGTCTTTTAATCCACCAGCATGGAATAACTTTCCATTTGTAAGTGTTGTCTTCAATTACTTTTATTAATGTTTTATAGTTTTCAGGTACAGGTTTTTCACCTCATTGGTTAAAAATTTAACAGGTAATCCTAGGGATTTTATTATTTTTGGTGCTATTTGTAAATGGGATTTTTTTTCTTAATTTCTCTTTCTGCTACATCATTAAGAGTACAGAAGTGTAACAGAGTTCTATACATTGATTTTGTATCATTCAACATTACTGAATTCATTTATCGGTCCTATTAGTTTTTTGGTGGAATCTTTAGAGTTTTCTATAAATATACTGTCATGTCTTCTATAAATAGTGAAAGTTTTACTTCTTCCTTGCTGATTTGGATGCCTTTTATTTCTTTTTGTCTTCTGCTTGCTATGGGTACAACTTCTAGTACTGTGTTGAATAAAAGTGGTAAGAGTGGACATCCTTGTCTTGTCCCTGACCTTAGGAAAAAAGCTCTCAGCTTTTCCTCTTTGAGTACGAGGTTCCTTGTGATATTTTCATATATGGCCTTTATTATGTTTAAGTATGTTCCCTCTAAACCTAATTTGTTGAAAGTTTCTATCATGAATGGTTGTTGTACTTTGTCAAATGCTTGTTCTGCATCCTACTGAAATGATCATACGATTTTTTTATCCTTTCTCTTGTTAAGGTGATGTATCACACTGATTGATTTGTGAATATTGAACAAACTTTGCATCTTGGGAATAAATCCCACTTGATTGTGGTAATTTTTTAAATGTATTGTTGGATTCAATTGGCTAATATTTTGTTGAGAATTTTTACATCTATGTTCATCAAAGATATTGGCCTTATTTCTCTTTTTTGTAGTGTCTTTATCTGTTTTTTTTTTTTTTTTTTTTTTTTTTTTTTTTTTTTTTTTTTTTTTTTTGTAGGGTAATGCTGGCCTTAGAGAATGAATTTTGAAGCTTTCCTTCCTTTTCTATTTTTTGGTATAATTTGAGAAGAATGAGTATTAACTCTTCTTTAAATATCTGATAGAATTCACCAGTGAAATCTATCAAATTCACATTTAGTAGAAGCCATCTCGTCCTAGACTTTTGTTTGTTGGGAATGTTTTAATTACCTATTCAATTTCATTGCTGGTAACTTGTCTGTTCAAATTTATTATTTCTTCTTGCTTCAGTTTTGGTAGGTTATTTGTGTCTAATAATTTATCCATTTTTCTAGGTTGTTCAATTTGTTGGCTTATAATTTTACATAATATTCTCTTATAATTACTTGTATTTCTATGATGTTATTTCTCCTCTTCCATTTCCAATTTTATTTGACTCCTCTCTCTCTTTTTTGTGAGTCTCATTAAAGGTTTATCAGTTTTGTTGATCTTTTCAAAGAACCAGCTCCTGTTTTCACTGACCTGTTCTATTGTTTCTTAGTTTCTATATCATTTATTTCTCCCCCCTTCACTTACCAACTCTTTTTTTTAATGTTCAGTTAGCCAACATATAGTACATCATTAGTTTTTGATGTACTGTTCAATGATTTATTAGTTGCATATAACACCTAGCACTCATCACAACATGTGCCCTTCTTAATATCCATCACATGGTTACCCCATCCTCACACCCTTTCTCCCTTCTGTAACCCCTATATGAACCACATCTTTATCCATTCATCTGTTGAAGGATATCTTCGCTTCTTCCACAGTTTGGTTATTGTGGACCATATTGTGGACAATATTGTGGTTATCTATGAACACTGGGGTGCATGTGCCCCTTCTTTTCACTACATCTGTATCTTTGGGGTATATACTTAGAAGTGCAATGCTGGGTCATAAGGTAGCTCTATTTTTAATGTCTTCAGGAACCTCCATGCTATTTTCCACAGTGGCTATACCAGCTTGCATTCCCACCAACAGTGTAAGAGGATTCCCCTTTCTCCACAACCTTGCCAACATTTGTTGTTTCCTGTCTTGTTAATTTTTGCCATTCTAACTGGTGTTAAGGTGGTATCTCATTGTGGTTTTGATTTGTATTTCCTGGAGGGCTAGGGATGTTGAACATTTTTTCATTTGTCTCCTAACCATTTGTATGTCTTCTTTGGAAAATTGTCTGTCCATATCTTCTGCCCATTTCTTGACTGGATTATCTGTTTTCTGAGTGTTGAGTTTGATAAGTTCTTTATAGATCTTGGATACCAGCCCTTTATCTGAAATCTCATTTGCAAACATCTCCCATCCATGGGTTGTCTCTTAGTTTTGTTGACTATTTCCTTTGCTGTGCAAAAGCTTTTTATCTTGAAGAAGTCCCAAAAATTCATTTTCACTTTTGTTTCCCTTACCTTTAGGGACTTGCCTTGAAAGAAGTTGCTGTGGCTGATTTGAAGAGGTAACTTCCAAATTCTCCTCTAGGATTTTGATGGATTCCTGTTGTTCACCCGTTTTGAGTTTATCTTTGTGTATGGTGTAAGGGAATGGTCCATTTTCATTCTTCTGCATGTGGCTGTCCAGTTTTCCCAGCACAATTTATTGAAGAGACTGTCTTTCTTCCACTGGATGTTCTTTCCTGCTTTATCGAAGATTAGCTGACCATAGAGTGGAGGACCTTTCTGGAGTCTCTGTTCTTCCACTGATATATGTATATCACTTATTTCTGCTCTAATCTTTATTATTTCCTTCCTTCTACTGGTTTGGGGTTTTGATTGTTCTTCTTTTTCTAGCTCCTTTATGTGGAAGGTTAGGTTGTTTGATATATTTCTTACTCCTTCAGGTGGGCCTGCATTGTTATAAATTCCCCTTTCAGAATTGCTTTAGTTGCATCCCAAAGATTTTAGATCACTGTGTTTCATTTTCATTAGTCTCCATACAGTTTTTGATTTCCTCTTGATTAGTTGTTTACCCATTCATTGTTTAATAGCATATTGTTTACCTTCTATGTATTTGTGTTATTTCCAGACTTTTTCTTGTGGCTAATTTTTAGTTTTATAACATTAGTACATAACATTGTTTCAGAAAAAATACATGCTATGAGTCAATATTTCTGAATTTGTTGAGACTTGTTTTGTGGCTAAATATATTATGTATTCTGGAAAATGTTCCATGTGCACATGTAAAGAATATATATTCTGCTGTTTTAAGGTGGAATACTCTGAATACATCTATCAGATCCATCTGGTCCAACGTGTCATTCGAAGCCACTGTTTCCTTATTGAGTTTCTGTTTGGATGATCTTTCCACTGATGTAAGTGGGGTGTAAAAGTTATCTATTATTATTGCATTACAATCATTTACTTTATGTTTCTTATTAGCTGCTTTATGTGTTTGGATGCTCCCATGTTGGGTGCATAAATATTTACAGTTGTTCTATCTTCTTGTTGGCTTATCCCCTTTATAATTATTTGGTGTCCTTGTTTGTCTCTTGCTACAGCCTCTGTTTACATTCTATTTTGTCCATTATAAGAACTGCCACCTAGGCTTTCTTTACACTTCCATTTGCATGATAAATCCTTTTCCATTCCTTCACTTTCAGTATGGATGTATCTTTAGGTTTGAAATGAGTCTGTGGTAGGCAGCACAGAGATGGGTCTTGCTTTTTATCCATTCCATCACTTTGTGTCCTTTGTTTGGAGAATTTAGTCCATTTATATTCAAAGTAATTATTGACAGGTAAGTACTTACTGCCATTTTGTTACTTGTTTTATAGGTCTTTTTGTAGTTCTTAATTCCTTTCTTGTCTTGCTCTCTTTTCTCACTGTTTCCTGGCTTTCTTTAGTGATATATTTGTATTCCATCCCCTTTATTTTTGGCATATCTATTACTGGTTTGTGATTTGTTGTCACCATTAGGTTTATATTTAACATCTTATGCACACAGTAGTCTATCGCTCATTCTTTACTCCCCCCACCACACATTTTAAATATAAGGTATCATACATTATATCCCTTAATTTGTGAGTCCCTTGACTGATTTTTATAAATACACTTAATTTTCCTGCTTTTGTGCTGCCTACTTTTCCTACTCCTACTAATGGTCTTTCCTTTCCACTCAGAGTCCCCTTTAATATTTCTTATAGGACTGGTTTAGTGGTCATGAATTTCTTTAACTTGTTTCTCTGAGAAGCCCTTTATTGCTCCTATTCTGAATGATAGCCTTCCTGCACAGAGAATTCTTAGTTACAGGCCTTTTTTCTTTCAGTACCTTGAATATATCATGCCACTCTCTTCTGACCTGTAAAGCTTCTGCTGAGAAGTCAGCTGATAGCCTTATGGGTTTTTCTTGTATGTAACTGTTTCTTTTTCTCTTGCTGCTTTTAAAATTCTTTTATCACCATTTTTGCCATTCTAATTATGGTGTGTCTTAGTGTGAACCTCCTTGGGTTGATTTCATTGGGGACTTTCACTACCTTCTGGATCTGGATTGCTATTTCCTTCCCCAGATTTTGGAAGTTTTTAGCTATTGTTTCTTCAAATAAATTTTCTACCCCCCCTTCTCCCTCTGGGATCCCTATAATGCAAATGTTATTACACTTGATGGTGTTTCTGAGTTTCCTAAGTCTAATTGTCTTTATTATTACTATTTTTTCCTCTCTCTTGTTCAGTTTGATTGCTTTCCATTACTCTGTTCTCCAGGTTGCTGACCCCTTCTTCTTCTTCCTCTAGTCTATTATTTATCCATATAGCATACTTTAATTTCAATTTTTGAGTCCTTCATCTTTGATAGTTTTTTTTTTTTAATATTTCCTATCTCTTTGTGGAGGATCTCACAACCTCTAAGGTCCTCTAACCTTTTCTCAAATCCAGTGAATATCCTTATGACCATACTTTAAATTTTCTATTGGGTAAATTATTTATCTCCATTTTTTATTTTTTAGCTCTTTTGCTGTGATTTTTGTTTTTTCTTTCATTTGGGATATATTCTTATTTCTTCCCATTTTGTCTAACTCTGTGTGTCTGTTTCTCTGTGTTAGGTAGGTCAACTACATCTTCTTTTCTTTAAAGTAGTGGCCTTATGAAGTAGAGGTCTTGTAATAGCTTATAGTGCCATGTTCCTTGTTCACCAGAACTTAACCCTTCAGAGGTTTTCTCTTCTGTGTGTTGCATGTGCCCTACTGTTTGAGCTGTTTGTCTTCAGTCTAGTCATCTGCAGTGGTTCTCTTTGCCTGCTGTGGGCAGTGTCTTTTTCCCTGTGTTATTAGTGCACCAGTCTGGGGCCTCCTTGGGCTTATACTGAGTCAGACCACGTGTTTGTCAGTGATGCAGCAGCACTGAACTGGAAGGTGATTTCCCTGTGTTGTCCCCTGAAGAGTTTTCTTTGGTGGTTGAGGTCTGCAGTCAGACCAAATGTCTGCTTCCAGCCCACTGTTAGGGCTGCAACTGAACTGGAAATATCATTATCTTCCCCTCTCCTTGGAGCAGCAAGTCACCTTGGAGTGGTTTTGGATCCTACTGGGGCTGCTTGCATACTGCCATGCTTGTGGTACCCCTTTGGAGGGCCTCCAGCCAGGACATATAGGAAAGGCAAGTCTACAGAAGAGTACAGGGGCAAGGCTTGCACTGCCAGCAAGATCCATGCTGGTCCACTGTGGGAGGAGACACGCAGTAACCTGGGAAAACTCCTGCTAGCTGGATTGGGTTGGAAGGGGTGTTTCAGCAGAAGCACATGGAGGTAGGGCACGCTGTTAACAAGCTAGTTAGAGAGTGTTTCACCGTGCTGATTCCTGCAGGTGTCCTTGTATCTAGGCTAGGAGGCATGGGAAGGAAATGGTGCCTATCAGCTTATTGTTCTTGGAAAGTCTTCCAAAGGTCCCTGCTCTATAGCACAAGCTCTGAGATTAGTAAATAAATCTCCTTCCTCTAAACCCCAGCATTTTTTTCAAACTGCTGACTCTGTGCTATATCTCCATGGCCTGTTTGCTGTGTTCCCCAACGGGGAGACTGCTGATTTCTAACATTCCATGTATAAAATCTCACTGGTTGTTAAGTCCCTCTGGTTTTCTTTCTTTCTTTTTTTAAGATTTATTTATTTATTTGACAGAGAGAGAGTGAGCACAAGTAGGCAGAACAACAGGTAGAGGGAGAGGGAGAAGCAGGATCTCCACTGAGCTGGGAGCCCGATACAGGGCTTGATCCCAGGACCCTAGGATCATGACCTGAGCTGAAGGCAGCCGCTTAAATGACTGAGCCACCCAGGGGCCCCTCCCTCTGGTTTTCCTTAAGAAATTAAAAATAGAGCTACCTTATGCCTCTGCAATTCCCTCTGGTTTTCAAATCCAAATGTTACAGGGATGTCTTCCCTTTGCAGGTCCTCCATGCCTTGGGTTCCTGGTGTAAGGATCTGTTCTTCTCCCTTCTCTGTGCCTGCTGTGTCCCTCCCTCCTGCAAGACAGTCCAAAGGGTCTCTTTGGCTACCAACTGCATCTCTGTCTTTCCTACCCTCTTCAAAGTGGCCTCTTCTTTACATGTGGCTGTGTAGAGTCTGCTCTACCTATCTTTGGGTCATTTTCTGGGTTTGATGTTGGTGTTATCTAGTTATATCCATGGGGTGAGGTGAGCTTAAGATCCTCTTATTCCACCATTTTCCCCAGGAATTTCAGATGCTGGATTCTTTTTTTTTTTTTTTTTTTTTTTTTTAAAGATTTTATTTATTTATTTATTTGTCAGAGAGAGAGAGGGAGAGAGAGCGAGCACAGGCAGACAGAGTGGCGGGCAGAGGCAGAGGGAGAAGCAGGCTCCCTGCTGAGCAAGGAGCCCGACGTGGGACTCGATCCCAGGACGCTGGGATCATGACCTGAGCCGAAGGCAGCTGCTTAACCAACTGAGCCACCCAGGCATCCCTCAGATGCTGGATTCTTAATTAAAAGACTGAAACTTGGAAGTCCACATAGTTTACTTATATATAAAAATGTGATGATCTTTACTTTTCTATTTAAATTATTAAAAAATAAGGAAGGAAAAGTGGAGATCAGAGAGGAAGAAGGATGACCTCAAGAGACTTTCTTTTTTATGAAATAACAAATCTTTTTTAATTTGTCTGTGAACTGGTTGGACAATGGTTCTTTGCAAGACCATTTGATTGACACCTATGATATTTTTAGAGCACAGGTGTAGGAGAACATTTTTAAGATATGCTGCAAAACAAACAAACAAACAAACAAACAAAAAACAGACCTGAAAAGCTCTGCTGAAAAGTGAAGATATCATTTGCCACAATGAAATTGTACTTGGGTCACATTTGTCATGTCTTTCTTGCACCATTTATTCCTGCTAGTTCTGAGTATCTATCCTATTTCATTTTGACCTCATTAAGTGATTGGCTTATTCTTGCCTCATTCTGTATATGGTATAATGTTGCTTACTAACTCTCTAGTATTAACTCTTACAGACCTTGGTTTTGGTTTCATTACATTGTAGAATATGCTGGGTAAATTAGTAATTTCACCAGAACCCTACAAGTAGAAAACTCTTTTTCTGCAGAAAAAAGGTCCTTGAACATTTACTGTGCTAATGATAAATATAATAGCATTGTGCTGAAAACACTGAAGCTTAATGATGGCCTCACTGCCTGTTTGAGAAGGTGAAGCAATTTTACAAAACTCACATATGAGTTCTTAGATTCCTCATAACTCCTGACTTTCTCCAAAAAGGCTAGCAAGGTGGCTATGTCTACCACCATGCTGGTCATATGATATTCCCCATTACTCAACTCAGGGCATCAAAAATAAAAGATACTTAGGGATAAACTGAACCGAGAATGTAAAAGACCTGCATCCTGAAAACTAAAGACATTGATGAAAGAAACTGAAAAAGACACAAATAAAATATCCTATGTTCATGGATTGGAAGATTTAATATTGTTAAAATGTCCACATTACCTAAAGCAATCTGCAGATTCAATGAAATTCCTGTCAAGATTCCAATGGCATTTTTTACAGAAATAGAAAAAATAATCCTAAAATCTGTATAGAACTTCAGAAGACCCCAAACAGCCAAAGAAATCTTGAGAAAGAACAAAGGTGGAAGTAGCACACTTCCTTGATTTCAAATTATATTACAAAGCTGTGATAATAACAGTATGGTATTGGAATAAAAAGTCACACAGGTCAATGGATCAGAATAGAGAGCCTAGAAATAAACCCATGCATATACAGTTATTAGTTTATGACACAGAAGCCTAAGTATACTCAATAGGGAAAGGACAGTCTCTTCAATAACTGGTGTTTGGAAAACTGGATAGCCACAGGCAAAGAATGAAACTGAACCCTTCTCTTATATCATACACAAAAATCAACTCAAAATGGATTAAAGATTAAATATAAGACATGAAACCATAAAACCCCTAAAAGAAAACACATAGGGAGGATAGCCCCTTGACATTGTTCCTGGCAATATTCTTTTCACAGCAAAAGCAAAAATAAACAAATAGGACCATATCAAACTAAAAAGTTTCTTCATAGCAAAGGTAAGCATCAACAAAATGAAAAGCAGAATGGGAGAACCATACATCTGATAAGGGGTTATTATCCAGAGTATATAAGGAGTTCATACAAATCAACAGTAATAAATAAATAAGCAAACAACCCAATTTTAAAATGGGCAAAGGGGTGCTTGGGTGGCTTAGCTCATTAAACATCCAACTCTTGATTTTGGCTCAGGTCATGATCTCAGGGTCGTGGTATTGAGTCCCACGTTGGGTTCTGTGCTCAGTGCAGAGTCTGCTTGTCCCTCTCCCTCTGCTCGTCCCCCCTCTCTATCTCTAAAATAAATAAAATCGTTAAAAATATAAAAAATAAGTTAAAAAAATAATAAAATGGGCAAAGAATTTGAATAGACATTTTCCCAAAGAAGATATAAAAATAACCTTCTGGTACATAAAGGTGCTCAGCAGCACTAGCCGTCAGGCAAATGGAAATCTCAACCACGATGAGATATCACCTCCCACCGAATGGCTACTATGAAAAAGACAAAAGATAACAAATGTTAGCAAGGATATAAAGAAAGGGGAACCCTTTTATGCCATTGGTGGGAATAGAAACTTATACAGTGCTATGGAAAATAGTACAGAGATTCTTCAGGAAATTGAAAATACAACTACCATATGACCTAGCAATTCTACTTCCCAGTATATATCCAAAGGAAATGAACTATTATCTTGAAGAGATATCTGTACTCCCATGTTCATAAAGGCATTATGTACAATAAGCAGTGTATAGAAACAAACTGTCTGTCAGTGTATGAATGGATAAAGAAAATGTGATATATAGCACAGCTATGAGATGAATAAAGCCTGAGAACTTAATGTATATCACTGTGATTACAGTTGGAAACAATGTTTTGTAAAATTGACATTTCCTAAGAAAGTAGAACTTAAATGTTTTCACATACATATAAAAGGTGAATATGTAAAGTGATGGATGTGTTAAGTAACTCTATGGGGGATTTCTTTCGCAATGTACATGTATATTAAACCATCACATTTTACACTTTAAATATCTTAACAATGTTATTTGTTGATTACACCTCAATATAGCTGAAAAAATGAACTGATATAATAGAACATTTTATTACTGGAGATTGTAAATGATCTTTGATAATATAAAGAATTAGAAGACCTCAAGAAAAAGAAAGAGAAAATGCTGAGAGGAGGGATCTGAATGGGTTTGGGAGGAGAGGTGATGAGTACAGATTTGAATCCAATTTGTCTAAGGATTAAGGATTAAGATATGCTGCAAGGAATTTTTAACTTTAAAGGAAACTACAGATCAGAGAAAGCTTTTGGATTTATCTTCCTTTATTGTTTATTTCTTAAATATAAGTTACACTTCACATTTAGGCTTTGCTCCACCAACTCTGGTGTTTAAAGAACTTAATCTAAACCAGGAAAGTCATGTAAATAAATAAGAACAATAAATTATGATAGATGTATAAGGTATTGAGGATAAAGCAAACAAGGTTTAGAGGAGGTGAAACTTGAGCTGACTTGTAGAAGAAAAACAGTAGGTATTTGCGAACCAGAAAAGACAGGAAGGACATTACAAGTAAGTAAGGAGAGCCAGGTGAGTTGTGACCACTCATGCCTTACCTCCCTCCAGCCACTCTGAACTGTTTATAATATAGTTTTGCAAACACCGCAGATATTTCATGCCTCCATATGTTTTATTCTCATGCTGCTGTTCCCATTGAAATGTCCTTCCTTATTCAGACTGTCTCACAAGAATATGTCATACTTTCAGACTTTGCTCAAGCACACAAAAGTGTGTGCTCTTAAGATGCAGCCAGTAGCAAATAAATTAGAAAAATTACCTTTCTTCTTAATTTATTTCATGTAAATTTCATCTAAAACTCATGTAAATGAAATTAATTTATTCCATCATGTAAAACATATACTATTGCCAATGTAAAATGTATTAGGCATGTGTTCATTGCCGTGAGAAGCAGTTTTCTATATAGATAATTCACATAAAAAAGTAATTGTGATATAAAGCAAAATAAGCTAAGGACCATGATAACGTAGATAAAGCACTGAAAGGTTTAACAAAGAAAGGTACTGAATCTAACTTTGGGTGGGGATACCAGAAAAGATTTCATGATAGAGCAGATGATTTGAGAGGGGTGTTGAGAGTTGATGTTAGGCAGACAATGGAAGTGGGAAAATGAAGGCCTTTAGAGGTGACAGAAACAATCTGAACAAAGGCAAAAATAAGAGGGTTCCTTTTAAGGAACACTGAATGCCCAGTTTGGTCTAGTAAACTGGGAAGTGTGAAAAATAACAACTATAAGGATAGATGAAGGATATATTGTAGGAGGTCTTAACAATGAGGTTGAAAAATTCTTGTGATCTATATTCTTAAGGCTTCTACAGACTCACTTCCCCCTTAAAACCTATTATGTCCCACCCCCAGAGCATTTTTGGAGGAGCTTATATCATCTAGGTCTTTCCAGAGTTCAGTGACGAAATTGATTTTATTGCTAATGATGTAATCAACACAGCAAAGGAACATAGATTTTGACAGAGAATTTTTTCAAAACTCATTAATCAGAAAAACAAAAACAAAAACAAAAAACCACAACCCTCACAAAACCGAGCGTGTAAGACTACTATCTCAGCAGCTATGATCTTTCCATCTGGAACTGAAGATACAGAAAGGTTATAAAGTTATAAAAAGTTTTCTATAAGACACAAAGTTGGCTGTGTTTATGGTTAAAATAAAATCATGATTTCACTTAATTATTTTTGCTATGGTCGAAAGAAGAGTATTAAACATGTATCTTTTTGAACAAAAATGCTGTGATGTTCCCTCTCAGGCTGTTTTGTTGAATTGATGAAAAAAAAGAGATGTTTCATAAACAAAAGATAGAATGCAAATGTGAAATATCTCAACCTAATGGGAAATACAAGTCTAATGACATTCCTTAGAACTTTTCCCAAAGTAATGAAAGAAAAACTCACTAAAACTTAATATATGGAAATCCTTTGACTCAGAACAGAACTTCAAAAATACATGTATAATGTTCAAAAAAATGTTGCCAATGAACTTGGGCACATAAAAAGCAGATTTCTTTGTTCCTGGGAAATACTTCCTGATAAGATTCTTAAGTGTTTCTTGAGGAGAACAGAAAAAGATGAATTACACTAGAGTACTTTGGATGTACATATGGTCTACATATAAATGCAAATTCATTCACTATGTTAGCACTTAGTACACAAAATCAGTGCATGGTAGCAACACAACACATCTGCTAGTTTAATCTGCTTTTTGATTTGAAGAAATCACATTCACATTTAGTGCTTTTTTATCAATAATAAAAGAGTAATGAAGCAGAAATGCATATGGCAGATTCATTTAATAAAGACTGGTATATCCCAAATAAAGTATAACTTTCTGTGAAAGTAAAGGCAAACTAGAGTCTGTAAGCCAAATTCTGCCTGTTATTTCTTTCTTTCTTTCTTTCTTTCTTTCTTTCTTTCTTTCTTTCTTTCTTTCTTTCTTTCTTTCTTTCTTTTTTTCTTTCTTTCTTTCTTTCTTTCTTTCTTTTTTACTGTTTTTTAAAATATTTATTTATTTGAGAGAGAGAGAGAGAGAGAGAGAGCACATGGGGATGGGGGTGGAAAGGTAGAGGGAGTGGGGAGAAGAAGACTCCCTGCTGAGCAGGAAACCCAACTAGCACTGATCCCAGGGTCCTGGGATCATGACCTGAGTCGAAGGCAAACACTTAACTGACTGAGCCAGTAGGTGCCCCTTTTCCACTATTTTTGTAAATAAAATTTTATTGGGAACACAGCCAGAGTCATTCATTTCCATATTGTCTAGGAGAGTTTTTGTAATGCAACTGCAGAGGGAGTTGTGTAGTTGTAATAGAGATGATATGGTCTGAAAGTCTAAAATATGTAATATCTGGCCTTTTACAGAAAAGTTTGCATTGTTAATGTAGACCTTATGCATTTTTTTTAAAAGATCAGAACCATAAAATTTTTTCACTAGCCTTTCTCAGATTCAAAACTGCCTTTGGCTTCTGTCAGAGCCGCAGTGCCTACAGGTAGCCCAGGGCAACCCCTTTACCCTGGTTCCTACCCTTATTTCTATCAGTTCCGTCCATTCTTTGACACGAATAAGAAATGTATTCTCTATCTTATAAATTCTGAACATAAACACATTATTAGAAGTCTATATTTATTGAAGTGTAATATCTAAATAAAATAAAATAGTGCACTCCTAATAAATGAAAAGAATATATTTTTAAAAAAGATTTTATTTATTTGATACACAGAGAGAGATAGCACAAGCAGGGGGAAGGGAATAGCAGACTCCCTGCTGAGTGGGGACTCCCCCAATGCCTGGGTGAATCGTAGGACCCCAGGATCATGACCTGAGCCCAAGGCAGATGCTTAACTGACTGAACCACCTAGGTCCCCCCCTAGATAGTGCAGCTTTTATGCAAACATAGCTTCAAGGGAAGTCCTTTAGCACTCCCTCCCAACCAAAGTGCTGCCCCACACCCCTTCTATATAGAAATTTAGAGCTGCCATTTCCTCAAAAACTGTGATTACCACATTGTAGTTATATCTAATTGAGAAAACAGTAACATGTTTTTAGCCAAATAAAGCCAGGGGTTTGTTATCAACATATATATCCTTATGATAGGCATGAAAACAATTTTTACTATTTTTTTTTTTTTAAAGACTATCTTCTAGGGTGCCTGGATCACTCTGTGTTCAACTCAGATCATGATCCCAGGGTCCTGGGATGGAGCCCCACATCAGACTCTCTGCTCAGTGGGGGAATCTGTTTCTCTGCCTGCCTGCCATTCTCCCTGCTTGTGCTATCTCTGCCAAATAAATAAATAAAATACTTTAAAAATTATTATTTTTTAAATCAATTCTAAAATACATAAAGTGATCAAGTTTATGTTTCCTTAGTCAGAATGCTAACAGCCCCCCAGGCAGTAGCAAGGCTAAATGCTTACATGTGAAAAGGACTAATGTTATTATTTGTGTTTGGAAGCACAAACTTCCATTTTCATCTCTCTTCTATTTTATTACTTTGAAGCAGTGTATTGCTATTTCATTTGGGTAATCTGGAAACTTCATTAGAGTAAGAAGGATTCTCTTGTTTATTACTCTTTAATATGATGTATATGATAAATATCTTGTTCCCTATGTTACTCCATAAATGTTGGATCTTGTCCCAGAATATTTTACTTTTTACCTGTCACTAAAGGTATATTTAGTAAGGACTCTCTCTCTCTCTTTCTCTCTCTCTCTCTATATATATATACTTAATATAAAGTATATAAACCTTTATATTTCTAAGATATGATGGGCTTTCAAGAACTTCTGTGTTTTTAGCTTATAGCACAGTATTCTGTGTATCATTAATTTTCCCCACAGATAGAAATTTTGACTTTTACTTTTATTTTATTATCATGTGAATTTTTTTCATTTTTGTTAGTTTCCCCTTTAATAACCACTTAATGTGCTTTAATCTTGGTCTACCTCTAGGACACTGGCGTTTGCGACATGAGCAAATTTCTATAATCTTCATTTTCCCATACACTTCAACTTTCATAGCTCCAGAAAAAAGTTCTGTAGGAACACATTTAATAGAGTATTTGTTATTTTCCTACTAATTTATTTTTCTTTTTACAAAGAGATGTCATAAATGTCGATAAAATGGTGTATTTTATAGCCCAAAGGATTCAGAAATCCTTCCAGCTTTATAAACATTTAAACTTTTCCTAGAAATTTGCTGACTCCATTCTCTTAGAAAAATCTCCTGTATTTGTGATTAAAAAACTATTGATCTCAGGAGGGCTGGACGGCTCAGTCAGTTAAGTGTCGAACTTCTGATTTCAGCTCAGATCATGATCTCAGGGCTGTGAGGTCAAGTCCCACGTCAGGTTCTGCACTCAGCATGAAGTCTGTTTGGGATTCTCTCTCTCTTCCTCTGTCTCAATCTGCCGCACACACACCCCACTCTACATTCTCTCTAAAATAAATAAATAAATCTTTAAAAAAAACACTACTGGCATCTCATTTATGAAGTAATAGCTCACTTCAGAGTTACCTGCACCTGGTTTTCAGAGAATGCTAGGTTTTGAACTGTCTTTAACTCACTTATCTTCAATTTGCCTAGAATTGTAATGTCATACACCTTCTCTGTTCATATCCACTAGTATGTTCATACACTTTGTGTGTATTCCTTTTTGATTTCACTGATTTATATTTTCTAATTTTCTTTTTTTTTTTTTTAAAGATTTTATTCATCCACTTGACAGACAGAGATCACAAGTAGGCAGAGAGGCAGAGAGAGAGAGGAGGAAGCAGGCTCCCAACTGAGCAGAGAGCCCGATGCGGAGCTCGATCCCAGGACCCTGGGATCATGACCTGAGCCGAAGGCAGAGGCTTTAACCCACTGAGCCACCCAGGTGCCCCTCTTTCTAATTTTCTACAGCTTAGTGGACTTAATACTACTGTGAAATTAATTTGCTGTGGCTTCTTAATCCAGTAAGTGTTGCTATTTACACAGTTCAAAGATGATAAATGTCAAATATATGATCCTGAAACATAATAATTTCGGTATATCTATGTTTTTGAGACTCTTCCTCAAAGGATAAAGTGGTATTTGGGACCCCATAATTTCTAACTTTATATAGTAACAACAGGACCATATGTATTCATTAGAAAAACAATTGGGAATCTTCCTCTCATTATTAAGAGGAAGCAGCGTGCTAAATTTCTTAACTTCTCTGAAATATGTTTTCTTTTGTACAAAAGAGAAGTGATTTTTATTTCCTAGAGCCTGTGTGAGGATTAAATGATATAATATATACAAAGTATCTGAAATGTCACAGATTTTCAATAAACAGTACGTATTTTTATTATATTCAGGTAAATATCCTTTTCATGATTGTATGTATGGTAGATATAAATTTTGTGTAACTTTCCATTCTGAGAAAAATTACCTTTCCCTGCCATGTAGGAGACATACAACAGCTTTGTAGCTGTCCCACAGGTATGCTATGTGCAGCTTGGGAACAGGAAGGGATAGATGACATTTTTAAGATAAAGCACTGAGACTACAGAGACCCTATAAGGTCAGTTTGATAGAGTTTTACTTTCTTCTGAGACTTTTCCTCAAGAAAATATGAGTCACTTTTTACGATTTAGGTAAGTCCATCTAAAGTAGCATACTCCTTTTAATGAAAGAAGAAATGGAAGTTACTAAATAAACTTGTATGAAATTTGATAATAATTTTACGGTAATACCAGAGAGCAACAAAACTCATCACTGTATTAAATGAAGTTTTTCGATGAGCACTTCTTAAATATTTTCTTCCAGATCTTTCAAAATCTTTCCTGATTCCACTGTAAATATATTAAATTATGTTTTAATAATTCTCAGAAATTAATAACACTTGACAATATTTTAAAATTTAGTTGCCAGCTTGACCTAAGATATTATGAAGTAAAATTTTATTTTGCTCATTTCTGAATCTATTGATTCCCAAGTTTCCATTTAAAAAACAAGACAACTAGAGTAGGATGGGAAGACAGCAGAGTTAGAGGATCCTAAACTCATCTCTTCCATGTATACAATTAGGTAGCACTCATATTGTAAATAACCTGGAAAATGACCCGAAGACTGGCAGATCAAACTCCACAACTAAAGGTAAAGAAGAGGCCACATCAGAGAGGGTACAAAAGGCAACAGTGTCCCCAACAATGGGGAACAAAAAACTGGCAGTCCATGGAGTAGGGGAGGGAGCTGTTGGCATGGGGGGGTGGTAGTGAAAAGACTGTCACACAAGGGAGCCTGCATGGAGAAGATGAATCCCCATAAACTTTGGCTTTGAAAGTGAGAGGGACCAAATTTTATGAGTTCTTATAACCAGCCGGTTTTAAAACCTGGAATTTTAAAAATTGGTGGGTTCAGCTTTGGGAGAGCCCAGAGGGTAAGGGGAAACTAAATCCCATCCTTAAAGAGATCACAGGACAAACAGCCCCCACAGGTACAGCACTGAAGCAGCAGTTTGAAAGATGCCTTGCAACATGTAAGCAGGAGAGTAGTTAACGCATTTTGGAGAGCATCTAAGGACAGGGATCACAGGAAGACCATCTAGAAACAAAGGAGCTGGCAGGCACTGTCTCCATCCCCCACTCTCCACCCCCAGCATAAACACACAACCACCTGTGGGAATCAGCACAGTGCCAAAATTTACTACCTAATAGCTTACACCAAGCCCCATCCCTTCAGCAGGTGGGGCTTCAGCGGATCTGCCCTTTTCAGTCACCCTTGCCCAAGTATCCCAGCAGCAGTTCTCTTCCCCTAGAAGACCAGCACAAACCTTGCCAACACCATGTCTCCTGACCAGTGTACTTTGTGGATTAATCCAGGTCAGTCCCAGTCCCAGCAACTGCAGCAGCAGGTCTCATTTTGCAAGCAGACTGGCGGACACCATGCTAAAACTGTGTGCCCCACACCAGCCTGGTTGGTCCCAGCAGCGGCAGCAACTCCCTGCAATACACTCACAAGCCTGTCCAAAGTAGTGCTACAAAGCCTGGCAGCATGCAAATAGCTCCCTCAGGGGCCAGGACCACTTCAAAGTGACTACTGCCCTGAGGTGAAGGAAAGATAATCACACGCCAGACCAGATCAATTTAACAGATAGAGTCAGAACATTCCATCCTAAAACAACAGAATACACATTCTTTTCAAGATCACACAGAGAACATTTTCCAGAATAGATCATATATTAGGCCATAAAACAAGTCTCAACAAATTCAAAAAGATTGAAGTCATACCATGCATCTTTTCTGACCCCAATGCTATGAAACTAGAACTTCTTTCTAGCAAAAGTCTGGAAAGAGCCTAAATATATGGAGCTTAAAGAATATGCTCAAAGAATGAGTCAACCAAAAAACTGGAGAAATCAAAAATTACATGGAGAAAAATGAAAATGAAAACACAATGGTCCAAAATCTTTGAGATACTCTAAAAGCTGTTCTAAGAGGGAAGTTTATACAGGCCTACTCAAGGAGCAAAAAGCATCTCAAATAAACAACCTAAACTTACACCTAAAGAGCCACAAAAAGAACAAACCAAACCCTAAACCAGCAGAAGGTAGGAAATAATAAAGCTCAGAGCAGAAATAAATGATACAGGAACTAAAAAAAAACCAATAAAACAGATCAATGAAAACAAGAGCTGGTTCTTTGAAAAGATTAAAAAAATTGATAAAACTTTAATCAGACTCATACACACACAAAAGAGAGAGAAAGAGAGGAGTCAAATAAAATCAGAATGAAAGAGAAGAAATAATAAGCAACACCACAGAAATATGAAGGATTGTAACAGAACATTATGAAAAATTATATGCCAACAAATTGGACAACCTGGAAGAGATGGAAAAATTCATAGAAACATATGACCTACCAAAACTGAAGCAGAAATAGCAAATTTGAACAGACTGATTATCAGCAATTAAATTGAATTAGTAATCAAAACACTTCCAACAAACAAAAGTCTAGTACCAGATGGCTTCACAGATGAATTTCATTAAACATTTAAGCAAAGCTAATACCTGTTCTCGAATTTCTCCAAAGAATAGAAGAGGAAAGAAAACTTCAAATTCATTCTATGAGACCAGCATCCCTGATACCAAAAGCATATAAAGACACTACCAAAAAAGAGAACTATAGGCCAATAACTCTGAGGAACATAGATGCAAAAATCCTCAGCAAAATCTTAGGCAAACTGAACCCAACAATACATTATAAAAATCATTCACCACTATCAAGTAGGATTTATTCCCAGGTTGCAATGGTCATTCAGTATTCACAAATCAATCAATGTGATACATCACATCAATAAGAGAAAAGAGCAGAAGCATATGATCATTTCAGTCGATGCAGAAAAAACATTTGACAAAGTACAAGATCCATTCATGATAAAAACCTTTAACAAAGTAGGTTTAGAGGGACAATACCTCAACATAATAAGGCCTTATATGAACAACCCACAGCTAACATCAAACTTGATGAGGAAAAACTGAGAGCTTTTTTTCCCTAAGGTCAGGAATAAGACAAGGATGTTCACTCTTACCATTGTTGTTCAATGTATTATTGGAAGTCCCAGCCATAGAAATCAGACAAAAAAGGAACAAAAGACATCCAAATTGGTAAGGAAGAAATAAAACTTTCACTATTTGGAAATGACATTATACTATATATATAGAAAACCAGAATGACTCCACCAAAAAATTAGTAGAACTGATAAATGAATTTGGTAAGTTTGCAGGACACAAAATCAACATACAGAAATTCACTGCATTTCTATACACTAATAATGAAGCAGCAAAAGGAAAAATTAAGAAGGAATCTCATTTACAATTGTACCAAAAATAATAAAATAGCTAGGAATAAACTTAATCGAAGAGGTGAAAGATCTGTACTCTAAGAACTATGAAACACTGGTGAAAAAATTGAAGACAACACAAACAAATGGAAAGATGTTCCATGTTCATGGACTGGAAGAACAAATATTGTTAAAATGTCTATACTAAGCAAAAGCAATCATTTAAAACAACCCCTATCAAAATACCAACAGTATTTTTCACAGAACTAAACCAAACAATCCTAAAATTTGTATGAATCCACAAAAGACTCCAAAGAGCCAAAGCAGTCTTAAGAAACAAAAATGGAACTGGAGAGATCACAATTCTGGACTTCAAGTTGTCTTACAAATCTGTAGTAATCAAAACAGCATGGTACAGTAGCATAATAACTAGCATAATAACAGACACATAGATCAATAGGACAGACTAAAAAACCCAGAAATAAACCTATAATTATGTAGTCAATTAATCTTTGACAAAGGAGGCAAGAACATGTAATATGAAAAAGACAGTCCCTTCAACAAATGGTGTTGAGAAAACTGGACAGGTACTTGAAAAAGAATGAAACTGAACAACTTTCTTTCACCATACACAAAAACAAACTCAAAATGGATTAAAGACCTAAATGTGAGGCCTGAAAACATAAAAATCTTAGAAGAGAACACAGGCAGTAATTTCTCAGATATCAGCAGTAGAGAATTTTTTCTAGAAATGTCTTCTGAGGCAAGGGTAACAAAAGCAAACATAAACTGTTGGGCTACATAAATACAAAAAGCTTCTGCACAGCAAAGGAAATAATCAACAAATCTAAACAACAACCTACTGAATGGAAGAAGATATTTGCAAATGACATATCCAATAAAGGGTTAGTATCCAAAAATATATAATTATACAACTCAACACCAAAACCCCAAATAGTCAAATTTTAAAATGGGTAGAAGTCATGAACAGACATTTCTCCAAAGAAGACAACCAGATGGCCAAAAGACACATAAAAAGATGCTCAACAGCACTCACCATCAGAGAAATGCAAATTAAAACTAGAAAGAGATATTACCTCACACCTGTCAGAATGGTTAAATTCAAAACACAAGAAACAACAAGTGTTGGTGAGGATGTGGAGAGAAAGGAATCTTCATGCACTGCTGGTGAGATTGCAATCTAGTACAGCTACTGTGGAAGACAGTATGGAGGTTCCTCAAAAAAGTAAAGATAGAACTATCCTACAATCCAGTGATCACACTGCTAGGTATTTCCAAAGAATGCAAAAACACTAACTCAAAAGGATATATGCACCCTATGTTTACTGCCCCATCAATTACAACAGCCAAATTATGGAAGCTGCCCTCATGTCTACTGATAGATGAATGTATAAAGAAGACGTGGTATATATCTACAATGGAATATTACTCAGCCATAAAAAAGAATGAAATCTTATCATTTGCAACAACATGGATGGAGTTAGAGAGTATCATGCTAGCGAAATAAGTCAGTCAGACAAAGGCTAAAACCATATGACTTCATTCATATGTGCAACTTAAGAACAAAAAATGAACAAAGGGGAAAAAAAGAGAGACAAACCAGAGACAGACTCAACAATAGAGAACAATCAAAGGCTACCGAGGGGAGGTCAGTGGGAGATGGGTGAAATAAGTGAAAGGGATTAGGAGTACACTTATCTTGATGAGCACTGAGTAATACATGAACTGTTGAATCACTATATTATATACCTGACACTAACATAACACTGTTAACAACACAGATAAAATAAAATATAAAATAAAAAGAGAGAACAAGATAATAGGCCAACTTATAGAAAATAAAGATAGGATAAGTGATTTTTGATGTAGCTAAAAGAAGCTTGGAACAGGAAATAGAAAATTCAGATATGAAACCCACATCCACTGCTTACTAACTGTATGAATTTGAACACTTCAATAAATTTCAATTTCCTCACTCCCTAAATGTCAATAAGCTTTATCTTACTAGGGTTGTTTCAAGATTAAATGAGATAATCTCCAATAAATAGATTTCCTTCCTTTCATTTCCTCCTCTGACTCCACACCTCTATTTGCTCTTGAAGGAACTGGTTATAAACCAACTTAGAATCAGCCATTGGAAGCTCTATGATTCTAAAGTTTTGTAATGAGAAGTGGAATACCTGATTTTGAGGACTATCCATGGCCTTTCCTCTTCCTCTTCCTTTCTGCTCCTCGGTCATTTACTATACACTAGCACACCAGAGGGCAGGCAGAAAAACAGAGAGGACACAGTAGATGGCTTATGAAATTATGCTAAATTGATAAATTAAGGTATAAATGATGTAAAATCAAGTAGTTGAGTTCTACTTTAGGAGGTAAATCAATATGCCAGACTATAGGACACTCTTAATAATATCTTCAAGTAGAAAAGTTGCAACTGAAACTTCATGTAGTCACTATATGAAAAAGTATTCCAAATTTTATATTCAAAGTAACAAACCAGAAAAGAATCCTGGGGGTCACTGCCAATCGTTTTCCAAAGACATCCCAGGTTTTCTATTTTTGTTTTTGTTTTGTTTTGTTTGTTTTTCTACAGGAAAAGGCCTACATGGTTTTGATTATCTCAGGAATAAAGGAAATAGAAGTTATTATCCCCTTCATGAAGAAGGTTGTGGAACTGTTGCCTCTAAAATATTTAGTCTAGTTCTGTTTGCTATAACAGCAGGAGGACATAATCAAACTGGAGGAGAGCCAGAAAAAAGAAGCCAAATTGGCAGGTGAGAGGAAGACTAAAAACATTTAAATTCTTAGAAAAGCTTCCTAGATTCTTAGAATTAGAATTATCCTTAGACATCATATATACTAATTCCTTATGCTTCCCGAATATGCCTCATCAATCATAAATAGTTAATCAAAGGCCTACTATATGCTAGGGACTGATGAGCATCCTTCCCTTTTTTTTGCAGCCTATGTGCAAATTATCTCCTCAAATATATCTCATATGCATCCACTTCTCTTATATCCACTGCCATCGCCCTGGCCCAAGTCAACTTTCTTTCTCATTTAGGCTACCACAATAGCATTCTAACTGGTTACCCTCTTCTACTCTGCTCCTCTTAACCATGTTCCAACTTACCAATTCACTGCCACCAGCATGACTGTGAAACACAAATTAAATCCTGTCATTGGCTTACATAGGATACTTCAATGATTTTCCATCTAATTCAGAATCAAGTCCAAAGCAATAAACATGGCCCCAAAAGAATTGGCTCCTGCCTCCTTTACTAATAGCCCCTCACTTTCCTTTTCCCTTGGCTCACCAAGGTCTATCCACACTGGCTTTCTTTCAGTTCCTAAGATAGCCAAATGCTTTTCCATATAACAATAACCACCACTACCACCATTATAGCTAACATGTCTCGAGTTTTTAACTATATGATTGGCTCTGTGATAAGTGTTTTAAGGACATTACCATGTCTAATCCTCACAAGAAACTCCATGAAATAATAATTATTTTTATCCTTTTACTGTTGAGAAATATTTATTTAGAAGATATTTAGAGAAATATTCAGAGAAATTAAGTAATTTCTCTGAAGCAAGGTAAGTCCAAAGGTATTAAGTCTGCTATATTGCATATTCTAGGAATGCTCTTTCTCCCTACTCTTCCCTAGGCAGATCATACCATGCCTTATGGTTATAACTCGTATGTCATTTCCTCAAAACAGACCTCTCATTTTCTGATCTAAATTTGGAACCTCTGTCACAGTCCTTTAAACTTTTCCTTTATAGAATATATCACAGCTTATAACTATGTATTTCTTTATGCAGTGATTTATTTAAAATTTGTCAAACCTCCAACAAACTATACATTTTATGAAGGATCATATGAATATAATATAATTTCTGCTGAATAAATGATTGAAGAAAATCATCCAAACCTTCTAAGAATGAGGTGTTGAATCACTCCATGGGAGAGTCTGAGTGTTAGAAATTCTACTAAAATATTTTTGCCTACAAAGAAAGCTGTTCCCTTACAATGTCTATCTACGATCCTAGTTCTGATCTCTTGATCTATACTAAAAAAATTAAATTCTTTTCTCTTGTATATCTCTTCAAATATTTCAGCCTAGAGAGTTAAAGACAAAGAGGACTGGCTATTAAGGTGAGATAATTCCAGATTTGTTCATAAAAAAAATAGTATGCTAGAGTGCAGAAGATGAGGGGCATCATTTGGAATTACAGACTTCTTAGGGCACATTTACAGAAATTATTTACTTGCCTGCAGAAAATGAATGTAAAAAGTATATAGACATGAAATATAGATTGGGCCACTGTGCTGGGCATGTTGTATCACAAACTGGGTTCTAATTTGTATAGATCTAGAAAGACACAAAACTGGAGGAGGTCCGGTAAAGGCAATTAAAAGATATACAAAAAGATTGGGAAAAGTAAAAACTAGCTATGCAAATACAACTAATCTTAAATATTCTCAAATTATAAGGCTGATGTCAGGAAGTGTGATCATACCTTCCAAATCTCTTATGAGTTTTGTTTTAAGAGAACTCTAGATTAGATGAACTAAATATCTAAGATTTTGAAATTAATAACATGAAATAAAAATATAATAATAAAATAATAGTAAATAAAATATTCTTTAGGCATTTTTTATATTTTAAATTAACTCAATATAGTCACTGAAGTTTTTTTAATTCTCCCATCCTGAATGAGAAAGATGGAACCTCAAGGATGAAAAGCCCCTCTTGTTTGATAATATATTTGATGCCTGAAATCTCTCTACAACTTGTAGTCCAAGTGGCTGCTAGTTAACAGTAAACATCCTCAGCTATATTAAATGACTTGATGGTGGGGGATCCTTAAATCATCACATACACTTTAAATATCTTATAACTTTGTCAGTTATACCTCAATAAAGGTGGGGTATGATGCTTTGGATTTTGAGATTTAGATTTTGAGTTTAGAACTTAGGTTTAAAATCTCAATTCCAGAATTTTCTGTGTAACTTTGAACAGGTTACTTACTGTGCTTCAATTTCCTCATTTCAAAAACTGGAATAACAAAATGTGTCTTTGAAAATTGTTTGAGAATTAAATGCAATGCCACAGTATTAAACATCACTTTGTATTATACCTGGCACATAACAAATAAATGCTCAATAAATGTTCATTTCCCTCTAATAACAGAAATCCACTATCTGCCAACACAGTCCATTTCCACCTTAGACACTGGGCTCTTATACTGTGTGGAACCAGTCCAATATTGCTAAGTAAATAACACTTAGAAGTTTAACATATGAGGTTATGTTAAGAAAAAATGCTCTTGGGGTGCCTGGGAGGCACAGTCGGTTAAGTGTCCCACTCTTGGTTTCAGCTCAGGGTCTGATCTCAGAATTGTGAGATCAAGCCTCACACCAGGCTCTGGGTTCAGCACTAAATCGGCTTCAGAT